>NC_036435.1:3267079-3899805 GCF_000184455.2 Aspergillus oryzae RIB40 | reverse complement strand
AAGTCCAATGGAGGGGGATTTACGAACCTCCTTGCCTGTGATCCAACGGCATCCACCCGAATTGCAGCCTTTGCTCCAGTCTCGGGTGCCTATTATCAGGATGTTTCTGAAGAGGCCTGTCACCCTACTACGGTGCCCATCAAGTGTTCTCCCGGTCGCCCTTCAATTCCTATTCTTGAATTTCATGGTACGGCCGATAAGACGATTCCTTACGGGGGAGGTGGCCGGCGCGGCGAGTGTCTTCCTTCTATTCCGCACTTTGTTCGTGAATGGTCGAAGCGACTGGGGTACGGACTCCACAATACGACTAAAGAGTTGTATGATGGTAATGTGCAGGAGTATCAGTATGGAAATGGTGATAATCGTGGGATTGTTACTCATTACCGGATTGGTGGGTTGGGACATGACTGGCCTAGCGTGCGGCCAAATAGCGATAATCCTAATGGGACGTATCTGGATGCAACGCCGATTATCGTCAAGTTTTTCAAGCAGTGGGTATTGCCTGGGTCCTCCGAGGATAACCAGAGCGAGGCGAGATAGACCTTGCATACAGTTCGCCGTGGTTTAAAATACTCTTGGTGCAAGAGTCGAGAACGTGACAATGATTATATATGTGTTGAGGTATTTATGCTTAGAAAGATTATCGTTGTCATCCTGCTGAACAACTATAGCTAGTCATACAGAATATCAAGCATTGCTTAACGGTATCCTACAGTCATACAATTAGCACAGATACAAATCTAATCTTCCATTCTACTAAGACTAACGCACCCGAAGTTTACCCATTCGCGATATAACAGTATAGAATATTTACCAAAAGAAACCATTCGTTTAACTTGGATTTTGCTCTCTAAATCCCCAACCGAAGTGCTATGTGATTCCCAGGGACAGCCGGCCCACTGACTTGTCGATGATCAATGCAAAAGCGAACCTCTACAGGGAGTTTTTCAGCATGTCTCATTTGTGGTGTTAGCGAGAGCAATTGTCTTACTTTACAGGGTTGAGTCGGCAAAGCCCCCTAGCCCTATGCAGAGCATCTCGCTTGGTGATTCGTGACAGGTAGAGGTCGGGCTGGCTTTAAGGTCCCTCGCGATCTATATACCTGTGTGTTGGGTTTGGGAAAGCCTCATCTTATACCACCGTTGTACGAGCTCGAACTGTGGCAGTAGCTTAACGACCTGTCATAACCGGATCACAAAAACCTAAATATAATTACTGGTGTTTCAGAGAGCCACTAGAAAATCATGTTCGAGATGGCCATGGCGGGTGAGTTCGTCTCATATATGTCCATTGTCTTTGATGCTAATGAGATGTTGATGTATGCAGGTAGAGATGACTTAATTGTTTATTTGCCTGCCTGGGATGGGGGGTGAACGTTAGTCGTTCGATTTTACCCGATATGCATATGTAGATACATAAGATCACAAGTATGAAACTCACTGTGCCATTTCTTCATATATCGGTATAGCGAGACGTGCTTGAAGCTACAGATGGTAGCGGCCTTCATGCCTCAGGCAAAAAAGATAACCTTGAAAGGGATGCGATTATATCCTCCGAGGTCCGACTACCTGCCTTAAAAATCAGCCAAACACACAAATCTCTTTTAACCTCCGTAATACTCCTGTTGCCAGTTTCATATAGTCCTCATGTTTAATGAGATCCAGGCGATGCCATCCGAGGTTGAATTCCTCGAGAAGCTCAAGGAGAGTAAATACTCGGTGGTATTCAAGGTCCGCTTCCGGGAAAGAATATGCATCATGAAGGTGGTAAGTATTCACGTTCGGTTACCGGACTTTACCTGACATTCAAAGTATCATGACAGAGGCCCATCGGAATTTGACCCCCCTGACCGCGAAATCAATCTCTTCGTTTCTGAGTCCACCGCATACCATCGAATGCAGTTGAAGGGCTTGTGCGAGAAGGGGGTTATCCCAGACTTTTACGGGACGATTAGAAACATTCAGCCGTCTTGCTGGTCAGATCTTGATATGTTTCTTAAGGACAGACTGCCACCAAATGCTATTCTTATCGAATATATTCCAAATCTGCAGTCGATAAAACTATCGAACTATTCAGAGCAACGTCTGGCTAAACTACGTCAGATACTGGACGAGATCCACGAGGCAAATGTCCTCCATGGCGACCCGATGCCCCGAAACATGATGGTATCTTAAGGAGAACAAGACAGGGTACACTGGTTAGACTTTGACTCTGCCCAAACATTTCCAGAGGGTGGTGATCGTTCGCCAAAACAAGAACGGTGGATGAAGGAAGAGGTTGAGCTGTTGGACTATTTTGTTGATGCCTTGGTAAGTTCTAGAGTTCTCGCGATGGACTTAGCTGACTCTCTAGCAGGCTCAAGATCATAAAGAAGGCAAGCTAAACCGTACAATTTCTTATTATTATGATTGGTTTGCGTAAACAGGACATGCCTCTACTATCTTACGAAGTAGAGGAGGCTTGGCGGCCTGACTGCCTGAAAAGGTTACCATTCCTAATTGGGTATAGTAAGGGGTCACGGGTACAAAGGAGAATTTCCTTTTTTAGGTCAGGATATCAGGGGCTTCCATGAACGGATTTGCCGTTGTACATCAATTGCCTCTCCTTTTATGGATGATAACGTATTCAGTTTGATCCTCAAATACTTCCCCGGTCGGGACCTCAGATTCTGACGTCGCATATCATTAACCTCAAAGAGTAAACGATCTACTGGTCCTGGACCGTTAAGATCGCGAGACAAGGATCGACTGTGCGGAACTGCGGATCCTCCATGAGTTTGTCGATCTTATCAGAACTGTCCCTATAGTGTGTGGAACACTCGATAAAGTAAGTATCTGCACATTCCTCCTGACTGTGCTGGAAAGGAGAACCCCACTGGTATACTTGAAAGGCAAATCGATACGACGGTGTCAAATGATACCGAGACTAGATATCTGCAAGAAAGGCGAAAAAGCAAATTACGAGTAGTATTCGGCAAACAGTTAATTGGCTTGTTTCAACATTTCTTCGTGATTATGGTATCTCTTTGACAAATCAACAGCAGTGTGCAATTCTGTCCTTCCCTCTGGTCCTTCCATCCTCAAGCCTCGGTAGTTTGTAGATAAGTCCACTGAATTTTCCAACGCTCACTCGCAGGTACCATTCTCGTTGGGGCTACCGATATCGCCCTGAATGACGCAGACCTTCGAGCAGCAAGGAGTTTGCGAATCGCATGGCAGACCGTTGGGGGTGCATTGGTTCGGCACCGCAGCCACGGTAGCAACAAAGACAGAGAGGATGAGATAGGCGAGACGCATATTTGCCGATAGATCAAGTGGGTTTGAAGGACTGGGGGTCATTAGTTACAAAGAACGATCTGCGTTAAACAAAGATTGTGCGAGATACCTTTTAAGGTTATGCTTTTTGGATTTAGACGCAAGGGCAGTGTGAGTAAGTAGCTTAAGTATAGGAAGGTCCGGGAGGGGAGGAAGCCGATCCTTATATAGAGACTGGGTGGGCCTGTTCATTAATTCATGGTCTCCCTCAGTGTCAGATTTCAGTGACATTCCGAGGCCCACCTCCGGAGCCAGGAACGGCACTTGGGTGAATAGCTTGTAGCACTTGCCTCTGTCGGGAGTAGACCACTAACTATGCCATAGTGGGATAGGAACAGGTCGCAGCACTAGATGTGATACTCCACAGTCACACAGCCAATCTCCTTGAGCTATTTTTCTGGCCACCACGGCTTTCAGCTAAAAGTGGGTATTGGACTCGCTTAAGGGTTAGTCCCACGCTACTCCTATATTACGGAGTGTGCCGAGCCAGCGATAAAACACCAATGGTAGCATGGATAGGTACGTAGTATATACTCTCATATCAGAAGAGCTTTCTTGATTGAGAAACTAGAGCTCTATACTCCAAGGGCTCCAAGAGGTCGGAATAGCTGGTCGCACATTGAAACTACGCCAGTATCCGTATTTCTTTCATTTCTTTGCCCCTCTTTGATTTCTTTACACACATCTTGGCGCATCATCTTAACGTCGGAACCTAGCCAAAGTCTAAATCCCTCGCTAAAGATGCACCTTGATGACCGGAGAATATTGCCATGAAACTGTGTCCCTCTCCATCATCTCCGTGACAGTTGGGTAGCCAGGCTGTACCGAACCGTATACTTGACATATACGTCCAAGTTCCTCTTCCAATCACTCTCCGTCCGTTTAATATTTCGGACTAATATATGCACACTTTGATCGAGGGCACTGAAATCATCTTTTGGATATCCTTGCCGGTCCAATCCATGGAAAGTATTGTCAGCAATTGGCGAACGGCTATATGTAACAGCGATAGTCACTCAAAAATGCCACTTCAAGACCACAATGCGTAAAACCCATCTTGAACGGGTGTTCGAACGGTCTGGTGGGGAAATGAGGCATCACTGACCAAAGAGCGACGGCACCTTGACCACTCATTAACGATATGATTGCGATCGACATTCTCTTTTCCTTTACTTTTGGCCAAGCTTTTATCCTCTTCTCCCAACTCTGTGGTTCAGGTTTCTTCGGATGTGGTTGGTTGAGCTGTCAAGGTGTGGAGACCTAGTCCCTTTTAGCTGTGTTCTAAATATATTAACCACCGAAATGCCTGTTTATTCAAGTAGGGTAATGGATACTACCTGATAAGGGGCTGAATGAAGTCAGGTTGACTGTTGCAGGACTTGGCAGTAGCTCTTGGGGGATATCAAGGGGTTGTCGTAGTTGTGAACCTCCTGTTGACGTGGGATCCCCTTAACTGCTTGGTGCTCGGTGCTCGGTCGCTCCACTTTAGAAATTACTGGATCTTGCTGGATTAACACCAACTGCTGAGATGTCCTGGGCTTTCGTCGCCTCGTGAGTGTACAGGGAACACGAAGTAAGATTGAATATGACTTCAAACTGGATCTTTCATGGAGGATAACGCAAGAAATCCGTCCCAGAGATTCCGAGAACATAAGGGCAACTATGTGGATAATTATATTTCCGAATTGAGTCTAGTCGAATTTCTATAGCCATCAAGTATAACTTAATGTACTTCAGTCTTAGCTCACGATCCACTTTGAAATGGCTTTTGACCACAGATAATAAGATGCCAGCAATGCTACATTAACCCTACTTGTACAGAGAATGGCGAATGCACCTGATCTGGCACGTGTTCAACCCCGACTCCGGATCCGATTCCGATTCCGACTCTCCGACCCTCAACGACATCGACGGTCGCTCTTCTGCTTCCAGGGGAATGGATATCCTACTTCAACATGAGTAGACGACAATCGTCAAGACGTCATGCGTGCTTCCGATGCATTGAACTAAAAGTCAAATGTTCTACACAAGGCAATGACAAAGAGTGTCAACGGTGCTCTCGATTGGGCCGTCCTTGTGTTTTCCCGAGCACTTTGCCGAACAACCCAGGTAGAAAAAGCCGGATCGATGAGCTTCAGGACCAGATCAATGAGCTTCGCGATCAACTCACGAAAAGGGTAAGTTGACTTTTTGCTATGTGTGAGTAGGCAAACTTGACTGACTGAAGCCGCAGGACGAGGCAGCTCCTGGACATGGCATGTTCGGAGATGAGGCAGTGCCACATGCTCTGCAGCAACATAATGGGCCAATTGAACACACGAAGTCCATCTCTCCACGACCTGACTTGGGTGAGCCCGGCGACTTGTTGACTATCGGCATTCTCACCTTGGCGCATTGTAATCGACTCTTGGACAAGTTTCGCATGGTCAAAATGCCACAGTTTCCGTTTGTAATCATCCCCGACTCGATGAATGCAATCAGTCTCCGCCAGGAATATCCCTTCTTATTTGTGGCTATCATGACTGTCAGTACGGAAGATAGACCAGCATTACAAAAGGATTTAAACCATGAAGTGAAGCGGAACATCAGTACCCGTATCATTATGAACAACGAACGGAACATAGATCTACTTTTAGGCCTTCTTGTCTACACAGCGTGGTACCACTATCATTGGGAGTCAATGTTGCCGCACATGTACCTGTTCCTTCAACTGACCGTCACAATGGTTGCTGACCTTGGGCTTGATCGACAACCCAATTTCACTATGGGGAACATCGCAGCCAGCTTGGGTAGGCCGAGCAGTGCGCATCAGCTAGTGGCAAACCATTCGGCCGCTGGGAAGAGGGCTCTCCTGGGAACGTTCTATTTGTGCTCTGTGTAAGGAATCAACGTATTGTTTACTCGAACTCACTGACATCACAATAAGATCGTCGCTTTTTCGACAGCAGTTGTTCATGGAACATACCGATTGGATTGGTCAATGCTACGATGATTTAAGGAAGAACTCAGAGTTTCCATCAGATCAACATCTGAAAATATATATAGACGTGCGGTTGCTAGCTCGAAAAAGCGCAGAGGTATTTGACGGCAATGTTCACAGCTATACGAATCCACTCTTACATGGACGGGGGAGATTAGAGGTAGGTATCCGGGAGCTTGACAAAGAATTTACTTTATTTCAAGGTGTTAAAGATGAAGCTCGACAGCACGGAAGCGACACATGTGAGTTACCTAGTTGCATAATCTATTCAACCCTCAGAGACTCGTTGCCAGTTGTTAATCACAGGTCCAAAATAGATGGGTATGTATTCGAAGTCAAAGTAAAACCAGTCATCGTTCTTGGACAGATAGTCTACCACAGAAACAATGTGTTCCTTCTTGATGAAATGGAGCAACTTGAAAACCTCATTACATCTTCAGAGAGCTTCATTACCTCCTTCCTGGAGGCCTTACCAGAAATTGCGATTCAGCTTCCTCTATCCTTCTACACCTATCTCTGGTATGCGCTATTAGTGCTCTCAAAGGTCCTCTTGTTGTCCGACCTGGAGTGGGAAAGAACAACTGCGTTTGGGCGAAGAATTCATGGAATCGCGCGGGCGGCAATCGAAAAACATGGGGAGCTCTCAAGTGGTAATGATGTCTGGGCGAATAACAAGAGGGTCATAGGCAGTATGATATCATGGCTGGAAAAGCATCAAGACGTACGAGGGCCGGAACAGAGACTGCGAAACCATCCAAGCTCAACGATGCACCATCTTACAGTGGTTGACAAGAATACACACTACCCCTCAGCTTCTGCTAGCTCAAATTCGACAGAACCAGGAAGAAAGTTTGCCTATCCTACACAGCAGCCTGACCCTAATCAAGCAGCGACCGAATTCACATTTGATCAAGTTGCTTTGGAGGGTATGGGCGACGGGGTAGATGGCTACTGGGATGCAATACTATGGCAGCAAATGCTAGAAGGACCAGTATTCCCAGGGTTGTCTTCTCCCCTGCACATATCTAGCTCGGGGTGCTTCCGTGATTGACAGTTTGTGTTCTGCAGTCGAAGGATATTTAAAACCTATTTATCTCTTTTCCCTTTCTTTCCATGGTTGTTGTAAGGGTTATAAGGGTTATGGATGGGTCTTTGGCTCGCCAAGCCCAATCGCAGAGGCGGAAAATGCTGAGTGAGCCCCTGAATAAGGCCACAAGAATTTCTCCGAAGTATTGGCGACAATTTTCAGCCACGACTGCTATCCTTATTTTCAGCCCTATCCGGCGAATCGGTGATAGACATTCCTTTACTCAAGGAGAAGACGCAACTTAATATGCTTCCCTACGGGTCAGCTAAGGGATCTCGTAGATCGCATCGGAAATCACGCCTTGGATGTGGCAACTGTAAACGCCGCAGGATCAAAGTAGGTACTCTCTCGGCAATTACTGTTATGCCCGTTAATTAACAATTGTACTCAGTGCGATGAAATTAGGCCAGCGTGCAGTGGCTGTCTGCGCCACTCCGTGCAGTGTGACTATCAGCTTGAGGAATCGAGTTCCAGCGTATCCACAGCATCAGAAAACGCGAAAGGGCAGCCAGCGGCGACAGCGCCTAGGAAGGTGTCAACTAAGCGCCACCAAACATTTATCTCTTCATATCAAACCAACTTCAGGCCACCGAAGCGTGCACACAGAACTCGCAAGTCCATATCAGCACAACTACTCCAATGTTCCTCATCGGAGCGAATTTTTCCGACCTTGTCCTGTCGACCTTTTGAGTTTACTATCATCGACATGGAGCTCTTCCATAACTTCCTAAATCCAACAGACTATGACGAATCAGAGCATCACAGTGCAATGCGAATGCAACAAAATCAACTTTCTCGTCTTGGGTTTTCTTTCCCGTACGTACTACGCCTCCTACTTGCTGGTTCGGGCTTTCAGTTAGCACGGCGTCCAGAAATCATGAAGCTGCAACAGTCTGCTATCCAAGGGAGAGATTATCATGTGGTAGCTGAGCGACACTATAACATCGCCATTCGCGAAGTGGCAGCGGCAGTGCCACGGCTGAATAAAGAGAACTGCCATGCAATTTATACCGCCGCTGTTCACATCTTCGTCTGCTCACTCGCCATGGGTCCGCGACCAGGCGAGTACATGGCTTTTCGAGAGGATGGTCAAGACGGCCTTCTATCCTTGTTCATCGGTGTCCGGACAGTATTGGAGATAAGCAGCAAGTTGTTTTCACCAGATGTAGTTCTAAAGGGCGATGAAGGGGAATCAGGCTCCGAGTCAGATCCGGCCGCAGAAACCACAGGCCCCGTCAGAAGCTCAACTATCGCTTCTGAATATGGGTATTGGATGGACCAGTTGCGGCATCTTATAGAATCCGAGCTTGTCAGGGAAGGTACGCTTAATCCAGTTTATCGTACGGTGTTCGAACGACTTCACGAGTGCTACGATGCTGTCTATAGCCCCTTTTCGCCCGTAACGACTGCACTTCTATCACCATGCATATTCGGCTGGCTCTATAGACTGCCAAACGCGTTCATGTTTGGACTTAGACAGCGACACCAGCCGGCATTGGTGATATTCTCTTATTTCGTCCTCTTGTTGGATGAGCTCACCTGGAATTGGTTTCTTCAAGATTGGCCTAGACACATTCTCATCGGCATTCACCGTAACCTCGACGTCTACCACCAGCAATATATCCAGTGGCCTATGCACTGCGTGGCATCCAAAGCCTAGAAGGCCATTTGCCCTTCAGAACAGTTTGTGTCTATCAACATATCCATGCATGAGAGATATCTCATAAATGCGTCTATCACTAATACATAAACATGACATCGATGCACCAACACACGAGCAATAATGATTCAGTCCCTCCTGGTCCAGTGGCCTGCAGACGTCACACCTTCCTGATTGGGTAACACTCTTCTCCCTGATGGTTTTAGGGCACAACGCTAATAGTAATATAGGCCCGGATGGTGCAGCGGTCTCCGTTCGAATCCGCCTCCTGGCATCCTTTCCAGCAGCCGGGGAGAAGGACGTCAGGAGGCGGATTCGATCGTAGTAATAAATCCCTGGTCGGGGATTTCCCTAGACAGTGCTATTGATCTCCCGGTATCTGCTGGGGATTAGTAGCTGCTGGGTAAGTTTTTTGAATTTCTTTTTTTTTTTTTTCCTCATCTGAATGATTCTTTTCGTCTTCATCTTTCTTCAGTGCTTCTGGATCTTGGCACAGGAAAAGAGCAGGGGCGACCATGACTGAGTGAAAGGACGCACTTGCACACTTTGTACGTTATTCCTCGTCATAGACTATGTCCCTAGTATTACCGCCGAAGCGTTAATATGCGAATCCAAGGATGGAGATCTTGCAGACGCGATATTTACATACCCATAATGTCAAGGCAACTTTGGTTCCACGTTTGAGCTCTTTCGTAATTGCCACCATACGAACGTAAACTTCCGTTTCCAGCTTGAAGTCCGAGGAGCAAATTCTTATTTAGTACGAGAGAGCATGAAACCAGTGTGAACATAACTCGAGGTAAGACAAGACCGATAGGTTGAACCTCGCAACAATTGTACTTAATGGTATCCACACTAAAACCTTTTGAACCATGCAGCTGCAGATCCTTATGGCGAGCCACCCTGTCCTATGTATGCTGTCCTACTATAAAAATTAGGGTTTCCTGAAAAGGATCCACATGAGGGTCAATATCCTTCACTTGCTGCTCTGCCATTGGCCAAAGACCCACATTTCTGGAATACGAACGCGGACTTCCCTTTTTGGAAGTGGGTAACATAGCCCTATGAACCTTCCATGAGGTAAAACGGAAGGTTATGATCCTAAAAAGGAGCGAAGTGGCTGAATAGAGATTTCAGTCATTCTGTTGATATTTAAACCCCCGTGGTGCCCAGGCTCAAAGAGGGACACACGCAGATTCGTTTTCTATTTTCCCCGGCCAAAGAACTCAACCTATATAACCGGACCTTCTACACTCCTACCTGATCTCCTGAAAATATTAACCTCAGACTACCACACTCTTTACCACAGAGTAATAAGAATTTTATCGCTCTCATTACACTCGCTTATATCTGCTATCCAATCCAGCTGCGCCATTGCAAAATGCCCGAAGCAACAGACAAAATCTACCGCTCCTGGCCTCATGGACCCCCGACATACTCACAAGCCAACCCGAGTCATTCGCGAGATATCACGCAGAACCCGGACTGGAACTATTCCCTCTTCGACTGTTGCGACCCAGGCTCACTATGTAAGACAGACACCGCCAACACTCCCTCGAAACAGGACATTACCCACTAAAACATGGGATCTTTCCAAACCTCTAGGCCTGATGAGCTGGTGTCTTCCATGCCTGACATTCGGCAAAACCCAAGCCAGGAACCACGATGCTACCTTGAACGGTTTTAGCTATTGCAACGCAGACGTAAGTCAATCCGAGACTTCAAACAAAAAAAAGACACCTGCTGACGAGCGGTAAAGTGCACGATTTTCACAGGTCTCGCCCTCATCTACTCCCATTGGATCATCCAGACTATCAGACGCGGTGAGATGCGCGAACGCTACGGTATCAAGGGCAGTTGTTGTGGGGATTGCTGTGCGACGTTTTTCTGTTCTTGTTGCGCTCTGGTTCAGGAGGAGAAGGAGGCTGAGTTGCGGACGAGAGCTGAGTTGGGGTATCAGATGACGCCGGGGATGGAGTATAAATGAGGTTCGATAATATGGGAGATGGTATGGGCCTTGACTGGTTACTTTTCGTTCTTTACTGGACTTTCCTTTTCTATGACATTTCTTTTGTTTTTCTTTTTATTTACTCCTTCGTTGATTTAATCATATTTCCTTTCTATACAGAGGTTGTTTATAGTACCCACTGGTCCAGCCATGTCTGCACCAAGCTAGAATCAATGGGACCAAGAGCTCGAAATGTGGGGCTCGCTGCGCTGGCCTTGTTTGTTTCAAACTGCGGAAAGCTATCATCACCATTGCTGCGGGCTAGCCGCTCGTAGAAGCTCAGAAGCTTGTAGGCTGGCCTGTCCTCAACAATGGCAGCATCTGTTTCGCCAAGTGCCCGAACCCAGCCCCGTAGACTAACGGGATTTGCTCCGATGCGCCTCTGAATTGTTGGTAAAAGTGTAGCCTAGGTTGTTCTTGTCGGATTGACTAGATTTATGACACTTGCAGGGATACTTTTCTCACCATCTTGACCGCATTGAATGATTTCTAGAACGACCTGGGCCAGTGTATTCTGCACCTGTTAGTGAATGCAGTTCAAAGATAGAGGTTACTTACAACAGGAATCCACTCAACCGGCATACCCAACGACTCAGGTATAGAACCCATCGACTTCGAGGTAAAGACCAAAGAAGGAAACCACTCGTCCGGATTCCAATATCCCCCAGACTTTGTTGTTGGTCCCGCAACTTGCCCGACTCGCAAGATAGTTACCGGAACACCAGAACGAGTAGATGCAGCCAAACAGATATTCTCGGCTACGTACTTCGATTGGCCATACCCTTGTAACGGAGGCTCGACCGTATTAGGTAGAATATCCTCTGGGATCTTTCCCCTCGATGGATCCCAGCCGGATGTCGTGGCAATTGAGGACACAAAGTACATATGCACTGTTTTTCGGCTGGATATGCATAGGTCCAGTAGGTTCCGCGTGCCGCGTATGTTATCTTTCTCGAATGAGTGTACGGATAAATTGAAGTCTACTTTCCAGGCGTTGTGCACGATGGCGTCTGTTTTATTCAGGAGTTCGGCGTATTTGCTTTGGGATAAGCCTAGGGTTTTATCATCGAGGTTTGTTGTGAGAAATTCGGCTTTGGGTGATAATAATGCTTTCACATTTAGTTGTCTGTCGTGGAATGAGGACCTCTGTCTTTCGAAGGCGTCGGATGATCTGTTTAGGCAGTAGACTTTCTTAATCGAAGGTTCTGATAATAGTACGTCAAGGAGATAGCTTCCGAGTGAGCCGGTTGATCCTGTGAGTATAATATTGAACTGAGAAGGAACCTGTAGAGCTTTGTGCTCTATCTTTGGAAGTGAGGCAGTGTATTTGTTCGTGATATGTTTCAACGTCGCTTGCACGTCTTCGACTTTGTCTTCTGCTTCACCGTTACTGACGTTTCCTTCTATAGCATTCGACAGATATGCGCTAAGGCTCTTGATAGTGCAGTATCTGTAAATTACTTGGGGATCAATATGTATCCCACGACTCTCTTTCGAACCCATACTGATGCCCCGGGTAACGATCCGAGCCATTCGAATCACCTGCAGTGAGTCCAACCCAGTCGCAAAGAAGTCCGTGTCTTCCTCGAGTTCGAGATTCGGGGAAACAGAAGACACTACCTGCCGTATGAAAGTCTGCACATCATCACCCTGAAAGGCATCACTCGAAGATCCCACTGGGTTCAGAGGGTCATCATCCCCCAAGGCCGATATCTCAGATTCATAGTCCTTGCAGACCAACGCACGTCTCAGTGTCCCTTTAGCATTCATTTGAAACGGTTTCTCACGGCTCGCTATTCCAATTCTATCCTTCTCAATGTAAGCATACCCCGGCCCCTGCTTATTCGCAGCCTCAACACTATCCCAGATCTCATCGATAAAACCATCATCCAGGTCCCGGTCCCCAAACTTGTCCCAGTCCGGTTCCACTAAAAGCACACATTCAGTCATCCCCCGGCCAGCGATCATAGCGTTACGCACGAGATCATGACCTTCGATGGCCGCCTCCATCTCAATAGGATTAACCTTTTCTCCATTCCCAAGGACGATTATATCATCTGTTCTGCTTTCAAACCGCCACAATCCACCTTCCGTGGGATGTTTCGAAAACAGATCCTTGGTCCTCCATTCCTGCAGCTCGGGGAAAACATGAAAGACCCCATGAAGCAGACGGCTATCCGGTGATCGACGAATGACCATCTCATATAAACCCTCCTCGTGTAGCTCCATATGTATATCTGGGTAATAGGGCCATTGGTAATATTTCCAGTCCTCAGGTGTCGCCTTCGATTTTGTCGGCGGGATGTGTCCCAACTCCGTGGATCCGATGCAAGGGATCAGCTTGCAATATTTAGAGATTGTATCACCGGCCTCGGCGGAAAGTGGCCCGCCGGCAAAGATCACGTACTCGATCTTTGAGAGCGCCT
Source organism: Aspergillus oryzae RIB40 (assembly GCF_000184455.2). NCBI lineage: Eukaryota > Fungi > Ascomycota > Eurotiomycetes > Eurotiales > Aspergillaceae > Aspergillus > Aspergillus oryzae. Next base: position 3,886,330 of record NC_036435.1, on the reverse strand, counting down.
TGAGTGCCTGTGGTGTCCTGCTCATGTCTTGTAGTAGAGATGGTGGGATGACTGCGCCTCGTGGACGAAGTGTCGATAGTGCGTCGAGTACGGAATCGATGTCCGGCTTGGAGGAGTAGTGGATTATCTGGTGGCCATGGAAAATGGCGTCTATGATTGTGGTAAACCCGGCTATATGGAAGAGAGGACTCATTCCGAACATTGAGTCTCCTTTTTCTACGCAGTTCCATAGTCCACATATACAGTCCGAGGGTGTACCGGGTGGTGTGCCTCTGTCCAACACGGAGAGATATCCATGTGTCAATGGGACGGGTTTCGGGTTTCCTGGGTTCCGTTGGTTAGTATTATTTACATAGAATGAAGTGTTAGATGCATACCTGTTGTCCCGGAGGAGTGCAAGATCACGAAGGTTTCATCTTCAGCTTCTTGATATGTTTTGTGGTACGGGTAGTGGGAAACGCTACTAGTCAAAAGATCATCAAGGGACGGAAATCTCCAGACTTGTAAATCCGGTACGAGGGCTTGTCCGTGTGCTGATTGAGATTGACCACCCCATAGAAGACATTTACAACCGACAGCACGGAGGAGATGCGCATTTGCTTCGGCGGAGTTGCGTGTGGATGGGAGGAATGTCTATGTCTGTCAGTGTGGGATGCTTTTTATAATGACGTGCTGGCTATTAACCTTATAGCCCACTTTTGCGAGAGCAATAGCACATATCACGTAGCGGATATCGTTTGGGCCCATGTAAGCAACTGTCGTCGTGTCGCAGTGCTCAGTAACTGTCTGCTCGAACCACCAGGCAACATGGTTCACTGCTTGGGCTAGTTGTCTTTTGGTGAGTGGTATCCATTGATTTGGAATGTTGTTGTCTTTTAGTATCAGACCGAAGGTGCCATTAGGGTTGGTTTCGGCGTCATTGTCCACAACATGGGGAAGTAGACGATTTCCAACTGCGGTGGCCATGTTGACTGTATTGGCGGTTTTAGGTTTGTTCAGTGGGTGATTTGGCAATGTAACTCATATATATAATCAGCTGCTCAATATCTTATGTCGACCTTTTGGACGTGTAGCTAGTGACCTGGTACGCAACGTCTTTTAAGTAATGATATGTTGGCATTACTTGTTTATAGAAAAAGACACATCACTGCCCAGGACAAAACCTGAATCTTGCCAGACCAGGTCGGGTTCAAGGTATTGGGTTCTTGGTTCAGTCCGAAACTTTCATCCTTGATGGGTGGTTAAGGTTTAGAAAGTGTACTTAGCCAAGTCGGGAGGAGCCAGAACAGGATGTGCTGCCATAAGAGCCAGGAATGTGGCTTGAGGCATTAGAGACCGAGGAACTAGAGGAACGAGTCGAGAACTAGAGCTCAATTACCATCTTCCCGGTTGTCCTTCTGGTGATTCGCCATAGCGTATTGCTTAGGATAGCTACATCCCTGCTGAAGACCCGATGAGACATATAGCCTCCCAGCCCGGTATTCTTAAACTATTCTAAACATGGAAATTAAAGAGACAAAAGACACATCCTATATTATAATTTGATCTCAAGTGTATTTCTTAGGCATCAACATTGGACTCCTCAACAATAACCCCTTTCCCTTTTTCCTTCCGGCCAACTAGCCACTCTACAAGTTCAATACCAAACCCAGTCCAGAGCGTCAATATAATCACAAAGCACAGTCCACTCACCCAGCCATGAGTCCTTGTGAAAGTCGGCGCCTCTCCACTGGGAAACTGTAATTGTTGAAACGGAATGACAACCGCCTGACCCAAACTAACCATGAAAGCCAAGGTAAAAGCCCGAAGTTGCTGATCTCCACCACAGGAGCTATTAACCCATCCAGCCAATAGAGGCGTATAGGATCCATAACAACCAGAGAGTATAAAAGCAGCCATCTTGAGATGGCGAGACGCGGGCCACGCCGTGAAAACAGCAAAGCAGAATGTTAACAGACACCCGACGGCGAAGCAGACAGGACCACGCCGCCCGATCTTGTCTGCGACAAAGCCCGATGTCAACATGAAGAAGAAATTGACTGCCCCCAGCGCGGTGGGGATGTTGTTGATTTGTGGTACTGAGTAGACGTTGAGTGACTTTAGCCAGATGCTGAAGTATTGCGTGACATATGACCCGCAGGTCAGGGTCCAGAAGGCGTAACCGAGGGAGAAGGTGTATAGTTGCCAGGAGGCGAGGATTCGCGTGAATACTGTGCCGTCCATCTTTCCAACTGGTGTACGCCCTTCCTCTGAGATTCGGGAGCGCGCCCGTTCTCTTTCGCTTTCGGATAGGTAGAATGCGGTGGTGTTCTCGGGTGTGTCTGGGTAGAAAATGATGCCGTAGATGGCTACGGGCACGGCGAGGACGAAGTCGAAAATGAAGAGCCATCGCCATGATGACATGCCCCCTTTGCCCTCCATGCCAGTGAACAGGGCTGACTGCAGGTAGCCCGAGAACATCTGGCCGAGGACGCCAGACATGACGAAAAGGCCGCTACGACGTGCCATTTCGGACTTGCGATACCAGCAGCCCAGCACATATTGTACACCTGGCCATGCGGCTGACTCGAAAAATCCAATGCAGAATCTCAGCCCGTAGAACTGAGAGGCCTTATTGCATTTGAAAAGGAAAAGTACGAACAGAGACCACGCCACTAAGCAGCCCGGCAGCCAGAATCGCGGTCGAATAACCGTTAATGCAAGATTCGACAAAGGGCCGCCGACAATCTGGCCGATATTAAAGTAAGTGTTCATCCAGCTGAGCTCGTTCCCTGGACCGAAGCCTAGCTCCTCCTTCATGCCAGAGACGTACGCATTGGAGATATTGTTGCCATCTAGCTGCTTAATGAAGAAGTATAGGCAGCTGAAACTTAGCAAGAACCAATCCAGTTTGAAGATGAGCTTTTTGTCTGCCTTGGAGGTGCCTGGCTCATGCCAGTGAAACCAGCGGCGCTCGTTCAAAATTGATATAGAGTTGTCACTCTCAGTTGTGGGTTTGTCCTGACTTCGCGAGATGGTAGTTAACGGCTCCTTGTGGACAATGAAGCCATTGGGTAAGACGGTGGGATCGCCATTTTCTGGCCGTGCCGCGTTTTGTCGTCTCATAGTTGACTCCAAGCCAGGAATATTTTATGGCGACGAGGGAGAGGTCGAACGTAACAGTCTCGGCCATGGGACGAAGCACGGCAACCTTTATACTCATTCCAGATATAGGATGAGTTTAAGGTACTGGAACAGACTTCAATAGGGAAGCTATAAACGCCCACATTCAACACTATGTATCCAGGTTAGCCACGAATGGTCTGGCCTCCATATTGAACAAGCGGCCGCTAAGGTACAGATAATCTTTACAACATTCGACGCAGAGATCACGCAAGATTCGCCCACTGATAATCAAGTCGGTTACGTGCTTGAGCCGAATAGGAAATTACCGGCGTGGGGCCGATGGTGCATGAAGCGAAGCGAAACTAGGCTCTAGTGCTAATTATTAGCGGAACCTTAGCTATCTCTATCGTCTGAATACGGCTATTTATCAGGCCAGCTGATGTAGGTAATGGTAGGCAAGATTTCGGCGTTCTGTCCTAGTATTCCCTGCCTTGTCTCATCATGGTTGAATTCGTCACCATCAACGGCGCACAGCTAGCCTACCGGTTGGCTGGCCCTGCCAATGCGCCCTTAATAGTGACACTGCATGGCGGTCGGGGCTTTGGTAGGCTACTATTGTCATCTTTGAATTTGTGATTTTATTGCTAATATGGCGTTGCTGTCTACTGTTTGATTGAGTAGGCGATCACAAGTCGGACTTTCACGCATTTCTGCCGCTATCCCCAGACTATCGACTACTATCATTTGATTTTCGCGGCCATGGTAGAAGCTCTCGGACTGAGCCTTACAGCTTCCGACAACTAGTAGAGGATATCGAAGGACTGCGACGACACTTCGTGGGTGGCGAGAATCCTTGCATCGTGTGCGGTGGAAGCTTTGGTGGATTTCTTGCTCAACAATATGCCATTACTTATCCTTCGCATGTTTCACACCTCATACTCCGAGGCACGGCGCCATCGCATCATCGTAAGTAACACTCTAACGGGACGGGGCCAGAATTGTCTGTTTCGGTGAGATGGAGCATGAACTGAACACTCTTAGACGAAGCAGAAGCGATTGAAGTCCTAGAGGGCCGCATGCATCGCGCACCTGGTCTCTCCACGCGGATGTTGCGAGACAAAATTTTTGGCCAGTTTGACAGTGATCTTGAGTTCCAACTCATCATGTATGCAGCCGCTCCGCTTTACAGCGAGTCCTTCAATGCAGATATCGCCTTAGGTCGCAATCTAGACACCGTATTCTACGCCAAGTCACACAGTAGGTAGAATATGCTCTTTGTCAAGCTCCATACTGACTAGAAAGCAGATGATCTCTATGCAGAGCCGGAGAAGTTCTTTGACTATAGAGACGACCTCTCAACTGTGACAGCGAAAACCTTGATAATTGTCGGCGAGCGGGACTGGATTTGCCCACCGGCGCAGTCGCGGGTCATTGCATCCCTGATTCCAAATGCTCACTTGGAGGTTATTCAAGATGCAAATCATTCGGTTCATGTCGAGAAGAATGCTGAGGTCATTGGGCACATTCGAAAGCATTTGATGCGGCCTGCAGCGATCTCGTAACATAACCACACTTTCTGTACCCTTGGGGTTACGGGCACAAAGTGTGGAAAGTCCCGAGGGACTTTTAAATGGACGTTAATGGCTACCTTACAAGAAGTCCCATCCGATTTCCCCAACTAATGGTGAGGACAAAGCTGCAATATCCCTCGTCACGGCAGCATCAGTTGACGACGAGGTATCCGGCCGAGAGCTCGAGCTGATTGCTTCCACATCCCAGCCTTATATGAATTGATAGCAGTTTGCCTTCCCCATGATGCGTCCACCTACTTCAATCAACTGCGCTCGAAGTGAAAGCACGCGTGGGTAAAGTGATGGCTTTGCGGCATGTCGCAAGACGGGTGTTGTTTGTAATGTCACAAGACAGCTGGCAGATCGGCTTTCGTACATAGAGATCACAGAAGCAAAGTCTGTCATAATTTTTGCCAAGGATCTGGCATGCTCCCACCCGCTGGAGAAGCTCTGAAGTATTGCTATACAGCTTTGTATCTCTTGCTTGGCTGAAAACACCATGGCCGTCGTATGACCAAAGCAGTAAAGCAGGACGAGACATGCAGGGACGAATCGGGTCAACGTTATGTAGTTAAGCGGCAGTTGCCCTAGTTCCAATAATGCCTGACTGTAATGGATATATTTCTGAACAACGTTGAGGAGGTGTTCATGAGATCCGGGATGTGATGGTTGATTGAACGGTGTCGGATAGTATATCAACATCAGTAGTTGATAATAACGTGCGTTAAGCCAGGCCATGGTGTCATGGATCCTCACATTACTTGGTTCTGGGCGGGATATCAAACAGCCATCACTGTACCAGTTATCCACAGCGTAATGAAGCTCGCTAATGATAGCGGCGCGATCGGAAGGGGTCAAGGAACGGACATCTGCTCGAGGACGTAGAAAGATCGCATCCGTGATTTTGCTCTCAAGACGACGCAGCTGGATGACATGTCGTGTTACCAGTAACATACTCGAAACTTCTGCTCGCTGTGCTGAAGCAAATTCAGTAACTGTTACAGCTGGCAATGGGATGTGAGCGTCCGGCACAAACAGCCCCGGAGGCTGTCCGACAGAGGACGCGACCATGCGATCCAGTACGTAAATACTCCAAAAGAGTCGATTCGACGGCTCGTCTGCTGGCGAGGTTTGATCTACATTCGTTGTACGCTGTAAAGTCAGACCCTGTGCCATGGCTTGCCGGGTCAGGATTCCTACAGTTGTCCATGGACCAGGACCGTGAGGATCAAACAGCGAATACAAGGCCAGTAGTAGAAGAATCTGTACTGAATCAATGCTTTCATTCTCCATGCAATATCGGAGAATAATGGAGTACGGTAGTTTAACCTCTTCCCCGGTCAGGGGGCTAAGTTTGCCTGATCGCTGAAGCGTCGTCCGCCCGATGGCGTGGATAAGGTATAACATCTGGCCTCTCATTAGTTAAGTCTTTCTACTACTCATTTCTTGTATTCTCTGGGGTGATGGTAATTTATGGAGACAAACTCACCATGGAGTCAGCATCATTCTCGATCAACACGACGTTCACATTGGCACTCTGAACTTGCATAATTCGTGTTTTATCGACGAATGGGTATGCCCGGTGAACGTGGTGAAAATAAGCATTAAGACATGCCAGCGACTGTGGTCCTTTGCTGTCTATCCCTTTCCAGATCATCACTGAAGTCCCCTTCTTCTGTTCTGCATTGTCAGGCTCATTGTCAAGGGACGAGCTTGTATTTTGAGCTTGACTATTATGCTGAAACTGGACCGGATTTCTAGGAGAGCCCCTTTCCCCTGCACCCTCGTCGACAGCTTGTGACGCTTCCTTCTGTTTTGGTGGCATATTCTGGCCCAAGGCCGCTCCACGTATGTTGTCCTCAATGTACTGCGTGAGCCATTGTATCCGAGCATGAAGGACCTCTGGCGACGACGCAGCCATCCTATCAGACGCGAAATACGAACATTTCCGTCCTGCGTCCGCACAAGTCCTGCAGGAAGGTAGAGTTTTACTACATTTCTTCTTGTACTGGCGGCAGCGGTTGCAGGCTGGGGGAGGATACGCATACGGCCACCGCTGCTCCGGCTGCCTCTCAGCCCCATCGCGATCGGGACTGGATTGATTTAATCGATAGCGTTGAGTATGGTATTTCATTGCTGGTGGATAATCTGCACCTTTCGGAAATCAACCATTGGGGGTAGCGAATGCAGTCGTTGGGATCGGCTCCATATCCGCCATCATTCTGAGCAGTCGCCCAGTTCTAATCGATTGTTCAACGACCTGCGGGGTTTGGGATTGCAACATTTGGTCGGAGAACCACGTCAGTCCAGCCTAAAAGTGTGTGCTCGGACGCTCCACAGCTGAAGTGGAGTCTGATGGGCCAGTCAGATATCTATCCTGTATATCAACCATCCCGCTATCGCAGTGTTACCGGAGTGTCTCCGACGAGATTATCCTATTCAGGTAAATCACCGCCGACTTCACACATATCGAAAGGTGCGGAGTGTGGCCGGTATTCTAGTGTTGTTTGTTAGGAATCTCGTAACGAGTATGGATATATACATGGCAGACTATGATCATGAAACGCCTCAAATGACCCAAATATATATTCAACGGATGCTTGATATTAGAAATCAGAGCCAAGATGCTGCCACCACCTGACATTAATATCTCAATCGGTAGGCATTTCAACATGTATCATTACTCGTCTTTCCAACTGCTAACTGCAGTACAGACCGTGGAGGGACATTCTGCGATGTCCTCGTCCAAGTCCCCGAAAGGGAAGAACTTGTCTTCAAACTACTTTCCGAGGACCCGCAGAACTACCGAGATGCACCGACAGAGGCCATTCGCAGAGCCCTGGAGATTATCGAAGGCAGAGAAATCCCTATTGGAGAGAAGCTTGATGGCTCCAGAATTGCATCATGTCGCGTCGGTACGACGATCGCCACAAACGCTCTGTTAGAAGGGAAGGGCAGGAAATTCGCTTTCATCACCACCAAGGGATTCCGAGATATTTGCGTTATAGGTGACCAGTCGCGACCAAAGCTGTTTGCGCTCAAGGTGCGCAAGGCCGAGGCATTGCACTCCAAGGTTGTCGAGATCAATGAGCGAGTCACCATTGAGGATTATGACCTTAACCCCTTTCCACTGGATAAGTCGAGGGAGATTAGAGACCCCAATCTTGTTCGCACAGTAAGCGGCGAGATTGTGCGTATTTTGAAGCCAATAGATCTAGAAGAGGCTCGACAAGCTCTTGAGAATCTCAGAGCAGATGGGTATACGTCTGTGGCTATCGCTTTTATGCACTCTTACGTTTATCCAAATCACGAAGATCAGGTAGCTGCGCTGGCAAAGGAAATGGGCTTTGACTATGTCACCACATCGCATGAAACTAGTCCTGTTATAAAGTTTGAGCAACGTAGTAGCTCAGTCTGCTCTGAAGCCTACCTGTTTCCAATCGTCAAAGATTACGTCGCGGCATTTGAATCTGGGTTCAGCACACTACCTCGAAAGGTTGAGTTCATGAGTTCTGATGGCGGTCTGCGACAGGCTGTGAAGTTCCGAGGCAATGAGGCCTTGTTGAGTGGACCTGCAGGAGGAGTGGTCGGTATCGCCCGGACGTGCTTTGACAACGAGGAAAAGACCCCTGTGCTTGGATTTGATATGGGCGGGACTAGTACGGATGTTTGTCGTTACGACGGCAAATATGACTATCTTACCGAGACAGTGGTGGCAGGCAGAAAGATCATTACCCCCATGCTCAATATAGCCACAGTTGCCGCGGGTGGTGGTTCAATGCTCTTTGCTCGTCATGGTCTCTTTGCGGTAGGCCCTGAAAGTGCAGGGGCACACCCAGGACCAGCTTGTTATCGCAAAGGGGGACCCTTGACTGTGACTGATGCCAATCTGTTCCTGGGACGCTTAGTCCCGTCCTCGTTCCCAGCGATATTTGGACCTGGAGCAAACATGCCCTTGGACTATGATATCACTCGAACGAAATTTGAAGAAATCACGCGTGAAGTCAATACGCAGACTTCGCAGAATCTCATTCCAGAAGAAGTCGCTCTGGGATTTCTTGATATTGCGAACGAAACGATGAGCCGTCCTATGCGTAATGCCACCGAAGTTCGCGGATTTGCTCCAAGTGCTCATGCCCTTGCTAGCTTTGGTGGTGCCGGCGGACAGCACGCGTGTGCCATTGCTGACAAGCTTGGGATTGAGAGGATAATCATCCATAAAAACTCCTCGATTCTGTCAGCAGTGGGCATCTCACAAGCCGAGCTACAACTTGAAACATCTGCGCCATTTGCAGGTACATTTTCATTGGAGATTCTTCCCCGTCTTGAAGCCCAGATACAGACGCTGAAGGATAAAGTGCAAAAGGAGCTGATAGTTCAGGGTGCTTCGGCAGGCGATATTGAATACGAAGAGTCACTCAGCATGAGATATATTGGTACAGACACCAATATGACCATAGTTAAGCCAGGCGATAGTGACTACGGAAAGAGCTTTGTGCAGACACATCTTCGTGAATTTGCCTTCGTCTTGAGTCGCGATATTGCAGTAGACTCCATCAAGGTACGGGGAGTCGGCCGCAATCATACCTCAGACACGAAAGTTTCGCCTTATGTGCAGGTGCAGAAGCTCAAGAAGAGAGATCAATACATACACTCGTCTAGTACACAGCGCGTCTATATTGACAATGGATGGCAGAATGCCCCAATCTACCACCTCAACAGTCTTTCACGTCCCAGCAAGCTGCATGGCCCTGCTCTCATCATCGATGCCACCCAGACTATATTTGTTGCACCATTATTTGATGCTTACATCCTAGAAAACCATGTGATTCTAGAAAAGTCGAGAAACCAGGTTCCCGATGCATCTTTGGGAGAGGATGAAACTATCAATCCGATCCAACTCTCTATTTTCTCGCATCGTTTCATGTCTATCGCGGAGCAAATGGGCAACACTCTACAACGAACCTCCATTTCAACCAGTATCAAGGAACGACTGGACTTCTCCTGTGCCATCTTTTCGCGAGAAGGTAGGCTAGTTGCTAATGCCCCACATATCCCAATTCACCTAGGTAGTATGCAATACGCCATACAATATCAGCACCGCCTTTGGGACGGGAAGCTGAAGCCCGGCGATGTACTTTTAAGCAATCACCCAGAAGCAGGAGGTACACATCTGCCTGATCTTACTGTGATTACTCCTGTCTTTATACAGGACGGGGACTGCCAAACCCTGGCCTTCTACGTCGCGGCTCGCGGACATCATACTGATATCGGTGGACGCGGGATCACCTCTATGATGCCTGAGTCGAAAGAGCTATGGGAAGAGGGCATTAACGTCCGGTCCATGAAGATCGTCGACAGTGGGACCTTCCTAGAGGAAGACGTGCGACAAGCATTTTTGGATGCAGGCAATTTTCCCGGTTGCAGTCCAACCCGTCGTTTGCAAGACAACATCTCTGACATAAAAGCACAAATCTCGTCTAATCAGCGGGGAATAGTTCTCCTGCAGAAGCTTTGTCGGGAGTTTACCTTACCCATTGTCCATAAATACATGCATGCGATTCAGGCCAACGCAGAGGTAGCGGTAAGGAAGTACTTGAAAGGAGTTGCTCAGACACGAGAAATGCCATTGACAGCGACGGATTATTTCGACGACGGCACAATGCTCAAAGTCTCGATCACCATCGATGATACAGGGAGTGCTATATTCGATTGGGAGGGTACTGGACCGCAGATGTGGGGAAATTATAACTGCCCAATCTCTATCACGCATTCTGCAATCATCTACACGATACGATGTTTAATTGACGAGGATATTCCCCTTAATGACGGCTGTCTCGCCCCCATCACTATCAAGATCCCAAAGGGGTCCATCCTACGGCCGAATGCCAACGTTGCCATCTGCGGTAGCACACTGGCCAGTCAAAGAGTGATAGATACGATTCTACGCGCATTCAACTGTGTCGCGGCCTTCTCCGGTTGCGCTAACAGCTTTGGTTGGGGTATGGGTGGAAAGAATCCTCATACTGGTGTTATCGAACCAGGATGGAACTACGGAGAAACCGTTGGAGGTGGATGTGGCGCTGGACCGAGTTGGGATGGTGAGCATGCCATCCAAGCACATTCTACCAACACCAAGATTACAGATCCAGAGGTCGTGGAGAAGAGGACGCCTGTGATTATTCGTCAACATGCTATCAGACATGGATCCGGTGGTTTAGGAGAGTATTGTGGTGGCAATGGTGCAGTCCGCGAAATTGAAGCTCGGGTACCCTTGAAATTCAGCATCTTAAGTGACCGCCGAATCTATCATCCCTACGGTATGAACGGAGGAGAGCCCGGGGATGTAGGCAGGAATTACGTTTTTAAATGGAACGAAGACAAGACTGTCCTTGAGAAGCTCTCCATTGGTGGTAAAGCTGCTCTAGGCTTGGATGCTGGGGAAATCATGCAGATAAATAGTCCAGGAGGTGGAGGTTGGGGAAGGATACGGCCACGTCAATGTCAATCAGGGCTAGAAGTGGGTGTGGATGAGCCCAAACCCTAACTAAACCCTATCCGACTCAGCTGCATAATGACAGCCTCACCTTTTCCCCCGCCCTGCTTTTCTCGGCTATGCTGGGGCTTATCCTAACCCTCTAGAGACTAGCATTAGTTTTAAATGGTACCTTTTGTGCTATGCCTATGGTTGGTCAACAATGCCTGACTAGTTATGCATGTTCTGGCCCCTCAGCCGCGCCAACGCACGGAGTAAGATCGAATCTCGCAGTAAGACTTCTCACCCACCTTTAAAAATCCTCAATGGTCTTGTCCTCAGGAAAGGCAACTTAAGCTTCTCCATATCAGCTCTAAAGAAATCACTGCATAATGCGTCAGGAGTTAAAAGCATGGGGAAGAGACGTGAAATCCCGTTTGCGCCACAGACCCAAAACACCCCAGCCTAGCAAAACAGGGATTCACGCTGACCCCACATCGTTGCCTTCTGCAGCACCCGCAATCACCCAGCATAGCATCAACCAAGCCCAGGATTTATGGCAATCTGCGTTTGATCAACTAGACAGAAAGGAACAGCAAATTTTGTCAACGTTGAAATACGTTCCTATCCAAGAAGGAAACGGCGGTGAACAGAATGGAAATTCCCCAACCGAGGCCATAATCGAGAAAGTCATTCAGGGGACCAAACAACAATATGAAGGATACCAAAACGGGGGCATAAAGATCCGGAGGTCAACCGGCGAAGATATTGATCTTCGAAAGCTTTCCCGCAACATAATTGATGCAGCATTATCCTTCAAAGACATTGTTAGTGCCGTGGTGGCTTTTGATCCAAGTTGTTATGCAGCAAGCGCTTGGACAGTTGTCTCGCTTGGTTTGACGGTAAGCTATCGCGAAGTGCAAATTACCGGACAGCAAACCTGATAAGGAACTCACCTATAGATGACCCAAAATCGACTTGACCTGCGCGATGCCTTGTTTGACTCTTCAGAGTATCTGGCAGATACCCTTGCCCGGTGTGCTTATGTTGAGAAAGCAATATACCGGAATGACGCTGGAAACAGAGCCGAAGTAGGACGCGCACTTATTGGTGTCTATAAAGTCATACTCCAATACGCAGCAGAGGTATTAACTGCTCAACAATCCAGTATTGGGAGGTGGATACAGGACACTATCACTGGAATTACCAAGCAACGCCTCGGGGAGCTTCAATCCTCTGTTAAAGAACAAGAGCAATATTTGCATCAATGGGTTCAAATGGACCAACACTTGCGTCATAATGAACAAGCGGAACTTCTCTTAAGTCAATGTGATAGAATTATAGAGTCTGTTCAAGCGCTTATCCAGAATTTCGGCCTTCCCATCGCAGAGGGAGCCAGTTATGACTCATATGATAATCAACATGAAGACAAATGTCTGCCCGAGACCCGGACTGAGCTTCGTCATCAGATCACAGATTGGGCCGGGTCGCCGGAGGGTGAATGCATATTTTGGTTAAACGGTATGGCAGGCACAGGCAAGTCCACTATTGCCCGTACGGTTGCACAGTCCTTGAGAGAAAAGGGGCTGCTAGGAGCAAGCTTCTTTTTTAAGAAGGGTGAGGCGGAGCGTGGCAATGCCAAAAGGCTTATATCAACGGTTGCAAAACAATTGATTACCAGTAAGCGTCAGTTAGCACCAGGTATCCTGGCAGCGATTCAATGCGATCCGGATATTGCGTCAAAAGCCCTCAGCGAACAGTTTGACAAGCTTCTCCTTCAGCCACTAGTAAACCTGAGACTAGATGAGCCTACATCCACGGTGATTGTGATCGACGCATTAGATGAGTGTGAACAGGAAGAGGACATAAGAGTTCTTCTAGATATCCTGCCACAGGTGCAGAATTCCAAGTCTTTACATTTGCGGATCTTGTTGACAAGCAGACCTGAACTTCCCATTCGGCTTGGCTTTCAGCATCTGGAACATCAGGACTTGGTGCTTCATGAGCTTCCCCGTCCAGTGATTGAACGCGATATACGGCTATTCCTCCAGGATCGGCTGGAGAAAATACAGAAGGAGCATTCACTGCCCCTTGGCTGGCCGGGTGAGAATATCACGGAGACTTTAGTGTCTAGATCCGTTCCTCTCTTTATCGTCGCCTCTACCATTTGTCGCTTTATTGGGGAGAAATATCAGGTACCGGAAGATCGTCTTGACGCAGTTCTCAACGATTCAGCCTCTACATCTGGCTCGCAGATGGAAAGGGTCTACCTACCGATATTGAACAAATTAGGGGGGAAGGCTGAAATGAGCAACTTTGCAAAAGAGCTACAGGATTTACTTGGGGTTATTATTCTTCTTGCAGCGCCCCTTTCCGTTCGGGCTCTCGCACGACTTGTTAATAGTCAGGAAAGAAAAGTCCACTCTCGCTTAGCTGCATTCCACTCCGTTGTTAGAGTACCTGACGACTGTGATGCACCGGTCCACATTCTACACTTATCATTCCGGGAATTTCTTCTTAACACAACGAGTATTTTCCATGTCAACGAAAAGGAATCACACCGGAAGATAGCATTACACTGCCTTCGCGTCATGGAAACTGGTCTCAAACACAATATTTGTGGTCTACCAAGTTACGGCACACAACGTGCAGAAATTGATCGTCAGAGTATTGATAATTGTCTCTCAGCAGAGCTGCAGTACTCCTGCCGCTACTGGGCGTATCATCTCAATCAAGGAAGAGATCAGGTATATCAAACTGAAGTGCTTCCATTCCTAAAAGGACACTTTCTTCACTGGTTGGAGGCGATGAGCTTGATGGGTTTATTATCGGACGTGGTCAACATACTAAACACACTATGGTCAACAGCACAGGTAGGTTGGTATATGCCGTTTGGAACAATGGCTAATGAACATATAGAGCGATTTATGTCTCGAGCTTTCGTCATTCTTGCGTGATGCAAAGCTTTTTGTGCTCAGAATTATTTACATCTGCACGGATTTCCCACTCCAGCTATACTGCTCCGGACTTGCGTTCTTGCCGCCAAGCAGCATTATTTACGAAACATTTCAGGAAAGCCAAAGATGGGTTCATGTCGTACCACACACTGGGGGTTCTTGGAGCGCGGAGCTCCAGAGCCTGAAGGGTCATTCCGCTGATCAATCGGGGCTCTTCCCACCGGATGATCAGGTATTGGCCTCCGGCTCCAAGGATAACACCATCAATCCCTGGGACTATTCCAACTCAGTTGTGTCAGTGGACTTCTCATCGAACGGCCAGATGATTGCTTCCGGCTCCAAGGCTAATACTGTCAAGCTTTGGGATCCCAATACTGGTCAACAGCTACGAGTCCTGGAGGGGCATTCCGACTCAGTTGCCTCAGTGGTCTTTTCATTTGATAGCCACATAATCGCTTCAGGCTCCTATGATCGCACGATTAAACTCTGGGATAGCAAGACCGGCAAACAGCTACGCACGTTAGACGGTCATTCTGACTCAGTTGTGTCCGTAGCCTTCTCACCGGATAGCCAGTTAGTTGTCTCTGGCTCCGACGATAATACTATTAAGCTGTGGGACAGCAATACTGGTCAGCAGCTACGCACCATGAGAGGTCATTCTGACTGGGTTCAATCAGTGGCTTTCTCACCCGATGGTCAGCTAGTTGCGTCCGGCTCCTATGATAATACTATTATGCTCTGGGACACCAACACCGGTCAGCATCTGCGCACCCTGAAGGGCCATTCTAGCCTAGTTGGTGCGGTGGCCTTCTCACCCGATGGCCATATGATAGCCTCTGGCTCCTATGATAAGACAGTAAAACTCTGGAATACCAAAACAGGTCAGCAACTGCGTACCCTGGAGGGCCATTCTGGGATAGTTCGATCGGTGACCTTCCTTCCAGACAGCCAGACAGTTGCCTCTGGCTCCTACGATAGCACTATCAAGCTCTGGGACACAACAACAGGCCTGGAACTGCGCACCATACGGGGTCATTCTGGTCCGGTTCGGTCGGTGTCCTTTTCACCGGATAGCCCAATGATTGCTTCCGGCTCCTACGACAACACTATCAAGCTCTGGGATACCAAAACCGGTCAACATCTGCGCACTCTGGGGGATCATTCTAGCCCGGTCACCTTTTCACCGGAAAGCCAGACGATAGAATCAAATTCCTTGCTATCCGTGGAGAATCACTGGGTGACCTTTGCATCTGAGAAGGTGCTATGGCTCCCTTTTGATTATCTTCCATTTTCTGGTTCCAAGGCCGAAGGGAATACACTTGCCCTTTGGTATGCAGATGGACGAGTGTGTGTGTTGGAGTTTCGTGCACCTGTCGCGTAATCATTTGCATTCTGTGTCTTTCCTTTATTTCCTAGGCTCTAGGTATGGAGGGAGCACGATAGATTATGGTTTAAACAGAGGCCAAGCCGGGTAGTATGGGTAGAAAGTACATCTTTAAATGGAACTGTTACAAGACCGTCCTCAAAAAGCTCTCCAGAAGTGGAAAAGGTGCTTTGACCATGGATCCTAAGGATATCAGGTAGATAAGTAGTCCAGGGGTGGAGGTTGGTGAAGTGAAAAATCATGATTCGAAATAGTTAGGGCTAACTGCTGGACGATTGAAGAACAGCTATTCCCTTGTGTCATATAAATCCAGGCTACATAATTTGGGTATAGACTTAGCATTTTGTACATACGCCGTGAGGCGGAACTGGCTGCTACCGCGTCTGATTACGAATCAGGAGACTGTAGTCGAATCCTATCATGGCTATTATCTTTTATTTTTTTTCTTTCATTTCACCACTAGTTATATCTTGCTCTTGCAATAGTCCTTGTTGAAACTTACTCTGAAATACTATAATCAAGACACCAATGTTAACGCAATCTGTAAACTAGGAATCGTTAGGCTATTCATTCTGTCGGTTATTGAAATGATACATTAATACAAATATTAGAATATCGCCAAAACAAGCAAAAGTAGCATCGTTTAGAACTGTGAACCCAGAAAGAACCCCTATTTCTTCTTGCCAGTTATGCCAAGGGCATCAGTGATAGAACTTAAGCCCAGACTATCAAGCAACTTGTCAAGGCCCAAGCCGCCGAGCAAGCGATTCACGAGAGGTCCCAGGCCGAGACCCTCAAGTAGACGACCAACAAGCCCAAGCACGCCAGTCAGCAGCAAGCCTACAGCGGCAATGATCTGGAACAAGGGCTCGCTGAGAAGGGCCCAGAGGGGGTTGAGCTGTTTCTTCGCATGAGGCATGTCGGCAATCTTCTTTTTCCCGTTCTCAATGCAACTAACGACGGTATCTGTCATTTCCTTGATTTGGTCGGCGAGAGCATACTCTTCGGGAGACGCTTCGTGTGAAGCAGCGCGAGCCTTTGCTGTAGCTGCGATACGACCATCTGGATCAAGGGCTCGGATAGCGCCGTTGCATTCTTGGAGGATTCGGCCTCCCTCTTCCAGCAGTGGCTTGACATCCTTTACCAGTTTTTCCTCATCCAATTCCTCTTTCGGGGTACGCTCGGCTCTCTCAATGTGCTAGTGCATGTGTTAGCGAATCTCTGATACGAAAGTTATATCATTCCTTAGCGTACCTCGGTAATCATCTTGCAGATCGGTCGAACACGATCCAAGGTTTGTCCGATAATGGCGCTCATCTTCTTGGCCAGCTGTTTATCTTCTTCAGCTTTCTTCTGCTCCTCGAGCTCTTCTGGCGACGGGCCTGGCTCCTCCTCGACGACCTCTTCCTCCTTCTCCTCGGGGATATTCTCGATCAGGGTACACTCGCCAAGCTTGTTGCCATCATTGTCAACGACAAAGCCATTGTCATCGATCTCCTTGCCCACGAGAGTAGCCAAGTTGCCGGAGGTCAGCTTTCCGATAAGGTTACCATCAACATCACGTACTTCACCCTCGCGGGTAACTTTGCGGCCAGCCATAGGGTTGACGCTTCGTTGCTTCTCCTCCGGCTCCCAGCGTTCTGCTCGGCCGATAGTATTTCCATTCTTATCCAAGATATCTCCATCTTCGTCGACCTTGCGTCCCTGGAGTCGCTTGGCATCACCTTCGATGACACGGCCAATAATCTTGCCACCAGAAGTGACTACACCGTCCTTCCCAACTTCCGCGTCATCAAAGCCGAAGAAGGGACCTTCGGGCTTCTCTTGCTCAGCGCCAGGGACAAGCTCGGCCTTACCAATGACCTTGCCATCGTCACCCCAGATTTGGCCTTTGCCATCAACCTTCCGTCCAGCAAGTCGCTTGTCACCCGAGGTGATTCGGCCATAGACGTTTCCTTGGGCGTCCACGACATTGCCGGCCTTATTGACGGTTTTACCTTCTAAGATTGACAAGTCTTCTTCGACTACCTCCTCTTCTGGAGGCTCGTATGGCTCGGCATGTCCCTTGACATTACCAAACTTGTCGATGATGTCTCCATCCTCATCCACAGTGCGCCCGCGCAGGTTCTTCAATTCGCCTTCAGTGACCTTGCCGACGATGTTACCATCCGTGTCCTCCACGAATCCTTTCTTGTTCACAACCAGGTTCTCCAGGCCAGCGAACGGGCCTTCAGGCTTCTTCTCACGCTCATTCTCAGGGATAAGCTCAACGCGTCCAATGGGTTTGCGACCGTCCCAGATCTGGCCATCATCGATTTCTTTACCGGCGAGCTCCTTAGGGTTTCCTTCCACGACACGTGCAATTGGTACTCCGTTGGGTCCCATAACGTATCCTAGTTTGTTGCAGGTCAATCCGTCCAGTTTTGATAGGTCGACCACCTCAGGTTCCTCAGGCTCTGGTTCGTCGGGCTGCTCATAGTATTCGGCCTTTGCGACGACATTGCCATGCTGGTCAGTGACCTCTCCATCCTCATCAACAGGACGACCGAGGACCTTCTTAGGTTCACCCTCAACGATCTTGCCGACACGCTTGCCCTTGCTGTCCTCAACCCATCCGTCCTCGACGACATGGAGGCCATCTAAGCCGGCGAAGGGAGGCTCATCACTATAATCCTGGTGGGGAATTGTTTGGGCACGCCCAATTACATTTCCACGGTTATCCCAGAACTGGCCCTGGTCATCAAGTGTGGCACCAAGCCGAGTAAGCTTCTTCGGATCGCCCTCAACCAGTTCACCGACTGGCTTTCCAGTCGATGGATTGATGATCTTGCCCAGTTTGTTGCATTTCAAACCCTCGAGTGTGGAGAGGGGAGGCAGCTGCTCTTCGGCGTCATCGACTTTCTCTTCCGCCGTGTCTTCGATATCCTTCGTGGCGGAATCATCCTTGTCAACCTCCTCTGTTACTTCCTCGCTGGCGCTCTTTCCAACACTCTTGGTGCCCTGGGAATTCGACTTTTGAGAATCTGCAACACTTCCAGTAGCACTTGCAGCCTTGGACACAGGCTCGACCCGTCCGACAAGGTCGCCTTCATCGTCAAGGATCTCGCCTTTCTCATTGGGCGCGTACCCAACGAGATCCTGAGCATCCCCTTCCACGACCTTACCAACCGTCTCTCCAGCCTCATCCTTGATGAAACCCCCCTCAGACACCGGAATACCATTCAAGTCAGCAAGACCACCGATAGCCTTCTTCGCCTGGTCCGTATTCTCCTGAATCGCCTCCGGCAGAGCCTCAACACGACCAATCAAGTCGCCATCCTCATCCAGGATCTCACCATTATCCCCAACAGCATATCCAACAAGATCCTGTGGCTCGCCCTCCACAATGCGACCAACAGGATTCCCATCATCACCCAGTACCTGGCCCCATTCACTAACCTCAAGCCCCTTCAAGAACGACAAATCAACCCCGGTCGCGTTCGCCACGGTCTGCTCACCCCTCCTCGTCAATGCCCCAGCAGTATCCTTCACCTGCCCGGTCAGACCACCAGCCAGTCCTCCCAGCCCCCCGGCAGACCCGGAAGCCTGCGACTGTGTCTCTTCGGGAGCATCACGCTGCTCACCCTGAACAGTCTTCCGTGGTTTCGGGGACGGGGTAGCCGGTTCTTCGGGGACGTCTTCTTCGATCGGCTTGCGGCTTCGGACTTGGAGCTTCTGGGGTGTTCGTTTAGAGGGGCTCTGTTCGGCGATATTTCCGGCGCTGGAGCCGGATTCGGCACGTAGCTTGCGAGGAGTGCCAGTGGCTCTTTGCACTGTGGGAGACGACATGTTTGGTTCTGGGGTAAAGTGTGATGGTGGTCGTAACCTGAAGGGCGTCTTCAGTGGTGAGAAGGGCGATGTCAGTTGCTGTCCTATCTTGGGAGGTTCAGTAGGGTAAGGGAATTCGATTAATGGATAATGGAGGTATAGTATTCGTTAAAGCTCGTGAGATTGTGTGGATCGTTTTAATCATGAAAAAATTGCAGATACAAACAGCCCAGATACTGAACGCTTGAGCTATTAAATAACTACAACAAAGCTTTGAATACAAGATATCATAGATCCACATACGTCATGTCCATCGGCATCAGAGATCCATATACGTCATGTTGGGCCTATAGGTCAATTATACTAGAGCTTCTGTATACTTGGGGAATTTCCTTGACATAAGGTTTGAGGTATGGTGAAACTGGTGTGAAAGAGATATATCTAGATGTTTCTGTACTTCAGAAAGTCCACGTTTGTTTTCCATACTCCACTATACTCTGCTGGATATTAAGATCTCAGTATAGAAGCTACAGAAGAATATATTGAAAAGTTGGTGAGAACATAGAAATGGACTCTCCAGCGTCAGATACTAACTTTCCAGCCCTGCTAAGCTGTGATACTTGTGCTCGCCCGAACCTCGCCACCATTTACGTCAGTCAGTTGATAGACAGAAAGGACAAGATCGAATAGGAAGACCAAGGGAATTAACCTTGAGGTGCTAGTCCCTCTGAAAGTATATTAAAATAGTTCCGATACGACTCCATCAAGGCTAGCCAGACCCACAGCCTTATATACAGTAAATAGTACATAAAATAGTACATAAAATAGTACATATTAAATTCATTCAATTCACAGATAATACTCCAACAGCACCCATCCTCGACCAAACCCCGCCAGCAAAACAGCTGTGTAGTAGATACCCTACGTTAGCAGAACCAGTACCTGCTAAGCCAGCGAAACCCTACCCATGGGTCCAGACACAACCACACGGACCTGAAACCCACCTCACGTCATCCAAATCAATACGTCAATCCGATCATGCAACGACTGCGCGATCAACCAATCCACAGTTTTCGGACGAGTGAGCAGTAAAGATCGGCATGATATTAACGGCGCGGCAGACAGTGTGGGCTTGTAAATTCTCCGATTGGAGGCCTGCAGGGGTGGGTATGATCTCATCCGCCGCTTGGAGGTTAAGAGACAGGAATGCCGAGATTCAGAGGCGTGGTTATCCACTTATCTTTGTCAGGGGGGTGGGGTTTTTCTTTCTTGGTGGAGATTCTTGGGATATCCTGTGTCCTGTGTAGAATAGACTACGTATCCAAATTATTAGTGTTGGAGTGTCATGCAGTACAACATGCAAATCAAGCATCACTATCTACATATTTAATAGATTCGGATTTCCCCGCGGATTGACGCAATAATGACACTAGCTGCTAGCAGTCTTTCTTCTAGAAATTAATTAATGTCTGACAGCGAAAACATGGTGGGTCCGGCTCCAGATCCTATCATTCAATCTCGTTTAATCTGCCACGATGACGATTGCCGGTATGTGGAGAATACACATATTTGAGACTTAGGCTGTTAAAATGGTGTCAGAAATCACCTACTGGCCCCTGTAGCGCAATGGTAGCGCGTGAGACTGTAAGTTCACAACATATAAATTCACCAATTGCAACTCCCTTACTAATCCATTCACAGTCTAATCTCAAGGTTGCGGGTTCGACCCCCGCCAGGGGTTTCTTCTTTCTTTTTTTGCACTTTTCCATTCTTCCGCTAGACCCTTGTCGGTACATATCTCACCTACGTAGATCTCTGATAATACTCGCCCCATAGACGTCGTTATGGTCGTCGCCAGGCAGACATATCGGCATGGTTCTGCTGGGCTACCAGGGACTCTTTTCATATTCACCCACCTATCCACTAAAAACCCTTTCTATGGAGGTTCCATACATAACTACCTCGTATCCAGGGCCACATAGACCTAGCTGACGCCAGGTTACTCTGACCTTCCATCCACAAATCTCTTCGGGCAGAGTGTCACGGTCCAAGCAGCAGTCCAGACAAAGGATGTTGCATCCAGCCAAACCCATCGAGATATATTTTCTCGGAGAGAAAATGTCCTGGGATGCTCCGTTTCGCTCAAATTCTTGTTTTTCCTCTTGTATTAGCTTAACTGACGTAATTTGTGTCCTGTGGCGAGTTTTCTGGCTTGCATATACTTTTTTTATATTAATGGAGATTAAGTGGTGGAGCTTTTGTCTCAGGGCTACTTGGCGGGGGTTGCATAACTAGTGCTGTATAGTTAGTCAGCTCACCTGATTTTGTGCATATTGGGTTCTTTATTGCTGGGTTTGGTAGGATTGGGTGTGGAATGAATTTGAAGTATTGTGACTTTGCTACTTTAAAGTAGAAATTACCTATGTATGAAGATGTCAGAATCAGTCAAGCTGTGTGTCAGTATTACTTGAGAGTAGTCAAAACAGCAATTATTGTTGTTCAAGAACAAGATAATCACCCTTGAATATATATAATTCGGGGATGACGCGATTCCAGCGAAACACATCACAACACACAAGAGGGGAGTGAGAATAATAATACTAATAATAGTAAAGATGAAAGAATAGCCAGAGAGAGAGAGAGGAAGAATAGTATGATAACAGCCTCTGTAGGACTTCAACGATATGTGAGTCAATATACCACTCAATACAAGGTGTACCACTTCAAGCCCGGAATGCGTCCTCGGAACATATCAACTTTGAACTTTGTGAAGAATTGCAAAGAGTTGCAACCAGGATTGCATCGATGGCGAATATCGTAACTAAATATCAAACATACTGTCAAGAAGATATGGCTGGACAAGAATCTCAGCAAAGGGGTATCATGGGGAATTCACGAGAACATACAGGGTTAACAACAGTGCCGATTAGGTCGTGCCTTGAACAGCTAATTCCCAGCAGCCTACATGTTGTCGGCAGCTTTATCTGTCGATTCACCATCGACCATAGTGCGACTATTCTGATTGCGAGCAAGAGGTAGTCTCTCCTTGACGTGGACTGACCAGTGACTGGTTATTTCCACCAGATTACAAGCCTTAGCCTGCTCCTGGTCTGTTTCTGACTGAGTATCGAGTATTCATCGAATTCCCACAGCGCTTAGCACACTTGGAGGCACTCCCATCGGTTCCAATTTGTAGGTCGCACCGGTCGTAAGTCCCATCTGTGAAGTAAACCACCACATTTTCATTGTCCGCTCAAGCAGAAACTCGTAGTGACTGAAAGCCTTCCCAAAAGAACTATGCTAGCTCACTTGATTGGCTTTACTAGGTCATCGCACAGGACCAAGCGATTGATCGACGCAATTTTAGCGTAACCCGGCAAGCGGCAAGGCCAAACTACTAGGGATAGATCGCAGGTGCGGTAGATAGACAACCACTAGTCAGAGAGAACCTCCTGTAGAGAGTGGCTACCTGTGGCCTGAATGGGCAAGCTAGAAAGCCCTTATTTGCGTCTTCATCATCCGGATAAGACAGCCTGTCCGCCGTAACTCTAGGTTGTCGCACTCGTATACGCCGAAGTCGATCCCATTGTTTAGAAGATCGTTCGCAGGCGTAAATACCGCTAGGCCAGCACTAATAATGATAACCTATTGCCTCTGCGCCGGGACCTTGGAGCTTGTTAGGCCGATTCCGTCAGCTGGATTGATTCATGCGGGGGATTCAGTGTCGGATCGGTGCCACTACTAAGCTGGTTCAGGATGTGTTAGACGAGGAATCTCGTATATTGCCTTCTCGGATTACTGTATAACCGTTAGTGGAAAAGCATTGGCACGAGCGTGGCCGAAGCATCGAACTATGTATCTTTGCTATAGACAAGGATTTTTTCAACCAAAGGGACTGGGTATCCTCAGGCTCTTACCCGTACATCGTAGGTCTAGATGACCCCCTCGGTGTCCATAGTGTACTCAAATGACGAGTAACCCGAGCGTTGAACTTCACTTGTCTGACGGATGGCGCACGCGGTCGTGGGAAATGTCCCGCGGAGAACCGCAAAGATGGTTTCTTACATTGCGAAGTAGAGGTCAGCGTAGCCACGTGTATAAGAACTGGATGAAGATAGCTCAGTACTCGATGACAGATTCGACTATCATAAGCGATTCGCTCATAGGGGTGGCTTTCTAATACGATGGAGGCTTTCGTGAATCCAGCTAATTGGGCAACAATCGTTCTACAATGGCATAAGCTAGGAAGAACAGGCTAGATTAAACAAGCTGACGTCAGGAGGACAAGGGCTCGAGTTGTACTCCACGACTAGGGTGACCCTTCCAAGTATAGCATTTTGGGAGGCAGGTTCTGCGGTCTTCCGGACTGTTTGAGAATATGAGATGACGAAGGATACCACAAAAGCCCTCGATTAATGTAACAGGGAACGGGGGCTCGCGGTTATACACCCAGTGTCGGCTTTTAAACTTCACAATGTGTTAAGTGAACCGTTGGGGCAATGAGATTGAAGAGAGTGTTGTCAGGCAGTTGGAGACACGATGTTGATATTAGGGAACAGTGCGCAGGATTGCCTTCGGCGGGCGAGCTCAAGTCTGGTTTTGCATTGTATTATTTGCATCGTAAGCGCATTATTTGAAATGAGGCCATGGCTGGTCTACATACAGGAAATTATTAGGTGGTTATTCGCAAAGCAACTAGCTCATCGCGACCATAGGGCAAGCCATCCCCATGGTATCCACAGCATGGGGAGGTTCATGGGAACACGCAAGGTGTGAAAGGCACCAACCTGACAGCTTTCAGTTTGCTTTTCTAGGGTTCAATGTCTCCCTGTTTCTCAAAACATATTCACTGCCTTTGTTTAGATGTTGGCATACAACCATGGATGAAGCCGACAGTGACCCAGTCGGTTTGTTAATTGTATAATGGCTATAAATAGAACGGGTAGTCGTAGTTCGCGGTTGCAATATTGATAGTGAACTAGATTGGAAAATCCTTGATGTGACCGTACCACGGTTTGGGTGAGACTGTTCTGTAGGCGTATGGTGAGTAATAGTCATTAAATATAGCTAGATAGTCCTGTCTGCTAGAGCGCCTTCTTGGGTTACATTCGCGTCCAATTGCCGGCCACTAGAGTGATACTCTATAGAGGTACAGTGGAGGTATTCCCATGAGAGAGAAAAGGACTAACGCGGAGCCTTATGCTGGGAGCAAAATGCTCGAAGCTAGGCTAATTGACTGTACTTGAGCAAACTAAGCCTCTATTATGCCAGACCAGATGTTAAGGAACTTCGGACCTAGGTACTTGATAGGTAGGAATAGTCAGGGCAGGATATACGGACGGTACTAGACAGCCAAATATTTCAACACTGCCTCGCGATATATGCACGATTGCTTTCCTAACAAACGGTAAAGGACGGTTTAGAAGTGCAAAAGTCATCCACCTTACTTGTTAAGTCATTCAGTGTCGTTGATAGAAAGTGAGAAACAGCCCCAAGAAAAGCACCTATTGGTTCTCGCCCATCTCGCGTTCTTCCGAGCGCACTCTCTCTTATTAAGGACAGAACTTTGCTATAATATCCAAGCTCACAGAGCAGGACCTGAGCTGTGATACGGTGCTCAGCAACAATATCAAGTTCAAAGTCACCGAAATATATTGGTGTAACAGGGAGAGGTTCCATGAGGTTAACAGGGCTCTTGGTGGGTGAGTACTGATCGATACGGTCGAACACGGCTCGGTACCATGATATTGCCTTTGACATAGTGGTTACAATCAAGAGAGGAATGTTGGTATCTTCGAGGCAGTCGGTACAGTCCCGAGATAAGAACAGATCCAGGTTTTGTGCTGCCGTGCGGTTAATCTTCAGGATGTGGTCGTTCGATGGCAGGCCAGAGCCCCTTTCCAATCGACATGTGGCTTCAGCGCGGTACATCTCTTGCAATATATTGAATGCTGAACTAGCACATGGACATGCATTCTTTGATGCCCAAGAATCTGGAGATGAAAAATAAGACTCTGACATACCAGCCTCTACCGGGTGATGTGATTCACTTCCTCCGAGGGAAGCCAAAGACTTGATCTCCAGTTGGCCTGGTAGGCTGTTTGTTGTCATGCCAAAGTAGTCCAATGGAGCTGGCCTAGCCGATATTTCTTTCCTGTCATCATCGCCCATCCCAATGTACATACCGTCGAGCTCACCGTGGAAGTCAAATGAGACAGGTTCCAGCCCTGGAAATAGAGAAAGGTCCGTCAACGAGCGCATAGGACCGTCTGGTAGTATGCGTTCGGCCACCTGTATATCTTGAGCTGTTGATTGGTTAAAGCCTTCTACTCCGTTGAAAGGGACTTGTCTTCCAGTTCGAATATCAGAACTCGTGATTGCAGCTTGGGTTGGTGTCGACCGTCCTTTCCACCGATACGGACCGTAGACACAATGCTGCTGCACTGACTCGCATCGTTCACAGCGGGGTTTCTTCTTGTCGCACCGGACTTTGAGCACCGTACAACGGTCGCAGGTAGACCGGAGTCTCCTAGGCGCCTGCGGTTTCTCTGTATATTGCGGAGGGATTGGTCCTTTGCTGGACATTTCCATTGGGACGCTGTAAGATATGTCAGAATCAAGTAGTCAACATATAAATACATGCAAATGTGAAGGGCTACATACTCATATCTCACCCTGATGCTCCTTACATAAATGCTCCTGAGAAATAGCGAGGGAGTGGCATTTGGTGCACACAAGACTACAAATTACTAATACCTCTATATACGCGCTGAACACTACGTCCATAAAAGCTTCCATCCTTATTCTCTATACGTGAGCTTCCTGGCCACTGCGCTACAAGACTAGGCAGCAAACAGGGATAAACTTTGGAAAGCTCGTGTTGCAAGTGCGCCGACTTAGGGAACATTTCCCGAAGCTGGTAAGAACCATCAGTGATACGCCAAGGTATCACAGTAGATCTCACCCGCCATGATGGTTCGGCGATAGGTAATACAGGCATGGCTGTACCTAGTTCACCGGGGCCCTTAATCTTCGTGGGCTGAAGAGCAATTGGCTGAGGGGCCACCCACATCATCCCAAGTTCGGTTTGTAGCTGTAGGCTGACAGGATCTGTATTACCTTGTTATATGCAAGGGATTTATAGCAAGTTGTATCTAGACTTGGCTGGGCGTGGCGAGATGAAATCGATCTGAAATATTGGCTCATTGGTAGTCAAGTGCCTTATCAGAGTTCATGTTTCGCAGGGTACATGATACGAGCCCTAATATCGTGAGTGTCGGGACACCCCATCAAAGTACAAGCCACTCAATAGGCATCATCTTGACATCGCTTAGCGATAGGCAACGGAAATAGATATCCACGGTTCTCACTAGCTGAAATAAGTAGTAATACTACCCTAGCATGCCACCACTGCAATATTGTAACACTACTAATAATAGAGCATCTTGAACTGAGGAGAGACGAGATTTAGCTGAATGAACAGGGCACTGTGTGAGGTGATCAGACATTCTGGTCCACAGGGTCAGCCGCACATGTAAGATATATCCAGGTTGTCCTTTGACTGGGTAGACATGACTATTTGGACACCAGACAACGTGGCCGGATTAGAAACTTGCCCAGACGTCCATGATGGCTCTTGAAGCACTAGAAGCCAAGGAAGACCGTTTTATGCATTCTGGTTACCCCATGGTGCGCACGTAACATGCTAGCAGATGCTGATGGGCTACCTACAACGTAGTATCAGCTGGGTCTTTCTTGGAACGTCATTGACCACAAGCCATCCTAAGGGTCTTCCCTGGAATACAACATAGCGTGTGATCTGGATGGACATCCAAAATGTCCAATTTAACCTAGCGACTATGTACTGTGACCACCAAGCATATTAGCGCCACGTAGGATCAGCGAATATTGGCCAAGTCAATGAATGTCTTTGTCTTGAAGAGACAAGAGACTTTTGCAAGGCCAAAGTAATATGTCATTTCTGTTATGCATTTTCCATTATCCTCGCCCGCCTTCGATCGGAAAATAAGGGATAAACTACGGAGATGATTTGGAATACAACACTTTTTGGTGTCTGGTAGTACCCCCAAAATGTCTCGTATTCGATGTTCAGGATACCAAGTCAATGTGTGAAACAGGAGGTAAAGGCTATATCAGCGTGGTCAAGAGACTATGGCTCCGTTTCACTCGGGCTGGGGAGACATTGCCTCTAAGCCCAAGTAATGGCCTGGATGCTTCCTTTCTGGTAAATCGGCGTATATTCACTGCCAACCGACTGAGTGGCTCTATATATGACTTATGTGAAATTTAACTGGGTGAAATTGCGGTATTTGTCTGGAAAGCTTGCATAAAGGTTTATAGCTAAGGTCTACTACGCGGACCGCAGAATTAAGTCGAGAGCATATTAAGCTATAGGAATAGACCTTATATTGCGTACAATAACGTAGTAAATTGGGTTTACCTTATAGATTACGAAGCATATATGAGACTTCTATGATCAGAAAAGGTGGCAATGGGAAGCGTCACTCTACCGTCGGTCACCGAGACCGCTGCACAGACGGATCAGGTCACTAGTTCGACCAAAGTACCCAGGTCCCAATCGTAAATATGTGTGAGTATTATTCGAGAATTCCAGACCGTGTGATACATTTTCCTTCCCAATCTCTTGCCAGGCGCAAATCGAGCCTGCCAATGACGACTTCATCGGTGGAGTAGGTAAATACTGGGCAAAGCATTACTTGACGGTATGCCTAGGTGTCAAAGATGCCTCAAGCACCACTGAAATATAGTATTGCATAAGAGCAGGGAAGCCTACTGGATCATAGTCCGCATGACACACCTGTGTCCAAGGCACACCTACCACTACCCGATAATGTTCTCAAGACTGCCATTTCACTTCACAGGGTTAGGCGACATTCAAAGCATGAAGGAGAGTGGCGTACTCCTAGGTCTTTGCGATCACCTCTCAGCCTCAAGTGTCACGTTCCACCTCTCAACCCTCTGGTGCCTGCGTCCAGCAGATCCATGTCCAGCCCACAAGCGGCGGCATCCCTGTACTTGACTTAACTAATTTTCCCATGCGGATGACCTGCGCGTGAATCCGAATCGAGACGAATGTTCCATTAGTCAACCGCTCAGCACCCTGGTGGACCAGGGCCCAAAAGCAATACCGATACATAGGCTACAATCTGTCTTTTCCTTTTAAGAACGGGGGTCCGTACAGTTGGTTAGGTTGGGAACACACTCGATAAAGTATAGGTCTTGCGTTGGCCTGAAGTCATCCGCAATGTTGGGGATCGTCATTTGACCACTCAAGATGTGATTGTTGAGTGCTATTCGTCACGCTTCGAAGGGCTGAGACAGAAAACTATTTGCAGTTTTCGTGTTTTAGAGCTTGGATGTGCAGCGAATTGTGACTTTCATGGCTTTGCCTTGGAAGGGTTTTGAAGACATATAAAATAGTGTAAGATTCAATGCAACCTTCCCTGATCAGGTAGGTAAAAGCATCTGCGATTGCTGCAATGATGGCGGCGGATATCAGTTCTGCTAAACTTAGACTTTCTGTAATCCTTCATCACAAATGAGAGAAGACGGCGCGAGTAGTCATGGTGAAATGCAGGCAGCCGTGGGGTTTCCACTTCTGACCTGACGAAGTGTGTTGAGTTCTATCAAGACACTATTCCATCTCTACACATATATAGAGTAGATAAGCTCGAGGTAGCATATGGGCTCACCGAGCGGATCGGAATAATTCCTGCTACGGGCAAGCTGTAACCATCAGCGAATACGGAATAGTACGGCTGATGTGATCCTACCACCGAAAGGGCCTACCTACAGTTGTAGGTCCAGGGATAGGCATCCGTGACCATTCCCCGAGGACCGTGAAGGTTTTCTTACATCCCGAGGTATCCGAAAGGGAGCGGCGGCTGCCAGTAATCCATCCTATGAGTCAAGATCACGGATCCACCTTTGGTATCTTATCTCTTGTGCTACATCGGACTCGCATCCAGGTACGATGAGGTGCCCGATGTCTGTGAGCAGACGCACGCACAAGATACGATACCCGTATCAAGCCAATCTTACAGTCATCATGACTGAAACTCTGAGGCTGACCCTTTAGGTAAAGTTGTCTTGGGCTTCCAAGAAGGTTAGCCTGGCACTTCTCCGGGCAACGGGGCTATCGTCGACAGACATGCTGACTGGCCGAGGGCCAGTGACTTAGATTTTATGTTAGGCATATAAAGCTACAAAACCCCAGTAGTACCTGCTGCAGGTAAAGGATCTTGGTAGCCTCAACTGTCAAGATCTAGTCTATTCGTCAGAACCATGGTAGTTGAGGAGCGCAAACAGATTATCGTCTTCGGAGACTTGACTTGTGACTCCGTCGCGGGTCTCCGAACCTTAGTCACTGTCAAGGACAATCCACTCTTGATCTCCTTTTTCGAAAGAGTTACATCCGGTCTTCGAGAGGAGATTGGTCTGCTTCCATTTTCGCAGCGTCAACGATTCATCCGATTTACCACATTTGAGGAGCTTCTCGCTAGAGTCCAGCGGTCAACATGTCCGCATCCTGCACTTGAGAAAGCCTTAGCGTGTACCTATCAACTGGCATGCTTTATCAGGTAGACTTACTATGTGACTGCATAATATAGAATGCTGGACTGACTAGTGAGCGTAATAGGCAATACACATCTCCCGGCCACAAGTATCCCTCGACTCAACAGACCTGCCTCGTTGGTCTTTGTACTGGCCTTCTTAGTGCAGCGGCTGTGGGATGTTGCCAAAGCATCACGGACCTCCTCCCCCTGGCGACACATACAGTACTTATCGCGTTTCGCGCTGGTTTATTTGTTGCCGATGTGCGTGACAGACTTGAGCCGCAGACAGGGGCACCTTTGGCGTGGAGTGTCTTAATCCCCGGCTTAGATGGTGACACGGCTTCCTTGACCTTACAGAAGTATAATGAAGAGAAGGTACATACATAAGTTGACCCCGGTATATCTCTATCTTGTACTGACACCAGGAATAGGGCCTTCCCGCTACGTCAGCCCCATACATCAGCACATATGCTAATACAGGAGTTACTCTGAGTGGCCTACCAAGCGCACTTAATGACCTTCTTGATTCAAGCTGTCTCCCAAAGAACCGAGCTCTTACTATTCCTATATATGCCCCATACCACGCTTCTCACCTTTACGGACAAAAAGATATTGAAAGTATCCTTCGAAAGGCTAGTGCGACGGAGTTTGCATCATACCAGTGTCAATTCAGTATTTTGTCCTCCATCACTGGACAAAGCATTCAGGTCGACACATTCGGAGCCTTAATTGACTACGCTCTGAATGCAATTCTCCGAGAACCACTTCGATTGGACCGCATCGTCTCCTCACTTGGTGAGGCCCTGCTATCTGATTCACCCATACGGGGCTGCACAATCCTTCCCATCGCCACAGTCATTGGGCAAAGCCTCGCTGCCGCGCTTCGCAAGCACGGTGCCCCGGATATAACGGTAGACCCATGCATGAACTCCAGTATAGCTGTGCGAGATGATCGAACGTCTACCACTGGACATCTAGGACATTCTAAACTAGCCATTATCGGATACTCTGGTCGGTTTCCTGATGCCAATAACAACGAAGAGTTCTGGCAACTACTCCATGAAGGACGTGACGTCGCTAGCATAACACCCAGTAATCGCTGGGATGTTAAGACTCATGTGGATCCAACTCTCAAAAAGAAAAATACCATGGGCACGCCGTACGGATGCTGGCTGAAGGAGCCTGGCCTCTTTGATGCCAAATTCTTTGCTTTAAGTCCCAGAGAAGCTCCACAGGTTGATCCTGCACAGCGTCTGGCGCTCATGACCGCGTACGAGGCGATGGAATTTGCTGGGCTCGTTCCGGACTCGACACCATCTAGTCAATCCGATCGCATTGGGGTTTTCTATGGTACGACGAGCAATGATTGGGGTGAGACAAATAGCTCGCAGAATGTTGATACCTAGTACGTTTCTATTTTGCTTACATTCTGCCAGCCTGCCTTCTTCTTTCTCGGTGTTTCTTTCTTTTCTCCCTCCTCCGCCAACTCTACCTATTTGTTTCAGAGTCATGGTGCTTCACTGCTAACAGGAACTAACTAGCTATATTCCTGGCTCCTGTCGAGCTTTCATCCCCGGGCGACAAAACTTCTTCTACAAATTCAGCGGCCCAAGTTACAGTGTTGACACAGCCTGCTCCTCGGGCCTAGCTGCCCTCCACCTTGCCTGCAACTCCCTGCTCAAAGGCGACATCGACACGGCGATATGCGGCGGAACTAACGTTCTTACCAACCCCGGTAGGCGCAATGCCATATATTGTCACAATTCCGGATACTGATTCTCTCCAGATATCACCGCCGGCCTTGACCGTGGGCACTTCCTCTCCCGAACAGGAAACTGCAAGACCTTCGACGACGACGCAGATGGATATTGTCGCGGAGAGGGTGTTTGCACGATGGTCATTAAACGACTTGAGGATGCTAAGGCCGACAATGACCCCATTATCGCCGTGATTCTTGGGGCTTACACCAACCACTCGGCTGAGGCGGAGAGTATCACCCGGCCGCATATCGGGGCGCAGAAGGCTATCTTTGAGAAGGTGCTCACTTCGGCCGGCGTTGACCCTTATTCTGTGGGTTATGTTGAGATGCATGGCACTGGGACTCAGGCTGGTGAGTACTGGCGTTCCCTATTTGCTGACTTTACTAAGGTATGTGTTTGTGTAGGTGATGCGAGGGAAATGAAATCCGTTTTATCGGTCTTTGCGCCTGAGACGGAAAGACCGCGTACTGATGCTGAGAGACTGTTCCTGGGCTCTGCGAAGGCTAACGTTGGCCATGGGGAATCTGTCTCTGGGCCTATTGCTTTGATTAAGTCGCTTATGATGTTGGAACGGAACGAGATACCTCCTCATTGTGGAATCAAGACGAAGGTGAGATAGAATTTTCCCCTGCACGAATGACTATATATTGACAATACCAAGATCAACAGTGGCTTCCCGACGGATCTCACGGATCGCAATGTGCACATAGCCAAGCAACCTATTCTCTGGGAAAGACCGGAAGGAGGTGTTCGCAGAATCATGATCAACAACTTCTCCGCTGCCGGTGGCAATAGCTCTGTCTTGATCGAAGATGCACCAGTCTTTGAGCCGAAAAGCAAGGAGGCCGAACCTCGCTCTACTCATGTCGTAGCTGTCAGTGCCAAGTCGAGTACTGCATTGATAGCCAACATCAAATCTCTCCTGTCATACATGAACGCTACGAAGCCAGAGCTGCCCAGTCTATCTTACACAACCACCGCTCGTCGCACTCATCATCCATTTAGGGTCATGGTTAGTGGGCCAGACCTGCCGGAGATTCACGCTCTATTAGAGAACAAGCTGGCTTCTCCCACGGTCCAGAACAGAGCCAGAGCTGCGCAGCGTGCTGCATTCGCCTTTACCGGTCAGGGATCCCAATACATCGGCATGGGGGAAAGTCTGCTGAATTTCAGCACCTTTCGCAGCGACATCGAGAGATTTAACGGAATCGCAGAGACCCTTGGTTTCCCTTCCTTCTTGCCGTTACTTGAATCAGGAAACGGAGATATCTCCGAGCTTCCTCCGCTGGTCGTTCAGGTCGGAACAGTATGCACCCAGATAGCCATGGCACGTCTGTGGCGATCTTGGGGAATCGAGCCCTGTGCTGTGGTCGGTCATAGCCTCGGTGAATATGCAGCACTAAACATCGCTGGCGTACTTTCTGAAGCAGACACCATCTTTCTGGCTGGGAAGCGGGCGCAACTCTTGCAGGAGGATATTTCCGCAAACACCCACGCCATGCTCGCTATCGGCACTAGCGTGGAGGAAACGAGGTCGCTGTGCGACGGTTTGGAATACGACATCGCATGCATCAACACACCAAAAGAGACAGTCCTGAGCGGTACGAACAAGCAAATCGACCGAATACTCGATATATTGTCTTCAACAAGTCTGAAGAAGACCAGACTCCGTGTTCCTTTTGCCTTCCATTCTTCCCAGATGGAACCCGTTCTAGAAAAGTTCAAAGCAGCTGCTCGAGGTGTTAAATTCTACGAGCCAAAGGTCCCTGTCATCTCACCCCTGTTTGGAGAAGTCCTCACATCGAAGGAACCTTTCGGACCGGAATACCTGGCTCGTCACTGCAGGGAAACCGTCAACTTTGCCACTGCACTGGAAAGTGCAAAGGCAGATGGGGTCATCAGTAGCGCATTGTGGGTCGAGATAGGTGCTCATCCCATCGTGTCTGGATTACTGAGGAACAATCTCGATTCCACACTCAAAACTGTCCCAACCCTGCAGCGGAACAAAGATACCTGGAAGGTGCTCACATCCAGTCTTTCCACTTTGTACGAGTCCGGTGTAGACATCAGATGGTCCGAATACCACAGGGACTTCATCCCGGGCCTTTCTGTGCTACGCCTCCCGTCATATAACTGGGACTTGAAGGAATACTGGATGCAATATGTCAACGACTGGTCTTTGTACAAAGGAGACGCTCAATTTCTAAAGGGCACACCTGGGCTATCGACTACCTGCGTCCACAAGCTTGTCGAGGAGAAGAAGGACGGGAACAAAATCACCGTCGTGGGCGAGGTGGATGTCCTCCGTGATGATGTAGACCCGTTTGTTCGTGGCCATCGCGTCAATAATCTGCCTCTCGTCACGCCATCCGTGTATGCTGAAATGGCTCTCGTGATTGGTGAATATCTCCGTAAACAGCAGACCAAGCTTTCTGGAACCCTAGTGGATTTGCAACACATGGACGTGCAACGACCGTTTGCCACCAAGAGTAAGGGAAAAGGTCCCCAACTGTTGCAATGCCATGTCGTACTTGATTGCGAAACCTTCCAGGGATCAGTGGAGTTCTGGAGTGTTACACCCGAAGGCAAGAAGCTAGTTAGACATGCACTTGCTAGCATCACGTTCCTGGATGCGAAGGCCGCCCAGGAGGAGGTCCAGCAGCGAGCACAGGGCATCATGAACGAAATGGATGATATGGCTGCAAGACTCAATACCGACGACCGAGTGCAAAAGTTCACCGGCAAGACCGGATACAACTTGGTATCTTCACTCGCCTCCTATGACCCTGAGTACATGGGTGTTTCCTCGGTGCTCCTAGACAGTGGCCGGTTGGAGGCTGTTGCGACTGTTAAATTCAACAATCCTCGAACGGATGGGGTGTACCACGTAAACCCATACCTGATTGATAATCTCGGACAGCCAGCTCTCTTCGTTATGAATGTCAATGACCAAGCCGATCTCAGCAAAGAGGTCTATGTCAACCACGGATGGAAGTCGCTGCACTTCTACAAACCGCTGTCAATCCAGAAAACCTACCGATCACACGTTCGGATGAGCGGACCAGACGCTGATGGCCTCTACGGCGGAGACATGGTTGTCTTCGAAGATAAGGAAGTCGTCGCCGTGTACAAGGGCATAAAGGCACAAGGAGTCCCGCGAAGACTCATGGATTATATCGTACACATGCGAGACGATACAAAAGCCGGTGCCCCTGCCGGGGGAACTCTCAATGCTAGCCAAAGCGCTGCAGCAAATCCAGCAGCCGATCCGTCAGCACAAGCTGATAGTGATAACTGGCAAGCAGCACTCAAGATAATATCTGAAGAGAGTGGTGTCCCGATCGCCGAACTGTCACCCGAAGCAGCATTCGACGATCTCGGCGTGGACTCCCTCCTCGCCTTGCTCTGCGCCAGTCGCTTCCGCGAGGAACTTGGCCTACACTACGAGTCATCCATCTTCCTAGACCATCCGACCATCAAGGAGCTAGAGGCATTCTGGAAGCAAGGAGCACCCGAGACCGGAACAGTCACCGTGAGCGGCCGCGACGCAGTCCTAAACTCCATGTTTACCGAAGCAGAAGCAGAGGTAGACCAAGACAAGAACAGCAGCGACGAGGACCGATCATCACTAGGCACCAGCTCGTACGAGGTTATCAGCCCCAACACAACAGAAACCACACCGGAGATTACCAAAACATCTTCACCCAAGATCTCCGCAACGTCGCTTCTCCTGCAGGGCAACCCGGCGCTGCCCTCGACAGTCAAGACTCTATTCCTCCTCCCAGACGGCTCCGGATCCTGTTCCTCCTACGCAGGACTTCCGCGCATCCACCCATCCATAGCCGTTGTAGGCGTCAATTGCCCGTTCATGAAAACCCCAGAGTCCTACACCTGCGGTATCGACGAGGTCACCCAGATGTACATCACCGAGATCCGGCGACGCCAGCCTCACGGACCATACGCGCTAGGTGGCTGGTCAGTGGGTGGAATCTTCTCCTACCACATTGCGCAACACCTAGCCGCACAAGGTGAGCAAGTCAGCGAACTGATTCTCATCGACTGCCCAGTCCCCAAAGGTCTGGACCATCTCCCACGTCGATACTACGAATACTGCGACACGATCGGGCTCCTCGGGGACGTGAACGGAGTCAAAAGGGATCCACCACCCTGGCTAATCTCCCATTTCGAAGCTTGCGTGAACAGTCTACATACATACCACGCAACGCCCTTCGGGTCCAATAATGCGCCCCGTACACAAATCATTTGGGCCTGTGACGCCATCGACAAACACTGCGAACCAAAATTCGACAGAAGGCCCGATGACCCAGAGGGATTGAAGTTCCTCACGGCGACAAGAACTGACTTTGGTCCCTGTGGCTGGGAAACCCTTCTCCCGGAAGAGGATATGACACTGGATAGGATGACAGGGGCCAACCATTTCAGTATGATGAAGGGGGAATTTGCGAAACGGTTGAGTGAGATGATTGAGGGATTTTTGATGATAGGAAATTGAAGTATTAGATTTTTTCGTTCTTGGTTTGTGTTTCGACACTGTATTTAGGTTTCATCTTCTCCTATGTTTGATATAGTCTTGTTTTTTGATTAGGTGTTTACAATTCATATTCTACTTGTGATTTCCAGAAGAAAGTAAGAGTAAGTCAAAGATGCCGGTAATATGCTTCTTGTTTGTCTATCTAGACCGCAATCTTCAGTAAATCAGGATGGGCCTTAATCTTTTTGCGAAATGACAATTCCTATACTGAAAGCTACTAGATCCTCACGATCTACATCTGCGTCTACATCAAACGATCTACTGAGGTTTTATTTTGTATGCGTAGATCAATCTTGACTTAGCAGCGCAAAGCTATTCCCACTAATATTTGGTATCACAAAACCAGGCTAACTAAACATTACCACAATCACAACAACAAACCAACAAAAAGCGCACAGTCCAGCTCAGTCTTCAGTATATGAACGTCAGTCTAAGACATGGTAGGGCAAACAATTTAGTCTCTCATCATAACGTGAGTAGGGTTCCTAATTCATCATTACACTTGCTTCTCCGGGGTCACATGCGTAGCAGAGACGCCAGTAGCCTCGTGTGCAGGAGTAATCTTGAGATTTCCTTCGATGATCTCTTTCTCCAGCTCTTCCATACGACTCTTCCTCTCGAGCTTGCGCCATGCTGGAAGTCCACTGTCAAAGACATCGTCCATCTCCTCCAGCGTGTAACCTTTTGTTTCGGGAGCCGTTAGGAACATGTGGATGAAGGCTGCGGTGTTGAAGGCAGCGAACTGTGACACAGGAGAGGTTAGTGGCTACATTATCTCGGGATAGAAAACAGGGAAAAACATACAATCATGTACATCTTCCAATTGATCGACCAGAGCAACGGTGGAACGAAGAGGGCCAGGAGACAGTTCCAAATCCAGTTCGAGGCCGTAGCGAGCGAGACTGCTTTAGCGCGGACTTTCGCAGGATAGATCTCAGCGGGATAGGTCCATGAAGTCGGGCCGATGGTCGTCGCGAAGGAGCACACGAACAGATACGACAATGCGATAATCGCCTTCCCCACGGCGGGGTGGTCGGCCACCGTCCACGAAATAGCATCGAGCTTGGGATCGGTATGAGGGTTGGGCGCCCCAAATCCTCCTTGCAGTCCACCCTCCAGGTAAAGGAAAATAGCCTGGAGGAAGAATCCAATTAAGATTGCTGGGCGTCGGCCAAATTTATCCAGGTAGATAATGGCAGGTAGGGTCAGAGCCGTGTTAAGAATGTATTGAATTGATGCGGTTAGAAGTGGCGATCCAGCGCCTGTGCTCTGCATGATATAGACTATGTAGTTGTCAGCATCTTCAGTTCGGTCAAGCCAGTCTTGGTCGTTACTCTAGGCGGTTATTGGAATACGTCGAACATACCAATGTAGTACATCATCACGTTCATTCCACACAGCTGCGACCACATCTGCAAGCTCATACCCAAGATGACACGCTTGAAAATGCGAGGCTTGATGAGCTCCTGGAAACCAGTAGCTGATTGCTCCCGCTCTAACGCCAGAGCTTCCTGGATTTCCTTATATTCGGCGAGGACCTTGGGGTGGTTGACGTCTCCTTGACCGTGTAGCTTCGATAGCACCTGCAGAGCTTCCTCCCAACGGTCCTTGCTGGCGAGCCAACGGGGAGACTTGGGGAAGAGGAACATGCCAAAGAAGAGAATGACGCCGGGTACAATTTGAATACCCCAAGGAATGCGGAAAGCAGCAGTACTCTGCGTGGGGTTGTTTGGGCCGCCGTCGATGTTGCTCGCGCCATATTGCTAGAGGGTTGTCAGTATAGGAATGACGGTCATGACGAGAGCGGGAGACCGACAATAAAATATTGAATCAAGATACCCCATGTGATAGCCCATTGTTGCAGTGATATAACTCGTCCTCGAATTTCTTTTGGTGCTATCTCGGCCTGATAGACGGGGACCATCGCAGATGCGATACCGACGCAACCACCTGCGATGACACGACCGACGACTAAAAGAGGGATCCCGTTCGATGCACACATAAAGCTAGGAGGAATTAGCGCAATCCGTCTATTTCTGCCGAGAATCAGCTCTCACATACATTGAGCCAATGATCCACAGAATGGAAGAGAACTGGATCGCCCTGACACGCGAATAGCGATCGGCAATAAAGCTAGAGCACAGTGCACCGACGAGAGAGCCGAAAGGCATCGCACAGGTGATACTGCCCTGCCAATAATTAAAAGAAAGCACAGTTAAAACTAGTGACAGAATCGCTTACCTGCTTATATTGACCGCTACCCACTTGGAAATAGTTGGTATACGCTGCAGTACCCAGAACGCCTATACAGGGTGAGCTTATATTTTGATTCTAAACCTCCAGAATTGCTTACCACTCATAGACGAGATATCAAAACCGAACAAACCACCACCTGCGACAGGGTCAGATCATGCTCTCCGGCATCTAAACCAGACATGGATATGCTCACCAAGAGTGGCAAAGCCACAGAGAAAGTAGACATTGTAGATTTTCTTCATGGTGACAGTTGCTGTTGACACTCGGTCATCCAAGGTCGGATCAAGCAGAGAACATGTGAAGAAAGTCTACAGTGACAGGAATCACCGTATGTTTAAATATGCCGACTGGCTGCAGTGAATAGAGCTCTGGGCAGCTGTCGCAGAGTCACTGGTGAATTTACACCAAATGTAACACTGCGTGTCGGCTGACGGGCATGATTGGGGAGGAGGGATTATAAAGCCAGAGCTGGGACAGTGATTGGGAGATCTTTACCTTGCCAGATGATAGAGAATCACAAGTTGCACGGCGTGGCGGACGCCACCAAACAAGAGGCGTGGTTATGATTCGACGGGAAGGCGTCGTGTCTACGAGTAGAGTCTCGTATTTCTGATCATGGGGGAATTCGACCCTTCCCCGCAGTTGCGATTCTGGGGTAAACAAGGTCGCTTGGACGTTTTAACTTTGCCTCTGTTGCTTAAGCCTTTCGAGTGGGACAGTTGAACAAGGGAAGTCTTGCAAGGGGATATCCTGCGTTGCCAACGGACAGAGACAAAGGAACATTGGGGGAAAGCACGAGTCAGGGACTGAAATGGATTCCAGATCCACGTAACGATGATCTTCGACTTGCTGCGACATTCTGACTCTCCGAATACGACACTGTCTGTCCCGTACCATGAGTCTCATCAACCCTCATGGAGTTAAAGAACAAAGAAGGTGCTGAGGGATGCACCATTGATAGGCGGAATATCTCCTGGACCCTAATCGTGCCTATGTCTGCCAAGGCTGCTTAACGCGTCAAAATAAGACTTCCAAGCCCTTAGTGGTCAACAGGCGTTACACCACATGGCACTACGGAGTAAAAAAGTAACATTGCTAGGGCACAGACTATGGCAATCAACCAAGGGTCAGCTCCATCTCCCGCTCCCGTGACATCAACCTTAGGGTTACATAAATGTCACGTTCAATCAACTGCCTCGGTCGAATTTTTTAATCTATACCGAAATCATTCCAAATCCTTTGTTCAACACTATGCAGGGGCTTGGAGGGACCGACATTTTTTCTTTCACCGTATTAGACCTAGTCCAACAGTAGGAGGCTATTCGATTGGTATTTTCCCGGCATTACATATCTTCTTTGTCAATCTGGCTACTATTGCTAAACCTGAGTGACTTAGATGGACGGACTCATTTTTTCATCATAGGTCTACCATAGGATAACACCTGGGTCCATTCCTCATGGATTAGCTATAAGCTACCAGGAGGTTCGTGCTTATATGATAACCTAACCCATATGGATTTAGGTTGACCCTACAGTGCTGGTTTAAAAGTATGTGACCCCCTATACTTATAGGTACCTCGCAGCCCATAGTAGACGGTAAGAGCCATTGAGTACCTATAAGTAGAGGGGGTCACATACCTTTGGACCCCACTTTAGTATAGTGGACCAAGTAGCCATCTTATCTATTCAGATAAGCATCGTCTCAATAGCTGGACTGCTGCCTCCCCCTCAGTGTGGCACCCCAGCGCCAAAGGATGCCGGTCGCGGGCAGCGCGATGCCAATCGATAAACACGCCAACAGGCTGTTCCCCCACCCATATCCGAGGGAGTCGTAAAGACTGTTAGATAATAATGGGAACGCGAAAGCCAACAGACTCCGCAACACCTGCGTTGCAGCCGATGCCGAACTGACGTGCTCGGGGTAGGAATCCATGACATATGCATGCAGGGTGGTGTCAAATATTTGCATACCGAGGGACAACAAGGCTGCCCCGACGTCGACGACCACCCAAATCAGGTGATATTGCGCGGCCCAGCCATAGAGAAGAAAGCCGATGGGGGTGATGAGAGCTCCGGGGAGTAGAAGTGGTATGCGAAGCTCAGGTATTTGGGTTTCGCCAGTGTTGCTGCTCAGTCTCTGATAGGCATAATCCATGAGCGGGCCGCAGAGCTGAGAGCCCGAGACCGTGCCGATGCAGATGACTATGTAGTGGAGTCCGGATATTTCAACCGATTCACCGTACGCTGCGACGTAGAGAGCAGAAAAAGAACTCAAGGCGAAGTAAAGTAGACCGTAATCAATGCCCTCCAGAATAGCCTGCATTTGAATGATTGGATGGAATGCCAGCAAACGCAAGGGACGGGACAGGCTCCGACTCAACTTCCTCGGGGGTGAAAGGCCTGCTTCGCGCATTTCGATCGCTGCGTGGTAACGCGAACCGCCCGTGTTACTGCGCAATTCCTCAGCTCGGCGACGGAGGAGAAGTGGTGCGTAACTCTCGTGGAATAAAAGCGAGGAGAGGTCGAGGGTGAGTTGGAGAATGGCGGTCGACCAGAACATCCATCGCCAGGTGGAATATTTAACAATAAAACCACTGACGATGGGTCCGACAGCAGACCCTGTTAGGGGAATGAGCAAATATAGACTGAGTGACCGTCCTCTCTGCTCCGCTGACCACACGTCTCCCAGCACGCCGTACCCCAGACTGTACACTGCACTCGCGCCAAATCCAGCGAGAAGACGAGCGGCCATGAGCAGGCCCTTGGAGTGGGCAAAGCCGCAGACCAAATTCCAGACTAGGAACCAGATATTCGTAATGTGGAAAATCGACTTTCTTCCATAGATTTCGGATACAGGGCCGATGATGAGTGGCCCAAACGCTGTTGCCAAAAGATAGACCGACAATGCCATGGTGGACTCGGTAATGGACGTATCCAACTCCTCGGCCATGGTATCGATTGACGGCGCCATCATCTGTGAATATATCATCAGTACAGAACGTCTCGTGCAATGTTGGAATGCATCATACTGTCGACACCATGATGCGGACAAAGCCCGTGCCAGAGATGGCCGCGGTGACCCCCCATTTTCGCTTCTTGGTCCAATTCAAGGGGTTCTGGGCTTCATTCTGGTCGAAGGTGACAAGGAACGCCTCGTCCCAAACAGCTTCCGCACTACCAGAGACTTTCTCCAGATCGCGTGTTGCCACATGCGTGCCATTTCCGACATTATCCATGTCGGCTTCCTCGATGTTTCGACCTTCTTCGTCTGCCTGTTTTCTCTTCGTGTCCATTCCCAGTGTTGTTGAATAGGGAGGGGAAGGTAGTGTGGGAATAAATTATCCCATTCGACTACCTGAAATGTCTAGAGGTAATTTATAAGGTGAAATTCTAGTTGACAGGTAGAGGCACGGCAAAATCTCACTCACATCCATGTCGCCCGAAGGGTATACAAGAGCAAACAATGTCTCGGCGATAAGCTCTTGCGCATCTCCGAGCACGGATGAGGCAGGATCCGGAGACTCACTTCTCTGTCTTTGTGGACTCATATTTGAAAACAAAACCCTGGGTTGATTGATAACGACAGCTGATTGATAACCGTCCAACTGATTGATAAGGGTCTTGACCCCCCACTGATCCCCGCTAGTAATGGCTTATGTCCGACCTCGGATTCATTTCGGACATCTTTTACTGTCGAGCAACATCTTCTGTGAGTGTTCAATGCCTGCTCGGCCAATCGGTGCCTCTCTTTTAGATACTACCATGTCCGAGGAACAACATACCTTGACGGTCGGACCTGTTGCGTGGCGTGTATCAGACCAAGGCTGGCTATCCGTATGTCTTTCCCTCGGTGATTAAAGGCTCGATACAATATCTCTTATCAGTGTTATAGCAAGCCCATTGCTACTGTGGAGGTAATAGAGTAATATATTTTGGATAGCCAGCTTGCGTTTCTACACGAGCGCTCGAACCTTGTAACCCTAAGCTTCGCGACCACAAAAATACCAAAACGAAAGACAGAAACAAGTATATTTCCAAGCAAGTTCAGTCCTCGCTCAATCATTCCCCCCCCTGGCCAAGACACCCGCTCACAGAACGAAAAAGAAGCAAAAAACAGCCAGCAAAGAGAACATAGCTTCTTCACGACGCCTCACTGTAAACAGTCTCCCGCATTAAACTGACAAGGTCCTCATCCGAAAACGCAATCGTCGCATCCTCCGTGATGCCCGGAAGGTCAGGCATTTCATCCAGAATCGAGGCTAACGGGATCATCAAGGGGGCATGTCGAACCCTCCCACTTTGATAGTCCACACTGACCTCGTGTATACACTCTACTTCACCATCTCTATATTCCCAGCACTCGAACACGATCTTCTCAATATCAAAGGCGACTACCAGGACGAATTTTGTACGACCGGAAGTATTCTCCAGCCATAATTGCGCATCGACTCGGAGCGCACCAATGGAAGCCATATCTCCGAATTCCATGACGAGGGACGGGTAGTTATCGGGTGCTCGGCTTGCAAGGGGGATATAAGCTTGTTCTGCTTCGAGCTGCAGTCCGTTTTGCAGAGTGTATATCGTAGGGCCGGCGTGAGAAAGTATATCCGAAGTGAGTCCGTGATGCTGTTGGTATTTACGAATGTAGAACCTTTGGTACATGGCTTCGCTGACTTGCTCGCATAGTGGCGATTTGAATTTGATGACCAGAGTGTTATGATTGGGAAATGTTCGGACTAGGAATGTACGGGGTCGAGTGCATGCTCGCCATTTGTTGAATTCCAGAAGGTTATCGTCCGACACTTGTGTGATCGCCATGTACTGTTCGTCGCCACTCAGAAAGGATTCAAAGTACTCCTTGATGAATGTGATGACTGTTTGAAGGTCTGTGTAGGCTTCCACAACCACGTCGTCGCTCTTATACAGATCCAGGGGATGACCCTGGTCTGTTGGGTTCGGCCTGGTCATCGTCCTGGCTCTTGTAGTTCCAAAGGCCCTCCAAAAACAAGAGTTATAGTCTCTTTGATGTATTGTAGTAGTCGAAAGCGAGTATGGTCAACACACGGTGTGCACCGACGGAGAGAAATGAGACTTTTTTGTGGGACAAGGGTGCAGAGCTAATAGTGGTCGAGACGTGTTCATCATGATGAGCACGATATTAGTGGCGTAATGGCCTCAGGACTGCCTTTAATCCATGACTACTCTTACGCAGTCCATGGCTCGAGCAAAAAGGATACCATCGCCAACATTGTGGTATATCGGTCTGAGGTGGAGCAAACATCAACCGCGACCAAAACACTCGGACCAGCCCTTCTTTGACGAACCAAGGAAGCGATACAACCATAAGTCAAGCAATACTCCTCGCACGGGCATAGATAACACGAAAGAGTTAGAACACGGAAATGTTAGCAATATACTTGCATTAGAGATATTAATTCACAAAATAGGATTCCTTGTGTTATTGGAATCTCTGGATTGCACCCAAGGGTGGCCTGAGTTAATCAGTCTCATCCATCAAATTCGCATTACTTGGTGCCCGCAAGTCCAAAACCGTCCGAACATGATCATATCCAATCTCATGATCCTGCTCGCGCGCCAGAAGATGCGCCGTCTTCAGCACGTTCTTGATCTGTCGACCATTTAGCTTCACCTGGGCAAGATAGTCCAGCTGTTCCGACAAGAACCCGCCATTCGCGCCCAGGAATTGTGTCCAGATCTGGCGCCGTGACTTGGCATCGAGGTCAGGGTACCGAACCGACACATGAATACGCGACTCGAAAGCCGGATCAATGCTTTCGGCACG
Organism: Aspergillus oryzae RIB40; assembly: GCF_000184455.2. Taxonomy (NCBI): domain Eukaryota; kingdom Fungi; phylum Ascomycota; class Eurotiomycetes; order Eurotiales; family Aspergillaceae; genus Aspergillus; species Aspergillus oryzae. The sequence goes on along the minus strand of NC_036435.1, from coordinate 3,842,062 downwards.
ATTGGTCGTGAGGAACAAAATACCCTGCCCAAACAGTCAGCTTCACTCTTCAAATGTTAATGTTCATCAGGGATCTTACCTCATAATATTCCAACAGTCGCAAGAAGATTGAAACCAACTCATTCCGCTCCAGATCCTTGGAATTACGCGTCTCCATGAACACATCCGCCTCGTCGAGCAGAAGAACTGCACCCCACTTAGGGACCATGCGAAGGATATCCTTCAGTGCCTTTTCGACATTCCCAGGGGATGTGCCTAGGTCTCCCGCACTCAAAACATACAAAGGAACCCGCATCACCTCCGCTACACTTTCAGCCGTGAGCGTCTTTCCTACTCCGGGAGGGCCACTCAGCTGTATGATGACGCCCCGACCCTTGCCCTGCACTATGTCGTCAAAGGTATCCATCTGCTTCGACTGTGCCTTTGCGATGGCCAGAATCAGACCTTTCAGTCGCTGCTGCTCTGCCGGAAGGACCAGCGAGTCGAAAGCCTGTGAGTCCCAGACAATATCCCTTACCCCTTCGAGATAGAATTCGAGCCATCTTTTATCCTTTAGCGAGTACCCACGCAGAATGGGAGTCGCCAGAAGCCGTTGCTCATCGCTGAGAGTTTTGGTGCAGCCATCAATTCTGGTGGAGTCGTTGGGGTTGAAAGTATTGAAGGCCTCGCCGTCAATAATGATTCGGCTCTTGACGTTGAGCTGCATGGTCTGTCCCATGAATTTGGTGAACCCAGGTCCTTCGTACTGCTTGTAGTGATATCCGCTGTGTTCCTCCCACAATCTTCCCCTGGAAATGAGATTGTCCCGTACGCCGCCTGCATTTGGGTGGAAATGTAGAGGGAAAACGGGTAGGGAAGTGATTGGCACTGTCCCTTGGAAAGGGGGGATGCATTGGCCTTGCTTCCTATATCCAAAGCCATTTCCATCATAGTCAACGTACTTAGCGGACACAACAAATACTCCTTCACAGTTGGTCGAGGCCGACAATGACTGGAGGACACGTTCATGATCGCCATGAATACAATAAACATTGACTCCCGGTTCAAAGATCGCCCAAAGCATATCGTGAGTGACAACGCCATTGAGAATCAGGTCCTTCCTGCGGGTAATAGTCTCACGAAGCTCTTCCTCTAAAATGTTATAGAGTAGGTCGACTACGGACTTGGTCATGGGGTCTTTGACTTCGTCCCTGGCCTTCTGGAATCCCTCCCACCGGTGGACAAACGGCATGAATGGTGGCTTGAACTCAACCCGCTTCAACGTCATCGTCAGGCCGGGGTAGTCCTTGAAGACCCTGACCAGAAACTCCTTCAGTGATTCACTTTGAACGACGATGGAGTGAATCTGCAGGGGTTTACGGCCGTCGTAACACTTCACGTTTCGCACCAGGAGTGCGTATTGGCCGGATTCAGTATTCTCGGCCGGGACGGTGAGGTCATCAGGGTATTCCTTCGTCCACGTTGTGCGACCCCGTTTGTCCGGCTTTGACTCGTAGAGGTTATGGACCTCGGAGATGGAACCGGTGGGGGCATAGTTCACGGGCTGAGAGTTTGGGTCTTATAGAGTATTAGTCTCGCACTTTCTAGTGCTGCTGAACAGTTAAAGGACTGACCTGAGGTCGTCGGAGCTCCTCTCTCGCATGTTGCTTCATCTTCTGAAAATGACGACATTTCGCTATCGCTATCGTTAGATTCGTGTTCTGTGTCGTATAGGATGTACATCTGGCTCTGAGAAGTGGTGGGTAGCCGTGCTCTCTAAAAGCTAAACATAGGGAGGGCACCTGCCATTTAAGTAGGTGATGAGCTACTAGCTACAAAGGAAAGGAGCACCCCAGATGCTTTGTCATATATCCCTCCTAATGTTGTACAATGACTCAGTCATTGTGTGGGAAACGGTAGCATGCAGAAGGTCCCTGCCTAGGCTCGCTACTCCTAAGTAGTTGCCTGAGCAATGGACAAATCAGAGACCAATAGTTATGTTGGTTGTCTATATGAGCCTCAATGAGTCAGAGCTCTCCACCTTCCTTAACACATATATCGCAGTAATAAGTCTAGTAATGCGCCTAGAGAGAGGGGAGATGTGCACAGAGCTTCCTTGAGGCTCTTTCAGTAGGTTGTCATTGGACGATAGGATCACGTGTCCATGCAAGGCCCTGCCTGGTGTTTGCCTAGTGGAAATATTCCCCACTGTTGCTTCTATCAGTATGGGTAATCGTGTTAGACTTAGCAGTATGAATGGGGGGCTGCGGCCATTGGCACCGGCTCGAAGCACAGCTCCTTATTATGACAAAATATGTGAGTCTATTCATCGAATACACAGGGTATACTCCACATCATCAAGTAAAGGCATAATAGTAATATCCTTCAGTCTATCCCGTAGATTGTTCACCGTTTTAAAGACCCTTGTTACTCATTTAACCTCCAATTAATCATAATGAGCTCTTCTTTAGTTGCAACTCAAAACAAAGCCACGTTTACCATCTTCTAGCCAGATCTCACCCTTGGCCCTCAAAATACCGATACACCTCCACAAAAGCCTCCAACCAGGCAATCTCCCTCTCATCATGAGCCTCATACTGCCCCTCCATGCCATCCTTGGTATAAAGCAACGCATCCACCGGACCCCTAGGAATGAAATACCAAGACCCCCCACCCTCGTCCATATCTATCCTCGGCAACCGACCCCCATCCTGACCATCATACACGAAATTCAACCCCTCAACCACAACCCTAACTGACCCTCCGACCTCCCCCAAGTCCCTAGTCTCCTTCCTCGACGTCCTCGAATCAGCGCCATCCTCCCCCAGCCCAAATTCAACCCCCAAACCCTCCAGCCCCCGCAAAACAACCCCCAAAGCCCGATCAAACGGCACCACCGGAAAATGCCCATACGCAAACCACGACATCCCCCTCAACGCACCCCCTCGAAGCAACGACTGCCGTAAAATCTGTTTCTCAGTGCCCCTTAGCCGCTGCAAAATATGCGGGATATTCTTCCTCGGCGTTTGACTGGGGTCGATCATTTTCTTCAAGATCTCGGGATTAGCCTCGAGTAGATCCGCTGCTTTGTGAAGCTGACTCGCTTTTCGCTTGTTGAGTTTCTCCTGTGCGTTTTGGATGGCATTCCAGCGTGCTACCATGCCATCGATGGTAGATGAGTCCCAGACAGCGGGGAGATGGGCGTAATGAGCCAGGACCTCCCGTTTCCAGGGCTCTAGATACAATTCATCCCTGAGGCGGCAGTGCATGTAATTTATGATTTCCTGGTAGTCTGACTTATAAGTTTGGGTGTTTAGGGCTAGGGGAGATGTCAGAGGTGCTGCGGTGAGGCCGTGGTCTGCGCAGACGGTGCGATAGAGGTCTGCTACTGGGCGGATTTCGTCTAGGGTTTTTAGATCGTGGTGGACAAGGCGGCCGAGTGTTGGGTGGGTGAGGATGTCGGTGTTGATGTGGGCATTGTTGTGGATGATGAGACGGAGGATGTCCCAGATGCGGATGTCGTTGAGTATTTGATGGGCTAGTTCTCTCGGGAGGGTGGAGAGGGAGGTGATGACGTTGTTTAGGGACATTTTGGTAGTTGGAGTAGGTTTAACTATTGATTTGGGGGAATTGAATATGGGACAGTTGAGGTGGTGGGTATACTTCCTATATATATGGTCATAGTTACTAGTAGATACGAGATAGCCCTAAGTATTGGGGCCGAAAGGAGTGACTCATGAATGACGATCCACATTCCCCCACATCGCTTTTCACTTGTCCAGCCTCATTTTCCTAGTATAAGTACTATTATATAGTCTGCACTACGCCCCGACCGCTGCATAACATTTATTTCTCTGTATCCTCCTAACAAGATGTCCCAAACAGAAGAAGAAGACTACACGCAGTTCGTCCAAACCCAACCCCCAGCCACAATCGCAGCATGTCTACGCCGCGACCAACTCCTCTGCCAGGAGAATCACCTCCCCAGTCCCCTAGCCATGCACCTCCCAACCCAACCTTGTGAGCTCCTGGACGCAATCTCCAAACACCTAATCCCAGATACCACCATCCCAGCCCCAATCCGCATACTCCAATGCCAGGGCATCATCAGCGGAATCAAAGCCTCCGTAAACCAGATGTCCTCCATCAGAACCTGGACAGCCGAAGCCACCGAAAAAGGAACAGGGATAATCCCCACAACCAAAGACTTCAAATCCGCACTTCGCGTGCTCGAATATCTCCAAAAATACCCCTCCATCTCAATGCTAACCGGCACAAGTCCATTCCCGGACGTGATCGCCTCCGTGAAAACGCAACTGGCATTCGAAGATGGTCTCCGCGCCGTGAATCACCTTCACACGGCCCATAAGGATAGCCAACTGGGCTCAAAAGCCAGTTACAAGTCCCGCAGACCGAAGCGGAATTGCTACATGTGTCATTTCGAGATCAGGACTGACGAAGCGCACGATATATACCCGTCATTGTGTCGACCGTGTGGGTCCTTTAACCTGGCTTCGTCGGCGATCTCACAGCCCCCGAATCTAGATTTAGCAGGGAAGACGGCCCTGGTTACGGGCGGGAGAATCAACCTCGGTTATGAAACTGCGCTGCGGCTGCTCCGCTGTGGAGCCAGCGTGATCGTGTCATCGCGCTATCCGCGGGACGCGGTGGTGCGGTATGCGAGGGAGGTGGATTTTGGGGCCTTTTCGTCGCGACTGAGGGTAGTGGGGGCGGACTTTCGCACGGCCAGAGATGCGTTTCGGCTTGTGGAGGTTGTGAAGCGGTTACTGGATGATTGGGAGGGGGATGGCAGGGAGACTGCTGGCAAGGCGCTGGATATTCTGGTTAATAATGCGGCGCAGACGCTGACGGATCCTGTGCGCTCTGAGACGAGGGCCATTGTACGGGAGGAGCAGTTGGAAGGAGAGATTGGGGAGCTTGGGCTGATTCCGGATTATGGGGAGCGGTATGTGCCCAAGCTTCGGGGTGGAGTGGGCAGTGCTTGGGGGGGTATTGAGGATCAGGTCCGCTTGCAGATCGCAGGGAGCGCGGAGCCAGAGTCTGTGGAAGGTCATGGAATGGTGCAGAAGGGTCTGGGTCCGGATGGAATGGCGGAGGATGACTCGAAGTCGTCGTGGACTCAGCGTCTGGACCAGATCCCGTATGAGGATGTGATTAGCGCGCAGGCTGTGAATGCCTTCGTGCCGCTGATTCTATGTCGGGAGCTTTTGCCCCGAATGGGCGCCACGGGGAAGTCGTCTCGGCCTTTGGGATACATTGTGAATGTGTCCTCGCGGGAGGGAATCCTGGAGAGCAGGACCAAGTCTGCGAGCAAAGCTGGTCACCATGTTCACACGAATATGTCCAAGGCGGCGCTGAATATGATTACAGAGACGGAGAGTGAAGCGGCGTGGAAGCGGCATGTCGCTATGAATACAGTGGATCCAGGTTATATGAGTGCCGCACCAGAGTGTCAGCGGGCAGATGGCTGCCCGATTGGATTTGAAGATGGTGCTGCCAGGGTGCTGTGGCCGATTGCTGTCGGAGAGCGTGAGCATCGAGTGATCCGCGGACGGTTTATGAAGCATTTCGGACACCATGATGCTATTATATCGCGTGGAATATAATATACTGACTGCCATACCAAGATGGAATTTAGAGGTATCACGGGCTAAAAGTATCCATTTTATAGACAGAGTTGTTCGTATATCATCTTACAGTGGTAAGAGCATGTTCATTTCGACTTCATGCCCTATCCCTCCTTTGCTCCCTCACCCAGAAATACCGTAGCACGAACAGCATGATCAACATGCAGACATCCAGTGCCAGATTCCAGTTATACCCAATTAAATATCGAGGCGCATCAACCGTCTTCCATACACTGTCAACCAAAGTCAGCATAAATAATCACCTACACACTCATGTTAATGTCACTTACAAAAGAGGAATCCAAGCGCCAAACGTATTCCCAATAGTATTCATGGCACTAATAACCAAGGCCCGCTCCTCTGCACTGCGCGCACAGATCTCGTTCGCCCACGCATAGATGATGGCCGCAATACCGTCCGCCGTGCCTGACAGAAAGAAGGCGAAGAATTTCAGCCCTACCGGAACCTTCCATATCGCAAGCACCAGGCAGGCAAAGATATTAAGAAGCGCAGTGATAGCGATCAACGAGACCTTGGCGTCGTAGATATCGGATATCACGCCGCACACAATCGAGGCGACAATAGTGACGGCTGGCGACACGGTGGTGATGGTGTTGATGGATTCGACGGAATAATTCTCTGCTTTGAGCCAGAGGGACAGGCCGCTATTCGAGGAGACCCCGTCAGCTTGAGAGAAGAAGAAGGCGAACCCGACGAGGATCCAAATGCGCCACCCTTTGAGAATGGTGATGATTCTGGGAATAGTAAATGGTTGACGGGGCTCGCGGTGTTCGGCGGCCATGCGCTCTTGTGCTAAGCGAATCTCATCCTGGGTGAGATAACGTGAGTTGCATCGGTCTGGCGTACTGGGGAGTAGGCACAGACCGAGGAAGGCGATGGGAATAGTACAGGCAAAGCCTATGGATCTCTGTTAGTACAGCGGTGGTGAAGTTGGGGGAATAAGGCTTACAGATGATGTATAGCCATCTCCATCCTTCAATCCCATACCGACCATCCAGTCGTGCATAGGCACCGGCTTGAATATAACCCGAGCTCATACTGCCCACCTGGCTAGCAATGAAGAAGATCGCTCCACGACGCGCAAGCTCAGACCTCTTATACCAACTGCCCAGATACCATTGAACAGCAGGAAAAAAGAAACCACCAAGGGCTCCGACGAAGAATCGCAGTGCATAAAGCTGGGTCACGGTGCTGGCCTTGTATTGTGCCAGAGTAAAAACACCCCACAATAGATCTGCAGCCGGGAGGAAATAGTTCACCGGGCAGCGGGTCATCTAAGCTGTCATGTTAGCATTTGTACATACCCACTCATGGTCAATATAAAACTAACCGCCAATGTCAGAGGAATCTGCATCGTGATGAATCCAACCCTGCATAGCAAGTTAGAAATGTCATCCACTGCCTGCCATCTCTGAGCAAACCTACATATACACCGTATTGAGATAATTAAGCTGATTCCCATACAGCTTTAGATCCTCTTTCATACCGCTCACATAGGCAGTGCTCGTCGCCGACGAATCCAGCACCTTCGCCCAATGGGCCAGAAAGAGGAAGACGATGATCAGGCCGTCCAGCTTGAGAATCAGACGACGCTCGGCTGGAGTATCTGTCGGCGCAAACCATTGGTACCATTTTTGTCTCTCTGCGGTAGGCTGTTGAGACTGTTCTGAGTTCTTTTCGTTTGACTTGCATCTTTCCACATCCGACGTCTCTTGCGGAGAGTCGGTGGTGGGGGTTGCCTTTTCAATCGGATACGACATGATACATAAACAATGTTGCCAAGTGCTGTTTACATATGTTGAGCACGTTCCTCGTTTTTCTGCATATCTTTGCAGCTGGTTGTGGTTTAGAATCCTAGGAGACTACTTTATTTTTCGTTCGTGGAAGCACGCCATCGCTGGCGTTTGTGACGAGAACCAGTCGAAATCGACCAGCAGGGATTAGCGTTCGGTTAAAAGATGATGCTTGTCTAGTATGAGTAAGGAGTGTCTCTATCTTGCCGTCTTTATCGATTAGCGTCTGCATTTTTGCCAAGATTGAGGGGGAAGCATTCTACTATTAATATTAGATAATGATAACCTCAGAACTAGTTAATTTCATGTAAGCTTTATAATTCGACATCATATGATACATTACAACGTGTATATAGAATAGAGGATATTAGTAGTGCTTGTGTTGTTGTTGTTGTTGTTGTTGAGAGAAGGCTTGTTCCCCACATTAGGGTTCTAAATTTTATATTTTCACTCCCATCCCTTGAAAGACAGCTCTGTACCTGACGCTGTCATTGTCTCCGCTATGTCGCAGCTCCACAAGGTGTAAAGTACAGAAATCAGTACTATTACGATGTACCCACATGCTAAGTCAGCAATGACAGATCGTTGGAAACAACGACGTCCTCCAGCCATCCAAAGAGCAAGAGGAGACTGCGCTGGAAAAGAGCCGAGCATACTGGTATCACATCGCATCAGTCGCTTATGCCTATTTAGACCATGGCTTGGTGCCAGAATTTGCAAATCCCCAGCATGCCCTTCACAAGATCCCAAGATTTCCGTGCCGGTTGAAAGCACAATTTGTGCGCCCTTTGGGTACTACCGCAATCTTCGCGCTTTGCTCAGAAGCGTCCTCCACATGGAGACTGATAGGAAACTCGGACTGCGAGGCGGTTAAAAAGGAAAGGACGAAACCTGCCTTGGTGCAAATCGGTACCGCGAGTACTATTCCATATAGCTTTTGTGGAAAAGTCTTCAGCCATTGGATCGGTATGACGGCCGAGAATGCCACAGGTCCTAATTATCTAGGGATCCTTGCAATTGGTTGGTGTTATATACTTTCTGCCCAGCTTATTGAGATGCAAGGAAGTAGTGCCATTATGCGTTACACAGATTCTCTTGCCGATTGTGTAGGCGGGCGTCCTTCCACTTTGCTCGGGGCCATTCGCCGGCCAAGTGTGGCTGCACTTTGGATTGGAGCAGCCGTGAGCGGTATAGGTCATAAACTTCTTGAAAAGGTAAGGAGAGGCAGGCCGCCTCTTGACTCAATTGCCTTTCCTTGGACTGGCGCCCCTCAAAGCTTTATTGATGATGCAGGTTCAGGTCCGTATACCTGGGGCGACCCTGCATATATCTCGAGACCTGACGTGTGGCGGTTACTTCACCTCTCTCCGACCGAGGAGGATGAGTTGAGCTATGAGTATGGACCCATGACGCCTTGGGAACCTTGTGGGGCGTGCTTAACCACAAATTGTGCGCTTCGTGTTACATCACATTTAAAATGCCCTCGGCATGAGTATCGTTATGAGCATTGGAGCTGGGAATTAGAGGGTGGTGAGACTGTACAGAATTATGGGTTTTTGAAAACATATCCATCGCGTTGAAACTTGGCTGACAAAATCTGGCACATAAAGTTTATCGTTTCCGGATATATCTACCAGGGCGATCAGATGGCATGCAAAAGCTGTTTCGCCCAGGTCTATTCATTTCCCAAGACAAATATTCTGGTAATATCTGTGATTCCCAACTAGTTTTATCATGTCGAGATCGATGGGACAGCCAAATACATGTTGCATCATGGCAAGGTGCTCTATATCAGAGCAAATAGTGCCCTCCCGATAAAGAGCTCCATAAGTGTACAACGAGAAAAAAACAAAGAAAGAAAGGAGTTTTGCAGATCTTCAAGCCCAGGATATATCCAAATCAACGCCAGCCAACGCCGCAACAGAAGCGATAATCATATTCACATAATACATTCCACCATGACAGTGGACACAGGGCGACTGTCAAAGCGACTCAAAACCGCGAGGAGCCATCTTCGGTATCTAAATCACAACCAAAGACCATTAGCCCAGACGCTCGCAATGGAAGGGGTTTTGCATAGTAAAAGCAAGCCACGTACAAACAGCCGATTCGAGATCCCTCGGCGTGGGTTCCTTCGTGCGCGACTCTTGTCGAAGACCCCCCACATTTTTCAATCGCACCGACCGCATATATAGCTCCTGTTCACGAGAATAATTGTATCGATGCGCCGAATGGTCGGTGGGATAGACTTGTTTCCACATGGCAGCGCCCAGCGACGTGACGGCCAGACAGGCGACAATGACGATGACGATGACACCGGCGGTTGGAATCGCCATGATGGTCGGATGTGTCGGATATGGAAAGTAGAGGGTGTAACACGGAGTAAAGGCGTCCTTTGAGGTGAATAAGTGAACTGGAGTTGTCAGCACATAATTTCGTCGTCAGTATATACAATTTATGGACCGATGGTGAGTTCGCGATGGGATGCGGATCCGAGTAGAGGTCAAAGGAAAGCCTCTCAGTCGATCCACGACTTTAAGTAGATTCGATTGGTATCACCGACTTATGCATGTTTCCCAATCTTCCACCTCTTTCGATGCATGAGGAGGGCCGGTTTCCATCTCCATTGGTTGGTCTCTGCAACTTCCGAGTCCGAGTGGAGCGACTAGCCTCAATCTGATTGGAGAGGTATTGCTCTTTTCTTGGTTTGGAAGTATTTATAGCCATTGAAAGTCTTTGACCTGACACTGGCCTCCATTTTTCCCGTTTTTTTTTTTTTTTTTTTTTTTTTCCCTTGTTTTTTCTACTTAGGGCATCTTCCACCGATTACCCTATCAAACCCCTCGGAAAGACCCAATGGTTCATCCTCACCGAGGTATTCCAACGTCCAGATCCACCAAAAGAGAAAAGGTACCGAACGACGGGCCACGCGGACTCCGTGAATGGGTTCCGCAGTGTCCGAGTCTAACAAAGCTTGTCCATCCTCTCGTCCCGTTCATTCGAGACTCTCTCCATTAGGCAGCAAAGATTGAAGTTTGACCTTCGGCGTTAGCGGCAGAAAATTCACGCCTATCGATCAGACGAGTGTGTTTGATCGACACGACAAACTGATTCAGATATTCCTCGGCTCGACCCGTCAATTTTCGCTTACGGAGGTAGCTCGTTGCTAAGGAGCACTGCCACCACCCAGGAACCATGTTCATGGCCCGAGTAGACGCGTTGACATGTTAGAGCCTTGGTTTTCTTCCCGGCACTGGTACCTAGAGTTACTCCGTTAAGTCGCTTGAAATACCATGAATGGGAATTAGCCACACTCTTTCTCCTAAATATTACTTCGGCTGGATCCACTTCCTGGATTCGAGACTGGAGTGTACAGCCTGAACTGCGGAGGGCTATCGACTCGTACTCGAATCTTTCTAGCAAATGTGGATATCCGAGTGGCTTTGCTGTATTATGCGCATCTATCTCGGTGGTGCAACGTTAGATAGAATGCAACGTCGATAGACGCGAAATCGTACGTTTCAGAAGCAGCGTTGAATTAAAGGCAAATGGTATGATTATTGCTTTAAAGCGATCGATATTATGACGCATCGTTGACTAGAACTGCGTCAGATATTGCGCCATTTTTAACAATACTATAGACATTGCAAAATCCAATCTCCAAAGATATCTTTGCCATGACTGTTCTCGGAGAATGAATGTCTAGAAAATGGAAACACAATTTTCACTACCTTCGCTGGCAAGCATGGGATATAATGACATGAATGCTGTATAACCATATATTATGAAGAAAATTAATAACAATTAGAATATTGACAAGCCATCTCATAGAATCAACTCGATCCATTGATGATAAGATCGGAGATCTTCTCCGCCAACATATCTGTAACCCATTAGCCATTATCCAGCCCATACCAATAATACCAAAACTTACAAACAGACGACTGAGGATGTCCCAGAGGGAGGAATGGAAAAGCACTGGCATCCACAACCCGAACCCCCTCAACGCCATACACCCGGGCCTGGCTATCAACCACCGCCATTTCATCATCAGAAGTGCCCATCTTACAGGTACAAGCGGCATGCCAGAGCGTCATCACATTGTCTTTAATATATTCCAGGATCTGTTCGTCAGTTTGCACCCGTTTCCCGGGATGATACTCCTCTCCTATGACAGCGGGGGCCATGGCTTCGCTCTGGAATGCCTGGCGGATACGCTTGAACATGGCCACTGCGACTTCCTGATCGGACTTCGTATCGAGCCAGTTGGGATTGATGATGGGTAGGTCGGAAGTATCGGCTGATTTTAGTGTGATATTGCCTCGCGATGTCGGGGTGATGAGCACACCCAGCATGGAAGCGTATTGGTACCCGTCTTTGGGTTGGTCTGTGAGGAGGTTGGAGACCGTGCCCATGTAGCCTGCGCCGGAGATATACTGTATCAAGAATGTTAGAAAATACCAAAAGTCTAGACGCAGCAATAGATCAGAATACCTCAGCTTCCGGCCAATCACTTGTAAAAGTGGCCAAGTCCTTCAGCGTCTGGCTAGTGAACTGGGACCGCAGGCTATCAGGGATCTTCTCCCTCGCCGAATAATCCGCAACCGGGTTCGTCAGAGGTCCTGTTTTCATGATGGAGGAATTCAAAAAGTCTTTGACGAGATTTAGCAAATTCGTCGCGATCTTAGTGAAAGTATCCACAGTAACCCGGTATGAAGGTGCAAAGAATGGATGATCCCACATATTCCGTCCAACACCTGGTCGATCAGCAAGTACCTCAATATGGTGTTGCTCTAGAGTATCTCTCGGTCCGATTCCAGAGACCATCAAGAGCTGCGGGGACTGGAAAGCGCCTGCAGAAATGATCACTTCTTTCTTTGCGTTCAGGGTGAAGGTGTTTCCCAGCAGGCCTTTAACCCGAACTCCAGTGGCCTTTTTGTTCTTGTCAAAGAGCACCTTCTTAGCCAGGGTATTCGAGTACGTAGTTAGGGAGGGCGCTTTGATGGATGCCAGGAACGAAGCCTGGGAGCTGCTCCGGAGCTGGTCTTTCGGGCTTATCGTCGAAGCGCAATACTGCGCACCCATTAAAGTCCCATGATTGAATTCCTGGGTCTCGTTGATCCCAATCGCCTCCATCCCGCGGCTCATCCAGGTTGAAAAGGGCATCGCATAGTTGGCGTACGATACTTCGAGAGGACCGCCTTGGGCGTCATACGCGGCTGCATCGAAACCGGTCGTCGCATTTGCGAAGCGCGTCTTTGTGTTTGGTGGTGTGAAGTGTACACTTTTCTTGTAGTATGGTAGAACCTGGTCGAAGGTGTAGCTGCTATCATTGACAGCTGTGGCCCATTGTTCCATCGATTCGCGCGTCGGTCTGATATTGCATTAGCTCGAGTCGGACATTCTCATATTAGAATTGGCTGACCGTTGGTAAATCATAAAATTCATGGCGGATCTGTACAGTTCCAATCAGTTAACTTCGGCAAACCCTTCGTAGAAAACAAATGCATACGAGCCACCCAAGCATTTCCCCCGCGCATAATGGATCGATCGCCCATTAGCCCCGGCAACTTTCTCTGCCACAAACCCCCAGTCATGGAGAGCTTTGGTATTGGGATCCGATCCGACAGGAAGAACGTCCGCCGCAGGAACCGCAGCGACTGATTCCAATTGATACAATCCACCAGCCTCAACCAGGGCAACCTTCAATGACTTCTGCGCCAGTCGAGTGGCAATGACATTTCCACCAGTGCCGCCACCGACAACAATGTAGTCGAATGATGCGTCTCCAAAACCGCGCGCATCCACTCGAGACACATATGTATCTGACTGGGTACTCGGAACAGCGTTCGTGTGGAGGACTAGTGACTGCAGTACGAATGAAGCAAGACCAGCTCGACGCATCTTTAGGATAATGTTAGGTAACGTGCATAGTAGTAAAGCTTCGAATGATACTTACTTTGAATGTCAATCATGCGATATCAGAAACAGGATGACCTTAAAAAGTGGCAGGGTTTCTACTCAATTTTCTCGAGTCAAGGACATAAACTCTGATACATATAACCACGTCCATGATCCGTCCATTCCGTGTAGGTAGTCCACAAAATGGGACGTGCCTACCATTTCCAGCAGTCCCTAAGAGCCTAACCTAACCTTTGGCATCAAGTCACAATATTCGACCTATACAATTTGATTTGTCTGGTCTCATTTAGAAGGGAACATTGAAACGGCCCCGCTGACTCAAAAACCAGCCTGGTAGATATTCGGATCTCAAAATTAGGGTTATGAAATCATGCCGATCGGAAATTAAACGCCAGGTCCAGGGGCTCTTTAACCTTGGATTGAGCGCTCTAATCTGGAACATCCCTTAGTTCACTCTCTCTAGTGCTTATTCGTTTGGTATTAGATGATCTGGGTGTGGGTTCGCTGGTTCGGCAATACCCCGGAACGTGTCTCTGGCGAGTGTGGATCCAAAAATAGGTGGAAGGAGTGAGTTTCACCATGGAACTTGGACCCCTGATATATGACTTGGCAATACCATCTACCAACATTGACATAAAAGGATAAAGTAATATAGAATCGATTCTATAACCTCTATACGTACATCACCTAGAGCGATACCGAATACACCTCCCAACGACCGGCATACTATGCACCAATTCCAACGCTCTAGGGACAATCCGCTGTCCATGAATAATCAAAGGAACCACAGCAATCAACCACATGAAGTACACAAGTCCAACAGCGAGAGTAAGGCGCAGTTTCTCCAGAATTGGCAACATGAAATTAGCCACGACAGGTTCATCAGAACCACCCAGACTTTCCTCGGCAGAACGCTGCTCAAATGCGTTGGCCATCTGCCAGGCCACTCGGTTGTTGATCTTCTCCCACGTTGTCTCTTCTGCATACCTCCGAGCAGACGTAGAAAGGGCAGACCGTAAATGGCTATTGATGGAAACGTCTCGTACTAAGCCAACAAAATTGCGTATGTCGTTTGGAGGAACCAGGTATCCCGTCTTTTGATGTTGGACAATATCTGACGGGCCGCCTTGGTCTCTGGCGATAACGGGTAGCCCGCTGGCCATTGCCTCCAGCACAACTAGTCCAAAGGTTTCGGTGATCGAGCAATGGAGGAAGATATCGCCTGAGGCGTACGCACGTGCAAGAGGTTGTCCGGTCAAGAACCCCGTGAAGATGACATGTTCTCTCACCGCGTCGAAAAGACGGTGGATTCGGGCTTCAACGACCGGGTTACGATTGCCTCCCACAATCATCAGCTTGAATGGGATCTTTTGTTCAGCTAGCTTAATTGTCGCTTCTGCTAGGAACTCGAATCCTTTCTCTGGTGCAAGGCGACACACGCAGACGAGAATAATCTCTCCGTCCGGGGCAATCTCCTTTCGATATGCATTGTCACGGTGTGTGGGGTTAAACAACGAGGTATCAACGCCACGTCCCAGTCGAACGGTGCGCTCGACAGGAGCGCCGGCATCTTTCAAGTAGTTCAATACAGCCGAACAAGGATAGAAGATGGTGTGTACAGCTGGATGGCTGAACAGGAACCCTTGCACTGTGGCCAAGAGCCAAACCGCGAATCTGTCCAGAGGTGCCGGAAATATTATTTCACTGTATGCTGAGAGGTCTGTTTGGTAGTTAAGCAACACTGTCGGTGGTTTTCGAAGTTGACGGGTCTGCAGCAAGATCTGGAAGCCTAGAGACGCTGGGCTTGCGACGTAAAGGATATCTGGCTGGAAGGTTTGCTTGTAGACAGTGTCCAAGCGAAAGGGGTACACTATCGTCAGGTCTGGATTGTATGGCAGAGGATATCCCGGTATCCGGCAATCTGCTGCGTCCTGTGCCTGGTAGCGGAAGCCTTGATACTGCGGTGCGACCACAGCCAGATCGACACCGTTGCGCCGGAGATACTCCACCAAGCTCAACGTCGTCCGACTAACCCCATTAATAGGTCCCAGTGACTCTGTCGTCAGCAGAACACGCCTTCCTTTGAGAACTTTAGGAAAGTCATCGGGTTTGGAAGTAAACGACGCCATTGTGCACTGCAGTATTGCAACGAATTAGAGGCGGCAATACCATGGTTTAATAGAACCATTTATCTTGCATTAGATCGCCTTCATGGCAGATGACACGGAACCATGGATAGCACATGATGGCCAGTTGATTTGACGATCTCCTGCGGGATGGAGGGCTCATTCTTTAGAATTGAAGACAAGCTTCGTGTAGGAGGGCTTCGTGCGGGCACGTGGGGTGGCCGGTATAAATTAACCTTCACCAGTGACATTCCGTCTTTTCTTCCCCGTGCACCAATTCTTCAAGCTCTTTGGAACTCCCTACAAACATATTTTGCGCTCAGCAGGCCCGTTAGCCCTTATCTTGCTTCATCGCGTTCCGGAAACGCTCGTAGGAGGTATTCGCAGGACCAGTAGCCTGCGGGAAACATGTAACGATTAACCATGTTAGTTTACCTCGGCCACCGGGTGACCAGGAAGGGCCAGGTGCGATGATAGACTGTATAAACGCTCTGATCCCTGTTAATAATCTCATTCAAGAAGGCTCATGCCCGCAAACTAGACATGATCTCGCAAATGCTCGCGGAAAAGGAGACACACCTGATGGACATTCCGTCTTCGCCACTGGGCACCTCGGAGGGGAGTTTGTATGAGGACTCAACACCTCCTACGACTCCAGCTTCGAGTCCTTTGTTCGGTGCCTCCAGAGGAGATGAGCTCGCCTCGTCAAGCTTTCCATCTTCATCAGCCACTTATAATCTCAGCTCCGAACAAAGAGTTCACGACATTCCCGGCGTCGCTACACTTTGGAGATCCTCAGAGGGACAGTTCAAGAATGTTTGCGTCGTGGGCGCGGGGTATGTAGGTACGTATACACTGCTGCACGATTATCCCCTCAAGGTGCTATTATACATGGCCCTAACCGTCCATAGGAGGGCCGACCGCTGCAGTCCTCGCGCTCCATAACCCATCCATCGCAGTCGAAGTCGTGGACCGAGACCCTCGTCGCATTCAGAGATGGAAATCGCGACATCCCCCAGTCCATGAGCCAGGCCTGGACAACGTTGTCCGCGTCGCGAGGGACGGCGCAGAGTTTGTGACAGCGAGTGCTTCTATTGCAGCCATCTTAGGGGACGCCAAGCGGAAGCCCAACCTATTCTTTACGTGCGACTCAGCTAGTAGCATATCTCGTGCTGACATGGTCTTCGTTGCGGTGAACACACCCACCAAGACCTTTGGGTTAGGCGCTGGAAAAGCTACCGATATGACAGCCGTCGATGAGGCCGTGCGACAGATTGCGCTCCACGCAAAACCTGGCGCAGTTATCGTGGAGAAGAGTACGGTGCCGTGCGGCACTGCTCAGCGTATTCGACAAATGGTATTATTACTCCTTGCTCTCCATATCCTTTGCGATCAGTATCCCTCAACAAATTTCCAGGGCCTTTGAAAATTCTGCCTTGGACCATTCTGCAAAAATACTAACTTCATCATAGTTCTCCACCCTTCGACCAGAAGTCCCCTTCGAGGTTCTCTCCAACCCAGAATTCCTATCCGAAGGCTCAGCCATCGACGACCTCGTCAAACCAGACCGCGTCCTCATCGGATCGTCAGGAACACCAGCAGGTCGTCGTGTAGCAGCTATGCTCACAAGCCTCTACTCCACCTGGGTGCCAGCATCGCGCATCCTCGAAATCAACTCCTGGTCATCAGAGCTATCCAAACTAGTAGCCAACGCCATGCTCGCCCAGCGGATCAGCAGCATCAACTCCATCAGCGCCATCTGCGAGAAGACCGGCGCCGAGGTCCATCAAGTAGCTAAAGCAGTGGGCATGGACACACGCATTGGACACCAATTTCTCAAGGCCGGTCTGGGGTTCGGCGGATCGTGCTTCCGCAAGGATATCGCCAGCTTGACCTATCTGGCTGAGTCCCTGGGGCTGGACGACGTCGCAGAATACTGGAATCAAGTCAATGTCATGAATGTAATGCAGCGGAACCGGTTCGCCAGAAAGGTGATTGATCGGTTCGAGGGCAATTTGCATGGTCGTAAGATTGCCTGTCTTGGCTTTGCATTTAAGAAAGACACGGGAGATACGCGTGAGTCTTTGGCTGCTGATGTGGTCCGGCTTTTGATGGAGGAGCGGCCGATGGAGATCGCTATCTATGATCCTTACTGTCAGGAAGAGGATATC
Source organism: Aspergillus oryzae RIB40 (assembly GCF_000184455.2). Taxonomy (NCBI): domain Eukaryota; kingdom Fungi; phylum Ascomycota; class Eurotiomycetes; order Eurotiales; family Aspergillaceae; genus Aspergillus; species Aspergillus oryzae. The sequence continues at coordinate 3,824,402 of NC_036435.1, read as the reverse complement.
CTCCGTGAGCTGGAGGTGGTTTTAGGTACTCACACAGAGAAGAATAGTGTAGTGAAGGTTCTTGCAGATCCTTATCTGGCCTGTTCTCAGGCGCATGCAGTTCTGGTCTTGACGGACTGTGATCAGTTCCGCAATGTTCCTACTAACCCTCGGGGTCGTTCGTTGTTGGCCTATCAGTCATCTATTGCTAGAGCGGACCAGGAGGTATATGATAGTCTAGCTGAGGTCATTATGACTCCTGTCAAACCAGAAGAGGAGACTTGGACATTCAATGGAATATCCTACCGTCTTGTCCCACAAGAGGATTGTGCTGCTGATTGTGCATCTTGTCGCTCGACATCCAGCCGACCTGCAACTGCCGAACCGCTGGAGTGGGCGCGCATTGCTTACAACCTGAAAGAACCCAAGTGGGTGCTTGATGGCCGGTGTTTCCTGGATGTACGAGAGATGGAGAAATTGGGCATTCATCTGGATACTGTTGGACGGCGGCCTGGTGCAATACAATCAAGCGATACCACCAGCGTTGGTATTTGATCTGAGCACTCAGAGGACCTAATTAGATTGATACCCTACTTATGTTGATATTGAATTCCGAATATACAGAATCAAGCACATTATCAATTAAGCACTACAGCACGATCATAAACATAAGTATGAACATACGAAAACATCATCACCATATGAGTCATACAACAGAATCCCATAGGAAGCATAAAACGAGCTCACAAGGAAGCCTGGAACTTCCCATCGATCTCCTCCACCTTCTTCACAGCCCTCTGGTAGCCCTTCTCGGCCTGAATCATCTCCACATACTTAGCCAGATGGGGATACTTCTCCTTCAGGGGCAATCTCAACGACGCCGCAATAAGAGGGAAGCTCATCATAATATCAGCAGCCGTCAACTGCTGTCCGCAGAGATACGGTCCACCACCAGGGGCGGTCTTCAAGCGCTCCTCAAGGAAATCAAAGTTCCCAAAGATATTCCTAGAAAGGAAGGCCTCTTCAACCTTTGACGCAACAAACCTCGGGATGGGCTTGATGAAGAACGGAACAGGGGCATCCTTCATACCTAAGCCACACCATCAGCCACGAACCACAGACACCAAGCCAAAGAGACGAAAGAAAGGTAAACTCACGGTCCATGACCAACTGAAACACCAAAAACGGCATCAGAGTACCCTCAGCATAGTGCATGAAATACCGATAACGCATCCATTCCTCCGTCTCGCCGCCGACAGCGCCCTCCTTGCCCTCGGGATAGCGCTTTGGGATGAGCTTCTCGCCGCCGAAATGGTCGCATAGGTACTCGGTGATATTACCCGATTCGGCAAGCACGAGCGGTTTCTCTGACTGCTCGGTTTCAATGGTGATGACGGGCGATTTGCCCAGTGGATGGATCTTTTTCAGCTCCGGGGGAGCCAGCATCTCCGAGGTGCGCTTGAAGGTCTTCAGGTTGTAGGTGAGGCCTAGTTCTTCGAAGAGCCAGACGATGCGCTGGGAGCGGGATTGCTCCAGCCTGTAAGGTTTTCTCTTGTTAGTGTGCTCTGATGTATCGCTAGTACATAGGAAGGGAAGGAGACGGACCAGTAGAGGGTGATGTTGGCGCCTTTGTTTACGTCCGTCATCTTGACGTATATCTACGCTTTGGTACGAGGGCAAAGGTATATTGCTTTGAGTTGAGTCGATCCAGCAAGAAGCGACCGAGTTGATATAAAACCAGAACCGAATACGGTATCCTATGCGAGGACACTGAGCACCGTTTCTGACGTGGTAAATACGGGTCGAAGATCAATATCAAGAAGCCAGGACTCTTATACCGAGCAGATCTAGACTGATCGACTGGAATAATCTCCTCGTATTGCAGCGACCGAGCAAAAAAGAGCATATCTGCCTCGGCATGTCCGCCTGTGAAACTGCGTCATCGGCGGAAGTGGGTCTTGCAGTCCAATTCCTAGAGGACCATTTTCGAGTTTGGTGATTGAACATCTTCATTATCTGGACATTTTCCCGACAATCTCCCGATCACCGCATGGTCTAGCACATTAGTTCCTGGTACTAGTAGGATAGACATGATATACCCAAATTAGGATAAAGAAGAAGTTAATGCATGACTGCATGTTCAGCCATGCCCAGCCAATCACATCCATGCACAAAACAATCTTACTAAGCAGTGCTGATATATTCACGTGACATCACGGGGAACCTCACCTCACCCAATCGAAGCTCAGCCAATTCAAGACGAAGATAGTGATAACGCTGTCCATCCTACACAACCGCTACCATGGCCGGTCCTAGCAAGTGTGAGTATTCTTCCTCGATTGCAATTGCTGTAGAAGGTACTGATACGTTTTAATTCCAGCCCTGGTCCTTGACCCGGCCCTCCAGAAATACTACGGTACATATCCTCCCCTCGTTTTCTCCCCCGACACCCAATAAACCAATCTTGATATGATATAACGACGGAATGCGATGGACTCTATACTCTCGCGATGCGCTTTACCGTCTAATACTACGATTGGAAACATGAGGTTGTCGAGAAGACCACGATCAAGACTAATAGTGTCGAACAGAGATCAACGCAAACCGCTACAAGTACTTCCGCTGGACCCCGCGCCATGCCTGGCTCTCGTTTCTCTACATGGCTGTGATCCCCGGAACGCTGGGCTACATTGCCTACAAGACTGAGGTGGGTTTGATTCTGGTTCCTTCGCCGAACTTGGGGAATGGAATGGTTTTGGACTGACGGGTTTTCCTTGTTACAGGGCAAGTACGACTTCCGTGGGAAGAGGAGAGGAGATACGCTTGAGGAATTTTGATTGATCGTTTTTTTGCGGTTGATTGGCTTGATGGTGGATGAAAATGAAGGGTTTGTCGAGGATGACGACACTCATCGTTAGATGTGTATTTATTACGGAATATACCGCTTGTTGTTTCTTTTTTATTCTTGGTACTTGGTTCGAATTGTAGGTGAAGAGTTTGGGTTATGCGCTTGTGGTGCCTCTAGTGTAAATGGAATGTGTTTAGTAGGATATGTGCGGATATATATAAATATATACTTGAGGTGAGATATGTCACCAAGTTTAAGCATTACACTACACTTTCAGAATAGAAAACCACCGAGCCATACATCAGACAACAGCTAGATTTTCAGTACCGGGTATCCCTCAGGATCACAACTCCAGAAACTAATACAATCCGAGACCATTAGACACAAAATAGATAGAAATTCAATTAATAAGGACCCCATCCTCTCCTCCCACGCCCCCCTCCTTCCGGTAGCCTCTCTCCTCGTCTCCAATCGCCTGCAGGAATGCGTTCCCCGCCACCTCGGCCTCCCCGACCTGGCCGGCCTGCGAACCCATTATCGCGGAATGCTCTCATACCACCACCAACAGCCGAACCAATAGATCCCCTCCCGGCCGTGATCGGAGGTGCTACCGACCCGTCCTCCAGTGGCGGCAGAATCGCGCAGTCGACATAGTCTCCGATCACGAATCGTACGTCTTGTAGTGTTTTGTCGGCGTCGTGACCCTGTAGCCGTAGAGGTCCGGTCCGGGGTCCCGTAGGAGCACTGTTTTCTTCGTCGTTCTCATCGCGGTACGGGCTGTCCCTTGGCCCAATCACCACACTGCCTATGTCCTTGCTAAGGTATCGGCCTCGCGCCTCGGGTCCCATTTGTGCTGCGGTCTTTGTGTCGGGGTAAATGAGGCGAAAGCATAGTCTCGTCCCTACGGGCGGGTCCGGTAGTAGTGACGGCAAGGCGGATGTGAGGAGCTGTGACAACTCGCGCAGTGAGCAGGACTGCCAGGTGTAAATTTGAAGGTGGGCAGGGAGCGGCGGCGGGGGAGGGGAGCGCGCCCGGATGGCATTGGGGCCGCTGACAGGACCCCCGTATGATGCAGGCGACGACTGGGGAGCAAAGTCTGACAGGTGGTGGAAGTTGTTCATGCGGTAGAAAAGCTTCAGATGGAAGGGTGTTGTAGACTGACGGTCGATTTGGGGTTTCGGCGCATCTCGAGCGGCGGCCATGATGCCGTTTGTTTGGTGGTTCGATGAAACGGAACAATTGATCGTTCAATGGAGCTGAAAGAGAATGTGGAGATAGTATCCTTGCGTATGCGTCTATTTCGTCACAGGCGTCAATGGGGGACAGCAATGAGTGAATATTAACTGAGGGATTGAATGTTCAGCGGAAGTTGTTGCGGTTGAAATTAAATGGAGAGCTCCGGTTTTGTCACGAGTTTAAGCTCGACCGCCGAGGAGCTTCTAGTCTAGTCCGCCCTCTCAACCTCCGCCCGAGAACCAACTTTTGCCGCTTCCTCCTCAACCGACTGGCGCTGTTGTTAGTCACAGAACCTTGCTACAATCTGGTTGCCTTTCCCAATTTCATTTAAATAATTTCTGGTTGGATTTTGTCCATATCGGCAGCCACCAAAATGGATTTCGCGGCGTTGATGTCCAAGGAGATCTCCAAAGCTAAAAGCGGCGGATCATCGTCATCAGACAAAAAAGATACATCGAACCCCCCAGAGAAGAAATATGTTCGTCGCAGTGAATTAGAAGCCGCTAGGATTGCCGCCTACAATGAGGAGCAGGAGCGGGCGCAACGTGAACGAGAAGAGCGCATGGCTCAGAAGCGCAAACTGGATGAGGAGGAGGCCGAACGGCGCCAGGAGCGAGAAGAGAAAAAGCGACGGCTAGCGGAAGAGTCACGGAAAAAGAGGGAAGAAGAAGAGGCGGCCCAGGAGCGAGAGCGACGGAAGCGGTTGGGATTGCCCGAGTTGCCCCCTGCTAGTGAAAAGGATGAGGACAAGGACAAGGATGAGGAAGAAGACATTCCGGACGAGGAACTAGTTACGAAGCTGCGTGAGATGGATGAACCGGCTCGATTGTTCGGAGAGACACACCGCGGCCGTTTACGGCGGTATCGTCGACTCGTGGAGCGTTCGCTCACCCCTCAACAGCAATTGTCTGATGGTCCTATTCCCACGACGCTGGAACTGGTCCCCGAGAAGGATATGAAGATCTCCACGACACTCCCTAAGGATACCGAAGGTCGCAAGTATTTGTTCCGCCAGCTGGCGTCGTATTTCAACATGGTTCTAGGGGAATGGGAGCTTGCATTGGCGAAGCGAGATATATCTGTCAAGCAGAGTCTCCAGGGACGGCAAGCCTACAATGCCATGGTCCAGTCGCGGGAGAACATGAAGCCGCTGTTCCGAAAGTTTGAGAAGGTGGATGTTGATGATAGAGTACTGGAGCATGTTGTCGAGATCGTCCACAACGCCCAGCTGCGGAGATATGTAGATGCAAATGATGCCTATCTACGATTGAGTATTGGAAAGGCGTACGTGTTGGCCCCTTCAACTAATTTTTATACCTTGAGATAGCTAACGGCGTACAGAGCATGGCCCATCGGTGTAACCATGGTTGGTATCCACGAACGATCAGCTCGAGAGAAGCTCCACCAGAGCGACCAACAGGCTCATATTCTAAGTGATGAGATCACTCGCAAGTATCTGCAAAGTATTAAACGATGCTTGAGCTTTGCGCAAACTCGGTGGCCTCCAGACGATCAGCTGCAGATCATGGGCTAGAAGTTTGAAGATATTCTGTAGTTAGTGTACAATTAATGATGACGATATTTATACCCTGTTGCGCGTATACATTGCATAATTTTTGTGAACATGTGTGGCCCTTGCGGCGTGTAAGAGTGCCAAACGTAATCGATTTTATACAAATAAAGGGTGTGCACATGACTTCTAGAATCTATATGAGACATGCATGTATAGAAAAGGGATTATAGCACATTGTATCGTTACCAGATTGCCGTTAGTGCTTTCCATATGCTTCCAAGCAAACCTGACTTCTCGGGCATAGGGTACTCCGTCCGGCAGCTATCTATTTTATCGAGTTGGGCCCTGTGGTTTCCGTTTCCGTAAACATCGTGGCCATCGAAGCCCTGCATCACCCCTGGTGATGATCCCTGCGGTCGCGGAGAGGCCGCCGCATTGGACTTTGCATTGTTTTCCCCAGTATATGTACGGATCAGTTTGCCTGCTGTTTGAGCACAGCTGCCATGTGCAAACCGAATGAGAGTGTCGCCCGTCAAACTGCCAACGATGAAGACATTATTCGCGATTTCCATGTTTTCAAATGCTTTGTGTCGCAAGGTTTGCCCAGAGACCGTCGGGCTGACATCGCCTTTATCATCGCACCCCACAATCTCAGAAAGGAGTCCACGCTCCAGGTAGCCAAGGGAGCCCCGGCGACCAGTCGCATACACCATACCGCGTACAGGTCGCGAGAAAATGGTGCCATCAGTTCGGCGGAAGGTAACTGTAGCGAATTCTTTCTTCATATCCACACCAATTATTTCAGTATTTGGATATCCTTCATAAACCTCATCCCAAGCACGGCTTTCGAGAAACGGGCTGGATGTCGTCCGCTTCATTCTGGCAGGACGCTTATGATTGGTTGGCGCTGCCGCAACAGCAGCTCGTTTCATCAGACGGTAGACCCCCGCGTACTCGGGGTAGGCTTGTTGGTGGCAACCCCGCAGGGGAGAGGGCCGGGATTCGGGATCCCATTTGAATACATGGATGATCCTCTGGTCTGTCGGCGCTGAGATAATTACATCTGCAGCTGAAAACCCAGACCCAATAATGAGAAGAGGGATATCCGGGACGGGTTGAAGCGAGAGGAGTGGCTGAAGCAGCGGACGAGGCTGTATCACCTCGGAAAATATGCCGCTCGCTAAAACCAGGTTCTTGCAATTGATATTGTGTGATTCAATGAAAAAGCCATTCTCCGTTCTGGAAATACCGGCCAGAGTTTCATTGCTCTTGAAAACATCCGCAATCCCAACTGCTTCCGGATACATCCGGAAATATTCGGCTGTCTCCTGTCTACTGGGACGGGTGAAAGCAGGGAGATCTTTGCCTGTGACCGTCCGGTAATGTTCCGCGAAGGAGTAGCCCGGAAGAGATAACATCGATGCATAGCTCAAAGTCTGAATTTCCCAACTAGCAGGGACGAGATTTTCGGTCCATTGACCACCGGGCCGTGGCGCATTCCCGAAAACCAAGTGAGGAACCGCTTTCTCAGGCACATATCGCCATTCGATATTTGAAACGCTTCCCAGTTCTTCCACGTCGATACTTGGGCGGAAGAGGGTGTCAAATAATACATTGACCGGCAGAGCTTGAGTGGAGTAGCTCAGCCGAGAAGCGGCGAAATGCTCCGTCAAAGCATCGACATCGGCATCCAGCAACGCCGGGTGATCTTTGAGTTTGGCATGAAGAAGCGGATCAGGATGTGGAGGATTGGGGAAATAATACGGGACGTGTCCATGCAGGATAAAGGACAGGATCATGGCCGAAGGCCCATTTCCTGTGACGGTTACTGGTCAATCACAGCGCCCATTGGCAGAATTAGCCTTCAAGGAGTATGGCGACATACCGATTATAATGGTGTCAGTGTCCATTGAAGGCAATCTGTGAGCCTCCGGCCGCCCAGTCAGCGCGGAGCATTCTCGACGGGACATGCGATAGAGTGGCAGAGCCCCAGAGGGACAGTGCTTTCAATCGGTGGGTCTAGATGATGATCACGGCACCACTACCTTCCTGTGAAGGACATGAAGCCGTTAGGCCATCGAAAGAGGTTACATCTGAGATGGCAGAAATTGCTGCAGGAAGATGGCGTGAGAGGCGCACATTGAGCGGATCACAAAAGTAAAGCCCGTTCGCTGACAAAACTTTGGTCTGGCTTAGCAATCCTGTCCCGATTATGGTCCGAACGGCGGCGTGGGGTGAACTATGGAATTAAGCTTGGTTCGAGTCGCCTAGACCGGTGGCAGTCGGCGGGACATCATCTCGTATCAAAGTAAAAGTACCGTACATCAATCATTCCCCCAATCTTGATAAAGTTGAGATTAATCTCGGTCAGCCAGGGTCAAGAATCGACCTTTTCGCAATCAGGGGGCGAGACAAGATACATGACCCATGGTAACATGATTGTTCGGTGAAATCATGGAGGGAATCCACTAGGGAAAACAATACCTAATTCTATCATAATCATGAAGTCGGCGACCCTCCGGCTGCGGGGTAGCCGTACTAGGAGATTTAGGGCATAGGGTGAGGGGATTTGGCAGCCCTGTGCCCTACCTTCCCAAAAGGGGCAAGGCTGACGCGTTGGACGGAAGAGAAGGCGGGTGAATGATCGTCACCAGAGGCAGAACGACGCTGAAATCGAAAGAGAAAGTGAAAAGAGAAGGGCTAGGGAATCAGAGGCAAGTTGCGCTGCCATGATTCTGTTATTCCGACTCTCGTTACGCCCGTTTTGATACCAGGAGTTGGCTCCGGCCTCCGCCGACCGCAACGATGTACCATCTGGCCAGGTCGTTGTATATGTACGCCACCAGCAAAGAGGGTAAGAGAACGCGCTCCGAGGCCATGCGCAGAGTTGCTTACTGACTATTCACTACATAGAGTACTCTGTCCTCCTGCTCGGGTTAGATAACGCTGGAAAAACTACGCTCCTCTCGCAGATCAAGGCCCTCTACCAACCCCGTCCCGAAGGCGCCCCTGCTCCGAACCCTGGCAAGACCGTGCCTACAGTCGGCCAAAATGTCGCAACCATCAATCTCCCGGAAATGTACCTGAAGATCTGGGATGTTGGAGGTCAATTAACGATGAGAAACCTATGGCAAAGCTACTACTCAAGCTGTCATGCGATCATCTTCGTCGTCGACAGCACCGACGTCGGTCAAGACCCAGATATCGCCCGACTCCCTTCGAATCGGCGCTCCAGCTCTGCATCGGGCCCTTCGGGAGGTAACGCCGATGCGTTCACCGAGCAGACAGTCGGTATCAATGCTCCCGGAAGTGACTTTGGTCGGCTCGACGAGTGTCGCGAAGTGTTAGAATCAGTTTTGAAGAACGCGGATGTGGCGGGTGTACCGATCCTGGTCCTGGCAAACAAGCAAGATCGAGAAGATTCGGTAGAAGTGGTTCGCATCAAGGAAGGGTTTGTGCGCAAGGTTTTCGAAGGAGAATCTGGAGGCGCCATGCGTGATAGTCGCGTCTTACCGGTCAGTGCGCTTCTGGGCTCAGGAGTCCAGGAAGCTGTAGAGTGGGTTCAAACTCGAGTCAAATGGAATAAGGAGGGAAGGCCACCAGTGATGAGGTGATACACCATGCCGATTACGGGGAGCTCTACGTAAGACCGGCGCTGGGATCGTCCCTCGTACCTGGATGAATTCGTGAGATGGTCAGGTACAGGTGCCTCTAGATTTCGCTTGGTGCCTTTGATATTAGATTTGATTGGATTGGGGCTTGTTAATGGCGCAGGGAGGAATTGTTCACACGCAAAGATACCTTAGTTTAATTGTCTTTTATTTGTTTATTTGTTTATTTTTTTCATGTTCTAGATGTTCCGTATGGAATATACTTTCCAATGATACATATTGTTCCACGAAGCCGATGTCTCCCACGAGCCACCTGCACAAGCTACTGTCTCGGCGCGGTTTTCAAACATTCGATGAAGTCATAGGCTTAGGATCAATGTCCGTCTAGACGTTCTAAGTAATTGCCCTTAACATCAGCACCATACAACTTCGCCGTAGTCGCGCGATCATCTCCACAGCTGAGCTGAGCCCATCACGTTCAATATAGCGACGTCATGTTTTGAGAATTTGCAGGGAAGTTGGTAAGGAGAGATTTGACATCCCAGAACCGTTGGTTGACAGAATTAAATCATGGATGTCGATGGTGGTGAGTTAAGTATGAAGTCAACCCCATCAGCCTTGACGTCATAGGGTTACTGGCATGCATCGAGTAGGTTGAAGGGTTATAAAGAAGAGCGTATCGGTTGTAGAAGGCTTTTCCCTGTAGCAGATAACACAATCATTGCAAAATCTCTGTATCTCTCCGTTATCACGATTCGAATTACTCTATCACGCCTTTCACAAAGACCAAATTAAAGAACCCTTCATCATGAGCACTCTCGACAAGATCCACTCCGACAACAACCCTAAGCAGGGTTTCCATCCTAGCGCTGGTAACTCCCAGCCGCTCACAGACAAGGGCGTAAGTGTACATGAGCTCCATATCTTCAGAAGGCCATCGGCTAACTTTCGAAACCAGCATCAACCCGGCCGCAAGGTCTCTCCTAAAGACTATGCCCCTGAGTTCCACGCAGAGACATATCCTCCTGGAACGGCTCCCGCTAGCAACTCTTTACACTCCCAACACCCGGTCGGAGGTGGGAAGCCAGGCTCAGAATCCCAATGTTGAGCGATCTCACGGAAAGGAGTCTGTAAGAACGACCGCGGACCAGAGTCTGCAGGGAGCTACCTCCCAGGATGTGCACACCGGTCTAGGTCACCCTGGAGGCGGCCAGACGAGCGCAGAACTTCGCCATGACGGACAAAAGCACCGGAAGAACCCCGGTGGTGGCCTCGAGGGTGTCGGAGCAAGCCAGGAGCCCCGTAACGAACGTCAGATCCCCGGCCTGCGCGGACTTGAGCGCGATGAAGCGAAGGGAGGTCAGCGTGGGGACAAGGGTGCGTTGGCTGCTGAAGACAGGCAGCCCGAGTCTGCGGAGACGCTGGATGCGGAATGGAAGTACGAGCCTCAGACCCAGAGACAGAGATTCCAGGCTTAGAAACTACCATTCCATTTGATATAATGTCTTATATGTTGTACTATAAATTATGATGAGCACGGGTATCACAGTGTTAATTTGAGCGAATCAAAACATAATAAACCATCACATGTCGCGCAAAGTAATCGTAATAGATGTGTTATTTCTTAGGTTAAGTCGTCGAGCCAATGCGATGTGGGCTATCTCTGGTTGAGTCGGCTGTTTCCTTTTGTTTCAGCTTCTTTGGCCAACTGCGAGCAATATCGATATTGGCGCGGGGAAACCACATCTCTAGGAGAACATAGATTAGGACATCAATGACCACGCAAAGGCAAAACAGCTTGCCTGCCCACACCCCGCAGCCATAGTAACGTTTCAGTCGGTCAATGAGGGCAAAGCTTCGTACCCTATCACCACTCGCTTCCCAGCCTTGGCCGGGATAATAACCGTAAAATTCTTCAGGGCTTATGTCGCCCTGAATGCCCTTGTACACACGTTCTGTACGCTGTGCCACATCGGTCCAGGAGTACATCATCTTCACCTGATCGTGAAATCGATCAGTCCTCACTTTGTTGGAGCGTAGTGCGGCTATGGCTTTGCTAGTAGCCATGACAAGATCGTCTTCTTCCGGCTTAGCGAAAGTGGTCATATGCTGAGGCAGCACTTCTGGAATGCCGCCAACTCGCGTACATACCACATAGAGGCCACAGCTGGCGGCTTCTACGAGAACTGTCCCGAAGGCTTCGGTTAAACTTGGGTGTAGATAGATGTGACCTCGAACCATGACATCTCGAACTTCTTCGTGACGAACGGGACCGAGCATCTCTACTTTGTCTTGAAGTACGTTGCGTTCTAACATTTGCTCCAAGTCGATAGCCTTGGGCCCTGACCCAGCGATGATGAACCGCACATTGGGATGGGACGAAAGGATTCTCGGGATCGTAGCGATCAACAGATCAGTTCCCTTGTTATAAAATAGACGCGAGATCACGACGATAGTGATAATATCGTTTGGTCCGATTGGCCTCGGCGGCTCTCCTTGCTCTAGAGGTCGGAAGTTTTCCGCGACTACCGCATTAGGGATTACGGAGACCATTAGCGGATCCAAGGATGCTCGAAGAACCGTATTCTCTTTACTATGTCCCAAAGTCAGCAGATGGTTCTTGGAGTTTTGTTCCTGTCCTATTGGTGTCAACTGAGATGACCGCGGGGTCGCCTGTCAACTCTAGTCATCCAACCGCTTGTTCTTACCATGTATGGCTGACACAAATCACATGGTCCACATCACTCAGCGTAAATTTGAGCAGTTTATTGGTAAGAATTGAACCCGCATCAGCGAAACCAAATAGCGAATGGTCGGTAAAGACAGTCCGTAGACCCATTGTCCGGGCATGCAGAATAGCTTCATGGCAGAAGCTGCTCAAGCTTGCGTGTCCATGAACAATCTGAATCTGCTCGCGAATGACAATATTACGAAATATAGGAAAGAATGAAAAAACAGTTGGCATAGTCGATTCGCGGTATATGACGAGAAAAGGGACATGATACACTTTGAGGCCATTTGTAAGATATCGAACTCCCGTGCGACCCTTGTACGCATGGGTAATGATAATTACTTTATGGCCACGGTCGATGAGCTTCTGAAGGTCGATGAGCATCCATCCAGGAATATACGGCAGGATATCTTACGGTCGATAACTGGTAAATGTGACTTTCAATCCCACCTGGTTGTGGGAAGAAGAAGTCACTGACCATACTGCGCGGAAAGCTGTTAGATAAGATCACTAGGCGCAGACAAATGCGGCGAAACTCACGCAATATTGTAAGGCATGTCGGCTATTATTCTAGCTTAAAAGCCTAGAAAGTATTAATGGATCATAGTCCGCTGCTCTGTCCATGTCCGGACTCGATCAGCTTAAGAATAGCATGCGAATATATCCAGGGGTATAACCGTTATCTCTTTAGGATGCGGTCGATTACGCCGGAGCGGATCGACCAATGTTATTTCCCAAATGGTCCAAATCCTGGCGGCCCCGGGGGCGGTGTGGTAATTCTGCCGACGGAATAATCCCCGCTAGAAAGAAATATTTCGGAGAATCTCTTCGTAACACCGAAAAGTATTGTCGATCGACGCTATTTTGCGCTGGTGGTGCGCTGACACGCTTGACAATGGCTGGTGGCCACTCTGCGCATGATGTCTCTTCGAAGAAAAGTTTATCGACTCCCCTGAGTGCGAAGAAATCTCACAAGAGGAAGAGAGATCTTGATGGCTCCGTCGTCAGTACCTCGACTCCAACGCCGACCAAGAAGCCGAAGAAAACCCAGAGCCCTTCGTCCACCCCTACACCACTCAAAGAGAGCCGGAAAAAGAAAAGAAAATCCGAATCAGCTGCCAGTGGTGCTGTTCAAGAAGAATCGTCCCAGGAAGAGAGTGCTGTCTCGCCGGTCAGCCGAAAAAAGGCTTCTTCAAGTAAAAATGACAGCAAGGATAAAACAAAGAAGAAATCGAAGAAAGCTAATCGAGAAAGCTTACGAGGCAACAATGATTCATCTGAGGAACTTGGAGATATAGAAGGACCCAACAGCGACGAGGAACGCAACGTGGAAAAACACGTGAAATCGAAGGATATAGACGCCATGTCAGAGGAGGAAGATAACGCAAAGCCGCAAAAGAACAAATATTCAGGAATCTTATCTAAATTTGAAAAGGCAGTCAAAGCGACGGAATCGGCCAAGGCCAAATCTGGCGAAGAGGATGTCGAGAATGAGTCTACCGGACCTATAACCGCGGAACCTGTTATAGCTCAGGGCCTGGAGCCGTTGCCTCAGCCAGAAGCAGTCCCCGAGCAGGATGAGAAGCCAAGCTATTCCTCCCTTCCGTCGTGGCTTGCCAACCCCTTAAGGACTTCCGCTGAAGAAAAAACCCCGTTTTCAAGCCTCGGGATCGAGGAGAATGTCCTACGCATTCTTGAAAGCAATGGGTACAAGGAAGCTTTTGCCGTCCAGTCTACTGTTATCCCGTTACTCTTGCAGGGATCTAAGAATCACCCTGGAGATATATGTATTTCTGCAGCCACCGGTTCGGGAAAGACATTGTCATACGTCCTACCCTTGGTTACAGCTCTAGAGCAAGTTCCAGCTCCTAGGCTCAGAGGCCTCATCGTTGTGCCTACAAGAGAACTGGTCAAACAAGCTCGGGAGGCCTGCGAGCTTTGCGCTGCTGGTTCCGGACTCCGTGTCGCTTCCGCTGTGGGAAATGTGGCCATCAAAGAAGAACAGCGTTCATTGATGCGCGTTGATGAAGTCTACGGCCCAGAGAACTTCAAACTGCGACAGCAAGATAAATTAACAGACAATGACTGGTTGAACTTTAGTCTACAAGACTATATCTCAGATGCAGGGGATCAGAGTGAATCGTTGCCGGGCTATATTCGTAAGGCTGAACCCAATGTTGATATCCTGATTTGTACCCCGGGTCGTCTTGTCGACCACATCCGGTATACCAAAGGCTTCACCCTGAAGCACCTCGAGTGGCTCGTCATTGATGAAGCCGATCGACTGCTCAACGAAAGCTTCCAGGAATGGGTTGATGTTGTAATGAACTCTTTAGACGCAAGAAAGGACGCGGGAACTTTTGGCTTTAGCGGAAAGTTCCTCGCCAATCTTGGACTTCCTATACAAACCAAAGACCCGAGAAAGGTCATCCTCAGCGCCACCATGACCAAGGATATCTCGAAGCTGAACTCTCTACGACTTTCGAATCCTAAACTTGTTATTGTTGGCTCAGCTGAACAAGCCACATCTCAGGAGGATGAAAGTGGTATCCATGATCGTATTGGCGATCAGTACACTCTACCGCCTAGACTGAAGGAGTACTCTCTCTCGGTTGGAGACGGATCACAGAAGCCACTTTATCTCCTGCGTCTGCTTTTGACGCACATTAAGGTGAACGTCAATAAGAGCACAAAGCGTGCTCTGACAAAGACATCCGTATCCGACGATTCTAGTTCGGAGGATTCGACTTCTGAAGAATCTAGCTCTGAAGACTCGGACTCGACCTCTGATTCAGAAAGCTCTGATTCTGACACCGACTCCGAGACATCCAGCTCTGACGAATCAAGCTCGGAAGATTCAGAGTCGGACGCTTCCAGTGATGACAGCTCATCATCTAGTGACAGTTCTGAATCCGATGATAGTTCGGCATCTGAAGATGAAGTATCGGTGGACGTGAAAGCAGATAAGAGTCGCCCGCGAGCCTCTGTTTTGATCTTCACCAAGTCATCCGAATCCGCCTCACGACTTTCACGCTTGCTTGCCTTGCTTGATCCATCTTTAGCCAAGGAGATTGGAACAATCATTAAGTCAAACAAGTCATCAGCCTCCCGGAAAACACTCACTGCTTACCGTCAAGGGAAGATCTCGATCATCATTGCTACCGATCGCGCGTCTCGTGGTCTTGATTTGCAATCCTTGACTCACGTTGTTAACTATGATGTCCCAACCAGCATCACTACCTACGTGCACCGTGTCGGTCGTACCGCAAGAGCGGGCAGGGAGGGTTCTGCCTGGACCCTTGTTGCACATCGGGAAGGCCGGTGGTTCACGAACGAAGTCATCCAAACTTCTGACAATAGAATTACCAGGTCTACTAAAGTACAAAAGGTGGCCATGAAGCTTGACAATATGAAGGATCTCAAATCGAAGTACAGACAAGCGCTGGATGCACTCGAGAAGGAGGTGAAAACAGGGGGGACGGGAAAGGCTACAAGGACAGAAAAGTGAAACATCGCGCTGCGAAGTGCGATTAGTAAATACCAAATTATATGCGCATACCCCTTTTGACTCAAGACTCCCTACCTTCTTTCGTGATAAGAACGTTGACTAGTAGAGTAAATTTTGATCGAAGCGCATATGTTCCTGTACGTAGTAGGCCTTCACGAAGTGCTATAACTTTTTATGGACAGCTACTTTAATCAAGGTAATAAGCAGTTATGGGAGTCGGTGTCACTTGATTCATTGTGTATGTCATCGTCTTCTTCTCTACCAAGACGTGACTTCTGTTGGATTGTACAAGTGATATTCACACCGTTGTCCCATGTCAATATCGTTAGGGACGTTAATCATCTGTACTATAAATGAAGGGTTGCCGCTGTTTCGTATGCCATGGGGAAGTCTGAGTATCGGCCTGGAGTACGAGTAGCCCTAGATGGGTCTACTCCACGCCCTAACTATTCCGTACTCTGTGTACCTGCGCCACTTGTGAGAGACTGAGAGTACTCCGTACGTCGTTTTGGGCCCACTTAATTTGTCGGTATGCGAACGGCAAAGGCTTACCCTGCAATGGATACCCCGTAATTCTCCGCTTTTCCCCACAGGACTTAAATGTTAGCCAGTTCTAATGTTTGGCTTGATCGTACTCGTGGAAGCGAGGACTGAAGTCAAGACTGAATGCTTGGCACTAGGGCGCGTCGTCGGGTACAGTTCGGTAAAACTTGACTCTCGTGGCTGATGAACAATGATCATGACATACCCTCGGTTCGTGTCCCCGCAAGTTACCCCGAGGAGGAAGAAACGTGGAGAAGACTCAAGGATCGGGTTGGCTCTAGCGGAAGGAATTTTAACTGAAAAGGGAATGTTTCAAGCATAGAATTTGGTGCCTCGAGTTGCCGTTCCGGTAAAACATTGTGAACTATTCTGTTTAACAGAAATATCAAGAAGCTATCTGCTGCATTCCCGGACGTGAATTTTGTCAATTTTCTGCTGCTGCATGATTCATTGTCCATCTCTTACAGTTCATGATTGCTGAACCTACAAAACTTCGGTTGTGCCAAAGTCGACCCCGAGTGTTCATCATCTCCGATATCTCAAACGAGTCCGCCGACGATGAGTCCATGGTCAGGTACCTTCTGTATAGCAATGAATTTGCTATCAATATCATGAGCGCAACCGCCGTTTCATGCATGGTGGCAAGATCGGGTTCATCTTCTTTGGTCCGTCCGTTCTGGTCTGCATTTATCTCTTCTTCTGTGTGCCTGAAATGCAAGGTCGTACGCCTGAGGAGCTGGAGGAAATGTTTACGGTCGGGGTTCCAGCAAGGAAATTCCAGACGCACGTATGTCAAGGACAGATGGTTGAGGAGACGAAGAAGGAATTAGTATAGAGTGGACTGGTGGGTGTTTCTGGTGCTACCCGGGACCAGAAAGCAGCAATCACGGTAAGGATAGCAGTTGGGCCATAAGTCCACATGTAGTGGCGACCTTCAACGGCCGAAGCGATCCCATAATTGACTTGAGAGATATGATTGAGCACCTCGAGAGCTGCGATAATCCCAAAGAATGCAATTACGAATATGAGCAAGATTCGTCGGCGGAGATAGAAAGGCCGCCAGCCAGAACTTTGACTCCTCGCTCCGTCGTGCGACCACTCCTCTTGACGTTTGGATAGATCATTCAACTTGACATTTTTGACGACTGTAGTAATTTTCGACATGTCTATGTGCTTTGCTTCGTAAAGCAAAGTGACAAGGCCGCTTGCGGAGAAGTTCTGGGCATCAGCCATGTTTAAGGGTTTGGCCCCCACCAAGGGTGAGAGAACGAACTGCATAGTTGAAATGAGAGATCATCCTCCAATGCTATAGTTTCGGGGACGGCTAAAATTAGATCAACCCGCTAGTTAGATTACAGGACCGAAGAAGGAATGATATCCTGGCGCGCTCCTGAAACCGCAGCAAAGTATATAAGAGGCATACTTGACAAGGAAGGAGCTGTTGTAACATAGAATGAGCCGGGGGTCAAATATGGAATTTCAGCAATAGTACCTCAGCTGCAAAATAAAGGGCATTTTCATTAGGCGATATAGTACGACATGAGTACTATGAGAGTTCCAAAGAACACTATACCAACTTGTAGCCTTACTAGTGATTGGTACGCATTGCATGACTCTTATATATGACTAGCTTCTGCTGAAGAAACCCTAAGTAACTTACCATAGTGTTTCCTTAGTTAGGCTGTCTGCCAAGCGGACTATACTTTTAAAAATAACTTAATTGATCCGAGTTTATAAAGTCAAGTCTGACCTTTCGATTTATTTTATTTTATTTTTTTTTTTTGAATATGAAATACCATAAATCCTCTGAATTTACATGAACCACTGGCCTATGCCGAGGAAAGGCTGGACCAAGAGTAGAATTATTTATACATTAGGTGACCACTAGTTTATGCACAATAAAAGTTGACATAGCAATCAGGCGTTCCGTCGCTGGCAATGTCGCAAGAGTCGATCATAGGGAAGAAGTCTGAATTAGGACACAGCGAGATGCAGCTTTTAGCGCTTCCGCAAGGAGAATCATCTATATCTCAGGATGTTAGCAGTTGCTTCTTATTATGACAAGGTGGCGTAGTTGGCAACTTGCATTGTGCTGAAACAAAGGCGGTTAGGCCGAGGAGAACAAGAGAGCACCGAAGAAACATTTTCGGCTATCTAAGGGTTTAGATGTGAGCATAGCGCCGGTGTTGTTGCAGAGAAGCTTACATTTAGACTGCTAAGCAGAGCTTCAAAGACGATACAGAGGCCAGTATTGAGATACTCAGAACCTGCACTTCGCTAGAGTGTCGGGTTTTGGGATTGATTGGGATCCATGGGCAAACAGCCCGATTTATATAGACCCAGACTAACAGCTTTCGCTGTCTATGACACAGTCTGCCAATATCATGATCCTATAAGGTTTTAAGCAATGGTTCAACCGGTTCTAGCTCGAGTACAACATTCCGGCGCAACGTCATGACGGCTCGGGTTCCAGAACCACGGTTGTCCTCTCTGTTTGCGGCGATGGGATGTGGATAGCAAACCCCACGATAGGCGAATGGAACCCAAATTACGGCCGCCCTGTGGGGGCTTGACAGTGCTATCATATCAATGACGACTCTAGGTAAACCTTGGTGAAAGAGAAAGCCGTTGAAGGAAGAGATAATTGAATCATGTCCTTCAAGAGGAAATCCTTATTAAGCAATAAGGGTTCCGCATGCACTCCAATGACTTAATAATATAGTAAAGTTAAGTCGATGTAATCGATGCTCTCTACATCATATATGGCAATCCATCGTCCTCTTGGACTTGGTAGATGAATAAACGCTTTCGTCGAAGGCAAGACATGAAGGTATTCCACCGAGGATATTGATGTATCCTGCTCATGTATTCCACTGACCTATGTAGTCATTTCAGCAATGTTTTAGTCTTGTAAGTATGAAAGCATTGCACTGTCCAAGCGTCGCCGAATATAATGGTCATAGGCCCTGTTAAACATTCCAGCAATCGAATCAATTAGTGGATAGAACTTCATGTTAAACCCTAATTCCCAGTTTGGAGCGTAGCTGTTAAAGAGTCCTCGGGTTGCACTGCATCCTCCTATCTCATAAATGGGAGATGAGCTGGATGTCGTTTTATCAAGCATTGTTAGAGGAAATAGTTGCCTTATTTTGTGAGCAATGTGCTTACAGTAAAGTACTTCCGGACCAACACTCTTGAAGAGGAATGACACTGAAGGGTAATCGTAATTCTCTCTCTCTCTCTTGTTTTTTTATCAATTGTTATATATTTAGATTTGTCCTAGAGTCATATGCTAAGTTTATTGTAATCTTTTTTTTTTTCTCTTTATCATTTTATTAAACGTACCCCAGCTCTTCCAGAGCCGGTTCTCCCCAGCCTTTCATCCAATCTGAGTGCAATACCTCTTGTGCCGTTGCTCTTTCCTCCGGCCGGAAGGTCAGCATGGACCGAAGCATATCCTCAAACGCACTCTTCTCTTTCTCCGTCATTTTCTCCAGACCTGCCTCAGCCCGGGGCTGCTGTATACAGTAACCAAACCTCTGGTCCCAGGTCCTGCGTATGCTATCATGGCTCCTAGACGTCTCTGGCCTCAATTCGCCCTTTTCATTGAACCACTCCAGTCGTCTGCTCCACTTCCCCCACCACTCGGGAGGTAAGATACCAAGGACTTCGACTTGCTCTGCGGTGACACGGTCTGCAGTTGGCCAAGATGCCTCAAACAAAGGCCGCTGACCAGAAATCTCCCAAATGGTACAAGCAAGTGTCCAAATGTCCGAGGCAAAGGAGAGCGGCTCGTCAGAGAATATGGCCTCTGGTTGCTGGAGGAGAGGAAGGGTCTTCGAGGAGAACCTGGGTGTTTTGTGTGGGTTGAAGGATTCTCCAAAGTCGCTGAGGATGATCTTCTCCTCTCCAAAGACAAGATCATCGCTAGGAACGCCAAACCAGCCGGGTATGAATACATGCGCCGATACGCCATTTGACAATGGCTTGTCATCACGACGAATATGGCCCCTGACTCTGGCTCTCCGAAAAGCTTATATAGCTCTGACGTGGAAAGACGGTCAATTGCATCAGGAAACTGGACTAGGATGTTGCCAAGATGGAGGTCTTGCAAATGGTGTTAGCTAGGCAACTCGGCCAGAGCCATCCATAAGCATAACATACCGCTATGAACAATACTTTCACTGTGAAGGAATGCCGCCCCACGAATGAGCTGAGCTGAGCGGTAATTGACTGTGCGACCTTGGGCCGAAAAAGCCCGAAAGTCGAAGCCTCTTTAGCATCGAACAAGCCCATCCGTGCCGGCGGAGTGACGATACATTTATGCTTCCCATTGGGACCGGCAACCCAGAATTCGTCGATGAGGGGTGGAATAATTTCTTTTCCCAGTCTAACTGGCGAGTCCCCAAGAGAATATAGAAGACCTGCCCCAGGCGTGTAAGCACTGGTATCGGCAGTAACAGGCTTCACTGCCACATATCTGGCTCTTCGTAGTTCACGGGCAAGCCATATAGTCGAGTATCCTCCGTACCCAAGCTTGTCCACCAGTTGCTAGCGGCCGTCATCTAGCTTGTCCCCGATTTTCAGAGGATGATATCCTCCAGGGCAGTATCTGTCCAGGTCTTCCACGTATTCAATAAGCTTGTACTGGATCTTACCAGGTGTTATACTCGACTCGCTGGATCTTTCTGTTTCACGGCTCATCTCATCTGTCCTTAGGGGGGGGAATGTGGACATCAATGTCTTTCGGACATGAAATTGGCCTGATACCAAGCTGCATACCTGCCTATGAAATCGTTGGTGTTGACGTAAGTACGTGCGAACATCTGTAGAGGTAGTAGCAAGCGCAACGACCGGTCAGCGCTGGGGTTACCAGCTCGAGGGGGGTTGGTCTGAGGCAGTCGGAGATGGTGTCACATGACTCTGGAGCTTCTGTGTCTGGCTTATCGTCAATGCCTCAGGTATCTGAATCCTATTTCGGCCTCCCAATCACCCAGCTTTTGTTGCTAAGAGTTGCAGTTTAAATCGGATCCTGACGATTGCTCGCTCGCTGTAGCCAGCTGCTTTGGTTATCTGGGAGGTGGTCAATTTACCATTGTCTATGAGCACGAGCGTAGATTTAGCTAGATGGGAGCTATTGTTTGTACTGCTGGTGGATATGATTAGAAAGGAAGACACTCTATGGTATGAGAATATTGACGTGAGGTGATATGGTAGCAGTGTTTGGCTATGGTAGGTAATACACACCCGTTTAGTTTATATATTTATTAAGGCCTAGACTCAGGGGTTTTCATAGACTATGCTGAATATAAGTTTCTTGGCATTAGGGTTCAATGTAGGTGGTGACAGCAACATTCCCAAGTACTGTATTATCACTTGTCCTCCTTAAAATAATGTACCGATTAGAACAGGGCAACCCGAGCACTTGAAAAGTTTATCTTGATTCTTGAAATAAGAGAATTTAAAATCTGGTTTTGGAGAGAGTCTCCATATTACAAGTGAGGTGATAATTTGCCTGCATGCAGCTCGGAAGATGTATACAGTATGACGTTTGAGAATGTTATGAACTTTTGTGCTCTGTCCTGCTCGTCTTGAATCACTTCTTTTTTAACGTGCACTGAGAGCAGGTATATTTCAATAAAACTCTTGATCTTATTATTTTCGAAATGATATCTCCTCCAGCCGCGACAGATACTCTGAGACTGGGTAAGATATAGTAGTTCTTATCGAGAGATAATGTACCTATACTAAGCGTGCGACAGCTTGATATTATTCCCTGTACTTGCCCAGCCTTGTATTCTATCAACCGTGCATCCCGACCGGACAGTAGTCAGATAGGTAACTATCAGCGAATTATCAGCTATTATATATTTATTACATTATTCTATCATATAGACCATTTTCTACTATCTTTTATGCGTGATAGTACAGTTCAAGCTTTGGGGACGACGGAAAAAATGATAGTAATACCGCCAACGCCCGACGGTCTTTGTATCACATACTGGTTTGTACTACCAGAAGGAATGAACGGAATGAATAAGTCAAACTTAGTTTGAATGCATTTAAGCTTGCATATCTATAAAAGGAAGCTCTAGAGGATTGTAATCGAGGGGTCTGTTTTGGTTGGTAGTAGATATGCTCTGTAGTAGATGTAAGTAAGCTGCATAATGGTTGCTGAAACAGCGTAAAAGCCCACGAGCATCATCAATTAAATGACAGGATAGCTTGGCAGGGCAAACAGCTGGGAGCCCGTAGCTTCAAAGCTCCCCTCAGTAATCAAATGAGGCAGCAGAACAAAGAACGTAAAGCTTTGGGATGTACCACTGCCCTAAATATGTAATCTACGGCTATGGTCCCCGGCCCCTGGGCCTACCAGCTGCCAGAGGGGAAATTTTCTTAGGGTGCCCGGTGCTCGGGTCTCGTTTCACCAACCTACAATATTGGAGTAACATTGATTCCTTGACGTCCTAGTTTTTTATGCATTTGATCCTTGGTCTATGTTCTCTCGAGCTGCTGTGTTTCGATGCGGCCGGGGCAAACCTACTCGAATGTTATAGCCTTCTAATTTAATAACTCAATAGTTACTCTCCTTCATAGAGGACAAGCTTTGGTGCCGTTAGACAACAGGGCAGGCTCGATCGAGCTTTACCTGAATGTTTCCCAAAGTAAAATAATAAAGTAGTATTATTTATCGACAGCAGCAGGCTATATAGAGAACCAAGAGAAACGCTAATATCTTAGTGATTAAAGGTAAATCCCCACCTTTGCCAACCGCACAGTCCCTCTACGCTATGCCTGAGCAAACGGCTCAGGAAAGGGGTTGTCCATGGAATAAGATATATTAGGCTTGATTCCGCTTAAAACATCATCCAAAGCAACACTTCTCGTTTCATTCTATCACCCAAATCCCTCGAAGCCATGATAGTTTTAAACCTCCTACGGGCCTGGATTGCCCATGAAAGCCTGCTCAAAGTGACCATCTTTGGACTACTTCTTCAACTCTCCTTTGCCCATTCGTTTAGCAACGATGTGACTCCAGACAGTCTATCCCCCCGACAGGCCCATTTTGTCAATGGCCCAATGAAGTTCGATAGCTCCCTAGGAGAAGAGGCCGCGCAACAAGTGATATGGTCCCAGCATGGAAATTCACAACGAGCCACTATCCAGGTATATGTGAGCCGAGGATTTCTGCAGGCGCAGAATACAATGCAGAATCCCACCCCAGAAGACGTTTGCTTCACCCTCTCGAACTTCAAGCTTATTGGCGATAAATACAGTACAACGAGGGTTGATTTTACACGACACTCGTACACCGAAGTACGGGTCAGCATCGATCTTCCAACGAAACGCAGTGCCGACCAAGTACAGGCGGCAGTGACTATGAAGGCTAACAGCCTGCTGGTTGATATGCAAAATCAACAAACTCAATGGGGTCAGGAGTCCCGGAGGCCTAAAGCGAGCTTTGAGAAGGATGGACTTCATGTTCAAGTCATCAAGCATTATGGGAGTCAGTGATGTGTGAGGTATCTATATCCTTTAACATCATTTAGTTGGATTTCTTGAGGTTCTCGGGGTTTGATGTCTATGACAGCCAGACAGCAACTGTGAGAAGGCTTTATTTCGGGTATCGGTTTACTTGTTTCATCTTTCGTTTATAAGCAAATTGTTGCTCTCGTTGCTATGTATCGTGCTATCTGCTTTTTGATGTTGGTTTTATTATCAAGGTTTTTTGATTCATACTCCAATAACATTGATAACCTAGAGTACTATGCTGGCTTGTGGACAGAGACAGAAGATCTTAAATTATTCCCCTGAATCGTTGTCTACGCACAAGAACATAGCCAAGGAAGAATCAGTCGAGCCTTCTAGGCAAAGCTCGTACTCTAGCTAACTTCTAAATCTAGTCTAGTTTCAAAAATTTTAATCTGATCTAGCTAACGTTCAAATCCCGGGCTAGACTTACCTTGCCCGAGAAGTGGTGATGGTTTATTCTAACCACCTGAGCGCTCGGAGACTTTCAAATCTCAATACACCGCATAGATTGCAGATTTGCAGAGTGAACACCCGACGGGCTTTCAGTTCTCCCGTTGGAGATGTTTTTCGGAGACTTTCAAAGGTTCTCTTTGTTGGTTCGGGTGGATAGGGCTCTGCAGAAATTTGCAGGATCGAGTCTAGTGCGTACCCAGAAGGGCGGGTATATCCACTTTTCCGTGGATCGGGCTAACGTTTCTTCATTTCAATATGCTCCGTATCCACTATAAAGAATAAAATACTAGGCAAATAGTACATATGCCAAACCAGGGCTATCGGCTTTTGCTCTCAGAAGATGTGAAATTCAACGGGTTTCTTAAAGGCATGGAGCTCGATGAGTCGAGATATATAAGTAGTTCAGATATCTCGGACTATAGCAGATAGATTTATACTTGCTTTCGTTTTTATATCAGCATTAATTGATACCGTTTCTCACGGAACACCATATAATAATCTTAACCAATATGAGCGTCACATTCGATGTCTTCCGTGGCTCCCCTGAGGGCAAGATTGTTGCCGACAAGACAACGCGCACTCTGGAATACAACGAAGTGTTCATTGAGACGACACATTCCGGTCTTTGTGGGACGGATGAACACTACCTGAAGTCGGGCCAGGTGCTTGGACACGAGGGCATCGGTATCATCAAGGCTCTCGGACCCGGTGTTACCTCGGTGAAGGTTGGAGACCGTGTGGGATTTGGATACACACATAGCATTTGCACATCTTGTGATAACTGTGAGACTGGTAAGTGATTCTTGAACACCGACCAGCTCAACCGTCTAATATGGCCCAGGCTGGGACCAATTCTGCCGCAACCAGAAGCAATATGGCTTCCACGACTTTGACAACGGTACCTTCAGCTACGGCGCCGTCTGGGACGTCAACTGCGTCTACCCCATCCCAGAGTCAGTCAGCTCAGTCGATGCCGCCCCTCTCATGTGTGCTGGTGCGACTGTCTGGACTGTCCTGACTGAGTTTGGTATTCGCTCGACCGATCGCGTCGCTATTATGGGCATTGGTGGCCTCGGTCACATTGCTATCAAGCTTGCTGTCGCATTGGGCTGCGAGGTTGTCGTTCTTTCCAGCTCTGAGTCCAAGAGAGCAGAAGCGATAGAGTATGGTGCCTCCGAGTACCATGTCTTCCGTTCCGGCGAGCCTATCAAGGACTTCAAGCCTGTGAAGCATTTGTTGCTGTGTGGAAGTGGTTCCGTGAGCTATCCTTCGTAAGTTACCTTTTCAGAGCTTAGCTTAGACAGATCTAGCTAGTTTCCGAGCCCGTCTATATATGTCTCCAGGTCGTTGCTAACACAGAGCAGTCTCATGCCCCTCATGGACACCAACGGTAGCATTTACCCCTTGACGGTCGCATTTGAGCCCTCTCCTGTTCCCATGCTAGATGTCCTCTTCAAAGGTGTCCGTATCCAGGGATCTCTGGTTGCTTCTCGGAAGGGTATTCGTACTCTTCTGGAGTTTGTAGCTAGGCATAAGATCGTGCCCACGGTCATGACATTCCCATTGACTGTGGAAGGTATTGAGGAAGCCATGCAGACTCTTAGAGAGGGAAAGATGAGATATAGAGGGGTGCTTGTGAAGGAAAATTAATTATGGGATACCCAAAATGTACTAAGCATGATGCGTGATAGCAGAAATATGGGAGAATAGATGTACCACTTCCTTTGATCAAAATATATAATTCGCCAGGACCCACGGACCAAGTTGGACACCGTAATGTACTAGACTCAACAGAGCAATTACCTCCTCAGTCCAATTACGATACCAAATCATATATTTTTATCCTCTACCTACGTAACGCAGCTACTAGCCTGAGTTACGGCTCTAAAGGTCAGTTGTAGTTTATCCCGATTGAGAAACGTTAATGCTACGCATCGCTATATCTCCTTACGTTTGATTCTCTTTGGATCAAAGCATTGGCGTCGAGTAGGAAATTTAATTCAACAACTGAAAAAAAGTCACCTAATAGAATTATAAAAGTAATAAGAATAAAATTATAGAAGGGTTGACCATGAAATGATTGGCAACACATGGATCTTCTCGTTGTAAAAGAGTTTACTATCTTAGGACCTGGTAGACAACGGAATTTTCATCCCCTGGGCCTCTGGCGCAACGGTAGCGCGTTCGACTCCAGATCGAAAGGTTATCCGTTCAAATCGGGTGGGGCTCACACTTTCTTTTTTTGCTCTTGGTTCTACCCGGCACTAGTAAACCAGGAGATGCTCGTGACCCACCTCTAGAGTTAATACAAGCATTGTATATATAATAACCAACTAGTACACTCCGTACAAAAACCGCGTAGTACTTGATTTACAAAAAAGAATGGAACTAATTGTGGCATACTTATATTCATTATTATTGAATTAAATATTTCTTAGATTTATTTAGACTTTTTAAGATTTTAAGGTTTTGCGTTATGTATATTTGTTTTTCCTCTCCTGCATAGGCTGGCCGTTAGCCCGCTTGGATTCGATGCGAGACCACCAATTATTATTAATTGAAACACCTTATTTAGCGTTGTTTAAGATTTTTGTTAGGGATATTTTCCCGTGGTTAATTCAAGACACATCTCATGAGGTATTTGATATCTACTCGGTGACTTTGAGGATGCTGCTGGTGGGTCAGGATTTGGGGTGACAATAGGGGGGATCTGACATTACACCTCTTCTGAACCTCACCCTACTCCTATCAGAATATCCAACCTTTTGCCACCAGTAAGGGCCTCTGGCGCAACGGTAGCGCGTTCGACTCCAGATCGAAAGGTTATCCGTTCAAATCGGGTGGGGCTCATTACTTTTCTTTCCTTTTTTTTATTCTCACAGAAAAAAAAAAACCTTCAATATTCTGAAATATTTATTATAAAAAATAAAATGTACAAATTTCAACGAATATTTTAATTCTTTTTATATTATACCCCAGTATCATAAAAGAGTACAATGTATTCCTGTTAGTGATCTTCATCACTTATGAATCCCAGCGCTAACACACCCTCAATGTGTCCGTCACTTTTTTATTTAATGGAGGATCTCGTAGCCTGTCAACTAGGCAAGGATAGGTAAACCGGAAGGTAAGGAAATATCCATCATTTTCTGGGTACTGTAACAGGACACCATGGAATTCTTTCTCTTCTCTTTCCTTTTCCCGATATGTTCTTCAATATGTGATTTCTCGGGGCCGGCTACGGATTGCCCCCTCTTGTACGGCAAGCTTATTTTTGGGACTTCTTCTGCCGGCAGAATATACGCCGTGTTGACAATTGTCCTAGATAACCTCGTATATTTAATTTAACCGACAATAATTGTCAACTGGGCCTCTGGCGCAACGGTAGCGCGTTCGACTCCAGATCGAAAGGTTATCCGTTCAAATCGGGTGGGGCTCATGCCGTTTCTTTTTTTGCCGTATCTCTTTTACGTCCTTTCTTTTTTGTTATGCCCTTCCTTTCGACGTGTCTCTTTATGTACAATTTTTCAAGAGAAATAAACCCAAGATCCCACATACCCTGATCACTCTTCATTCACCCCGCTAAGATCACTACAATAGTTGGGTCGTTCTTGCTAGGTGCTCATCAATCACCCAATAGGACAAACAAACCTGCGAACACCATACCCTAAGGCACAAAAGTCCTTGCTGCAACAATAGTGTGTCGTACGTTCAAACCATAATGACGGCCTTTGAGGTCTACTCTTGAGTGCTGGGCTCATACCATGGCCCTGCCATTCACATTCATCCCCGGATGTCGGATCTCCAGCTCAGTCCCAGCAATTTTCACGTCCCTCTCTTGTTCCATTCTCTCACGGTCTCTCTCTTGAATTTTCCCTTTACTGAGTATTTGATAGAGCAACTCTATGTTTTTTATTATCTGCGGGGTCTCCGTGTGTAGGATAGATCTTGAGCCCAAGCCTGGACTACTGCAATTCCCGGGTGGTTATGGTATTTGCGTCGCGCTACAAACCTGGGTTGGGGTAAGCAATGGCTGACTGATTCGTTGCTTTGGACTATCAGAACCCACTCTTGAAGATGTGTCCAGATATTATCTTTCCGCATGGCCATTTCTCAGGGATGCCTATGAAAACAATGCCCCGGAGGGGCCAACCCGTTCGGCGTGTTAGTAGATCCTTTCGGTGCCGTTTAATCGCACCTTCGACTTTTGCTTAACTTGTGATACATGATTGGTTAAATCAGTCTGGTTGACGCGGTTTGTGTTGGCCTTAATTCATTGTGTGTTGCTGTAGGTAACAGAGGACAGTGTCTACATATTGTTCTAGAACGCTTATTCGTTGCACATCATATCAACTCCTCACCCCCAAATCCTGTAAGAAACATTTCTATACGCCATATGCCCGGTGGCAAGCATAACAAGCATGCACGGAAGAGATTGAAATTATAACTTTACCAGATAAGAGGAAATGACATAAGAGGTGCTGTTAGTCCATCCAAAACTAAAACCGCACTAATCTATTCGGATGTTGATTAAAGGATACTCGTTCAATTACCCCCATGAGAACCACGTCTTTTAAGTTATCTCCGACAGTCTAATGTTCAGCTATATTCTTGAACCTCAACAATCCTCGGTGGTATGACCTCCTTCACCTCACGACGCGGAAGGACATCCACCTCCCTCACAAACTGCTCCCGGATATGCTCATTAAGCCATTACTTCCTCAAACCCAAAGAATCAATCTGACTTGCACCCGCAACTCGTCCCAAGCACGTTCTTAGCCCAGCTCCACACCCGCACTGAAAAGGCTGCACCATTGTCCATTCTGTACTCGGGTAAAAGAAGGTCAATTCGTCCCCGACAGTCAAAGGACGGTCATCGGATACACGGACTTCGAATCTCGTCATGTCGAATACTAGACTCGGGGTGCAGGAATGGTTGCAGTAGACGAGGTCTGAGTTTAATTCGACTCGGGAGTCCTTGCCAGTTGCGACGGAGGTGTATATATCGTGATCGCCAGGGGTGGCCGTGGTGATTTTGGCGAAGAAGGCACCTGCGGGTAGGGAGATGAGGGATTTGGCTGAGGATGTGTAGGGTTGGTCGCCTTTCACTACTAGGAGGCGGTCTGGGTGGCTGGGTTGTTGTCAGGATGGGGTGAATTCGGTCATGGCGGGTTGGATATGAGGAAGAGTTGGGATATAGAGATGGATGTATAGGGAGGAGGGTTTTGGGTGAAAAATTGTTTCTGTGTGTTAGACAGGGAGACCGGTTCTTCTTATTTTCCTTTCTCTATCTTAATTGTTGTATGTTTATCTATCATAGTTTTCTGATCATTGTCCCGTAGATTCCTTCCGTTATGATGGATATGACGTGAATCTAGGGATCGAGTGCGAATCACTAGCACTGAAGATCATGCAGTTCGTACTTCTGAAGTGGATGATCAACAGCCAAAAATGTAGAATTGAGATAGCGGTCCTAGCCTAATACGGGAAGAGTTGATATCCAGGACATGAAGTATCAGTCCAGAATGCAACAGAATTGCCCTGTAAATGCCGCAGATGAGGAAGTAAGAGGCCACCATACCTGTGGCTCATTTGGGCAAGCCTGGAAGCATTATAAGCCGGTCTGTACCTTGCGGTTTTGTGTATGTAGTACAGTGCAGTTATGCATTAACGCGCATTACTTTCCCCAATGTTCTGCTGTCGACCTAGACTCTTCTATTGATGTAAGGTGATTGCAAATTTAGGGTATGTATGTGTAGTGGATCCCCCTTGCACACGACATTGAAAAGCGTCTAAAGAAGGTGATTTATTATCATGATGTCCTGTAATAGTAACTAATAAAAATACTTCTGTATCACTTTTACATTTTAAAGAATGATTATACTCAAAAGAGAGTTGACTGTAGAGTTGAACAGTGGTCTGGAGGGTCTACCTTAGTTTCCAGGTTAGCTTCTCATAGAAATGGACTATGATCCATGGTTTATTAAGAGGCAGACTATTTCCCCATCGGTGGACCATATGGGAAACCATAAAATCCTACGCAGTACCCCATCCAGATCCGATCCACCTCGTAAATGTGTTTTAATGACCAGCCTTTATATCCGAAGGGTCCTTCATGTAATAGCTAAGAATGCTTCAACATTGAGAGGCTCGGGTTTCGGGGGAAATTGCGCCGACGGTTTGAGCGCAACAGCATCCGCAACGAATAGCAACATCTCCCTGATGAGCCAGAGGAGAGGTGTCCGTGCGGTCTTATACGGAGAGGTTATTTACAGCCAAAAGCTTAGCAGCGACGTCCATATATTTCTGACGGACCTATCGTGGGGTACTAACCAACGTTAGCGATCAATCTTCCCATTTACAAGTTACGCTGTTAATTGCGCGTGGTGTGGAGAGATTACGTGCAAGTAGTTGCAATGAATCTAGATTCCATGCAAGGGGATATAAGCCTTTAGTATTTTTTATGAAAAAGTGTTTTACGAGAGGCTTGCTTACAAAGCGTTTCTTGAATAGTTACCGACGCTGGGCTTAAATCCGGCAAATGGAATGACTTATTACCCGAGGCTGAAGTGATTAGGAAACAAACGCTGTCCACACAAGGCGTACTATTACTCTATGAATCTGTTATGAAGCTTGCCTGTGTATCTTTCAGGCTAAAGACAGACTAAGCATTGCCAATTGATCAGCGTCACCCGAAGAATATCCTGCCTTGGATGTCTCTCTAAAACTCCGCCTAGAAGGGACCATGATCTCGGCATGGCCCGGATTCTATGGCCCGACTCGGGCCCATCGTGCAGAACCCTGCAATTCAGCCTGAATGGATTGGGTGGTTCAGCATATATCGGAAAATCCCCGCGTCGGAGGAGGTGATCGGCTGCGGGACTTTCTCGATTCGGGACTTCATCTGTGGGGGTGAAGTCAAAATGTTGGAGATGCTGCGGCAATGCCGACTTTTTATCCAGAGATAGATGACGTACACAGCTCAAGGAACGCAGCGAACTCCCTTGCCATGCAGAATGCAATTGCCCATTGCTATAAATCCGAGCCCACTGCCAGGGTACCAGACGAAAAGACAGCTCCAGCACTGGACCACCGACAATTGCCATTATGCCTGGTGCAGCGTCCATCGTCGCCGTCCTGGCGGCCTTGTTGCCGACCGCTCTTGGTCAAGCAAACCAAAGCTACGTCGACTACAATATCGAAGCGAACCCAGACCTCTTCTCTGAATGTCTGGAGACCGGTGGTACCTCATTCCCAGACTGCGAAAGCGGTCCCTTGAGCAAGACTCTGGTCTGCGATACTTCGGCAAAACCCCATGATCGAGCTGCTGCCCTCGTCTCCCTCCTGACCTTCGAGGAGCTGGTGAACAACACCGCCAACACCGGCCATGGTGCCCCTAGAATCGGCCTGCCCGCGTATCAGGTGTGGAATGAAGCTCTCCACGGTGTCGCCCATGCCGATTTCAGCGATGCCGGTGGCTTCAGCTGGTCCACGTCCTTCCCGCAGCCGATCTCGACAATGGCTGCCCTCAACCGCACCCTAATTCACCAGATCGCCACCATCATCTCCACGCAAGGCCGTGCCTTCATGAACGCCGGCCGCTACGGACTCGACGTCTACTCTCCCAACATCAATACCTTCCGCCACCCAGTTTGGGGCCGCGGCCAGGAAACCCCAGGCGAAGACGCCTACTGCCTCGCCTCCACCTACGCATACGAATACATCACCGGCATCCAGGGCGGCGTCGACGCCAACCCTCTCAAACTCATCGCAACAGCGAAGCACTACGCCGGCTACGATATCGAGAACTGGGACAACCACTCCCGGCTCGGTAACGACATGCAAATCACCCAACAAGACCTGGCCGAATACTACACCCCCCAATTCCTCGTCGCCTCGCGAGACGCCAAAGTCCACAGCGTGATGTGCTCCTACAACGCCGTCAACGGCGTCCCCAGCTGCTCCAACTCCTTCTTCCTGCAAACCCTCCTCCGCGACACCTTCGACTTCGTCGAAGACGGCTACGTCTCCGGCGACTGCGGCGCAGTCTACAACGTCTTCAACCCGCACGGCTACGCCACCAACGAATCATCCGCCGCCGCAGACTCCATCCGCGCAGGAACCGACATCGACTGCGGCGTCTCCTACCCACGCCACTTCCAAGAATCCTTCCACGACCAGGAAGTCTCCCGACAAGACCTCGAACGCGGCGTCACCCGTCTCTACGCCAGCCTCATCCGCGCAGGCTACTTCGACGGCAAAACCAGTCCATACCGCAACATAACCTGGTCCGACGTGGTGTCCACCAACGCCCAAAACCTCTCCTACGAAGCCGCCGCCCAAAGCATCGTCCTGCTCAAAAACGACGGCATCCTCCCCCTTACCTCCACCAGTTCCTCCACAAAAACCATCGCCCTAATCGGCCCCTGGGCAAACGCAACCACCCAAATGCTAGGCAATTACTACGGCCCAGCCCCCTACCTAATCAGCCCGCTGCAAGCCTTCCAAGACTCAGAATACAAAATCACCTACACCATCGGCACAAACACAACCACCGACCCGGACTCCACCTCCCAATCCACCGCCCTCACCACCGCCAAAGAAGCAGACCTAATCATCTTCGCCGGCGGCATCGACAACACCCTCGAAACCGAAGCCCAAGACCGCAGCAACATAACCTGGCCCTCCAACCAACTCTCCCTAATAACCAAGCTCGCGGACCTAGGCAAACCCCTCATCGTCCTCCAAATGGGCGGCGGGCAGGTCGACTCCTCCGCCCTGAAGAACAACAAGAACGTCAACGCCTTGATTTGGGGCGGATACCCGGGTCAGTCGGGTGGACAGGCCCTGGCCGATATCATCACGGGGAAACGGGCCCCCGCGGCTCGGCTAGTTACGACGCAGTATCCGGCTGAGTACGCCGAGGTGTTCCCGGCTATTGATATGAATCTGAGACCGAATGGGTCGAATCCAGGACAAACTTATATGTGGTATACCGGGACGCCGGTTTATGAGTTTGGACATGGGCTGTTTTATACTAATTTCACTGCTTCTGCTTCTGCGAGTAGTGGGACTAAGAATCGGACGTCGTTTAATATCGATGAGGTTCTGGGACGCCCGCATCTTGGGTATAAGCTGGTGGAGCAGATGCCGTTGTTGAATTTTACGGTCGACGTGAAGAATACTGGAGACAGGGTGTCGGATTATACTGCCATGGCGTTTGTGAATACGACTGCTGGGCCGGCGCCGCATCCTAATAAGTGGCTGGTTGGGTTTGATCGGTTGAGTGCTGTCGAGCCTGGGTCGGCGAAGACTATGGTTATTCCGGTGACGGTGGATAGTCTGGCTCGGACTGATGAGGAGGGGAATCGGGTGTTGTATCCTGGACGGTATGAAGTGGCGTTGAATAATGAGAGGGAGGTGGTTTTGGGATTTACGCTCACGGGGGAGAAGGCTGTGCTTTTCAAGTGGCCTAAGGAGGAGCAGTTGATTGCGCCGCAATAGATTGGGATAGTTCTATTTTGATGTAATGATGTGGTTTGCTAGAAAGATATGAAGAGAGAGTACTGCTTATGATAGATTCATTCTATATGCAATTTCATGGTGATTCAAACGTGACTGTGTAGGAATGGTGTAAACCAAGACATGCTAGTTCCTCCGTCAACGATCTCATCAGCATCGTTGTTCTATTTTACGGTAACTGTGCTTCACGAAGTAGAAGGCTTTGTCTCAATCATCTGAACAAGCTCATCATACTCGCCCGTATTGCGCAACATATCCCAGAAGATGCCTTCTTTCTTGACAAGGTTGGCGGGCGTATCGTTCCTATTGTGTCCGTTAGTATCAGCACAATACTACAAATCACTCAGTTTGATTAATAGATCGAGGAAGGAACATACTCAATAATCTCCCCATCGGCCATAACAAGCACCCGATCATAGTCCATAATGGTCCTCAGCCGATGCGCGATAGCGATAATAGTGCAATCAGGGAACATCTCCCTCAGGACACGCTGCATATGCATATCCGTCTCATGGTCAACGGATGCCGTCGCCTCGTCCAGCAGCACGACCTTTGACCGTCGACACATGGCCCGGGCGAGACTGAGCACCTGACGCTGGCCCTGGCTGAAGTTCTCGCCGTTAGCCGCCACAGGCGTATCCAGGGCGAGAGGACGGGCCGTTTTGGCGGGATGGGCGTGGTCTGCCTGGTCGCTGCTGTCAGGGACATGGATGGAGGTGCAGGCTGCCAGGGCGGAGGCAAGTTCTGTTTCGCTGGACTCGCCGAATGGGTCGAGGTTCGAGTGGACGTCCCCCGAAAAAAGGACTGGTTCTTGCGGGATCAAGGTTACGCTGGTGCGAAGTCGGTTGAGGAGGATCTTGGTGATGTCGACTCCATCGATGGTTATCTGACCAGAGGCGATGTTCACAAATCGTAATAACGATAGTCCAAGGGTGCTTTTGCCACTTCCTGTTCGACCGACGAGGCCAATGCGCTCCCCTGGATTCGCGACGAAAGACACATTGCGTAGGACGTCGGGGCCGTCTTCCTGGTATCGCGCGGTGACGTTATGAAACTCGACACGGCCGGATGTAGGCCAGCTGGCTGGGACGACTAAGGATTTTGCGTGGTCTTCACTCAGGTGTTCCTCAGGTTCGATATCTGCGTATTCACGCACCCGTTGGAAACAGTTCAGCTCGACTTCCAGCTCGTTCATTGTCCGCACAAGGTTCAGGATATTCTGGCTGAGACCGATGGCATTGGTCAATGAGAAACCAACCAGCCCGGCTGGTCCAGACCAAAAGTAGGCCACGCAGCCGGCCGCGGCTGCAACAGATGCGGCACAGAGATCCGATCGGACGGATATCCAACGGTTGCAGTTATACTGTGTTTCCGCGGAGCGAGCATGAACAGCTAGTTTCTCGGCGAGGAGCCTCTGGAACACGAGATCCATATCCTTGCGGGCACGAATCACGCACAGGCCAGACAGAGAATCGGTAAAATGTGAAAACACTGGAGAGTAGTTGATGGATGTCAGCCGCTTGATGGAGACCTGAGTGCGAGTGTACATCTCTCCGATGATGAACCCAACCGTGCATATAACAGCTGCCGGAAGAGCAAATATAGGCATGATAGAGGCAACACTGGCAATGCGAAGCAAGAACCGCAACCCGTTCTCAATGGACATCCGCAGCCAGTCTATCAGAACTGTGTCTAGCGACCGTGTGTCATTTCCAAACCGGTTAATCAATCGTCCGATTGGATTCTGGTCGAACCAGGAAATGGGGGCAGACAGAACCGCTGTCACCAATCGCCTGTGCATCTTTTTTGCAGCTGACCAGCTCCCGTACTGATAGAGGAGGTTACCACTTAGCTGTAGCAACAAGAAGAGGATGATTGATGCGGCGTAGACCCCTAAATAGTAAAGGGAATTTGCATTCTCGTACTCCTCGTAGGCACGCATCCAAATAGAAAGCCAGTAGGTGATCGCAAAGTAAGCAAGTTGCACTGCGATAGTCACAGCCATTGCTAGAAGCGCGTAGCAAGGCCCGCCGAATAAGAGGATGTATTGTAAGGCTTGAGAAAATGGTTAGGCGTGCTTTGAGAAGTTTACGGGGTGTAACCTACCTAAAGTGCGCGGCACACGTCCAGTAGCTGATGTTTCCTTTGCTATGCGCGATACCTGTGGACTTTGTTGCTCATGTGCAGGGGCAATGGTGGTTGTAGGCTCTGAAGGAACATCAAGGGGTTCTTCTACTATCAGGGGGTTACCTAAGGATAACGAATCCGTGCTTGTTGCGGGTGTACTGCAGCGCGTACGCTGTAGAAGGGCTTGAGGGAGGCTCGAAGGTGTTTCTACAGTAGATGCCTTGCCATGATCGAGCCGAACATGCAGTTCCGCATCCTGCAGCGCGGCCGGATAATGCGTGATAAGAACAACCGTTCTGTCGGAGAGCAAGCCACTACGAAAGCATTTGTCGTAAACCAATGTAGTGGTGTGAGTGTCAAGCGCAGAGAAGATATCATCCAGCAGGAGTGTGGAGGATTGCGAATATAGCGCCCTCGCCAAGGATACTCGTTGTTTTTGGCCACCGGAAAGTGATGTGCCCTTTTCACCCACGACAGTAAGATCTCCCGCTGGAAGCTGTCGGAGGTCTGGAGCCAAACCGCTTGCTTCGATAACTGTGTTGTAGCGGGCTTTGTCAAATGGGCTGAAGAAGGTGATGTTGTCCCGAATAGTGTCATTCTGAAGCCAAGGAGCTTGTGGTACATACGCTACGTCTCGTGGGCATGAGGCGGTTCCAGATTCGAGTACAGTTTCTCCCAGCAAAGAAAGTAATAAAGAAGTCTTTCCACTTCCGGTGGGACCGGTCACCACGTTAAGAGCGCGAGGTCTGAAGCGAACCGAGACATCGTGCAATCTGAAAGCAGCAATAGGGGTCCGGCGAAATGTTGCGTTCTTGAGCTCCAACGGTCCTTCGGGGTGATGTTGGATTTCCCTTGCTGTATCGAAAAAGCGGTCGACTCGCCGCAGCGATTCTGCTCCTTGGGCTGAAGCCTTGCTAATATTTGACAGCCAGACGAATTGGGATCGCAAGGTCTCCATGATAGACAGGGATGTGAAGGCGGTTGCAGCTCGCAAAGTGTCATTTGTGAAGAGCACAAAGACGGAGAACATGACAAGCAAGCTCATCATTGGTAACAGATCGCCAGCCATTGAGATTGCAGCAGCATAAACACTCCGTTTCCACAGGCGGCGTTGTTCCACGCCTCGAGCTTCGTTGATAGATTCCATTGCAGCATGCTCCCAACCAAAATACTTCAGTGTACGTATGGAGTTCAAGTACTCGGATATTTTAGAAAGTCGAACATCTGTAGCCCGCATAACCGATCTCTGAATGCGTGAGACCCTTCGTGAGGCCAAGGCAGGGAGAGGAGACAGGCATAGAAGTGCAGAGACCCCGAACAGTGATGGCCAGCCGAGCATTCGATAGAGGAATATCACGGCAACTGTGGTGGCTATTGGTGCCGCAGTGGCCACGAAAAAGATGTCTCGTGAGTTGTATATGGCGTCCACATCATACGACATGAGACTAGTTATGTTAGCTTGGCTAGACTTTGGTGCTCCTTTCGCCGAGTCTCTCATGCTTCGAGAGGACTTCGGGCGACCTTCTGTACTAGTTTCGACGATGGAATCATCGTAGAGGTACGACCGCATTGCGGTCTGGTATATCTCTTGTACCAGCGAGACATTGACTCGAACAAGAAGCCGAGTGGCAGTGAAGATGTATTGCTGATAACAGAGCGATCGTGACATTGGGCCGATAAATAGAAGGGCCACCCACAGGGCTGGATGAAGGATGGCATCCTCTGGGTTTTCCAGGTACGCTAGCAGTCGCAACATTGAATACGGAGCGACAAAGTCCAGAACTGCACTGATTGATGACCAGCACATCATGCCCTTGATTTCAGTCTTGAGCAACCTACACAGGGTTCGGAATGTCTTGCCACCTTTGAGACGTTGCCTCTTTATCTTCTTCAGCCACTTGGAAGGTTCATCGTACGAGGGTAGAGGAGGGAGGTCGTCCATAGTGAGGTCCCTCCGACAGCCTCGCAAGATCACATATGTCAGCCATTCGTACGAGCAGTAGTATGAGAACAGAGAACAGGTCTCTTCAGGCGACAGCTCTTCGACCGTTTTCGTTTCCTCGGCCTCTGTATCAGAAACGAGCAACCGCCGCGGTCGGGGCGTTGCAGCTGCGACTATCAACACAGCAGCCAGACAGGCTATGAGGCCACCCC
This sequence comes from Aspergillus oryzae RIB40, assembly GCF_000184455.2. Classification (NCBI taxonomy): domain Eukaryota; kingdom Fungi; phylum Ascomycota; class Eurotiomycetes; order Eurotiales; family Aspergillaceae; genus Aspergillus; species Aspergillus oryzae. Next base: position 3,786,644 of record NC_036435.1, on the reverse strand, counting down.
TGATCACACTTAGGCCAGATGTTGCCCCGATAATCAACAACGGAAGCAGATCCTCGACGCATGCTAAGAGGAACATCGCAAGAGTCACTGCGTTGACATGTCGATATAGGTGAGCCCGAGCACGCTCATTCTTGAAGCCGAATTGCATTAACCCCAATAATACCGCATAGCTCACCGCGATCGGTTGTTTCCAGTTTGCATGTTGTGCATCGATCCAGCCGAGACAACAAGCAGCTATTGCAGCCGCCAGATGCAAGAATGCAAAGGGTAAAGAAACCCGAATGGGCAGATCTTCATTTAGTGACTCTGCAGAAACTCGAGATTTTGACCTGCCGGAACGAGCCGCATAACGAAGACCGATCGCAATAAGCAGTACTACACACGATAACAAGACAACCGCAAGATGTAAGTTGCCTGTGGCCACGAACGCTGAGATTCTCTGCGTCCGGTATTGCCAGAGTCGCCTAGAAAACAATTAGCAATTGCCCAGCTGAGACCGAGTGATATGAACCGACCTCAGCACTAGACCACCATCTGAATCATAGGCACCCTCTTCCCCTCCGAGCTGCGAGAGTGAGGGGCTGATGACCTGCTGGAAACCCGCGAAGAAGTCCGACATGATGTGCGTTCACAACCAGAAGAGAACGACACAATCATGCAAATGACATGCATTAACTGGCCTTGGCCTAAGTTGCAATTGACCCAGGTCGCGTCTTCGCGTTCTCAGTCTCCCAGTAGTAGCAATCCGGGAGACTTGTGGGCCTTTCCTATCGGTCTTGAACGATAAGAGCCGTGCCCATACGGAGTACTACGCTAACTCCACACAGGCCGGTGCTTGAGCTGAATTATGAAGAATCCGACTGGTCCATTAGAGATTCGACGGGGCGAGTCAGAAGCGAAGACTTTTTTTTGACTCGGATCGCCGTCGGGAATTCGGCAAGATCGGCCAACATTCAACATTCCGTGGTTCCCTCCTTTGCTTATCCCTGGTTCAAGTGGAGTCTCATCGACGCGTTCAGATAAAATACATTGAATCTCCTATCATGATAGGGAATGCTCCTGTTTCTATATGATTGTCTAGGGTGAAAAAGAAGAATGGAAAAAGAATCTAGAAGGACCAAAACCTTCCCATCTACATCCTTATATCATCCATCTACAGGCGAACCGCCATTGCGATACTGCCATAACCGGCTGAGATCTTTGACCTTCAACGGTCTTTGCTCGTGTTGATTTTCAAGTCCAGATTGAACAGTCCTGTCGCGGTCTGACGGGCGCTTATTGGTGACAAGCACCTCATTTCTCTTGTGTCTGACGTGTTTCGGCAGGATTTTCTCGTATTCGACCGTTCTCGCCCCCATTTCCATGAATTTATTGGTGTCGAGGACCCTCCGGTCTGGTCCTAATGTGAACATAGTGTTGAGATAGTGCTGGTTTAGCTGGTGACCAGAACCCGACCGGACGAAGATTCGGCCCATATAGCGGTTTGGGACTCTGGCGAATTGCAGTACCCCCCAAACACAGACAAAATCGAAAGCATTCACATAGTGCTCAATATGGAGAACACTTTTCTCCGCTTGTACCAAGGCATCCTGATTGGATATCGTTGAGTCGCTAGCGGGGGTTTCTCCGGAGCCCAGAAGCGATTTGTACGGGTTATTGAAGTGGTTCGCAGCGTTCCCAAACGTATAGACTTCAAGTTTTCGAAGGACGTTCTCTGGTAGCTCGTCCAGGAGCCAGTCGATGATGAGACTTCCCTCAATGCCCCCCTGGCTGTGCAGGATCAGGACAACTTTCTCATACTTCGGATTCAGCAAGGTCGCTTTGGTGATGGCATAACCATCTCTCGTATCCGGAGTGGCGAAGGTAAAGTTCCTTTGGATCAGACACTCGATTACATCGAATACAATGCCGTCTCTGGAATAGCGTTATAACGTGCACGCGATCAGAGAACTGCTAGGATGGGACCACGTACGTCGGATTATGCACACCAATAATCTTCCTGCCAAAAGTATAGGCAAGCCGATCTATGTTATTCTGCAGCCAATAATGTCTGTATTCCAATAGATAAGAGACGTGGATATCGATCGATATATCTGCGTGAAATAACGCCCTAACTTACCCGACCGCGACTCCATTGATGAAGATCCAACGTTCACGCTCATGCTCCGGTCGCTCCTCGATCGGGACTTTTGACTCCAAAACCTCGTCCGCATTATTGAATATAAGTGCGCAGATGACTCGATTCACCCATACAAAGGCCGCCACATAGAGAGAGATCCACAGTGCTGGCACCATTAAGAAGAAACAACCCAGCACCGACAGTAAGAAAGCCACCTGGCTTAAAGCCAGGCAAACATGTGCAACAACGTTGGCCATGTTCTCTGTCGACGGATATAATTCGCATAGCTCATCCGAGGGAGTCAGGGGGAGTAATATTCCCGGTAGACTCCATAGACTCCGGAGGACGAGGAGAATGTCGGCCCACAGCAACTCCAACGGCGACGCTGTATAGGGTAACGGCGGTTTTCGTCCATTTTTCCTCTTCATGAGGAAGGTCATGATCATATCAGCTTTGTTTTGGAATCGCGGCTTGAGCTTACCGCAGTATACGCGAACAATCAAACCCAAATTCCTAAATTCATATTGTGAGCGAACGACAGAGGCACAAAATTTAGGAAAGAGTGACGCACTATGTTTATTTTATCTGTTCAAAAGACTTTTGTGTGCAAATTCCGATACGACTAGGAGTGACATCCTTTCGCTTTAGTAGATCTAAACTTCCAGTAAGGTGGGTTCAGCGTGCCCCATGATGGGTACCACCTTCCTCGGCAAGATCCACATGATGCTACCTGTTCGTGATTTCGACTCTTCTTGAGAATGTGCCCAGACTGACCTGCATCCAGTGGCGGCTACAGCTGAGCTCTCATTGCCGCGGCAAACCGACGCGAACACGAATCGGATCAATCACTAATTGTCCGAATGATCGACGTCCACTCATGTGATGATACAGAGTGCCCTTCTATTAGGCATCTAAGTATTTCTCGGTCGAATAGGCTATAAATATAGCTAACATGCCTATCCTAGTCTTGCTTCCGGGCAATAATACTGAACCATATCGTCACAACGACCCAGGTAAGACCAACCCACGCACGGCCTACCATGAGAAGAACAGGGATATGGCTATGTAGATGAAGGCCACATGCTTTCAATAGTCATTCTAGTGACTAAATACCACTCAGTTATATTGAAGTATATCAGCTGATTGGGTGATAAAAACGCAAGTATGAGACGTGACTTTAACGAGAACATCGACATTCTACATCTGTTCATACACATTATTTTTCTTGGCACTATTGAACCATGATAAACTTGCAAACAGATGCCGAATATACTTCTGATACATTTCATAGACAAACTAGAAACCCTCAGGGCTACTGGTGGTATATGTTGAGGTATTTAATATGGAGAGATAAATTCTAGACGCTGCAAGTCAACCTTACAACATACATCGTTAAGCAGAATATTGTAGCTCTCTGTCGAGGACCAGCGGCGAGAGAGTACAGAGATAAAAGAAAAGAAACGAGAAGAAGAAGGTGTCGGAGTTCATAGGTAGTCTTGAAATTCGAATTAGGGCTGACACCAGTGCTACTAGAAAGCTTCAATTGCTGGAGACTGAGATCATCCAATGAATGAGAGTTTTCAGAATGTCTCCTTCCAGCTTGGGATCATAATACGCTGAGCCAGAGCCCGAGGAAAAGTCTCTAACGCTCATCATGCGCACGTTAAGCTCTGATATGTGCGTTTATCATATATCGAGTCGTGGAACAGCATGGTGACGTAAGGGGCCTTACTTGCCTCAATTTGCCAGAATTAGAGTCTCGCATAGTTTGATACCTCTTTGCAAGTCTAGCATATGCTGTACCTTTTCATGTGATAGTTCGATTTGCCTGCGTTTCGTGACATTCTTTATGAGGTAAAAGTTGAATAAATGCTTAGAGCGTGCGGCAATCTATGTGCGGCGTCTCCTATGTATTAGGAGCACATTACAGCAAAGGATATATCACCAGGCTACCGGAGGCGATGTTTGTCAATAGAATCACATACTGTGCTTTCTTGAGAATCTTGGTATACATAGAAAAAGTTGATATACGTTATAAAAGACCCTCTCTAGTCCTCAAGGCACCCCACGGCTTAACACGAGAATTAGATTATGCTTCGACCATTCAGATCCAGTGCCATGGTACAACAAGCCATGTGTTCTGATATCCGTTGCTTCGGAACTGACAGATTAGCGAATCAGGACATACCGAATATTAGCTGCGTGGTAAGCGGCATAGTTGTGCTATATCGTTGGATACTTCACTACCCCAGTTACGATGAAGATAGGTCACTCTTGCAGAAGCCCCACAGTACTTAACTATTTGGCTCGGGTTTCTTCCATTCCTGTGAATTTAGACCGCCCCTTACAGGAGAAATTCAAGGTTTCTGTAGCGATTCTACCTGAATTGGCTTCAAGTCTTTAGAATGAGCCTTTAGAACTATCAGCAGTGTATGATGAACCTTAGCTTCTTAATCTGGTCGAGCTGAGTCGTGACCATGGTAAGCCCTAGGAGACCTGGAACAATCGGTTAGAATTGCTCTACCTAGAAACATACTGCACCATGGTACCTTGTTATTAGCTTAATTAAAAACCTGACCGGCTCATGTGGTGGAATCTAATCAGAAAGTTAATATCGATCAATTAGAATAGAGATAGGCTTTGTCGTCTCGACAAGCCTTCTAGAATAATCAAGTGGTCATGACTGTACTGTTTCACTATCCCGATAGGCAGTACCCCTATTAATCTGTGCAATCACTTCTCATCTGGCACAGCTCGACCAATCTTATTAGATCCAGCGCTACCCCGATTTGGGTATAGAAATCTCATCGTCATCCTTCAATTTACCCCTTCCATAGCCTGATCTACGCCAAGAGGGGGAGGGGCGGCGGGCCGCGAACCGCAATTAAATTAGATTATCCACCCACGTTAACCACAAAGGCCTGTGCTTATCATTCAATCTTACCTCCCAGCCTTTAAAGACCTACCTTGTACAGTTTGTACAGGCCCATAACAACGGGGGAGAATTCTGGAGACATCGAATTAACACTTACTGACTGCTCTCGTCATCCAGATATTTGATTGCTATGTCGCCACCACAGTCCGCCGGTGGTATTTTGCCTACCTCCCGAAGGAAGCAGATTCCCGGTACTCTCGTACTGAACTGGCAATCGCCCGAGACACAGGCTTCAAAACCGCTCATTCGTCGTCCCATGACGGCATGTGAGGCATGTCGCGCGGCCAAGGTAAAGTGTAACGGACAGCGAAGCTGTGAGCGATGCACCAGCCGCGGCCTTCATTGCACATACACTCCGTCACCGAATACGCAGGATATAAATGCGAGTGGCAATCTTGGAGCCGAAACAGTGACTCTGACTTCTCCGCCAAATAGCCAGTCGTCCTGTACACCTAGTATACAGATGCTGCCGAGCCAAACGACGCCAGATCCGATACCGGTCAGCTTACCAGATGATATCTTTCCCCTACCCAGCTGCAGCGCAAGCGCTGTTCAGTCCGTACCGACAGACAATGCTCTAGAGCACTGGCGCGAGGAAACATTCAACCAGGGACTCGAGCAGTTTGACTGGGTTTTCCCAGAAGCAGACATCGGCCCTGAGGTAAGCCTGCCCACCACGTCAATTCTCAGGCCACGATTAGTAACAGGATCTTCCCAGCCCTCTCAGAACCCAAGCCAAAGCGACTTCAACAACTTTTTCCCGCACCCCCCAGAACCAATCCCTCGGACAGTCAGTAGAGGCTCAGCACCACTATCTGATCCCCCCGTCATATCACCGCGCAGCCAGCATCAGTCACGGAACTGCCAATGCCGAGCAAACATGATGCACCACGTCCCCAAAATCGAGTGCGCAATACAAGAGAAGCCCAAACCGCAACTAGACAAGATGTTCAAAGTGACCGGCGACGTAATTAGGAGCTGTCAAGAGTCGACCCGCTGCGGCTGTTACGTGGGCCCCGTAGACCTCGTCTGCATTATGAGCGTATTTGAGCAGACAGCCGTGTGCTTTGACTACATTGCCAAGTCCGGTTTCGATGGTACTGCGAAGGTCGGAATTGGCAATTACTGCGTCTCGCTCAATGATGACGCTTCGTTGAAACGTATGCTTGTCTTGGATCTTGTCCGACAGGCTGATACGCTGTTGGACTCGGTGAGCGTCCTCGCGCAGAATATGTTCGTGTCTTTGAATGAGCCTAGTGCCAAAAGCTTGAATCGTTCACCGGCTTGCTTGAACCAACTTAATCTAGATTATGTACGCGAGGCGACGGCGAGTTTTAAGAAGCTTTTCCGTTTGATCACGGAGTACTTTGGTGGGAAGGACTGATATGCGGAGGTCGTCGTACCGTGCTAAATAACATACGAACAACAAAATATAATGATTCATGACGAAAATTTGCATTTTCTAGAGGGATTTAAGGTCGTAGGGCAAAAGGAGTTTGGAGTTCTCTTTCTCTTAGCTTTCCTAATCGAGGTATGATATCTCCATATCGTAATATTGACTCCGAAGGGCTTCCAATGAGGGAAATCCAGCCGATGCAGGCGTTTACCATAAAAGGTCCATTCCGGAGGATACCAATGTGGTAGAGGTACCTCCGTGCAGAAATAGCAGCGGCATCTTGTACATGAGTTAACAAACATACGAAACTCTTACACCCTCATAGACAATCACACATCAAAGCAAACAGCATGTCTATCCAAACCCTACCTCAAAATCTACCACCCTCAACCAACCCAACACAAACCATAGACCGCTACGAACCATCCTGGTACCAGCCCACACTACCCCGACTACCAGAAACCGCCCGCCAAATCTTCCGAGACTACTCGCATATCCCCGAAGACAACATCCTCGAACACATCTACCGAGTCCGTAACAAAGCATGGGACGTGTACGTTTCTGCTCCCTACCCCACTAACCCAAACAGTTGAAACCCCGTCTAATAACTCCCCCAGTCTCCCATACCCCTGCATTGGAGTCTTCCGCTTCCTCGACTTCGGCGCAAACCTCTCCCCAATCTACCCAGAGGTAATTCAACGGCTTCGCGCCGGCCAAACCTTCCTAGACCTAGGCTGCTGCTTCGGACAAGACATCCGCAAACTCGTGCACGACGGCGTACCATCCGAGAACATCATCGGCGCGGATACAGAAGGCCGGTTCATGGACCTGGGCTACGAGCTCTTCCGGGATAAAGACACGCTTAAGGCGCGGTTCTACGCGGCTAGCGTGTTCGACGAGGAATTTCTCTCTGAGTGGCATGGTAAGATCGATATCATCTACGTCGGGGCGTTTCTGCATCTGTTTGATATCGAGAAGCAGGCGCTTGTGGTGGCGCGGTTGGTGGAGTTGTTGAGGAGACGGCCGGGGTCGATTGTGTTTGGGAGGAATCTGGGGGCGGAGCGGGGTGGGGCGTTTCGCATGAAGACGCTTGGTTGGGATGTTTTTCGGCATAGTCGGGAGACGATGAGGTTGTTGTGGGAGGGTGCGCCGGAGGGGGATTGGCGGGTGGATGCTGAGTTGATGGAGTATCGGTCGGAGGGGTGGGATGATAGTCGGAGGGGGTGGGTGGGGGATGAGACTAAGGAGATGAGGTTTGTTGTTAGGAGGTTGTAGATTGGTTAGATAGATTGGTTTGAGTGGGAATGGGGAATAGAGAGGTATTTTATGCATTTAGATGTTTATGTGAATCCATACAACCTGCCTACCTGACAGTTCACGTGAAACCCTAGGATAGGGCAAGCACTATATCATGAAGCATCGAGACACTATAATAACCATAGCATGACGTGGTTCATTATTCTAGATCTAAATTAATCTCTAATTATTACATCACGCTAAACCCAACCGTTCGTTCTGTCTACTAAGCTGCCTGAGTACTCAATCGAGCCGAACCGAGAACTTCCTCCGCCACTCTTCACCGTACTTGCGGAAAAGCAGAGACATGGCTCCCAGCCCCAAGGAGACAAATGCCAGGAGGGAGTTTCCCCATCCATACCCCAGTCTATTATATAACGGTACACCAACAAGTGGTAGGAGCGCAGCAGAAAGACTTCGTAAAATGTTGCCGGCAGCGATGGCATTCGCCGCATACTTCGTGTAGGCGTCGATCATGTATACATTGAATGGTATCTTGCGGAAGAAAGAAATATGGATTAGCCCAGAGCAACTGTTTGGAGAGTACTACTTACAAAAGTGAACATCACTCCAAAACCAACAATACCCGTCGCAACAATAGGAACAGCACTGTCGACATAATATTGAGCTGTCCATCCATAGATGAAGAATCCGATGGGAATAGCAATGGCTCCGTATATCAAGGACTCCAAGCGAAATCTTTGGAACCATCCTAATTAGCAGAAATCCAATGGATAAGTATCAATCTTATGAAACATACTCTGGCTTCGGTGCTCCGTGTTTCCTACTTAGGCGCGCGTGTGTCCGATCGTTGACCATACTGGCGATACTCAGGGATACCAAGAAACCGATTGCGAGACCAAGATAAACTAGGCCGAGCCTCCCCTGGTCGAAATGATACTGATCTTCGAAAACGACAGAGAAGGTTGAGAAGAGGAGATATGTGAAGCCGTACACGACGGCATTGTACACAGCCAAGCCGGTGACGACCGGACAGAATAAGAACATCTTAACAGGACGAGTGATTGCTCGCTTTAGAACGGTGCGCACTGGCAGCTGGCGTTGATCTTTTGCGTACAAGGCCTGGTTCCCAGTCTTTTTACGGAGTTTCTTGACCTTCCATTCCAGGATGACGGGGGCATATGTCTCTGTGTATGCCAGGGCGCAAATCACCCCCATAGTGCCATTCTATAACAATGCATCAACAATTGAAGACTCATACGCCAGCCAAGGAGGTAAAGAATATCACCCACCAGAATAAGTAACAACCAGAATACCCATCGCCATCCCTTTGCGGCAGCCAGAAAGCTACCAGCAACAGGGCCCACGGCTGGACCAAGCAGAAAACCCACCGAATACATCGACATAGCGAAGCCTCTTCGGTGGATGGGCACAAGGTCGGAAATCGTTCCTCCGGCGTTGTTGAGAGAGCACGAGGCAGCACATCCCTGCAGGAAGCGCAATACTACCAGTCCCCCTAAAGACGGCGTTAGGGCACACCCAATTGTGAAAGCACTGAATCCGACATTGGCACAATTGTAAATGATCCGACGGCCAACGACTTCAGACATGGGTCCCATGAGAATTGGGCCTACGCCGGTGCCCAGCAGCTAGAGACGTTATCAGCCATGAATTTGCCGTTTCAAAGTCATGCCAAAGATTTGAATAACGTCACACACCTCAATGGTAACGACCAAAGTTCCAATCTCCGCATTGTTCGAGTTGAACTCCCTCAGTATCTGAGGAACTGCAGGGGCAACCGCTGAAGAGGCTATCGACCTAGGGGCCGGGTTAGGATTCGAGACCTGCGAGTCCTAGTTTTGGTCACTCACGTCGAGAAGACAACACAAGTAATGATACCGACAAGCATGCCTCGTCTCCAAGCGGACCAGTTACGGGGATTGTGAGGATCGGCGGGTCCATCCCAGTCCACCTCATTCGGATCGTGGGTATTTCCACTCTCTGTGGCAGGAAAGGACTTCTTTTGCTCGATATCGTGTTTTTGATTTCCTTCTTTCTCATCAGCGGTCCTATACCTTACTGAAGAGTGTCCCGAAACGGTCTTGCGCCGAAACCTTCGTTAGCAGTCTTTTCCAGCAAAGGTAGGTCATTGTGTACCTGTTGCTCGCCATATTCTGCATTTCTCTTTTCATCAGTCATAGTGTCTCCCATCGCGGCCAAAAACGTTCAAAATACTGGAACTTAAGCTTCCAACCTTGTTTATATACTTTCTGTCTCTAAGGGTTTGTCAGCTATTCATCGGATCTTCGACCAAGGGTGTTTCCCTTTTAGGCAATGGATTTCCCGACACTCTTGGATTCTTAAGCATTCTCTCATTTGTCCCTGATTCAATGAACAGATACAAATATCTTGGGCTAGTAATTGGCAGGATACATATTATCGTGCTATAAATGTTCACCTGCTGTTCTGTAAAAACGTGGCAGAAGGGCTGGATAGAGCCATGGTATACTAAAAGTCCCCAATGACTCTTCAGTACTAAGCGCCTGTAGAACACGTGCCTGTTTTACCCTATATAGCACCATGCAAGTATATTCCATTTCTAGATACTTTCAGTAGCACAGAGCCCTAACTGAACTAAGCATTCTTCTGCCGATCCTGGTTCTTTGCTTTTTTTTACTTGACCCCTTGCATAAAAAGCCCCTCATCGTTGTGCTCCCACTTCTCTTTCCACAACACCTCAACTTAAGGTCTTCTACGGAGTATGTACTGTACATATTTGCTCTTTAACCGTAGTAAAGATGATATCAACCGTCTTCAGTTTCCTAAACCAAGTGAGTAGTCGATCTAAATACAACATGGCATGCACCATATTGATAGAAATGACAATTAACAACACAACTCACTCCAGAGGTATGTCCAACCATCAAGACCCGCATCTCCAACAGTATAAATTCTCATACCGGCCATAAACAGGTCTACCAGACAGACTACTGATGAAATCCGCACGACATGGCTCACCAACCTGACCAAAGAAGCCAGCCAAACCACCAACGAACTGCACCCCGTGTTACAAGAATTCCAACATCTCATCGAATCCAACCAACGCATCTACATGCTCTTCCAATCGATGTGGGACCAGGCTCGAGAAAAGACTCCCAACCAGAACCGCAGTCATGAAGTCCAAAACTACCAGCAAATGCTCCAAGTCCCCAACTACATCATCACACACGCACCCCCCTACATGAACAATGACAATTTAGCCTGAGTCCCCATAATCGGACTATTCCAATACGCCATTCCGACAATTAGCGGCTATGCTGTTTTCATCGACCCGGAGGTCAACACCATGCTCAAAAAGGTGCTGGACGTATGGGGCACGTTTCTCTCATCGTCAGAGTCGGTATCTGTGCTCGATACTTCGTCAACGGGCTGGTTTGGTCCCGAAGCGATCCACAAACTAACCACCACGGGTAACATCGGCGGGACAAGATATGGTTTTGACGAGCTTTACATCTGCGACCGCAATGCTCCATGCTACGGCTTCCAATCTTGGGATGCGTTCTTTACGCGCTCGTTTCGGGAGAATATCCGGCCCGTCGCCTCGCCAGATGACGACTCTGTTATCGCTAACGCATGCGAATCTCGACCCTTGCTATTGCCAGGAATGTGAAAGCTCGGGATAGCTTTTGGATCAAGGGGCTGACATATTCCCTGGTTGATATGTTTGGGGCTGGGTTTCCGGATTCCTTTATCGGGGGGACTATATATCAAGGATATCTAGATACCTTTAGTTATCACCGGTGGCATGCCCCTGTTTCTGGGAAGGTCGTTAAGGCATACACGCTTGATGGGACATATTGTTCGACTCCGCGGGCTATAGATGGTGATACTGAACGTGTGTATGAAGGGGTTCAGATTGATTATCAGGTATATTTGTCGGCCATGGCAACGCGAGCGGTGGTCTTTATTCAGGCGGATGACCCCGATATTGGTCTGGTTGGCTTTCTGGGGATTGGGATGGTTGAGATATCGACGTGTGAGATTACTGTGGGCGAAGGGCAATATGTCAGAAAAGGGGATCAGATTGGAATGTTTCATTATGGGGGATCGTCCCATTGTGTGATCTTCCAGAAGGGGGTGGATGTTACGGGCTTTCCGGAGGTTGGGACGAGAGAGAACGTGCCTGTTCGGGGGAGACTGGCTGTTGTGAAGCGATAGAGATATGGAATTGTTAGACCTCGCTTGACATCAATGTGTATATGTGGCTTTTGTTGATTGTACATGGGAAAGCCAAGATAGGTCCAATTAGGTCTAAAACGAAGAGAATGTTGCTCCTCGGAATATATGGAGTAGTACCTACTATATAATTGGTTCTAGTTATACTATTCTTGAATCTACAAATCTAACACAAATCTCCTCTCACCAAACTGCTCGCAATAGCACTAAGCTCAGTCTTGAGAACCTTCCCACTGGCATTCACAGGCAACCGATCAGGGACCCCTGCATCTTCACCAATCCAGAGCACATGATCAGGAATCTTATGAGTGGCGATCCGACTTCTCAACCATATCTTGACATCCTTGCTCTTGAGCCCTCCTTGGGCATCTGGCGCGCGTTGAATAAATGCAGTGATCATTTCCCCCAAGCGCACATTAGGAATGCCAACCACAGCCGCTGTTGCAATATCCGGATGCTGCTCGAGGACCTTCTCAACGTCTCCTGGGGCAATGTTCTCGCCTCCTACAGTAAGTGATAGAGTGTTAGCTGGTAGTCATTTCGAGTTGCTTGGGGAGAGAGATGCTTGTATTTGCCTTTCTTGATCATGTCTTTCACTCGCCCAACAACTGTACATGCGCCAGAGGCGCTCAATGTTACGATATCGCCCGTTCGTAGCCACGGCTGGCCTTGGGCATCTCTTACAATGGCTTCCTCTGTTTTCTGGGGATTCTTGTAATATCCGCTGAACAAAAGGTACCCAGATACCAGGAGTTCTCCCCGAGTGTCTGGAGGGAGAGTTATCAGGTCGCTATCCACAACCTTAGCAGATGTATGAGGTAGAGGAGTGCCAACTGATGATCGGTCATTTAATAGGGAGACCTTGGATGGTGTAGTCATAAAGCTCACGCAAGAGAGCTCTGTCATACCTAAGTCTGTGTCAATCAGGAATTCAGACGAAGAATGCTGACACGAGGGAAGAGATACCAAAGGGATAGGCAAGGCCAGTCAGTCCCAGTTCCACACTCAATCTCTGTATAAGGGTCTCAGAAAGGCTCGAGCCCGCGATAATACCAGTGCGTAGGCAAAGTCTAAGCGCAAGTGTCTTTGCTTTCGCATGATCTAGCATCGCTTGAAACATTGTTGGTACTGCGTTGACCACAGTGCAACTTTCTTCGGACATGGCCCGGAGACTTGCATCTGCGTTGAACACATCTGAGGGGATAATGACTGTACTACCGTGGATCACTGTTGCCAATGGTCCACATACCAGACCAAAGCAATGGAACAAAGGTGGAGAACAGCATAATATATCATCTGGTGTCAAGCCAAGGCGCGATCCGACTAGCAAAGCATTGTTGATGAGGTTCCTTTGTATCGGTTAGTTGGTGCCATAACCTTGTTGATAGGGAGCCACTTCCTACCTATGTGTGCCTATTGTGGCCTTACGAGAACCAGTAGTACCACTGGTAAACTGTATGCATAATGCATCCTGCGGGTCTCGTCCCCAATATTGCTCCAAAGAATGCAGATCAGGCTGGGTCTTACTGGTCTGTACGTGACAGAGCTCGTGCCAACTGAGAACATTACTAGACACTTTCTCAGCTGTTCCTAGCTGTACAATAAGTGAAGTATTCTGGTGCTTATCTGCAAGCTCCTTCAGAAGCTTTGCATTGTTGCGGAAACCAATCCTATCCGCGATAAAAATTGCCTTTGGTTCTGTGACGTATACAAATTAGTGAGAGATAATAGTCTAGACGAAGACTAGCGACCAGTATACAAGCAACAAGAATCTTATAATACCTATGGAATCGACTGTAGCCAGAACCTCCTCCGCTGTGAATGTGGGGTTCATGATAGTAAAGACTGATCCGATCCCACCAACCGCAAACAATAATTCGACATACTCAATGGAATTTCCTGCCAACACGACCACACGATCAGTCGGGCGGACTCCATGAGCAACAAGGGCCTGTGCTATTTCCCGGCTGGAATCGAATAATGACCGGTAAGTCAAGGTTGTTTTCTGCCATCGAGAGACTACTGCCACTTTCTCCGGGTATCGGTCATATTGTTGCTGCAATAGTTCCGCTGTGGTTAACTCCTGTAATGGCGGCTCTGTAGGTCCATGAACAATGAATTCTCCACCCTCATCCGCCTTCAACTCCACATAGGGAGTAATGGGACCAGTCGTGATAACGGAAGTGTGTAGTGCCATGACAAAACAAATTAGACATCAAGGTAAGACCTTTGTGAGTTTAGTCAATTGAGCCCGGACCCTGCCAGGAAAGATTCATCGTATTCCTTTTGAATCTATGCAGGTTAATCAAGCGTCTCTGATATGAAGTACCGGTAAGTATGCATCCCTCCTGTTTTGCCGTACAGGTTTTAGATTACCCTTTTGGGACAATCTCGGGATATTCATTACCCAATTCGGCATGACTATCAAGGCCTGTCGAAAACAACTCAAATGGTTAAATATGCCCTGGAAAGATAAAGCCCATTATAGGTATTAGAAAGAGATGTGGTTTGCTGTTATTCCCCATAGAAATGCCTTTAAACGCAATGATATCTGGGACAAGTCTAGTATTCGCTCTCCAAGAGTTCAAACTTAGACACTCAATATGTCAGTTTCAGTGCTTCTACAGCCTAGAGAGGCCCATCTAGATGATCCCTGGAAGGTGCGTTATAATATGGTCCAGAGGGCGGGAGAGCATCAGCTCGGCTAATCCCACTCCATAGACTCTTCATGGCAGCTCTGCGGAGCTGATTACCAAGGCCCATCTTCGAGATCTATGGGCAAAGATTCTGCAGCAAGATCCTTCCGACTTTTCAGAGCAAGATGCATTCTTCGAAGTCGGGGGCGACTCAATTACCGCTTTGGACCTTGCAACCGCAGCTCAGGCTCAGGGTATCAGTCTCACAGTTGAGCAAATATTCATGCATGTTACCCTGGAAGGGATGGCAAAAGAAGCCCTTGCTACAAGAGCAAAAGCGGAAGAATATACAGGAGCATGCAGACCACTCGAACCATTTGGACTATTGCACACAGGCATTTCTCGCGCAGACAACATCCAGGCAATTGGCAAGGCGTGCGGTGTGGCTTCGGAACGTGTGGAAAATGCATATCCATGTACGCCGATGCAGGAGTCTTTGGTGACGCTATCTGATGGGGATGAAAACCTGTCTGTCAGACAGTTAGTGTACCGGCTGGCTAATGAAGTTCCTTTGGGCCGGTTTCAACAAGCCTGGGTCACCACTGTCCATGCACATCCGGTCTTGCGCACCCGAATCTGTCAGCCGGATGGAGAATTGAGGTTCATCCAGGCAGTGTTAGACGAAGAGATGATATGGAATACCTCAGCCTCCAACTTATGCCGCTTTCTGGAACAAGATGCAGGCGATCTTATGAAGTTAGGAGACCGGTTTTTCCGGTATACAATTGTCCTCGAAAATGAGAATAGGGAAGACACCCGACGATATTTTGTTTGGACTGTACATCATGCTTTATGTGATGCGGCTTCATTATTAAAAATTCTAGATGACGTCGCGGCGCGATTCCACGATGAGCCAACCATAGAGCGTCCGCCTTTTGAGCAGTTCATCGAATCCATCAACAGAACTAATTCCAGTGAAGAGCGGCACTTTTGGCAGCAGACCCTGTCCGGCGTTGATGTGACTCCGTACCCTTCAGTACCGCAGGGCTCTGATTTCCATGTCAATCCTTCTAGTACGCTCGAGCGACCAATTACTCTCGTCGATCGTCCGCCAATTGGTCTAACCAGAGCCCTTTTACTGCGAGCTGCATGGGGTATCTTGCTATCGCATCATACTGGAACCGAAAATGTAGTGTTTGGAGTTATTAACAGTGGGTAAGAGCATCACAATCCTGTTTATTTCTCGAGCTAGCATGATTCAAGAGCTTTGTCAAGAACTCCTCGGGGCTCCTGGATTATTGCTCTGCGGATTGTTCACAAGAATCGACCACTGACCAGTGTTTCCTCGCAGGCGCAATTCATCCACAGTCCCTGGAGCATCCCAAATGACAGGCCCAACTATTAATCTGCTTCCCATTGTTATGCAGATCGACCCTAAACGATCGGTCGCTTCATTTCTTGACTCGGTTAGAGCACAGGCAGCCGAGCTGATGCCGTTTGAGCAAACCGGCATATCAAAGATCCGGAGCTACTTGGCTGGCAAAGAATCCAAAGCGACCGACTTTCAGACTGTGTTCGTTGTCCATCCCAGCGAGTTTGGGGAAGCTGCCGCGCCCGCGCTCCAAAAATTGGGCCTTGAGTTCGAGGATCACCTTGGGAAGAACGAGCAACACTCTTACCCGATGGTCGTCTCTGCGACACTCTCCACCGATACTGCAGCCAAGTTCAAGATGCAATATGATGATCGCATTGTTTCGACCCAGCAGGCTCACAATCTCATCAGCCAATTCCAAGCTGTGCTTTCCTGCCTAAGCAACGCGAAAGATGACACATTGCTGGGATCCATCTCATCGCTAAGTGACCACGACATAGCTCAGATCTACCAATGGAATAAAATCACGCCTCCGGTGAATGAAACATGCATCCACCACCTTTTTGAGCAGCAAGTATCTAAGAATCCTGATGCCGAGGCAGTTTACTCCGTGGAGCAATCTTTGACGTATGCCCAAGTGGACAATATCTCATCCGCGCTCGCATTGCGTCTTGTAGAGCTCAGTGTGGACCTGGAAACATATGTGGCTGTATGCTTTGGGAAGTCCATTTGGACAGTGGTTGCCATTCTCGCCGTTTTCAAGGCTGGCGGTGTCTACGTCCCCATTGATCCCGCCCACCCCCGGGGACGAATCGTCGAAGTGGTGGAGAGGGTTCAAATCAAGGTGGCCATAACATCGAAAGATAGTTTCGGAGTGCTAAGTGATCTCTGTGATTTGATCGTCGTGCTCGATAACCCTCCGCCGTCCAATACCATATCGTTGCCTCAGGAGATACGCAAAAGGGCCCAGCCGTCCAATACTGCATATCTGCTATTTACATCTGGCAGTACCGGAAAACCTAAAGGAGTCCTTATGTCTCACTCTGCGATGTCCACTTCGATTGTACATCATGGGCCAGCATTTGGTGCCAGTCCTGATTGGAGGACGCTTCAGTTTGCCGCTCATACGTTTGATATCTCGATGACTGAGTTCTTCACGACTCTTGCCTTTGGGGGATGCATCTGCGTTCCATCCGAGCACGACAGATTGAATAACCTCGCAGGCGTAATCGCAGCCCTACGAGTGAATACCGCGCTTGTTGTTCCCACCGTTGCCAATTTGATTACACCCCAGCAAGTACCGACACTGAAGACACTCGTCCTCGGTGGAGAGCCTGTCACGAAGGAAACTATCTCCAGATGGGCCCCCCATGTTAACTTGACCGCTGGCTATGGGCCTTCAGAGACTGCTGTGTACTGTTCGGGACATTTAAATGTCGCGGCAGATGCTCATCCAGCGGACATCGGGCGATGCATAGGAGGTACGATGTGGATCGTCAATGCCGATAACTACCACCAACTCAGCGCTATAGGTTGTGTTGGAGAAATTGTCATCTCCGGTCCTCTTCTCGGAAAAGGATATCTCGGTGACCAGGCCACCACCGATGTTGCCTTCGTACCGGCACCTGAATGGTTTCAGAAGCTCAGTCCTGCAAGTCCCTACAAGACACTATACAGGACAGGCGACCTTGCCCGGTATAATCCGGACGGCACATTTTGCATTGTAGGCCGGCGCGACACGCAAGTCAAGTTGCGAGGATTTAGAATCGAGTTGAGCGAGATTGAGAATCGCATCATGGATGAAGACACGATAACGGCATCACTCGCTACTCTTCCCACAAGGGGTCCCTGTGTGCGTCAAATTGTGGCCGTAGTAAGCCAGCACCGTTCAGATCTGGGGAACCAAGGGCCAGATACAATTCGTTTGGTGAAGACATCACCTGAGGGTATTCTTGATAAAGTTAAGTCCCGCGTTTCGCTTACTCTGCCGGATTATATGGTCCCTTCAGTCTGGGTTGTTTTGGACAGAATGCCAATCTTGCTTTCTGGAAAAATTGATCGAAGGTCGATTAAATCGTGGATCGAGGGGATGAACCCAAAAGTATATGATGAGCTGGTAGGAGTTGCAGACGCTGCAGCACCCACTCAGATTACTCCTGGGACTACATCTGCTACCATACAGAAAATCTGGAGTGAAGTGTTGAAAGTACCCACTGAGCAAATAGGGTTGAAGACATCTTTCTTTTCTCTTGGGGGAGATTCCATCGCAGCGATTCAAGTGGTGTCCAAGGCCAAGGGAATAGGCCTACCTATCACAGTCCGCAGTATTTTAACTCAGAAGACGTTGGGGAACCTGGCAAATCTAGTTGACCAAAATCAACAAGATGCACCACAGTCTCTAGAGCACGGTATAAGCCCTCGAGGCACGGATAGCACCCTGTCCTACGCGCATGTCCTCCAGTCACACCTTCGAGGGCATCCGGAAGTCAAGATCGAAGACTCTTACCCTTACACTCCCATACAGCGTGAGATTCAAAAGCAGTGGGAGATCAACCCAGCCATCTTTCTACTCTCGTGGAAGATGGATATCATCTCGCTGGGCTCCCTGCCAGTTTCTCTGGATCGTCTCGCGCGAGCATGGAAACCTGTCGTTCAGAAGCACCATATCTTGCGAAGCATATTTGTGAAGGATCCAGAGGGAAAGTTGCCTCCATTACAGGTGGTTCTACAAAATGCAGAACCGTCTATCGTAACATCATCGACAGCGATGGCGGAGCATAAGCCAACTATGGACGAACTATTGCCCGCCCTTGACGACTGCTTCTTGCCTCACAGGGCCCATTTCTCTCAACATGGAGATAGAGTCTTTGGCCATATCGAACTGGACCATCTAGTGATTGATGGATGGTCATTTAAGCTCATCAAAGAAGACTTGCTGGCAGCATATGATGCAGCTGACGCAACAATTCCTGTTGCATCTTCACAATTCAAGTCAGTCGTCAATGCTCATCAACCAGCCCGTGTCGATAGAGACAAAAGCTATTGGGTCTCTATTCTCCGTGACATAAAGCCATCTTTGCTCTCTTTACCTCCAGTTATAAAGGGCTCTGCGCACCCACCAAGCCCGACTAAGACAATCATAGACCTCCCGCTCCTGGATATAGCAGCTCTGTCAGCATTCAGTGCCAAACACAGCATCACGCCCGCCAGTATCTTCGATGCCGCATGGGCGCAGACCCTCAGCATCTACACCGGCTCAACCGACGCAGCGTTCGAGTACGTTGTTTCAGGCCGTGACCAGGAAGTTTCCAATATCTTCGAAATTGTCGGCCCAGTCATGAACCTCCTAACTTACCATTTACATGACATTTCTACCGAGGACAGCGCGCAAGCGCTTGCGACCCTAGCCCACCAAATGCAAGAGCAGAGATTGCAAGATGGGCTGCATAATGCGTGCAATCTTCGAGAGGTGCTCGAGGGTGATCTGAACGTCACGTTGCCGTTCAACACTGCATTGAATTTTCAACGTCGGCCATTAGGCGTGCAGACGGATACCCTGCGGGTCTATGACCGTTTAGAGCTCTCGAAGGACCCTTGGCATGTAAGTGTGGCTCTTTCTTGACTCCCTTGTTGACACCTTGCTAAGCTGGATTAGTTCGACGTCTTGGTACGGGTCATACATATCATGGACGATGATATGGTTAGGCCTTCCGTCGAGTTTGATGCGCGACTTTTGGATGAGGACCGGATGAGAGAGGTGGCAGACGTCTTCTGGAGAAAGGTCCAGATTGCTGTTTCATAGAGTGGCACTGGGGCTGTATAGAAACAACGGGGTTTAGGAGATAGAACCCTATACACAAGAGAACTTGTTGACTCATTTGTTTTCTTGATACCTGCTGTCAGATCCAGAGCATACATTGAAATAATTTGAAGCGACAGGAATTCCAGATTAGAGTCGAGACAAGATGGATGTTAATCCATAGCGGGAGATAATGAAAGCACCGCCCAGAATCAATCTTATTCCCTACCTATCAAACCCCCACACTCACCCCAATATCTCACAACATAATAAATTTACTATGGAGGAGAGGTAACCGTGCTACTGGGGCTCTGGGGAGAGAGTTATACAGCTTACTGCTCGCAGACTCGGGAATCCTGTTTCTTAGCTCGGTGGGCATGGAGGTGAGGCCCGTTGTTTAACAATGGGTTGTGATGGAACTCTTGGCTATTTACCTTTCAGGATATACATGTATTTGAGCCATTTTCTCTCATATCAAGTGAAAAGCTCTTCATGTTGATATTTTTCTAGATTCATATGGAGAACTTTCCAATCGCCTATCAAGAAAACGATTCACGGTTGGTTCTATGGATAGAAGAGCTTACATGCGTTAACGTCTCTCCTCAAACTCCTAGTATTAAAATTTTAAACATAACTACTCATTTTCCATCCAAAAAAGGCATGCAAGAGAGAGGCAATAAAAATATTGAACAGAAAAATTCCAGTCCGCGTCGTTGACAGCAACAATACATACAACTTCGGGCCAACAAAAGACCTACAAGAATGCCATTGCAATACTCACAAAGCCTTTGTTTCTAAAAAAAGAAGAACATAGCCTCAGTTTATAAACAGTCATTGAACCCCCTACTTGTTTCATTAATCGTGACACGCTTTCTCGTCCTGTTTCAGCCACCCAGTCTTGTCCCCACCTCCAAAAGTTGGTTCCCAAAAGTTGGTCAACCAGATCCATACGAAGGACTGCTTACAGATAACAGACATAACAATTCCGGTTAGCGCGGGATAAACGCCATCGCTAGTGTCGATAATATGATACCTGAGATCTCACTGGATAGTGCGTCTGGTCGCCGACAGGACGCGACGAAAGAAGGCAGAATATTGACCCTTCGGATCCTCCCAAGAACGCCCCGACGATCGCGGTAGAGATGAAATGCCTCCGGTCAGTGGCTAGTCTCAGCAAGGAGGAAGTGAGACTGCTAACCCGGGTCCTGAGCATAGGGTTCATCGATCCCGATGGGCACGAGCCTAGAGACAAAGGGGAGATAATGAGGGCGATCAAGAAACTTCCCTCGGCCCTGCAGAGGCACTGGCTTAAGGACCTCATAGGTCGGGCACCTGCCGTGGCCTTGTGTGACTTGCACACGAAACTGAACCCTTATATTATCCGATACGTATTTGAGTTGTTACGGTGCGAGGTTATCACACACTTGGAGTGCCTCTACTGGTACCACAGTGTGCTTCATGATGCTCGTCTGGACGTCGTCGATTTAAAAGTGCGAGATATTGTATACAGCCTGGGAGATATACGCTACATGTGGACCCCCTCTCGACGAGCTATCCAAGGAAGCCCTGTCACGTACCAGCAGAATAAGTGCGAAGCGTGCGTCCTAGCCCGGATTGTCAAAGGGCGGAAATTCCTGCAGCATCTGCGTACAGCCCTCCTGAGCCGGACAGCAACCAGAAGAAATCACCGGGTACCAACATTCCTCCCCTTCGTGGAAGAAAGCATAGCCTGCCATGAAGGCTTCGTTGATAAGATACATTGGCGCAGCAGCACACTGGCGACAACCATGAAGCGCCAGCGGAAACATGCCCATCGGGCTCTGATGACTTCTGACCCTGTTGCTAGTCTCAAACAAGACCTCTCAAGAACCGTAGAGGGGGCCGTAGTTCCCATCGGCATAGATCCAGAAGTTCTCGAGTCATTTCAAGAGGACCCAGAAGAGGGCGGAAACCATGGCGTACGACACACAATATCTGAGCAGGTGCCCAAAAAACAGGATAGTGACACCGACACCCTTGCAGGCATAGTCGGGTTGTACAACGAGCCTCAACCTCTGAACTGGATATCCTCTCCCACATCCTGTGCGATGGAGAGTCAATCAGATCTCTCTTCCGTCACTTACACCGACGATTCACCCACTCATGCGTCACCAATTTCCCCTAAGAGCACGTCATGGCTCGCTCCCGCAACTTCCACACCAGACCCGTTGCGAGTTCTTTCACCGTCAACCCAAAAGAAAAAAGCACCGATGAAAGAACCGGTTGATGGTAGCAACGACGGACAAGCAAGTAGGTATATCCCTCCCCGGGAAATGCCCAATTGGAAGCATGTGCTCTGTAAGCCCAGTTCCTTGGACCTATTTGCCAACGGAGGTCAAAACCTTGGGTGGGAAGAATCTCAAGGGAATGGCGGATGTGAGCAGATAGCGGCCCAATACCGCAATCTACTCAGCCCAGCCCAGCCTTATTACGAATCGGAACACGGTGAACTGTTCTCCGAGTCAGAATATGAAGACAACCCAATAGGAAACCGGGAGAGTCAAGATACCAACTGGAGCTTTTTGTTTAGGTTCTAGGGATTCTTCTAAAGGGGAAGTTAGGATATGATCACATCGGTCTGCACGCAGCCTGGTCTCCACTACTGTCTCGCTCTGAAGATATACACACGGTGTTGATCAAGCCTTTGTTGTGCATTGAAAACATAACCTAGTATGTAATCCATAATACAATCGAAAGGAGAAAAAAGCCGTTCTTAAAGAATAAAAGCAAAGGGCTCAGGAGAAAGTAAAGATGAAGAGAGATTGAAACGAAAGGTAGTGATGGACGCTGCTGTCCAAACCCATTGCCGTGTAAATCGTCCTGATTAAAATGAGTTTACCACCAAAGGGAAGTCATTGTACAAGCCAACATATAATCATGAACCCCAATATTAATACTAACAGAGATCCTGAAAGGTTCGGAGACGTCCTGCCCCTCCGAAGCCCTTCATATGCAACAAAAAAGAGTCGAGAAAAAAAGATTATTAAAAATATTCACCGAGAAGAGAATGCTTGCGGAGAGAAAAGAAGGTAAACAAAGACACAGAAGAACTCAAAAGGTGAGAATTAGAGGACGCTGCTGGCTACCCCGTGCTTCGACCCCTTGAGGCCGTCAAAGGTCGCCGTCCTTTTGCGCAACCGTGACCGTGCAGTTGTCTCTGCTAGCTCATCCGATGAGACTGTAGCGGAAGATGTTACGTTCTCCCCTTTGGCTCCAAGACCAAAAGCGGCGTCGTCGTCCAGTTTTTTCTGTGCTGCCTCACGACCCCGTTCGTAACGAAGTTTAACATCACCCTTCCATTGAGTTGCGAGAAGCCGATCCCAGATGGTGAAGAAGGGCTGGGAGAAGTTAGTCTTGATACCCCAACTCTGGTGGTGAATATCATGGTAGGCGGCATTGTTGGAAGTGAAATGCTGCAAGGGGTCCCAGGGGAAAGCATAGCCGCAGTGATCGTCCACAGTCTTAATAGTCGTACAGGTAAAAAACCACATGGCCTGGCGGTTAGTCATTCTAGCCGTCAAGAACGCAACACCGGTACCGGCAGTATCGAGGAGGAATCCCTCCACGGGATGGTTATACAAAGCACCGAACGCATATGGGACGTATAGGCGGTGATGACGCGAGTGAAAGGTGACTATCAAGACAGTTAGATTCAATATTGTTCAACATCGTCACTCACCGAGCGAGTAATAAATGAGAGAGAGATAGCGCTTACCATAAAGCCAACGGTTCAAGTGCATTGCACGGTGCAGGAAATACTGCCAGGTGTCGACGACGCATACACCCCAGACAAACTGCATCGTAGGAATGAAGTACCAATAGATGAAGCTAGCCATGGACAATTCCCAACCGGCGAACGCAGGAGCGATGGCTTCTACTCCATTCTCCAAGACCAAGGTTTGGGTGAGTCCCGGATAGCGTCCACCCGCGAGAACGCCCCCCAGTATGCTATAGCCATTCTTCGACAAGGATTTCGCCAATCCCATGGAGTCAATGCCGAACACCGCCAATAAACGCGGGAATGTCCTTTGCAGGAGACGGATACGCTGAGCCCAGACCGCCACATCGTATTCCTCTTTGCCGATGCATTCCACGGGATCGAAGTGCGACACAGCCATACCGGCCATGGTTTGAATTATCTGTTGTAGAATGACATCCCTCACGACTTCCCAACGCGATACGTGGTTCCTTTTGAGGACCTCTGCCGGGGTATGCAAACGGTACTGGGGAAACAACTCGTAGACATCGATGTAGTGATAGACCATGGACAAGGCCCAGTAAGCGATAATCGGTAGAATCAGCGCCACGACATTATCAGGAATCGGAGACAAAAGAGGCGGACGTGGTGTCAAGGTATACGCCGGAAGAGGCGGAAGGTCATAGGCCACCGACGCATTGACTGCCATGGTCAAGACGACAGCCACCCGATGTTAAAAGGTGTTTTGAAGATATCAGAGAGAAGGATCGAAGGATTAACAGATCAACACATGGGTTGAATTGAAGGTTGACGGGTTACGCGATGTAAAAAGCACAAGGCCAAAGAAAAGGATATCGATAATGGGGGGAGAAAAAAGAAAGAAAATGTAGTAGTATACAAGGAAGGGCCGCGGTTCCTGGATCCGGATCTTTCGCGATCCACAATTAGGGGAGGCGAACGGAGAATGCACGAACCGAGGGGCCGGAGATGCGTTCGGACGTTGGAGGTCCGAAGACGAGATGAATGGCAGAAATGGCCGGGTTCAATTCGGGGTCGAGTAAGAGAGCGTCACGGTAGGCACGAGAGCGAGTCGTCAATGGATATAAAAGGAAGTGAATGCGCGATGGGGAGACAAAAGTTGAAGTGGCACCACGGGAAAAGCCAGGCGACCGATAATCTGATCAATAATACGGTTGTGTTTTGTATCCGTCATATAGCAGCTAGTCCCCGGCTTGTATATGGGTCATTTTGGTATTAGAGCGGTACACCAATGGACGAAAAGGCCGTCTGCATCGTTGGCCGATCACCCCTGATGGGTTGCATTGCGCAGCCTGATCACTCAGGCAGCATATCCAGTCTTATGTAAGATTTAACATTTCCGGGTATGAAAACAATTAGGAAGTAGGACCAGCAAACAGGACTCCATTGAGATCATTTACCCCTCCATTGGTCTCTATTATTGTTCTACTTATTTTTTCGAGATTCTTCGCTTTCCTCTTGAGTTTAATCGATTTTTCCTTCGATTATTTGCCCACTGTCAGGCGCACCCCGAGCAAACTTGTTCGGGCCAGACAAGTCAGCTAGTCCCAATATGGCACTAGCGTCGGTTTGCCCCTCGAAACCAACCAGCAAAAGAGGGAAAAAAAAAAAAAAAAAGAAAAAAACTCAACCCCACCAAAAAGGTTGGTCAAGAAAAACGGGTGGCACTAAAACTTCAAATATAATTCCCCTCTTTCTCCTTCTCTTTCCTTTCCTCTTGTCTAGCCCTGTGCCATCTCCCTCTCATTTCCTCCTCATTTTCTTCTCTTCTTGTTAATTAGGTTTATTCCTATTCATCTATCAAAATGATCATTTACAAGGTGCGTTTTTTTCTTCTCGGGTGGCTAGAATTACCCCACTTTTTCATTATTTTCAATGTCAACGCAGATGACAACGATGAAGACATGCAGTTCACTGCGTCAAGCCCACACCAGATATATATGTAAAAGATACTAATAAGTTATGCTTTTCATAGGATATCCTTACCGGCGATGAGATTATCTCCGACGCCTTCAACCTCAAGGAGGTCGACAACATCCTCTGGGAGGTCGACTGCCGGAATATCACGATAGGGGACGAAAATATCCAGCTTGAGGGTGCCAACCCCTCCGCTGAGGGTGAAGACGACGACGCTGGTGGTGCCGGCAACGCGGAGCAGGTCCTCGACATTAAGCACAATTTCCGTCTCAATGATTACCCGAAGCTCGAGAAGGACGAATATAAGAAGGCCATTAAGGGTAAGTCTATAATATCATCCCATGACATGTTACAGAATGAAGATTAACATACTCTCCAGGCTACATGAAGAAGGTCCTCGCCAAGCTCGAGGAGAAGAAGGCCCCCGAGGAGACTATCAAGGAGTTCAAGGAGAATGCCCAAACCGCCCTCAAGAGGATCCTTGCCAACTACAAAGACTACGATGTTTTGGTTGGTGAAAGCTTTGGAGCCGATGCTATGTATGTCCAACCCTCGTCTCTTTCTGAGACATGCTCATTGAGCACGCACTAACATATTCACAGGCACATCCTCATTAACTACCGCGAGGACGGTGTCACTCCTTATGCCACTTTCTGGAAGCACGGTCTTGAGGAGTACAAGGTCTAGATTTATCTACAGTTTGCTGTGAATAATGTCCTGAATGAAAGAAGGAAGGTGCTGGAGAATGCGAACATCTTAATTCTGACAGAGCAAGTGGGGATGTGAAAACTCTTCGAGGAACCCCTCGGTCTCACATCTTAGTCATCTACTATAGCTCCCTCTATACCGCTTACTCGGCATCCTGCTTGATATCAGTCACGCCTCATGAATCCCAAAGCTGTTATGTCTCTTTCTGCATTATCATGCGTCCTACACAAGGATATCAAAACTTATATCTCACCCGCTTCCCTCCGCCATTGCATCCAGAATCGGGACGGGTAAAAGAAAATATCACTTCCAAGCCCTCTTCTTCAGGACTACCTGTTTCCACCTTCTTTCTCCCCGTTAAGTAACCGTTCCACTATGAGTATGCGTAGTATGTCGTAAACAAGAGTGTGGTTCCGTTCATGAAAACTATATACAAAAATAAACCAGGTATATGTACCGTAAAATACAAACAATTGGGGAAAATAAACGCCCTCTAAAACCCCAAAAACCAGGCTTGGTCTAAACAAACAATTCATCAACAGTATCCAACCCAATCGGGGCCAGGAATACTCCCCAGACCCGTTTCACTTCCCCCCAAACTACCACTTCGACTACCGCCACCAACCATGCCCCCGCCAAGATCCCCAAACTCGAATCCAGCCACGGGATCCAGTTCCATGAGCTCGTCAGCGACGGGGAGGTGCTGGCCGAAGACCGCGTCCCATTGGTCCCAGTCAAAGTTCAGGTTCGGGTCCATCATGGAGGGAGGCGTTGGGCCGGCGGCCATGGAATGTGCGCTAGGTGAAGCCAGGTCCATGAAGGATAAGGGAGGGGGTGGGGTTGAGGTGAAAGGGATGGCGGTGCTCAGTGGTGGGATGCGGTCAGGAGAAGGGATGGTGGAAGCAGGGGGAGGAGTTTCGACCGTCGCAGTCGCCTTGGCTGCGGGTGATTGGAGGATCTGGGGAGTCGGTAGATTTGGGGGAGTGTCTGGGACGGAGGTTGGGGCAGAGGTTTGGGGTAGTTGGTATCGAAGGGGACTGGGTCGTAGAGTGGAGACGGGGTTGGGGAGCATGTGCGAGCGTGTCATGTTGTAGAACATCTTTGAGAAGTCTGCGAGTTGCTGTCGCGATGTCATTGTTGAAATTGATGGAGTCGGGGCTATAGAGCCGCTATTGGCATAATAGGGATTGGAGGCACAGGGGTATTCGTCAGGCCCTGATGCTGCACCGGCTTGAATCTGTGCTTGCTCGGTCCATAGCTTATGTGGATCCAGACCAGCTTTCTGCCAGGCTTTCTGGCGTAGTCTGCGAATCATATCCCATGCCTCGCGGCCGCCATCTTTCAGCGGCCGTTGGGCTGAGATGCCGTCCTCGCCGCCGACAACACCACCATCTGGTCCGGTGAGTGAGAAGATCTTGTCGATAAATGCCCTCGACTTAGGCGCCTCAGGGCTATAAGGCCGTTCGTAAAGATCGATGAGCATGATCATGGCGGCATGCATTGGCTGATGGTTGCCCGGCCAGCTCCATTGGAAGGGTTGAAAGTCAGGGTCGGTGGCAAGGGATATGAATTTCTCCATGAAGCCGTGGCAGTGGCGGAGAGCACTTTTTTAGAGTCAGAACAAGAAAGCCTTGTGTCTTAATAGCATAATTTGATCATACCTGTGTCTTGCCGCTGGCCAAATACGACTCTTGGCGTTCTTAAGGAATGGTTGGTAGGCGACACAGAATGCCTTACAATACATTAGAAACGGTTCCTCAAATGTCAATGTTAGGGGCACTCACCTTATCAATGAATAGAGAGAGCAGTATCCTTGCCCATTTATGAAAAGATACGAGAACAGGAGAGTGGTATTGTTCTGTACAACGACCAGGCCCTTCTCCGGGAAGTTCCATGTCGCTAGTTCTCATCTCTACCGGAGAGACTGAAAACGAAAGCGATCTATTATTAGCGCTGGAAGAAGGTTGATAGTTTTCGATTACTGGGATTCGGTTGATTATAGAATTGAGTTTGAGTTGCAGGTCGAGGAGGTTTGACCTGAGCTCCTCCATGTCCCTGCGCGTCACGGGTTTCGTGCCCAGTTGAATCTTCAATATCCGACGGACAGCACCTATGAGTGTCCACGTTAATGCTATCGATCATAACGCAATAGCAGGGTGAACTTACGGGCCATGACATATTTGCCTCTAGCTGATAAATAATACACGTTGACCATAGATGGTCCACCGCATAAAGTTGGATCATCAGGATTGTCGGGTGGCCGCATACCAGATGCCACCAGTTCCTCGTACTTTTCGGCCTCGGGTGTCCCTAGAAGTGTGTCTTTGACTTCGCTGGCGTCGCGGACATCCCAGAAGTTCTCATCGCTGACCAAGGGAGGCAGCCCGCTAGACATAGCAACAACGCCATCCATATGCACGATATGCCACCATATTCGCCGCCGATATTCGGCTTCATAGGGTTTAATCCCGAATTTAGCAGGGTCTCGATGCAGGCCCATCGTCTGTGCTACCCTCATGGCCAGACTAATGAACAAGCTGCTGGTTAACGGTTCTTCTTCCTTTGAAAGTATCGTTTGCACCAGGAGATACGCAGCCAACCCTTGTAGCGAAGGGCTGCGCGGAAACGATATCTTCGTCAGCCACCGCGTAACTTCGTCGTTGAAAGTTTTAGAAAGTGCGGATCGCGAAGAGACATTGAATTCAGCCTTGATGGTCCGGATCGAAATGGTGACCGAGCCACCATACCAAATAGCGTAAAGAAGAGGAATAAACGAGGGGTCCGGGCAAGAATCTCCAGAGTAGCTGCTGTAATCGTACCAGTCCCAGAAGGAGTTGTATAGCTTTAAGATTGTTGGTGGATGGATCACTGGACTGATAGCATGAATTCCAGACATAAATCCTTTGTACAGAATATGACTCTGTCGTTTCGTCGGCACATGATCAAGCATCTCCGGTTCGACATGCTTCTCTTTCACTGATGGGGAATCACCCGTAGGGAAGAGCACCGACTTCTGGAATTCTTCAGGACCAGATACTCGATCACGTCTGACTCCACCAGAGCTATCAATCGATGTCTTCCACGGACTACCTCTTGCTTTCGCCATCGTATCCGTCATATTATCATCAACAGAGCTTTCGTTAGCCGTAGTATCTTGATGTGAGCGGCTCTGGTACTTGAGTAATTGATTGAGCTCATTGATCTGCGACTGTTAGCATGTATAATACGAAGTATCGTGGTAACTTGTATCATACCTCATGTGATATATAAGCCCAGTATGTCGTCCCAACATATCTAACAATCAGTCAGCTCCACCTCTTCGCAAGTAAAGAACATGTGACGTACCTCGACCTACCCCCATCCTCCAAGCTCAGATGACCCAGATTCAAACTACCAATCGGATCCACCAAGTCTGTAGCAAGACCCGCAGGAATTGGAAACTCATCATTCGAATCCGTGCGACGGGGGCTACCTGGACGAGACGCGCCCGCGCTCTTCACAGGCGCGCCATTCCCCGGTCGAGCTTCACCCTTCCCAACTTCAGCATTGACATTCTGAGCCAGTAAAAGCCGTTGTTCCGCATCCAAAGGTCCATTAGTCTTGCTGAGCCGCTCAATCATCGACGTGAGTTTATCCAACCGCGCTTCGATCGCCTGCGACCCGTACTTCTGCTCAGGAGACCCAGCCTGCCTCAGATGCCCGTAGAGCGACCCAATATCGTCAATATCCTCATCCAGCGGTCGCGAAGATTCCCTCCGTCGCTTAATACCGTGCCCACCTGCTGTTTGACCGTTGCGCGACCCGGTGTCTTTCTGCGGCGCAGCATCGTAGATACATTCGGTTCCGTTCTTCACGCAATTTCCGCAGATAGGATGCACCTAGTAGCCCGTTCAGCACATTTTTGTCTCGCTGCAAATCTCATCAAGAAGGATGACGTACCTTGTCGCATTTCACCTTCCGCCTCCGACAAGTATGGCAGCTGTAGCTGGCGCGGTTTCGGGTAATCTGACGAGCTCCGGCCTTTGCCGTCGACGACCGGGACGCAGTCGACTGTGGGGTAGATACTGGCGCGGAGGTGTTATTCAGCTGGGACTGGGCCGTCGCACCCAGGTTCGAAGGCCCATGGCCGGGCGAAGTGCTCGTTGGGCTCGTGTCCATAATCCCTTAATTGGAGTGGCGGGGTTCTTCAAGCGTCAACGGGACCGCACAGTGGATTCATCGGGAACGGCGCAAGCGTGACAACGAGTCAAACCATAGGCGCGAAGGAGTAGAAGTGGCCGATGTCAATACTGGAGCATTCAACTTTCCAAAATCTAGTGTTTTGTAGGGATGATGATGGCCGAGGCTGATTTATGTCTGGGGTAAAGTCCGCGTTATCAGCGACGATCGTTCGAATTCCGATGGCCAATCATATGAGGGCTTATACGGAATTCGGCGACGGCCAGACCATGAATTCAATATTGACTCAAAGCACGACATTGAGGGGCATTTGGGTACTTAGTTTAATTCTATGAGATTATATTGTTTACATCAACATCCTCCGGTAGAACCTAAATAGTGTCGGTTATTGCCTGCATGATATGAGTCACATATCTGGGTATATCAAACGGGTATGTATGCATCTATGGCTTAAGGTCGCAAGAGCGTTTCAGCATCTCACACTGCAACTATTCACTCTGTACCGTGCTAATACCAGACAGACGGCGGTCGGCTGAAAGCGCTTCGCAATACCACTTTTGATTTCAACTTGGTATCAGAGAAGAGCATCGAAGCCCTCTATAGGTGTAAACAAACGCCTTACGCCCGTACAATGCAGCCAAAAACGTGTATACAATATGGACAGGTAGACAATCGTAATAACTCCATATGACAGGCCACCTTAGGCCTTCCCCTTCTTCTTGTCCTTCTTTTTCTTCTCCTTCTCGCCACTGCCTCCAGAGGGTTCTCCTCCCATCATCGCCGCCAGCCCGGGCATTCCAGGGATCTGAGGCATCCCCGGCATACCCTGCATGTTCTGCATCTCGGCCATAGCATCCTTGAGCGGGTTATCACTGACACCACCCCCGCTGTAGGCAGGTGAGTGGATGGGAAGAATTGTGCCTATCTTCCATCCGCGGGGAGCAGGAGGGGCAGGGGGAAGCTTTTCTGGCATTGGAAGTCCGCTGATTCTCAGACGGTAAGGCGATTTCTCGGTTGTTGGGTGAGCTTTAAGGTACTGGGCCACAAGGATATAAAGGTGGTGCTCTGAAGACAAGTTAGCAATATATCTTAAGGTAGCATCGGACGTTCCCCAAATATAGGCACGTAGAATAATATAAAGGCAAGCAAAGCGGGAGAATAAAAAGAAAACGCACTATTCTTAATCTGTGGGTTTGCCAGTTTCCCATCCTCGTCCTTCAACAACACCCGTACTCGACCTGGGTTCGCCCAATCCTTCGGGTGCAGTTTCTCAGGCTCGAATCCGACTTGCAGTCCCAGCATCTGTGCAGCATCGACAATGTCTCGAGCCAATGGGTTCTCCACAGCCAGCTCTGCGCCGACCTTCCGGCCCTCTGCGCGGGTTCGCGATTTGTCGAAGTACACGGGATACAGGCACTGGTAGTGTTTCGGGATTTCGCGACGAGGTTCAGGGGCTGGCCTCATTGGTATCGACGAGGCACCCTGAGGAGAGATACCTGCAGCGGAGAGGAGGGATTCATTGGTGAAGTTGGAGGGCGTGGAGTCGGAGGGGAAAACCTCATCTGGATCGGAGTCGTACACCTCCTCTACTTGTGCGTGTCGTGACATGGCGATTCCAATAGATTAAGAGTATACGGATAAAAGGGTTTAGGGTACGAACGGATTGAAATTGGCGAGTAGAGGGTGGGTTGGGGTAACTGTCAGCCTATGTTGGCCTTTCTGTGCGGAATGGAGTTTTAGTGGCTCCAGTGCGGAGCGGAGAGTTTCCACCGCCCACACTCGCGATAAGAGCTGTTCAGGTACACCATCAACCGGACTCTTGTAAATAGTTTTGCTTAAAATAAAGAGAGAGATAAAAAAGAATATACTTGATGAAGTTCCTGTTTGCTGTAGTAATTCTTTAATTAAACCTTTTCTATTGGGACGTAGTACCTAAAGCGTTATATGAAGAATGTAAAGTTCTCGTAGCTATCATGGTCTATAAAAAATATATAGCCGAGTAACAGCATGACTTGCAGATTTGGGAATAATATGGAAAGATTGTATTTTGTGATGTAGCTAAAGTATTTCTGACGTGATCTAGAAGGTCAACTAATGCTCCTGTGTTAACAGCGTTTGATTCTTAATAGGAGAAGGAGAATGGAGGGATAATGCACTCGATGCATAGAAGCACTGATAGGTCTACCCACCACTAATACTTGAGATGCAACACTACTCATCGAAGTTAGTATAATCTAACAAATCTAACCCCTGATCTAGTATCTATTTGCTGTCTAAAACATCAATGATGTTTGCCCTAAGTAGAGCTATCCTCAATCAAGTATACGCCCGAAGCCCAATCAGCCGAATGCACTTGTTGCTGACTAAATTTGGAAGCGTGCATAATCAGCTGTGACTCAATGATTGCCAAATCATAACGATATCATGCGAGTATCTTCGTATCGTGCCACCGATTAGTCGGGCCGTCGGTGAGTGCGGCCAACCATCCGCTCGGGATCTCGATCGGCATGCCGACCCCCGCCCCTACCCCACAAATTAACAAGTTCTTGATAAGGCCTGAAGAAGAGTGTACTGAAGATATAAATGCAGATGTAATTCCTCCGTATGGGTGGAGATTAGCCCTATCCTCACATTGTTATATTTCTTAACCGTCAGCCCTAGTTTTCCTCAATTATTGACCAGTTGCTTTTGTTCCAGTTACTAGCCCGAGTCATCAACCAGTATATTCAACCATGTCCAAAGAATTGAACAATAGCGCCGTCCTACATCGCGATACCCGCTTCCTCCCCAGGAAAGCAGTCGGCGGCAAGGGCATCTACATTTTTCTCGAAGATGGCACCAAGTTCCTCGACTCGACCGGTGGCGCAGCCGTATCCTGCCTCGGCCACGGTCATGAAAAGGTCAAACAAGCCATCATCGATCAAACCAATACGATATCATATTGCCATACGGCGTTCTTTGGTACCGGAGTATCTGAAGAACTAGCTCAATTCCTTGTCGATTCAACAGGCGGAAAACTGTCGAAGGTGTACATGATTAGTTCTGGTATGTCTTAATCTCCAATGCTCAGATATGATACTAACATACCTCTACTAGGCTCCGAAGCAGTTGAAGCGGCATTGAAGTTGGCTCGACAGTATTTCCTTGAGCTCCCAACACCCCAACCTCAACGCACCCGGTTCATCGCCAGAAAGCCCTCTTATCATGGCATCACCCTGGGCGCTTTAGCGGCGGGAGGGCACGTCCTTCGACGACAACCCTTTGAGCCATTGCTTCCCCAAAATATCTCCCATGTATCTCCTTGTTACCCTTACCGAGGTAAGGAGAATGGCGAAACAGATGCGGACTACGTTGCTCGACTTGCTGCAGAGCTAGACGCCGAATTCCAACGTGTTGGACCGGAGAACGTCTGTGCTTTTGTTGCGGAGCCGGTTGTTGGAGCTGTGAGTACCACACCCCTACCATACACCTATACTTTTCTATATAACAGCAGACCTAATACTCGGATTGTCACAGGCTTTGGGCGCCGTCCCCGCTGTTCCCGGCTACTTCAAAGCCATGAAAGCAGTGTGCGAGAGATACGGAGCGCTTCTCATTCTCGACGAAGTAATGAGCGGGATGGGTCGCTGTGGAACGCTACATGCATGGGAACAGGAAGACGTAATCCCTGACCTCCAGACTATTGGCAAAGGCCTTGGAGGTGGATATGCTCCCGTATCCGGTCTTCTGATCGGAGAGAAGATCGTGCAAACGTTAGATAAAGGCACAGGCGTTTTCCGTCACGGGCAGACGTACCAGGGCCATCCGATCTCGTGTGCTGCTGCGCTGGCTGTGCAGAAAGTCATTCAAGAAGAGAATTTACTAGAGAATATACGGAATATGGGGATTTACTTGGAAACCCAGCTTAAAGGTCGGTTGGGAGATCACCCGTATGTGGGCGACATTCGCGGGAAGGGGCTATTTTGGGGGGTAAGTTTAACATACCTTGAGAACTGTGCGGGTTATTTGGTTTAGGAAGACTAACGGATGGGCACTACAGATTGAGTTCGTTAAGGACAAATCCACTAAGGAGCCCTTCAGCCCCGAGATGGGAGTAGCGGCTCATATCCAGGAAACTGGTCTGGATCCGACATACGGAATCTCGTTGTATGCGGCTGCAGGGTGTGTGGATGGAACGCGAGGAGACCATGTTCTCCTTGCACCACCATACATTGTAACGAAGGATGAGATTGATCTTATTGTGGAAACTACTGCTAGAGTTCTGGAGCATGTTTTTACCAAAGTGGTGAAGGTTTGAGTGACTGGCATGGTTATTCAAGGTGTGAATGACTGCAGCGAGGTCAATGTATACAAGGATGGTTCCGGTAATATGAGCTTGTGTCGCTTTAGAATATATGGGATGGATGTATAATGCCCACTCAATCAAAACAACTCAAACACTGAGCCAGGTATTCACTTTATTGAGCTGTGGATCATCCAAGAAATCTATAATACACAACATACAATGGTCACATTAGGCAGTTGCATCAATCTCAGCACCATTGGAAGCAAGTACATCTTTCAGCTTCTCCTTGGTTTCACCGTTTGTTACAGTAGCAGGTGGAGGGCCCTCAGCCCACATGCTAGCAACTGTTTCCACCGCACGTTCGATGACCACTCGAACCCTGTCTCTCATTACGGCATTGGCACACTCGACTTCAAGATCCTCGAGCCATACCCGCGCAATGTGCTTGTCAACTCTGATCTCAATTCCGGGTACCGGAATTCCTAGAGCGTGGAGTCGCGCAAGTTCGGCGGCTTCCAGTTCAGCTAGACTTTCGTCATCGTCTTCCTCTTCTTCTTTGAGAGTCTGCTCCGCAGCACTCAATTGCGCCGACGTTTCGTTCTTCGCTGCCCCGTTGGTAAGTTGAGTAGTGGGTAGTCGCGGACGCTCAATGGGTGATATGTCCGATCCGAACTGTGCCTCAAGCATCATGAGAAGGCGTGCGAACCGTTCTTCAGAACCTAGCTGTGAATGAGGGTTAGGAAGTTCGAGAGTGTCCTGATGGTGGTGGTGGTGGTGCTTTTGCTTGGCGGATTCTGTTAAGATAGTGTCAGTAACTGAAAGTGGTCGCCTATATGGTGTGAGGTGTGTGACATACGCTTCACAGATGCAGGGCTGCTTTCGACAGTGAGCAGGACTGCCATGACAGCATCGGCAACCCCATCATTCATCATGTTTCCTTCCCACTCGAGCTCGACCTCGCGAGTACGAGGGAAATAGCGAATGACTACACAACCCATAACAAGATAGGCCTGTTCATTTTCGATAGGAATTTCTTCATCGGCAGCCTCCTCCTTGAGTTTGGATATTTCCTTGGAAACCTTCTCGTTCTCCACGAGCTCCTCCTTGACGTCGGTCTTCGGACCAATTTCCTCGATAGCACCGAAAGTGCCCTCGAGCGCCCATTTGATCAGGTCCATACTCGCCGAGCTGAGGGTTATATGTTGCTTGCAAGTGATAGTTGTCGTAGTTAGACCGGCATATTCGCGTAGATCATCGGGTGCCATCAATGATAGGTTGAATCCGTTTTGAACGAGAACACCGGCCATGAGGTGGCCATCGTCTTGCTCCGAAGGAGGCGCGATTTGGGCCAGCTTTCCGACGACTTTCGCGATTTTGTCCTTCTTGAAAGGGATACGGACTTCTTCACAGTTTGCTGGTGTATATACCTTGACCTTTACAGTCTTCTCCGCATTGAGACTAAGAAGCTTGGACTTCAGTCGCATCATCTGATGTTTTTCGCCATGAACGAGGATCTGGGATACGGTCAGGGATCTGGTTTATGGGTGTAATGGACAAGGAACATACCACAACAGGGGCAGAAACTTCTTCAATGAAGTTGCGATTTTCAACGCCATCAACATGAGCTGCGAAGCTGATTTCATCCACAGTACATCTCCTTGGAATCATGACTTTCTGTTCTTCATCATTGCCGCCCCTTCTTGCCAGCCCAGACGCTGCTCGTGACATGACGGCTGGAATTTGCTCGGGCTCATTAAGTAGCTGCTTGGCCATTGTACCCTCAACACTGTAACCGGTCATAACAACACCGTTGCGTTCATTTGGGGCCCAACGCTCAAGGAGTTCTCTGCTTGTACCAGTTTGTAGCATACCCGGGGAAGCTAGCATCACGCAACCCCCTACATCATCGAAACGCTCCAGGCTTCGCAAACTCCTAACGAATCTGAAGTCCCAGGGCCCAGCGCTGATACTCTTATCACCGCTAGCTTCTGCCTCCGCCATACGCTGCCGAAAGAGTCGCTTGATGTTGTCATTCATTGCGCCGATATATGTCTGATACACAACCATGCATCTCCGGGCCGTATTTCCAATGTAGTATATAGGCACTTTCTGCAGTTCAGGATGCTTCTCCCAGTATTCATCAAGAATAAGTAGCAACTCTTGGGCACGACCAAGAGCAAACACAGGCATTAGGACTCTACCACCTCGGTTCAAGACCCCAGTGATTGACTTCATAAGAGCAGCTTCTCGTTCCAAACGAGGTGGGTTGGATGAGATTCCAAATGTCGACTCCGTGATAAGTACATCGATCTTTATCCCTTTTGGCACTTCAGCTGGAATCAAGTGTCGGTCTTCTTCACGTGAGTAATCTCCAGTAAAGAGAATATTCAAGCCAGCTATTGAAATCAAGAACATAGCGGCACCAAGGACATGGCCGGCAGGGAAAGGAGTAATACGGATGCTATTGATTGTGTGTGTCGTATTGAAATCGATGGTTTCAATCAGAGGAAGTGTAGACAGGTGGTCATGTTCGGTATAAAGAGTGGTACGTTGATCGGACGAAGATGCTGTGTTGCTGACCCGTACATTGTCCTGAATGAGCCATTTGTAGATAGCCTTGGTCGCATGCGTCATAAAGACACGGCCTTTGAAGTTCGTCTTGCTGAGGACATAAGGGAGAGCGGAGGAATGATCAACGTGAAAACTAAGTAGGAATCTATCAGCCACCTGCTTGACCTAGGGTATCCAGAGAAGGCTATGGACACCGAGCCAAGAACGCCAAAGCGATGAACAGATACAGAGATACATTCGGAGCACAGGATAAATAGCTAGTATAATTTGTATTGTGTTTCTCGTATACATGGGAAGAAATAAGCTCTGCATCGATGAGAACTAGACTTCCACTGAAGACAGATTTATCCAAAATCAAGCTCCCGAAGACCGAAGGAACCATATGGCAAGCGGGAATGGCTATGGACCACGATGGACTTTGCAAATACAAAGGAGAGGAGTATATTACATACTGGCTAATCAGAAGGATATCCACTGTGCTCAAGTCGAACTCGTCGAAGAACGGAAGAGCAGAGAATCCCTCTTTCGCAGGATGCATACCGGCGTCAAGCTGTAAGGAAGGGA
Source organism: Aspergillus oryzae RIB40 (assembly GCF_000184455.2). Taxonomy (NCBI): domain Eukaryota; kingdom Fungi; phylum Ascomycota; class Eurotiomycetes; order Eurotiales; family Aspergillaceae; genus Aspergillus; species Aspergillus oryzae. The sequence goes on along the minus strand of NC_036435.1, from coordinate 3,748,895 downwards.
TCGGTCAGCAATAACTACCCATGAAAGATGCCCATGTAGCTACACACCATCACTGTTTTCCCCTTATACTGAATAATGTGACATGATCGGCCAACCTCGTTCCCTCCACCTAGACAGTAGAACCCCAGCTCGTCTGACGGATCGACAGGCTCATCGTCGACCGAGGCATTCAAAGCCGATGCTTTTCGTTTTGTCGCCATGATGCACTGTATTTAGCAAGTTTTGTTAAGACAATTCATCTATCTTTTGCGTCACAGTGGCCCTTCCGAGGATAAAGCGCAATGTTAGCGCAAAGACTGGACTAGGAGCTATCCCTCTCATGTAACACTTAATTTGTCGGGAGTAGATCAGCCATGGCAGGCGTGTAAAATAATAGAGCAAAAGCCTATGGTCTGAATGGCAGCGGTGAATGAGAATTCCCCGACTAATGCCTTGCGCAACTCTGCCAATCCGTGTGGATCTCAAAGAGCATCAATGGAAGTAACAGTTGGAACAAAAGAAACGCGCTTCCGCCGCCCAACTTACCTAATTTACACGTGACCCCAGCGGGATCCGCAAATCTTGTCAAGGAAAAGCTCCCTTTCCATCTGCGAACAACACGGTTAGACCCGGTCTATTCACGACGCACGCATCTATTCTTCTGTGAGGGTACATTTGTTGGATTTATTTGACGACTCTATGTTGGACGCTATTTCCTGAGATGGTTACAGTTGGTGGTGGTGGCGGTTCGAGCAATCCGCTCAGTTTCGACTTTCGCGCGGCCGTGGCCTTTGCATCTCGATAGACGTGACCGAATCTACAAACGATATCCTATACGAAGTTATCACCTCAAAACCGAGAAACACAAGTCACCATGGCGCAAACACAACCGCAACAGTTCTCTCAATCTTTCTCCCCACCGGGGTCCTCCCCCTCTCCGGGGGCAGCTTCCCCGGTGAATGGTGGCGTTCCTCCACCAGTCAAGCGACAACACCTCTCACCTCTCCCGCAATCACCTTACGCCTCACCGAGCTTTGGAACGTTACAACTACCTCAAAACCAACCGATGCCTGTAAATGGAGCGAATTTGAACGGCGCGGGTCAACAAACACCGCAAACACCCGCTCCCCCACCTGCAGGCACAATGGGGCCACCTTCTCGACCAGTAGAGAAAGCGACAGATGCCGCAGAGCTTACAGATGTCCTGGCTTCATCTGGTATCGATGTTAGAGAGGAGGAGGCATTTCTTACCAGCAGTTACTCAGCTCCGGGGACCCAGGCACAGCAGCCTCAAAGACCTCAACAACCTCTCCCACAACAGCAGCCACAACCTCCGCTGAATACTTCCTTTACATCACAAGCTTCAACAGTATCAACACAACCTAGCTTCACAGAACCTTCACCATACAAACCGCCAGCAACTCAGGAGTCATTCTACTCTGAGCCACCAGCAGCAGCCCCTGCTCCGTTTAAAGATCCCAATGAACCAACGCGTGAGGATACTGAAGCAGCTAGACGTGCCCAGTACCACCTGCAAGAACCATTCTTATTGACGAAAGTTTTGGAGCAAAAATTGCAACGACGTGGCTTTGAGCTTGGGGTTCGTATACCAGCCGAAGGCTTGTTTCATCCGGTACCAGGCCGTCCGCAACCGATCGAAGTTACCGGGCCCGACGGATCATCTGTTGTACGTACTGGGCAGACCATCTTAAATCAGGAAGGGGCACCTTTGGTGGACATACTGAACTTGATGTCAATCTCTTGCGAAGAGCGATTGCGGGGCGTCATTGACTACTCTTCTACGCTCGCACGAAGCCGGCGTGCCCACTCACATGGAGTTGTACCTGTTGAATTCAGGGACATGGCTGTTTCGGCTGGTGTGCCCAACGGGGCAGGTGACAAAACACCACTCAAACGTGTGTTGAACTCTTGACAGATAGACTTCTCTGACGTTGGCTAACAAAACATAGGACCTCATTCAGCAACCGAGCAGCCTACAGCCAAATCATTAGCTGAAAAGTATCGTGCGCTTATGGAAAGAGACAATTCTAGCGAAGAAAGCCGAGCTGCCAAACGCGCCAAGCGCAGTGCGAACGCTATCCTAGGCGAAAGCGGACCGGTGAGGGCCGAATCCGTAGATCTTCCTGGCTCCGGTGCCTCTACACCGATCCCAGAAAAAGCGCCGAGTATCGATAAGAAGGGAATGTCTAAGAAAGAGGCTAAAAAGCTCATGGATGCCAAGGCAAGCGAGGCCCAGCAACACCAACAGTCTGTGGAAACCGCACGACTCGCCACCAATAGCATGCTCTCGGGCCGTATGTTTGGAACCAAAAAGTCCTACTCGTGGTTAAATCGGGGAGCAGCAGCCACCAGCAGTGGCTTTTCTACACCATCACGTGTCAGTACCGCGACTCCAAGCGGGACGAGTTCTGATAAGCCTGGACGTGAACCAGCCGTCGTGCCCGCAAAGCGACTGGGATTGTGGCGGGAGGACAAAGACAAGGGCTCGGGGGTTCAGGTCCGAGATATCTTATTCATGCTCGAACTGGATGGCAGAGGCTCCCGACACGTGCAGAAAGCGTATTCGAAGGATCTGAAGGAAGACCGAATAGACTGAACAGGCCTTCCTCATGTCCGATATGAAATGAACCGTTGATGCTAGTTTCGCTGCATTCTCGACTTAGCATTTGATCTTTCTTGTCTTTCGAGGTCCGCACAGTTACTGCGCAGGACCGTGGTCTCTGGCGTTGCGGTCGGTATATTCTCGTTTTACTCGACACCTCCGCCTCGGGTGTCTCACGCCTTGTTCTTGTATTTTTCTCCGCGTGCATTTTCTTCCTCGAGGCTGGAGTGGAGTCACTGCATATGTGTGCCGTTTCTTTTCCTATGGCCTTCTACTACTACTATTATTATTTTCACGAGTACTCGATTTAATTGGGGTGGGATCCTTTTTTGCAGAGGCCGCTGCAGGATACAATCACCTTGCTTCTTATACCCTTGGTGACGGTAAGGGGAACAAATTATAAAAATCAGATAATCTGATGAATGTAAACTTTGTCTGATTTTTCCCACTCGCTCGACCGGTACTTGTAGAGGATAAACAATTGCACGGTAGAGATTGAACTGCGTACGGTGTGAGAGTATACATACTCAGGTCACGTTGCCGGGTTCCATTATTCAAGTCTCGACTGTACTGGGGTTAGGGCCGGACGTGAACATATTGCGGGAACCTCTACGCACCAGACACGCAAGCAGAAGATCGCATCGTCACCACATTAGCACCCACATTACCCTTTCACTGCCACGGGAGATACATCAATTAATATCACAAGAGCAAATGCTGAGGGATCCCCGAAGACTTTTCTTCGATTAAACCTTGTGATGGTGACCGTACCGGATTTAAGTGTCAAAAGACTGAAATTGAGGTTGAGTGGATGAACAAGATGACATCAGTTCGCAGCGAGCCAAGGGAACCTGACCAAAAAAAAGCGGAGGGGCTCCATCCAATCCCGTCCAATCATTCGCCTCAGCGGCGCCATCACCCAGGTTGGACTAGCGTTGTATGTATGTATGTACTAAATGTATGTAAGTGCTGGGGGAAGAAAAATTAAAAAAAAAGGAAGTTAGCGAGTTCCTTTTAGTATGTATGTACCTACTTTAGGGGGGTTAATTTACGTACTTCTGCGAGGTAAGTAATAAAGTAAAACTGTGTTTCAGTACACGAAGCGGTTGCTCCGGTCGACAGGAAAGGCCTTCTACCGTCGCTACATCGTTTACCAACCAACCTCAGATCGACATTGCATCTTAGCTAGGAAAGGGAAAACACATAGAAGTTAGTATTACCCCCTAATTGTGATATCTCGTGGCATGTGGAAGAATTTAATTCGGGTTTAAATTATCTGAAGAATGTTTCTGCATCCGGGGAGGGAAAAGAGATTCGGAAAAGAAAAATAGAAATTAAAAATGAGGAGTCTGATGGACCTGCTCTGGGGGCGGCAGTATTTAGTATGATTTTTTACCTTTGGGACGATTAAGGCTAGACTCCCGGCGCTATTCATCACTGGGTTGCCCCGGGCGCTGCACTTCGATGAGCCTTGCGATCTGCGAGTGAGTCCCATGGCTGTGTGTGCGATGGTTATATGTCGGTTGTTGTGTCGTTTAGGGGCCATATCTGGCACATTCTTCTCTCGGTATTACTGACTACGACGTATATCCTCTTTGTATGCCTGTACTGTATTTCTTCGTCGTACTAGTATACCTGAATATAGGACAACAACCCTAAAACACGAAGAGATCACAGATACGTCCTGGCCTGTGTCTTGCACGATCTGAATCTGCTATTAATTAATTAGATTAATTACCTTAAAACTGAATGGCGGTCCACACCCTGAAGGAGTTGCTGTCGTTGGAAAAGCGCTGGTGCGTGTCATGACCGAGCACCAATGCCTCCTCACGAGTTGCCCATTAATTAATTCAATTGGCATTTGCCAAAACATCCTCGCTGTCCGTGTGTCGTCGTTTCGGGGGATTTTCCTCAATGCAATCAATCTCGGTCTTTTGATCTTTTTTACAAGAATTATTCCTCTCTTCCATATCATATAATTATTTTTCATTCTTATTATAATCATAATTACTATGATTAGGTGCATAATACCTTTTACTTGATCATCTTCTTTTTTTGTATTGTTCTATTCTCTCTCCCTTATTTATTATTATTTTTCTTTTGTCCAAGATAAAATACATGATCGTTTTTTCTATCCTATTGATCCGTTTCGCCTCAGCAGCAGCCTCACATTCTCTCGATTCCCCTTCCACTCCGCCCAGGTAATAAATTCATACTAAAGGATATCACCTGTTCTCTTCTCCCCTACCTGGGTTTTACGTACCGAAACCGATGCCAATGGTACAGCCTATTGTCCAAGCGAAGCAAATCAGACAAACGGGAATCCTACCGTTCCCTCCATCTATTTTATTCTATTCCCATAATTTCCCCCATTTCCTACTAGTTAGTATTTACCTCTGAAGGCTTCGCTCCTCCGACCGCCTCTCAGTCATCATCCCCACGCCTCTCAACCGCTTCCCTCCCTCTCCCATCTCCTCTCATTCTCTCTCGTCTTCATCGCCTCTCTGTCTATATTTCCTGAGACGACTTTTGCTTCACTGCCAATTATTTTCCTTGCGTTATTTGTGCTGTCAACCGGATTCGCCGTCTATCAATCGACTGGGAGCATTACGAGAAACTCCGGGTTTCCGACCTGGTGTTTCGAGTCCCCTGTCTTTTCACCACCCCCCCCCAAAAGTAGAGTACGACGGTCTACTGCGATCCGACGGGGTTAGACCTCCTCTACCCTTCATAATTCTTCCCTGGTGCCTCGCCAGCATCCGCCGCTCCGACGACCGGTTGGATTTGTCTCCTCACCATGTCGACTCCCTCCACCGCCACTGCGACACACCCTACGCATCATCAGCAGCACTACGGATATCCTCACCACCCGCCCTACCAACCGAACCCTCCCTATCCGACCACGACCGCCGCGGCCACCTCTCGCCTTGCCACCACATATCCCTACGCCGTCAACCCGGCAACTGCCACCCTACCCTTCACACAATCTCCAAAGATCGTCTCGGCGGCTCCCACGCCGACGACGACGGCGGCAACTATGCCCCCAACTCACAATGGGGTCAGCGCTAGCGCGGCCCCAACCCAGACCGGAAGGAGGAAAAAGCCAGACTGGGGCGAGTTCTACAAGAATGGGATCCCGAAGGAAGTTATTGTCATCGATGATACTCCACCGCCGGAGCAGTCCAAGGGCTCCGCTCGCAACTTCGCGACGACGTCCACTGCGACGGCCGCCTCCAACGGAAACCTGCCCCAGCCCGCGGGAAAGAAACGGCGCACCGGGGTCGAGTCAGCGTATGATGTGACATATTATGACCGTCCGTCGTTCTCGATCAACCCTCAGCATTATGGAGAGGATTCTTCCGCTGCCTCCATTTCAACGGATCGCACGACGTCTCTGCACACTACTGCACCTACTTCGCTTTCTCAGGGAAGCTCTGGTGCGAGTAACGGTGTTTACTACGAGGATGCTAATATTGGACAAAAACGGAAACGGGTCACCACCCGCAAATCTGCTCGGGATGAGCAGAAACGGCGAGAACTGGAGAATGCCGGTGATGCGTTTTTGAACTATATTCCACCTCCCAAGCCGATCATCAAGGCAAAGGATGTTCCAGTGCCCGTTGTTCGGGACGTAAGTGGCTCATACACCTTTTTACATTATTTTCCGAGTCGCAGGATTTTAACACGCTGTAGTACGCAAACCGAGGAGAAAAGTACGATGACGATGATGGTCATTATATTGTGACACCAGACACCCCATTAACAGACCGATGTGGGTAACACCCGGTGACTGTATGTACTCGCCTGACTGACACTTCATAGATTCGATCATAAAACTTCTTGGCCAGGGAACGTTTGGAAAAGTGGTTGAAGCGTTTGATAAGCATCGCAAGACCCGTGTTGCGGTCAAGATCATTCGTTCCATTCAGAAGTACCGTGACGCGTCGCGGATTGAGCTTCGAGTGCTGTCGACATTGGCTTCGAACGACAGGCAAAATCGAAACAAATGCATCCATTTACGCGATTGCTTTGATTATCGCAACCATATTTGCATTGTCACGGACTTGCTGGGGCAAAGTGTTTTTGATTTTCTGAAGGGAAACGGCTTCGTCCCCTTTCCCAGTAGCCAAATTCAGAACTTTGCTCGGCAGTTGTTCACCAGCGTGGCCTGTGAGTGCTTCTATCACCCAAACCATTGGTAATTCGATACTGATATCACATAGTTTTGCACGATCTCAACCTTATTCACACCGACCTGAAGCCCGAAAATATCCTCCTTGTCAGTAATGCCTATCAAACCTTCACCTACAACCGCACGATCCCATCGTCGTCACACGCAATCTCCCGCAGCGCACGTCAAAGACGGGTTTTGTTGGACAGCGAGATTCGTCTGATTGATTTTGGATCCGCGACCTTCGATGACGAATACCACTCTTCCGTTGTTTCCACCAGACATTACCGGGCGCCAGAGATCATTCTGAACCTCGGCTGGAGTTTCCCTTGTGATATCTGGAGTATCGGCTGTATACTGGTCGAGTTCTTCACTGGAGACGCTCTTTTCCAGACCCATGACAATTTGGAACATCTTGCCATGATGGAGGCTGTCATAGGCGACCGGATCGATACTCGTCTTGTACGACAAGTGATGCAAGGCGGACGGAGTGGAAGCCAGAACCAGTCGGCCAAGTATGTCACGTCACTCCTTTAGATGTTGAATAAGTGCTAATCCATGTTAGATACTTCATCCGCAACAAGCTTGATTATCCCAATGATGAAACTACTCGTGCCTCGCGGAAGTATGTGAGGGCTATGAAACAAATGACAGTATGTTATTGGTTACACCGTTGAACTTCTGAGGTCGTTGCTAAATGTAGCAGGATTTTATTCCCACCACCACCAAGTTCCACCGTTTATTCCTGGATCTTCTTCAACGCATTTTCGTTTATGACCCCAAGAACCGGATCACGGCCAAGGACGCTCTCAAGCACCCCTGGTTCAAAGAATCAATCGTGGATGATGGCACTGAAGCTCTGCGGATTGGGGAGCAGTTGCAGCGCAACACCCAACGCCGCTAGCCCGACACGTACCTGCGATGAGTACCTTCTCGGCAAATCCTCGTCGTGTTGATCTCAAGTGGCTATATGACACTGGTGCCTCGATGGCCATCCAGTCTGTAATTTGCATGAGTACGGGTTTATAAGTTACGATAGATGGTTTATTCTTTTGGTTATATGCATCTTTGGAATGGCAGCCATGCCCACGATGATCGATAATGCAGTGGAGACTGCCGACAGGTTGTCTCTGGGACTCAAAATGGGATGCCCGCTGGAGAAATTGCCCGTATTTTCTAGCGGTTCTTTAAAAAAGCCATCGACATCTGAAGGAATCCAGCAACCGGAAGGGATGGGCAAAAGTGTAACGACGCCAGTATGGGTTCTTATCTATTTATTTATTACGGAGGACATGCTGTTTTTATTTTATTCACTTCTATTCGCACAACTAGGGGTCAGGATCTGGGGCCTGTGGGATATGGTCTTGTTTTTCTTCGTTTATATCTTCTCCGCATCGTCGATGTGCTTCATTCTTATCGGATTTTATTCATCGTCTTCTGGGGCGCTCTGGTGATATGATACAGGATTATATCTTGCATAGTTGTCTGGTATATTGTTCTTTTCTCATTGTTCATTCTCGCGGTAGTGCGTTTGACGGTCACTACGATCAGTGCCATCGGATCTTCGTCGGTGGCCAGAATAGCCGAATGATTACCTTCGCATGTTCTCCCTCGCCTGTCAGAGGGATCTGATGGCTGCCTTTGTACTTATAGGACTATGCGACCCCTATACGTTAACGACTGTTGAACTGGTTTCTTTTTCCGTTCCCTTGTTAGGTTGACGCGATATCGGACATGATACGATGATGATCAGCAAATCACGATATACTTCAGAGACACTACGATACGATCTAAGCACGATAGTCACGCTAGCGGCATAGACTACGGCCAAAATACCCCTCATTATCGAACCCCTCATGTTATTTATTTATATACTCAGGATGATCCCATTGGCAGCCAAACCAACTTCTCTTTCAGCACATCATGGGCAGTAGTGAGACCAACGCTGACCTTCCTTTCGCATTCCATGAGCTCACAATACCGCAATACCACTCGGCACTCATCCATAGACGAACGACATGCGTCGCAACAATCACAGCGTATATCACCCGGATACACCAGTACAATAGCACCCTGAAAGCGATTCTAGCGATCAACCCTAACGCCCTGCATGAAGCCTACCAGAAAGACCAAGAACTCGCGCGTGGCATTGACAACACCGACGCAGTCAACCTTGAACTCGCCCTCCGACCTCTACATGGTGTCCCAATAATTCTAAAAGACACCTATACGACTGCATTTCTTCCCACTACATCTGGCGTTCGAGCTCTTCGCACCCTAACGACCGACACCTCATGCACTGTCGTGCAGAACCTCCTGAGCAATGGCGCCATCATCTTGGCCAAATCCAACCTGCACGAGTTCTCACTGGAGGGAATCACACTCTCTTCACTCGGCGGCCAAACCCTAAACCCCTACGACCTCACCCGCACCCCTGGCGGTTCCTCCGGTGGTACGGCCGTCGCCCTGGCGGCTAACATGGGACTGGTAGGCTGTGGTGGCGACACAATGAACTCACTGCGGTCACCAGCGTCTGCCTGCTCAGTGGTCGGCTTCCGGCCGACTCGGGGCCAGGTCTCCCGGAAAGGCATCGTTCCAGTTACAGAAACACAGGATGTAGCCGGGCCGATGGGTCGGACGGTAGGGGACGTGCGGATTCTCTTTGAAGCAATGAGAGGAGAAGATGCGGGAGATCCCGCGACTCTGAATGCGCTACGACGTCAATCACCCAGTCATACACGTACGTCCAAGATAAAATTGGGCATTTTGAAAGACTACTTTAGCGACGGAAGTACGGCCGAAGGTTTAACGGTCAACAAAGCCATCTATGACGCACTAACCAGGCTTGGGTCCAACTCACCATCCATTGACCTCGTTGAGATTCCTCATATGCCCGACTGGGACGTCTTGCTTCTCCGTACCAAAGCAGATACCCAAGCTTACGAATTCCGCACCGTACTCGACGCTTTCCTCAACTCACAAACAGTAACCACACCGCACAGATCCTTGGCTGCCATCGCAGCAAGTGGCCAATATAACCCCCAAGCTATGACAGCCGTGTTTGACCAGACACTCCAAGGCGACGAGTTCACTCCCACAAGCCCCGAGTACTACTCCCGACTTGAGAAGATAGGATCTCTCAAGGGGTCAGTAGAGCGGTGCTTCCAGGAGCATGGACTCACGGCCTTGGTGTATCCGCATCAGAGACAGCTTGTTGCAAGTGTGGGATGCACAGTTCAGCCAGGTCGAAATGGGATCCTGGCAGCGTTGACAGGGCGGCCAGCGATTTGCTTCCCTGGTAGGTTGATCCCTATCCAATGCGCCTACGTGGTGGATACCTGGATTGATACTAGACTGGCATGTGCTCATATTCATATAGCAGGATTCAGTCCCGAGACGCCCTCCGCACCCCTGGGCATCCCCATCGGCATCGAACTGATGGGCCAACCCTGGAAAGACCAGGAACTGTTAGATCTCGCGCAAAAATTCGAATCCGTCCTCAAAGCAAAAAAACCGCCCATTCTTCACCTAAACTAACCATATACATAACATCTACACAGGTACAGTATACATATATATAACCTTCGCAGACCGTCCTGCGATATGTACATCTATCAATCACGAAACATATATTCAAACCAATACCTGAAAATCTAAATTCTTTCTCCCAAGCTCATCTACAAACTCCCCAACAAACCCAAACCCACACTTCCTCAGCACAGCCTGACTCCCCAAATTGCCCTCCGCAGTAGCAGCCCACAACCCATCCGCAACAATTACAGCCTCATCCCCTGTCCCCTGCCCCTCTAAAATCTGCTTAATCTCCCCAAAATGACCCAATGCCCCCTTCACAGCCTCAGTCGCATACCCCTTCCCCCAAGCACCAGCATGAAATCCATACCCTAACTCCCATCGCACCCGATTCGACCCTGCCGGACACAAAGGCGTCGCCAGCCGCCTGATCCCCATCGTCCCGATCACCTTCGGCTCAGGAAACGTAGTACTAGGCTGTAGTTCCCGAATAGCGAATATGATTTTCGGCTGCCTTTCCTGGGAAATCGTAGTATCATTATCATCAGACGCCAGAACGCAAGACGATAACATCCAATCTATCGTCTGAGAAATAGTCATATCAGGTGTCCCCTTTGACCTATTCACCAATTAGCATTAAACAAACACCATATTAACAAATACAAGAATCTAATATCCATAAAACAAACCCAATATAAGCAGGAAAAAAGAAAAGAGAAAAAGGAAGAAAAATAGAATCTCACCCCCATCTCGCAACCTCCGGGTCCCGACGCATCTCAAAGACATCCTCCGCGTCGGAGAGGGCAAGCGGTCGGATATCGAGGCGGGTGGTTTGGAAGGATATCATTTCTGGACAGTTATGTATATCAAGTCTGTGGATTGCTATTCTGGATTGGATTTCAAGGGTCAAAGTGATGATGGTGGTTTTATGGGGGTTGGCAATGAGATGGGTGAGTCATTTAGGGTTGAGTCACGATGTCTCACCTGGTTTTGGGACAATTTGTATAACACTTTTGGGGTGTGGTCTTGGAATATATAATATTATTTAGGGGGTGAATGTATAGTTGTTTAATTACTATATTGGTGTTTTTGGATTTTAATTGGAGAAAAAATAGTGTCGTAGTGATACATATATATTGGCCAACTTGAACTGCAGTTGGTATTCGTGGACTGTCTAAACCGTGTATGAGCTACGCTTGGAACGCCTCGCAGGATATTGAAAGGATCGTGGATTAAGAAATGCATACAACCAAGCTAACATAGTTTTCAGCAAGTGTCGTGGTTATAGTATATGCATAATGCTGGTCGAGTCACGTTCATTGGAATCTGTTCCTAATTTGCTTTGATGAGAGGGTGTTGAACTTGGAATTGCTATTGGTGATATACATTTTATTGTATATTCTTGGGCCCTGAATTGGAAATATCAGATAATATTCAGTATTGTGGTAGAGGAGTGAGGATGAAGGGTTGTGTTGGCGGATGGGATGTAAGCTAGTTGTTTCTTCGGTCTACATTACCAATGTACTGAATTCTGGTCACGATTGGAAAGAGCTCTAATTGGAAGAAGTACGCTACGTAGCTTGGATTGCTTCGTGGTCTAGACTTTACTGCAATGAGATTACTGTAATTGGATACCTACGTAACTGGGGAGCTTCTGCGTTGGAGAGACGGAAGATATATTGATGAGTTTGCGAAGTAGACATCAGAGTAGTTGTCTATAAGCCGTTCATTGAGAAAGTGATATATCTATGTAATCTATCCATAGCCGGTATATACGGACTGAACCTTTTCTGTCCATGATGCGCCAACATCAAAAGGGTAATAGAAACGGAAGAAAAGAAAGCAAACAAAGCTGTGTCCCAAATGTCACCCATGCAAAACAGAACGAGAAAGCTTTACATCCCCCGGTTGAACTCGACCATCCCGTCCTTGCCACCCTTCTGCCAGAACTCCTCCTCCAAAGATTGCGCACTGATGGCCTGGCGCTGCGGGAAGGCTCCCAGCGCCAATGGCAGGGCAAACAGGGACGTAGCAAAGATCAATCCCAGGTTCAGTGGAAGCACCATACGGGGCCGAGCCTGGAGCCAAGCCGTCTTCTCCAGCCGGAGCAGAACCAACGGCGGCACGACCATGATTGGGGTCGCGTTCAGCACACGGCTGACCGCAGTCTCACCCACAGCAATGGTGGCCGCCTTCTTGCTCTTACCCAAGCTCTGGATCGGCTCGCCAGTCTCCTCCCGCTTCTTCTTCTCAGCCTCCGACAAAACAGGGTAGACGTCGATACCCTGGCGAATCTCCTCACCACGCATAAGGAACACGTTCAGGGCACTGGCACTGGACACAGCGGCGAAAGGCACCAGTCGTCCGAGCATGAGCTTAGTGCTGGGCGACAAACCCTTCAGACGGGGCACGAGAGCATTCAGACCCAGTGCCACCGAGCACGATGCCGACACTGCCATCAGGTATGACTTGGCCATCTGAGAGTAGGACAAAGGGGTGGACTTGTTCGCATTTGCGCTGTTGACGGCGACGTTAAGCGACTGGTTTGCAATCTGCCAAAGAAGTGTACCAGTGGTCTGACAAGTCCATATTAGCCGACGATATTGCTATACGTCACACAAGGGTCCATACCTGCAGCCCGGGCGTAAGCATGCCAGCCGTCACGACGAGGTTGGTCATAACGTAGCAGGACATGCGGAAAGGAAGGAAAACAGGTTCGCCGGTGTCTAAGGAGATTGATTAGACGTATTCAAGATATATCACACTGGCAACGGACCTGGGTGCAGAGTGGAATCGACCACCTTCTTCGCACGCCACAACTCGGGTGTCATTGCGGGAATGTGGCTCTGCTTATACGAGGAAATAAGCTGCTTCGCACTCTCCAGCCCCGACGAGGAGACGAACAACATCCTAGTGAATATTAGTCAAAGTAAAGCCGGCGCATGAACAACATCATGCTGGATGCCGCCAGACAGGGCTCTCAGTCATGAAGAGTCGGAGGGACCATACCTCGGATCGGCGATGTCAGCCGAGTGTCGCACACGGCCCCAGTATGTACTCAGGTCATACTGAGAGGGAGGAAGGTCCCGATTGCCAGGAATGGAGCTGGACATGGCCGGAGAGCGAGCGTGAGAAGATGGCAAAGGCAGCACCTCTCGAGAAGAGTTCGTGGAGTGAGCGAGGGGGCGAGGGGGGAAAAAGAGTCATTCGGGGAAGAAGAAAATCATTCACACGAACCACTTCGCGCTATCGGAGGCGGTGAGTCCGATAAGGCGCCAGGTCCACCAATGACAGACCGCCAATTCCAGAAAGTCGGCAAGGGTCCCGTCACCGCCTTTGCAAGTGGATTTAAGGTCCGGATATCAATCCGAGAATAGCCGCCAGGTACGCTTTTTCACTGTTTATTTACTATGGGCATTCGCTATGGATTAAGTACAGTTCATTCAATACTCGGTCCTATCCAGTTGATGGGCCACGAGCTCCATCCTGATTTTGTCCAAAGTCACTAGTTGCAGTAGTACATAGGTATCACGTAGGCCGCTCGCCTGACAATTAATACAAAAATTAGGAAATAAATGATAAACGGCAGTATCTCACCAGAAATGCATAATAACATAGCCACCAATGTACAACGGTGAGCCAACACATGTTTCAAGGAAATATGGGGGGTATGTCTAAGCTATCGCACAACGAACAAAGGAGACCCGTTAAGAAACAAAAAAAAAAAAGAAGGAAAGGAAAACAAGAAAGAGTGTGGTCGTCAGTCTCGGGACCCCATCGTGAGGGCCGAGAGAAAAAGCTGACGCGAATCGTGTCATGATCTATCCATAATAGGCGCGCAAGCTGTTGGCTTGCTTGCCTGCGGATGTGGGGTTCATCGTCATAATTACTTTATCGGAATCGGTAGGATTTGTGGGCCAATGGCGACGTTGGTGCATGGCCAACGCTCCCGACGGGGACCCGGATGCGATTTCTTCGAGAAGGAGTATGAGTACAGAAGACACAGACGTAGACCGATGGCAAGTTGGCTCGCTCCAGACCGACACATTTGGTATGTAGCCAATGGCTGCACGATTCACTGTATCAGATCAGTACATTGGTTTGGTTGCAAGGCTTCGTGAAGGGGGTAGATACCATTGAATCATCAAGTGGCCACCATTGTCCATGGAATTACAGATACATCTGGTTCCATTGCTCGGATTGCTGTATCGGTCGGTGCTTGGGGTTGCCAGATCAGGATCCGTCATGGTCGTGGGGGACGTGTTTGGGGCCTGAAGATTGAGATCCAATTCGGCTCCAAATCGGGGTGGTGAGGAGCGGAGATGCGCCAAGGAGCGTGACGATCGGTTGACCCGTGAGCCGAAGTTGACAGTGTGGGATCGAGGAATGCGGCCCCTCTCCTGGAGTACCTTTCGGAGTGCATGCTGGGCATCACCGGATTCTTCTTCGGAATCAGCCAGGGGTGCCGGTATAGAACTGGCGCTGCGGTAGGCCATGTCGGACGGGATGATCATGGATTGCCGTTTTGGCGTGCGCTTCCAGTCGTCCAGCCCCTGTCTATAAGTTGGCCTTCTGGCTAGACCCCGAGAGGATCCGTTCCAAGGCGATGCCCGGCCGGATTGGGATGAAGCCGCAGTAGAGGTGTAGGAGCCCTTGGAGTGTGGTCGGGAGCCCGAGTCAGAGAAGGTTATCGAGGGATTACGGCTGGAAACGGTGGGATACTCCGAAACCTCTGTCGAGTCATACTCGCTTTCGGTCGTCGAACCATCCAAGTCCATCCCGGTGAGAGGGTCTGACAGCCCAGTAGGGGCTTCGGTGACGGGTTGCATCTCTGCCTTAGCTCTACCGTCCCTGCCTATCCGAAGGACAACGGACTGGGAGCGCCTGGGAAGACCAGCAGCGACTGAGTTGGAGCGCTGTAATGGCTGCCGCTGGGGTTTAGTAGGAGATGATCTCTTAGAAGGGCTCTTCCGGATACCGCACGAAGACGACATCATTCCACCGAACCCGGGACGCTGTGCGGATATAGCACTCTGGGTGAGACTCCGAGTCAGCGTCGGTCGTGCCTGCCGAGGGGTGAAATCATCGTCATCGTCATCGACGTACGTGGGCAGCTTCTGGTGCACACTCTGCGTGCGTCGAAGCTGCTCCCTTTTGGATTCTTCAGTCTGGTGATGGTAGGGCTGACGTCCCGATCTCGAGAAAAGTCTCTTGTCCGGAGTAGGCTGGGGTCCTCCGAAGCGACGGGCCGGAGAACTCAGAAACATGGCTGGGTCTTCAGCCTTGTGAATGGGCATACGGGGGGAGGTCGAGAAAGGAGCGGGAAACAGGGCAGCGTCGGTGGGTGCCGCAGAGGTGAAAGCATACGTGTTGGTGTTGAATTCCGGCAGATCTAGGGTTCCCTCAATCGACGGCAACTGCGGGATGTGAGGGGCCTGAGAAAAGGCCGGGTTCATGTGAAATGAATCAGTCGTATGGGAGTCAAAGAAGTCAGTACTACTTCCGGACAAGCCCAAGTCCCCGCCTTGTGGCTCGAGGTCATGATCCCAGAACAATCTCTGCTGAGGAAAGAAAGGCGACGCGGATGCATCAATGCCGGCCAGCTGGAAGGGGTCCGGAGACGTTTGAAGATCGCCAAACAGCCTGGGGGAGGCTCCCATCAAACGACTTGGAGTCTCGAGGTGCCCACCGATGGCACTCGAGGCTGACGGCCGTCGCCCTGTTCCGCTGACATTCTCCAGCCCGGTCACCTTTCTCCTGGAAGCACTGCTGGGCGGCGGGGTCTGCATGGAGGCAGCCGATTTAGTTGATTCCACCGTCCGGGGACCTTCTTCTTCAAAATTTCCATTGGGTTTGATCGCCCGGATGCGCTTGGCTGTATCCGTCTCCTGTTCCGATTCCTTCAGATTCCGCCCATTGTCTGACTCTGCGCCCGTGTTTGGCAGTCGGAGGGGGTTATTCAAAGGGGTACTCAGTCCGAACTTCTGGGGGGTTCGGAGGAACTCTGGGCTCGAAGCATATGGATCCGAGGTGTCCCAGGTGACTCTGGGGTCGAAGAAGCTCGATTCGAGCTTGGGGGTTTGGAAGGCTGAATCGTCGAAGACTGTGGTCGGAGGAGTCCTCGTAGGTGTCTGAGGTTCGCCGTGGGAAAAGCTGAAGCTGAACAGATCGGTCAGCTTCATCTTTCGGAGTAATGAGACGGAGCTCGTTTGGAGCTCCGCGAACCACAAAACCAATTCCCCAACAGCCTCAATTGGGTGTACGCCCCAACAAAATGTAGGAACAATGTGATTCGAGACAATTTAGGCAAGACGACAGAATCTGCCACAGTATTTCGATACAGAACTAGTGGGTGTAGGAGCAAACCCCGCCTGGGGGCAAAGAACTTAGGAACGGCGTAGATAGATTGACCAACATACCTGTGGACAGGGTGATCCCAACTCATGTCAGCAACGCTGTGATCCTAGCAACCATTCAACACAAGCTGCCAGGCAACCCTCTGGGGCGATGTCCAGATATTTGGGAGCCGTCCGGAATGTTGGAGTGGAGGGGTTCGGTAGGGATCGATTGGCCGATGAATGTACGCCTCCACAAGCTCATTTGAAGCCGAAGCTAGAAGGCCACCTCGCTAAGAGAGAAGAAATTTATGAATGAAACCCTCGGGAAAGAAATTAAAATAAAATAAAATACAGAAACAGGAAACTAGAGCATAATCCTCTATCTTTGTAATTGACGACCACAGGAGAAAGACAAAGAGGCGAGGAGGTTTGAACGAATATAGGGCGAGTGGGAAGGTGGTCGAAGGTTGGTAGGAAGGTTCTGATGGGAGCTCTCCTGGACAAAGGGAGAAAGTGGAGGAATGCGTACAGTGCGACCTGCCTCGAAAGCCCTTTATGATCGACTGTTCTTTGACCTGAGACACAGAGACGAGTTGGCAGTCAAGCTGGAGAAGAAGAGCGTTGTGAAAGAAGGAGAAGAATATCAACTTCGACTGAAGGATTGGTTGCAAAGAGAGGGGATTTTTTCTTATGTTTTTCTTTTTCTCTGTTGGTAATTTAGTAATGATTTGACAGGTTTTTTTTTTTTACTGTCTTTTTTTTATGTATCCGCAGATCCACTGAATGGGGACCTCTTTTTTACACTACAAAATTTTTATTTGAATGAATTATGAAAATACCTATAAAACGAGATCCGGATCTGCTGGGAAAAATAACAGTTAGTACAGGTACTTTTAATCCGTTCCGGGTAATAATTCGATCAGGCTGCGGCCAACCAAAAAAGAGCCATACGGTTTAATCAAATCAAAAAGCCTCGCAGTCCGATCGTCCTCCACTTTTCAAGTGCTAATGTCTCGTTCTGGTGGAGACAACGCCGGTTGGTGAAGGAATACAGATGAGGCAGACATGGATAGCTGTGCAAGGCTACTACCATCCTAGGAAATCCGTTGACTATCCTCGGTTTATCGTTATACTTCAGGATAGGGTTGTGTGTGTGTCAGATGTGTATGGGTGGATTAACGAGGGGACTCGGAATTCTGGAACTGTGTAGGGCAGGGTATGGTGAGTGAGGTGATTTTTTGCAGTTGCCATGGTTGTCAAGGCAAAGTGTACATACAATAATTACAGAACTACCAGAAACAAAGTTGACGTACGATGGATATACATCCGATACTACGAATCAAACCGGTACCTTTCCCGGAGGTGGGACAAGTAACCAAAATGACCGGAAGGGAAGAAATTTGAAAACGGAAAGAGTATACAAAAGAACAATGGAACTGCAA
This sequence comes from Aspergillus oryzae RIB40, assembly GCF_000184455.2. Taxonomy (NCBI): domain Eukaryota; kingdom Fungi; phylum Ascomycota; class Eurotiomycetes; order Eurotiales; family Aspergillaceae; genus Aspergillus; species Aspergillus oryzae. The sequence continues at coordinate 3,730,811 of NC_036435.1, read as the reverse complement.
AAGGCGTATGTCTGTGTACCTGACTCGACATCTACAACGGAAAAGCGTAACCCTACTACCCCAGGGAAACATGCAAAGTGTAAGTGATATTCCCAAGATGATTGATCTCAATGTTCGACGAATTAAGCCCGCCGTGGAGCGTCATTGGTTCCAAAGACAAGGAACGGCCGTCTCTCTTTCCGTGGATCGTCTGGCTCCATCATTTAATTTGAGCACGATCTATTTGCTGGCTGGTTTTGGTTGGTCTGACTTGCAGCCCGTCTCCTCTTTTTCCCTTTTTGACCTATAGTAGTACTCCGTACAGCTCCTCTTTGGCCCAGTCAGGTAGTATCCATCGTACTATGTCCTTCTCCCAGCATGAGAAGAACCATCACGCTCCGTGACCAAAGGGTTTGTTGTCTCCTTCCTTGACAGAGCGGATGGAGGAGAATCGAAACGAACAACAGACAATTCAAAGCATAAGGTTTGAATAAAATCGAAACTCCTTACGAGGTCTGACGCCGATCCAAACCGCATTTGGTGACGACAAGACTGACCCTGGTTACTACCCTAGTCAGAACTTAGGTATACTCCTACGAGACGACGTAGACAGTTAGACTACTCACTACCCTCGGACTCCCTTTCAACTGGGGTCGCTCTCGATTCCCGTCGTCCAACCAGTGACCTCTCGCCCCAAAGTCAGGCCAATTTTTTAGTTTGGGATTCTTGGATTTTCTCAGCTCCAGCCTCCAGCCTCCTCTTCGATCGGCTCTGCCCCCACGGGCTTAAAGACTGGAGAACGACGGAACCGAATGACGACATCCTAGGTGGTACTTTTTACTATAAACCTCGTACGCGTTCGGCGTTTCCTTGAATTAGATACCCAGGGCACCATCTTCCCCGGAAGAGGCGTCAACACTCCATTTTCCTACTTTTTTTTTTTTTTTTTTTTAAAAAAAAAATGGAATTATTTCAATTGAAGATTATCAATTCTATTCGTATTGACAGAAAACGGACAAATGATGACGTTAACGATTACAGTTCCAACCGTTAGTTTCGGAATATTTAATTGAGGACTGAGGGAAGTGAAAAAGACTATTTATTCTCTCTAGACCGCTAAAGCATTCAATTTCCATCGCCCTTTCCCCGTGACCGACTCCAGCTAATATTACCCGTTTGGGCATAACCATATTCAGGCAATCGGACATGAGGCGACATTCTAGACTCTCAACTGGTTCCAAGTTGCCCCTGTCTTGCCTGGGTTGATCCGCCCAATAATACTGTGACTGTGCTCAGCCTGATGGGGCTTGAAACTCCCGGTCAGCACTACTATTCACTCACTTTCAGGGCGTCAGCATGCTCCAGGGAAATTTGATATGGGGTCCCTTTCCGAGGTTGCTCCGTGACGTTTAATAATGAAGCTACTAAAACCAGTTATTCCAGTCCCATCAGACGATTTCTTTCCCCACAACGATTCTCTTCACGGTCGGCATGATTCCTAAGTCCTGACAGTAACACCTAGCAAACAATGCGAACCGAAGATGGCTAGTGCTGCACGCGAGCATTGGGACCTGCAGCGAACTAGCGGCCTGCGGTGTAATCCCGCAGGAATAGCTGTACATTGTGCATACGCTCGATGAATAATGGTCATCACCCCTGACATGGCGGCGCTGCAGCCTGGGTGATTGCCTAACTACCTTTTTTTTTTTTTTTTTTTTTTTTTTTTTTTTTATTTTTTCCTCAACACGCCACTACCCGAGTTCAGTTGACCTGGCGGTTAAAGTTGAGAACATCGGTAAGGAGCTCGATCTGCCAAGATCAATATGGCTGGTCTTCTTTCGGCGATCAACGTCTTGCATACCACTTTGGTCAAGTTGCCAGCTGTACGGAGTACAGTCGACCCTATTTATATTCCCGTTCCTGCCACCACCGTTTGATGGGAATAATGGACATTACCGAGATGCTTTGAGTCTCCAGAGTACTATCAATCCTATCATAAAGAAAATACTTTAGAGAATTTAATTTTTGTTATACATTCGTTATGTACCTCTCGCTTCGATTAACCATTCCTATCACAATCGGCTGGGCTCGGGTCGGACATGTCCGGCTGAGGAGTATCCAATCTCAACCTTGAACCCTCAATGGCTTATCGTTCAAAGTTATGTATAGTAGTCATTGATAAGCGACTTAATTTAACTTTCAACATGCACGATTCGGACCAACCCAAGCAAACTCTATAAACCAAACAACAATTTGAAATCTTAGACATGATCAAGAACCAACAGACTTTAGATCTCATGCTCGAAGATCGATCGCAGCGTGTTGGCAGGTGCCCACCTCACCCTACATTGACATGTCTCTCCCTCGTGCCGGGTAGATCCTTGAGATCAGATATCTGTACATCGTACGGAGTATACCCCCTATTACCCCTGTGGGCTAAGGTTCCCGGGGATAAGAGTGTCTCTTATTCTGTCCTACTGCCCTCTAGGGCTGCTCCCCTAGACTCCGTTGCTTCGGGATACCATGGGCTGGATAGCAACGCTTGACAAATCACATGGCAATATCATAGAAGTGCGCATCATGTACTTTTTGGGGACAATATCTCGAACTGACCACTTTGATAAAGATGTTGATGCAAGATTCAATACATATTAGCCCCTTTATCTAATTCTTACTCTTGTCTGCACTGTTTATATTCACAGCGTAGGTGTTTCGGTTGTAGTCTCGGCCGCCGGTGTTTGCATCCTAGATATGGAGAGCTATGATGATCCTTTACTGGTTTTTTCACGGTTGTCTTGTAGGGCAAAAGACCACTTTATCCCGTGTGAATCATTGTATTCCGTTTGAATTATGGATTCATTGGTTGGTTGCGTAGGCAGACCTTGGCTTGTCTGTCGCGCTAGTAATTACCTCTTTTGTCCTTTTTTCTTTTTATAGACTATACGGAGCTTAATTATATACTGTCTAGCTTCGTTTATGGTGAAATAAAGTATTATATCGACATTCAGTTCATCATCTAGCAGTATATAGTGCATACCATGACTTATAGACGCCTAAACTTGCTATTGTTCGTAGATTTACTATCTTTCAAAACATAATGCTATATCTACATACAACCATATGAAGTAAACCTATGAAGCAATGAATACACAAAGGCTTTATTTCCAGCGTTCTTCGCGGAAACGAAGCGCAACTTGCTTTTGTCAGTAGAGGCGCTAACATCTACTGTTCATGTTTTGTCATTCGTACACAGAATGTTACTAATTCAGTCTGCAAGGAGCTTTATCTTGATTAGTTTCAAAAGAGCTCGTCGAATGACAGTATCTTCATGTCGTTGGTCTTAACATCGTGTCCAACTAGTGCCCCGGGTTTAATGTAAGGTCGAGGAGGACATTGAAAACTCGCCGTTTACAAAACGGCCTGCATATTACAAATACCACAATGCCTTGCAGCCTTTGTGGGACGGGCGGCCAAATCAGAAGAATGGAAACCAACAAGAATGAAAGGAGAAGCTACAGTATGTAAATCTAGGTTTCTGTAGTCAGACATAACTGAAATAGCTACTAGGTATGTCTTTTTGTGTTGGCGCTGGATAAACCTCGGACTGAGGCCAGAAAGAAAGGAGTCTCTTTAGGGATTTCCAAGCCCTACGTCACCTTCTATACAGGACGGCGGGAATGACTTCGATTTCGCCATCCAATTGCGGTTCCGATATGAATAACACTGCCATCCTAAGGATTGCCTTCCGCGATCTGCGGTCAGGAAGGCGACAACGAATCATTGAATATGAATTGTCCATGCATCGCGCGAGTCCCTTCGAGTATGAAGTAGAGATCAGTTGATCTTTAACTGTTGAGTAAGGAATGGTTGAATGGCTGGATGTGTTTTCGTTCAGAGCAACTATAGGTGTTTCTCCAGCTGCATACGGATCCTTCGACGCCTCTTCAACAGCTATAGAGGGAAGTAGTTCAACGAACGGAACCAGGACCTGTATTGTATCGGCATGGTGCAAAATCGTAGGCAGCCAACCGTATTCCGTAAGCTAATTGCACCTTAGTATACTTCGTCCAGCCTGGTCAAGTGCTTCTTACTTGAATCAGTTAAGCGAGCTAAACCTTGAACAAGAGCTCACTCCCATGAGGTACATCCGTCTTACATAGTGTGTGCTCCGTTGCTCAATACCGTTATGATACCATCTGGCTACTACCATTGTATACAGTGTATTTCGATGGCGATAAGTTTGTCTTGGTGCGGCTGTATGGCTGACAGATAGTACTTATGTCACGCGGTGTGTCGATTATTATAGCTAGGCTAACAAAGCGCTTCCATTCGTGGTGTAAAATAGCAGCTATAACACTATCATTCAAATAGTCATTGGTTAGCGCTTTCAGGCTGGCAGGGTATAGTACTCTATACTAACCGGCAAAAGTGAGTTGAAATTTTGACCGTTGTGAGTACCTGACCGAGTATTCAGTAAGCCAGGCGGTGATATCCTCGTCTCACCAGCATTCATCTTGAGAGTGTTGAGTTCCATGATTTGTCCCTGCCAGATAATCCCGAGCAATATGACGTCCTCAAGAGGCCTATCCTTTCCCACCAAATGTTGCTGACACCTTAGGCACACATACTCCACAGACACCAGCCACAGTCCTCAGCCACCAGTTCCCCGCGGAATCGGCGACCGCTCGGAATTGATACGCGAGGATTTTGGGCAGAAAAGTGAAGATCGCTGAGCGCATCTGGGCATACTACTTATGCATAAACCATACTCCCACGATTGAACGCCGCGAGGCTTAACTCCCAATAATGGATTATTAACAGGGCTACGTCAAGCTACATGTCCACGTCATGGCGACATCTTCTAGTTTCACCGTTTGTGTCGGCCATCGCTCTTTCTCTCCCTTATCAATCCCTTGATGTTGGTAGCTGTGATAGCAGCCGAACTCGGGGCCAGATACAGCAAGTACTTCAGTACCATCTATTATTACGAATATCATATCGTCGCCACTCTTTAAATTAGGCTGATTTTCGCACTTTCTCTTCGCCATATTATATCTAGTCGCATTTGCAAAGAACATGGCATCGGCGAACAGAATCTCCCGGAGGCGTGCTCCGAGGAAAATGGGGGGCCACCGAAGGAATCATCCAAAAACATTTACTCCTCCGAAATCGCCTCAGTCTATCCTAGCTCAGGCTCGCAGAAATAGCCCTACGAGCAGACGTAGCCGTGGAGGGCTTTTCGGCGCCGGCAGTAACTATAGGATAAACCGCTCAGAGCGTCAAGTTGGGGGACGAACTTCGAAGTATTCCAAGTTCGGGTTGATCCCGCGCTCAACAGAACCGTTCGAAAAGGTGTGTGCTTTTCTGCGCTATTAAAATGTTGGGTTACGTTTTGGGACACTCTCCGCCTCACCCTTGCCTAGCCTGCAGCTGCTAGCGCATGTAAGAATAATGCCTCGCTAATGGGAGTTCACGAACAGAATTGTTTTGAAAAGGAACCATTTGCCACTGGCTATGTTTTTGTTCCCAAGGGTGATGTATATGTTACTCGCAACTGTCGAGCGAATACGAAGGAGTCTGAGCGCACAGTCTACACCGTCTTTGTAAGGGATTATGTTGCCCCGTTAACGATTAGGGTTTTAACCAGCTGCAGGACAAGACAGGGAAGAGGACCCTCGGTATCCGTGTGCCATCTGACATCTACGCCGCTGTTCTCGAGTCTGCCGCTGCGACCGCTGCGACGCGCGCTAATGCTGTCAAACTTCGCGATGAGAAAGACCTGGCTCACTCTCGACAAATCCTCCGCACTCAGTTCCCATTAATGCCTGCGGAATCTCTGGAGGCGATTCTTAATCACGCATTCCTCAAAGGTTCCGGCCGAGTTGGACGCACGGCGACCCAATCGGACAAACGCAAGGCTGATTTGGCGGTGGAGGCTCATATTCGACACACGCATACCCCATATGAATCTATGCTCCATGCTGGGGCGGGCCGCGAAGAAGCCCGAAACGCGGTTTGGGGATTGGTTAAAGCCATTAAGACTGCATGGGAAGGTGGAGATTCTCAACCTATGGATGTGCTAGCTCTGCGCAACCGGATGGTGGAATCGAATTGATACCATTCAAGTTGGATACATCATATGCATTCCAGGACGGACGCCGAAACGATCACCATTAATTCTAGATTTTCCTCACAGTGCGATTACAGGCGTCAACACGACGATCAGATAAACGATATTATGGCTCTACTGAAGTAGAACGAATAAAAAAGGGGGAATGACTTGTTACGAAGATACGAAAGATACCCTATGTACTTTGACATGCATAGACTACATTTCCACAACAACGTTATGTTAGACTCAGCAATAGAGTGGCGGTCTCATCATTTGGACGCACCCGTTAACGTCTTTGTTATTATCACTAGTTTTAAGTATGAGTTTTGCAATATTCAACCTGAGATGCTTTGAACTAAACAAAACAACAATCATACAGTCCCGTCACCCACCTAAAACCCAACATAAGTCCCCGGGTTATCTTTATCCGGAAATGCAGGCTTAACCTTCGACAAAAAATCCTCCCAAGAACAATGCCCAACATCCGCCACAGAAACATTCTCCATCTTCCCACGATTCTCAGTCCGAAGAATATCAACCACACAACACCCATCCAACAACACCGGAAATCCAAACACCTTCCCCCTCTCAAGTATCTCCTCAAACGCCATATTATAAATCCACGCCTCCTTGAACACCTCCTCCGCCGTCTGCGCCTCAGACGGAAACACCCAATACACCCTGATCCGGTGGTTCGGAGGCTTACCCCGTGGATTCGCGTAACGTGCCTCAGCCACTGTCATTCTGCGCTCTAGTTCCCGTCTAGATGCTAGAATGACGTCCTCGGGGTCCTGGGGGTTTGTCCAGGGGTCGATGTCGAGGTAGATCCCGACCATGTTGGTGTGCTCTTCGGTGCGGAGACCGGCTTCTTTGAGAGTTCTTTTGCGGGTGACGTCGAAGGCGCTGGAGGTTGTGCGCTTGACGGGTTTGAGGGGGGTTGTTAGGGTGTCCATTTTGGGGTTGGGGGTTTTTCGGTGGGTGTTGGTGCTGTTGTTTGGTTGTGATTGGGAGCAGAATTGGCTATGGGGTTGGTGAGAGATGGTGAGTTGTGTGAGTATTTATGTTCGAGGTCATTGGGGGCTTGGAGGTGGGAAGTTGGCCTTGAGAGTATGTGATAGTCGAGTTCAATGGCTTTGGTGTCGAGTGTTCATTGTTACTTTTATAGAATTGGTTGTACAAAATACGCATTAGACTTTGACTATTGTTGTCCCTAGGTATGCTTTAATCACTAGATATAGAGAATAATGAAGATCCATAGTAGCTTCAAAGAGGATTACAGTATATACGATGCTAAAATGAGCGCAAAGACATGGATAGCAGACACAAATGATATTTTAAAGAAAGATAAGAACAATAACCATGAAGTCAACGACATGCGCATTACATTTTTCTCCATCTCTTATTAAGCACCAACAAATATAACAATAGAAACAAAAATCGGTCCAGCTGGCTATATCCAAGCCCTTCAAGCCTGGATATAAAACACACTTCTAACTGCGACTCGGATATTGCTTGGTTTATATGTTGACTCTGGCCGCGGCTCAAATACCAGACAGCTATAGCCACGTCGCCTGAGTTCAACCGGAAGCTTAGCTCCTTGTATATCGGGAGCACCCAATAGTTTGTTAATAATGTCATATATCTCCACAAAAATCACCTCGGGCACAGTTCTGTGGTTGGTAGGGTACATGAAGCATATCCTCTGCTTATCCTCATCCAAAGTGTCGTCCCGGTGTACCAGATGCCACCTACCAGCGGAATATTCGCCCTCCAGTCTCCTTAGTTCATCCCAGCACCTCCAAAGGACATCTGGTGCAAAGCGTGACATCCCTGTCTTGGGTATGTCGAGAAAGAGGCAGACGTAATTTTGGTCAGTCACGTCGAGCATGATACCAGAACGATAAAGACCCAACTTGCGTTCGATCACTTCGCCTGGTACATTACGAGCTTCGAGTGAGGCTAGAAAAGCACCCTCGCCCCATTGGTTGTCTCTGGTTGGCCACGTCCATTCCGGGTCATTTATGGTCTCTCGTACTACCCGGGGTCCTTCTTGCTTGACTTGCATCTTGCTTCTTTTGAGTGGGATGGGATTTTAATAGGGCAGGATGTATTCGAGATGTTTGATATAAGATCTATGAAGATGAGAGGGAAATGGGCTCATATTTATACTTGTATATCTCAGAGATATGTCTGTCTCTCCATCTCTATATGTCTGTAGACAGAAGGGAAGTTTCCATCTTCCCTCGCAAAGATAAATTCTGAAGGATAAAAGGGTGGCAAATCTAGCATATATACTGGGATTCTGCTTTAGGATAATCCCAGACACTAGATAGTGTCTTTCCCAGTACTTTTAGGAACTTTACAGGATATGTCAGGGTCCTGCCGCTTGAGATTACTAACATGGCAAATCTGTTGTTAAAGTATTCGATTTTCCATGCTATATAAATGCCTTAAGGAACTTGACGATGTTGTTCTCCTGCTTTAGACTCGAGGTTTCTACCACTTTGGATATTAGGTGGCGGAGATATTCATTCCATTGTTACAGGATATTTGCGTATAACAAAGGCACTCTCCGACATCGAATGTAGTTTTCCATTGTCTTGAATACCGGCGGAGCCTTTATGTCACTCAGGCTTCATCCGTTTAGGATGGTTAAACCCATGCTCAAGGCTCATGTATTTGTGGGTATAAAGTATATCGATGATTAATGATGTGCACTTCAACACAAGTTGTCCGTCGCTACTGATTAGGCATACGTTTGTTGATCAAAAAAAGAGACTCATTCCATTGTAGATAGCAACTGGTAACTGCATAGACATCTTCTCCTTCAAAGAGGGCTCCTAACTAAGAACGACATATAAAACAGTAAAAACAATAAATTTGTCCAGTCCACCAGGTATCCAAGCTTCTCAATCTGAAAAAGAACCTGAGCTCTCAAGAGGTGTAGCTCCGATGTTGCTAGGCGATTTATCCCAGGTTTCTATATTCTCAATTCTTTCAACCGAAAACACATAACAACCTCTCCACTCAATCGGAAGAGTCTTCGTTCGACCTTCTTCCCCAAGGTCATCCAAAGCCTCCTTAACTCCAGCAAAAATGCTCATCAAGTCTATATCGAGTACTTCTGGCTGAGTACGGCCAACGGGTCTAAGCATGAAACAAATCCTCTGCTTTCCCTCAGGAACGTCGTCCAGTGGGTATACTAGTTTACCTAAATGGTTTCTCGGGATCTTGTCTGCTTCGTCCTCAGACTTCTCAATGGCATAGCGGGCATTGGGCTCGGCAAGCCCTGAAACGTTCTTCCCCTCTTCGGTGTGACTCGAAGGTATATCAAAAAAGATGCAGACGAGATTCCGCTCGGTCAGGTCGATCACAAGCTTGTGCGTATAAAGTTGGACTTTTTTGGACTCCAGCGATGGTGTTACCAAGCAAAAAACTGGATCATACTTTACCAGCTCCTCTTGGAACTTGTTGATGCGTTCGCCTGGTTCGGTATTCCGAACCCTAGAGGTATGAGTCGCCAAATTGGGCCTTCTACAGTGGGTTCCTCAGGTTGAGATCCTGATTTTTGGGTTTCCATTTCTCGTGCCGATTCAGAGTGCTCCATATATCGAATTGGACTGTATAAGTTTTATTTCTCGGATGTGACTGAGGATTGATAAGGAATAAAGATGACTGAGATGGTTGACTGAGACCGGAAGGATTCAGAGGGAAAACCAGCCCATATTTATACCTGGAAACCTGGGCAGTCTCAGTTATCACGAGAATGTGCACAAGTATGATGATGGAGCATTGTTACAGAATATGTGCGTATAACAAAGACACTCTCCGACACTGAATGATGCTATCTTTGCTTTGTTTTACCAGAGCCGTAGAACCACCGGGCCTCGTGCTTAGTAACGTAGGAATACCGCGTTCAAGGCCCGTTGCTATATGTAGTTCAACCTTTCTGGAGATATCATATCTATAGAACGGAACCTGCAATCTCGCTTCCCAAGATAGTCGTCGCGATGATCCACATAGACGGGTATGGATCCCTAACTAAGCTCAATGAACATTGGCCGTCGCACGATTGAAAGAAGGGTGTGTCCTCTTGTATGAAACAGTTCTCTTTGGAAGCAGCTCCGATCAGGGGTGTTTCATGTACATAGCAGTCATTGACTTTGATCAGTATCGGTTCCAGACGCATAGCGGGATGCTCAAGTCACCTCCTCCTTTCCGGTGGTATAGGATAACTCTTCAAACATTTTAGCACTAGTTTACTCAACTTCAAAGCATGGAACATATTCGCTCCATAGTTGTGTTTCAAGGAGCTTTAGGTGGCCTGGGTTGATCGCACTATATCAGGATATGAGGGCCATTCACGGTGGTCACTGTGATTTGACCCCCCAAGCATTATGACTAGTCAGGAGAAAATAACTCGGGGTACTAAGATTGTATCTCTCACCAGTTTGGCTCTGGTATGTGCTTTTTAAATGTACAAATATCAAGGAAATTTTCTATTAGCTGCATCCATCCTAGCACGAGCTTGCGCCAACTTTCGATCCAGCCATGCTCTATCTACTAGATGGGTCTGGATTTTTTTGCAGTAGAATTCCCTGGTTACCTAATTACCGTGGGATTTGTTGTCTGGGGCTAATATCTCCGAGACCTAAAATATAGAGACTTTGTAACTGTGGCCAGGATTTAGCAATAGAACGAGTGGATTAGTGTCACTACGCACAGAAAGCAAGGAAAAGAAGTACTAAATCGTTTCGATTTCCAATGTATCGAAATGCAACTCCCCTAAAGCATAGAACACCTATTCTCAAGCGAAACAAAAATAACAGGAAACTAATTGCCCACGTCAGGCTCAGAACTAAGTCCCTTGAGGACTGACTTTGAGACTGGATCAGCAAAACGAGCCTCTTTACACGGGATATGGTAGGCTCTCTTAGCCTCAAGTCCCAGTGGATTGCGTCTGCGACGGAGTGCAAAATCGTCTCTGATATCAGGCGTAGTCAAAACCGCCAGAAAATGATTTTCGATCATGAATGGCAGTGTGATATTTCTTTCATCTCCATTATCGATATAGTTAGGGAATATTTTCAGAATGAATCGTTCAAGATGGTAAGCCAGCTCCACATATATACTGTTAGAATCATGCTTGATTGTCTTGAAACCAAAACACATTCTCTCATGGCCTTCCTCAAGCTGGTCGCCTGGGAGTGGCAGGGTCATGATCGGACCCTTCTTGGCATTAAACATATGCCTCACCAGTTCGTCTTTACAGGCAGTTATGCAGCTGAGGATATCGTGCAATTCGCTTTGCTTAATATCGAGAAAAATGCAGACAAGACGATATTGAGATACGTCAACCGTGATGCGTTGATCCGACAGTCTTTTCAAAATAATAGCTACCTTGCCTGCTTTCTCTATGCATTGCTTATACTCATCTGAGTCTCGCTCAACCTCACGGGCCCGAGAGCCCCAGCCATACGTTTTTGCTGTCTCTTTAATTTTGTCCGGCTCACAGTCGAATTTGGGCCCCATATCCAACGGTTTGGATGGGATAGGGAACCAGTCACTCGCTCTATTTTCCATAGTGTTGTTGGAGGCTTGGACAAATGGGGATTCTTGGTGTGGCTGGCAAGATTACCAAGGAGGTAATTTTAATTTTGAAATGGGCTTAAGACGATATGGGATCACACGAAAACATACCTACATTTATACTCGTATGCTCTGGGGAATGCCCACTCTAATGAGGACCTGCACAAGGATGAAGAGAGGTCATCTGAATCCTTCTACATGGCAAGATCCGAATGAAACTGTTCGTGACTGGCATCTTGCATGGAGCTATTGGTGTGTAGAACGCTCGTAGAGACCCTAGAGGGAAACAACCACAAATTATCCTCTACTTTCCGGTATTTAAGTTAGAACTCGGTGTCTAGAGTAACAGACGAAGAAATTCCCCCTACAGCCTATATGTGTCTTGACATATCCCCAGTCCACGTCAAGACCCATCAGCAGAATTACCATCATACGCCAGCTCCGACTCTGAGCATAGGTGTTTTCCCAAGAAAGCGGCAAAAGCCTTGGTTATCACCAATATTCATGAAAGACAGCATTTCGTGTCTTGGCATGGAAGGGTACACTACTCGTTCTATCCTCCATGGACATTTCCATTAGCTATCTTCAAGCAACAAGAATTCCAATTTCAGGAGCTCTGATCGGTAAAATAGACCGGTGTCCAGCACCATGATCCAGCAGGTATGAACGGCTGCGGGCGTGGTCGATAAAATAATACTGATATACAACGGCAAGCCATCTTTCCCCTAAGTATAGACTGCAGCAAAAGCATAAAAAAGAAAAGAAAAAAGGGTATCAGTATAGCCTAGTACATTTTCAGACTCTTCAATCTGCTACATCAAAAGATTATTCTAACACCACGGAGTGCCCTAGGATTATACCGATATATGTTCCTGGTCGGACTGGTACGAAACACATACAAGCCCCTATATTCAATAGGCAGACCACCCCGACGCAGATCCGGATGTCTATACAATACCCGAAGCATGGAATACAACTCCATAAGTGCCTCACCACTATGTCTGGCCCGGGTCTCGAACATGCAACAAATCCTCACATACCCGTCCCTCACCCTGGCTGTTGGATGTCCAGGATAGATTCCGCAATTCCAGACAGCGGAATGGTTAAAGTAATTTTGGTCATCGGGGCCGTGTGGTTGGCCAATATGATCCTCGGCGACGTCCTGGTATCTCCTTTCCAGTACAGAAAGGGTAGAAAGAATGAGTTCGGAGACGTCGTTTGCATCTCTCACGTCGAAGAAGAGGCAGATGAGATTCCTATTTGTCGCATCGACCATCACTCCCTCCATGAAAAGGGTTATTTTGCGCCTCTGCTCGGCTGGGTGTATACGGCTCCTATTTAGGAATTCTCTGATAGCTGTGGAATTTGGTGGGTCTATGACTCGGTCGTGTTCGTCTATGGCGGCACAGAAGAAAGCTGTGCCTCCTGATGCTAGGGGCCGCATTTTGTCTGTTGGTCTGCCTCTTGAGGGGGGTTGTGCTTGAAGTAAGTTGGTAAGTGGAAATGATCCCAATGGTGCATAAAAACAAGATACTATTATGTGAAGACCAAGGCTGTATTTATATACTCAGGTAGTGTTGGTCTCTCTTTATAAAAACACAATATCTGGAATCGAGTGATGGAAATTTCATTGCAAAAGGCCAACGCTTATTCAATAAAACTCCCTTAGATATCAAAGACATAGTGTTGGTGGTTTTCATTGTTATACTGCAATTTAGAGAGCAATTGAGGCAGGTGATAACTACTATATCCAAAGTGCAAGAACGCAAGTCCCTTTGACTTTCGCCTGACGCTGGCGAAACCGCTTTAAAACCAGGCTATATTTGGAGATGAAGGAAATTTTGTCTCTATGTTGTGTAGAAATCTAACTTGCTTTATGTATACTAAAGGCACGTTGATATTCTCCAGTTGGGCCTTTCAGCTCAACAAACACAACAATGGAAACAAGGTAACGCATGTGCATTGTTCAACGGATATTCAAGCCATGTAATTCCAAATAGCTGGACCTTCGAAGATTTTGGATGATTCAATGGTAGAACCCGACGAGGTTTAAAGACTACTACCCCGAAACACATCAGTTCATTAAACCAGATCAAGAAGCGAGTTCGCTCTTTAGATTCCAACTGCTTCCCTTTGGGCAAACTTCCTTCAAGTACGCCGTGAAGTTCTGAGTCTAAGGTGAAAGAGGCAAGTTGATATATGACAATACTATTCTTGAAGAGTACATCATATCAAAGATTAGGTTACATGCACATCATCCCTCTCAACCATGAGCGCTTGTCCAAAAATTGAAATGAGATACCCTAACCAGGGGTTAAGACAGTCAGCTTGTTCTTTCACGTTCCATTGCCCTTTTCCAAGCTGGAGAAAAGACTTCCTTCGACACGCCTAGTGGGTTTCGTTCGTGGTGATAACCACGCTCTAATTCCCACAATGTAGGCTCAGTCTGTGCCACCCGAAGTTCATCACCAAGAATAACTGGCAGATCCGAATCAGCCAACATTTTCCCAAGGTATGTATTGACAAGGCCCAGTAATTGTACATACACCTTTCCACCATTCTCGGCCTTGGTGTAGAAATTGTAACAAATCCTCACACACCCATCCTCAACTGGATTAGTTGGGATGAGCGCATCAAAGGGCTGGCCCTTGACAGGCTGGCGCTCGACAGCATCAAGTTTCTTCTGTAGTTCCTCTTTAGAATCAAGAAGGCATTGACGAGATTTAAGAAGGGGTTTCTCGGATACATCGACGAACACGCAGACAAGATCATGTAGGCTCGCGTCGACCGTGATACCGTCCTTTAGAAGGGCTTTTTTGCGGGCGATGGCATTCGTAATAGTAGTTTTATCGGCTCCCGGTTCGTCTTCTATCTCGCGAAAACATTGTGTTATTTCCTGGTTTTCGAGTATATGAAGGCGGCTTTCTAGTTTCTCTTTCTCGTCGGGGCCCGGTTTCACGTAGTATAGGGGATCATGTCGGAGTTGAATTTTTGATGGCTCGAATGAGGATGAGGTACTCATGTTGTATACGAACAAATGCTTATGAAGTCACCTAGTTATTCTTGCAGACATATATGGAAATATATCCAAAGATAGTCGAAATAATAACCAGGGAACAGGAAAATCCCAACACGGAAAACACACGAGAATTTATACCCATAGTCCAGAGAAGCGCCTGATCTATCTAATAAGGACATATTCAGAGTGGTCAACAGTTGACAAATCCAGTATCATGTTACACGATATTTGTGTACCGCAAAGAAGATATCTTTAGACACTGAGACACCTGATGCCGTTTCTTCGTTGCTATAACGGGATCCATAACAATCAAGAGTTTCTGCGGCTTGGAGCTATGGTAACTACCGAGCTCCCAGCATCATGAACCCCATGTGACCTTGACTCTTCTGCTGCTGACGTGGTCTGAGTAGCAGGTTGTGACACTTTGGGGGACTTCAAATGGTGTTTGTCTTGTGGGCTTTTGGAAGTGCTGGAGACAGTTCTACGGGGTAAGGGGTGGGGTTTCGTTTGTATTGGTTTTTGCTTGTGGTTTAGGGATACTTTTGTATGCTGAGACTTTTATGCGTGACAGTCGTCTATGAGGTCGTTTGTTAATATTTTCATTTAGATGTTCCCATGTAGAGTGGTCTAGGCTTGCTCGTCTGGAGGTCGTAGCGCAGTGATCGGTCCTAGCTGAGGTAATTTAGGGCTTGCTTTTAGCTGGAGAGGTATTTGCCAGACTCTGCCGATCCTGTTCTCGTGACATACATGGGGTCCAGGGCTTGATATTCTCGTAGGATTTAATCGTGTTACATAGAGACAGCCTTTTAAAGGGCAACAAAAGCTCGGGACTCGCCTATGTACAGAATTGCCCAAGTATCATACAGTAAAAAATTGTTACAGTCGGGAGGGAAAAGAATGCTGATGTTATCATGCCCGTTAATCACTGTCATGTCCTCGTATAATCAATCCCATAACTCCAGCTCCTCATCTTTTGGTCAGAGCATTAATAACTCGGTTCTCTTCGGTGTTTTGTCCATTGGACTGATCATATCACACCCATACCTCCACTATTCCTAGTTTCGCCAAAGAAAGGCATAAGTACGTAGTTCCCTTTGCACCGGCCGCCGTCCTCGAGTCTCGTGGGCGAGGCACTTGCTGAAAGTGTTTAAGTCATTGTGACACGTATTCCAGGTCTTTCCTTTGGGGGTTTTGGAAGTTGTTGGCAAGGACCGCACAGGAGTTTTCTTGGATATGGCACGTTTTACAACCATAAAACAAGAGTCTCCTGAGTTACCCAAAGAAATATTCCAGCCAGCCCTTCCTCCAGGTTCTCCCAAACCGATGGTTGATACACGCATGTTTACTACTGAAACCCTCGGCACCACTGTGTCTTTGTCCATTTCCCCATACATTCACAGGTAAGACGCAGACGCCCCCCATTGGCTTTCCATCCATGGCCTCCGAGGCGTCCACACAGACCGGCTCTCTGATTCTGTTGAACGGGGCCCACGTCACCCGCCTTTGGGTCACCCCGGTAGACGGCGAAACGAGATCCCCAATATCAGCATCTGCATTCACAGATGATTCCACCAAACTGTGAGTCGGCGGCAGCGTCCGAGACAGTACATCCAGAACCGCATCGGTAAATACTCCAGGTCCGGTGACCTCCAGAATTGTGTTTTCCTTGTAGCGTGGCCCACGCAGAAAGTTGCTCTGGTTGATTTGTCGTCTTGTGTGAGCCATGACGCGAACAATAACTTCTCGAAGTATTGGGCTAAAGCGTCGCGGCGCATATAGAGTGTACTGGATCAACTGGTAGCGTCTAATCCAGCGCCACTCACGCATGAGGCGCGGGGAAGCATGTGGCTCATCGATTTCAATACCTACAACAAGAGAAACATTCGGGCTTTTGGAACCATCTTCCCAGAGTGGCTCCAATGCCGGGCATTCCTTGATAGCGCGGGCAGGGTAAACATCCATGTCTGCGTAGAAGCCACCGTAGTACCACAGAATAAGATATCGGATCAGGTCCGAACGGATTACATGGTACGGATAAGAATCATACATCTTCTTCAGATCCGGCACGCTCGAGAAGATCTCGGTAATGAATTTGGATGCTTTTTTGTCATCCACGAGCTGTCTAGTCTTAGTATAAAGTAGGACTGCTTCTATGTGGAGTCATCCTTACTGAATACTTCCATCCACTATTTTCTCGCTCAAATTCTAATGAATCCGATTCGCGCTCAATGTATTTACCGAGCGCAACTTGCCAGATTCGGTCTTCTGCAGAGGTGTCCCAATTGCTCGCGCGTAGGGCATTTCTCTCTATTTCCAGCAGGGCATCCGATACCCTTTTCTCATACTCTGAATCAGGGTCCTCACGAAAGGATGACAGATGCAGAAATCGCGGCGTAGTATCCACATCATATTTGGGGGCTTTTCTATTCGAACTGGTATTGTTCTTGGTCTTTGGCGGAGGTGGGAGATGGTAAAGTACGAGGTAGATCAGGGCCGCCAACAGCAAGAGGAGCAGTTTGCGACCACCTATCGATAGCTTCCTCTGTCTTTGTGGATGCATCGCCATGGGGATTTTGGATAGAACGAGCGGATGGAGGAAACAAGCCTCGGTGGAGAAAGAAGAAGAAATATGGAAGTGGCTCCCAGATTTCTTGGTTTGACTTCAGGGGACGCATGCTGGGTTGGAAAATTGTGGAGCGAGAGACAAAGAGAGAACCGATCGACTTTCAGATGATCAGGACCAGGGTGTTATTGGTGGTTCTCCGAATGAGTAATAGTTATATTCACTGGTCTTATTGAGTAAGGATCTTCTGGTTGAACCAAAACGGAATGGTAAGACATGGATGGAAGAGAGAGGGTCGTGGCAGGCTGACGGATGTGTATCTGGGAGAAGTGCCCACCAAACTAGTCTCCATGAGGTATGGAAGCGTTTAAACCTTTTTATGCACAAGATCTCATTTTTTGGTTCCTATCATCGATGAGGTCAAGTTTGAGATGGTGTTGAATGCCAATCTTCTAACCTCTCGGTCATCGCAGCAATAATGTCTATGAGAGGACAACGCTGAACTGATTCTATACACCCTCTAATATAGGCACAAGTTGAGAAAGAGATTACTTCATAAATTATGAAATTACTCTTACCCTACTAGTTATTGTGCTGGACAAAGTGAATAGTGTGTTATAGATAACGAACAGTCATCGCAAGCTTTGTGGAGTGTGAGTACAATCAATTGCCAATCAGTATTCTCTGTGTGAAGTAAATACTTTATAGCAAAGATATCAGAAACCAGAGAAAAACTAGAACAGAAAGAACCCCAGTCAAGTCGAAGAATCCGCCCCATGTACTGTTCTTTATCAGAGACGTAGGGCTAGGGCTACGCTAATCCCCATTCGGCGCGGCAGAAGCAAAACCTATCGCAGCTCCGACAGTCCGCATCAGTTAACTGCTATCGCTCCCGCTTCAACTTGACATCACCATCCCCGCTCTGTTTTCACAATGGAGGGCGCTGACATTGTTGAGTCGCCGCGTAAGCGGCTCAAGGTTGACAATACTTCCACCACAGAAGAAGCTACTCTCCCCCCGTCCGCCGGAACACCTGCGGCTATCTCCGAAAGTGACGCTCAAGCATTGAAGGAGGCCGAAGTTGGGATTACCGAGTTTGTTAGCCCAGAGAATGCAGGATTCTCTGGCATTTTGAAGAAGAGGTATTTTCCCAAAGAAGAGAGGTAAAAACTTTAACTGATTGGAATTGCTTGATTTCAGATATACCGATTTCCTGGTCAATGAGATCGTTCCCTCGGGCGAAGTGCTGCATTTAAACACCCTTGCTGGACCTCAGTCGGAACAGAACAACAATGACACTGCGAATAAGACGGAAACGCCAGCAGACAACAAGCAGCAGGGAGATGCCGAAGCTGCGGTTGCGAGCGACGCCACACCCACCACGGAGACACCTGCAGTCGAATTTCAAATTTCAGATGAGGACAAGGCGCTGTTGGATTCCTATTTTGGCGCCGATCACGCTAAGAAAATCGTATCGCTGTATAGACGCGCCCAGTCTAATGAGAAAGCCCGCCCAAGTGAACTGGGTAGACTTTCAACCGTTGTTGTAACCGACCGCGACCTGCGCATCAAGATGCACCAGGCGATCCGTCGCATCTTCAATTCGCAGATGGAGTCTTCCACGGATGCTGAAGGCTTAATGACCATTTCGGTCGCTGCAAACCGAACCAAGCGCAAGGCGCAGGGTGCTCGCGAGGGTGGCCGGAATCAAGGTCGGGTTAACTGGGATGAGCTCGGAGGCCCCTATCTGCATTTCACTATCTACAAGGAGAACAAGGACACTATGGAGGTTATATCCTTTATCGCGCGCACGTTGAGATTGAACCCCAAGAGTTTCCAATTCGCTGGCACTAAGGACCGACGTGGAGTGACGACGCAAAGAGCTTGCGCCAACCGCGTGCATGCCGATCGACTTGCGAAACTAAATTCGACTCTTCGCAACGCGGCACTTGGCGATTTTGAGTATCGCAAGCATGGCCTCGAACTAGGTGATCTCGCCGGAAATGAATTCGTTATCACCCTCCGCGAATGTGATATCCCAGGCATTGATCTTCAAGATCGTGAAACCGCCGTCAAGAATGCCACCGAGAGCGTAGGATCGGCTTTACGAAACCTCCATGAACGTGGCTACTTCAACTACTACGGTCTTCAGCGCTTCGGAACTTTTGCGACGCGGACGGACACAGTAGGTGTCAAAATGCTGCAAGGAGACCTCAAGGGCGCCTGCGATGCTATCCTTCACTATAGTCCCCATGTTCTGGCTGCTGCCCAAGATGGCGAGAACTCGACCGCTTTGATAAGCTCAGATGACAAGGCCCGCGCAGAGGCCATCCACATCTTCCAAACGACTGGTAGAATCAACGAAGCCGTTGAGAAGTTACCTCGGAAGTTCTCCGCAGAAGCTAACTTGATACGGCAGCTGGGCCGTTCCAAGAATGACTACCTCGGAGCTTTGCAGGCGATTCCCCGGAACCTGCGCTTGATGTATGTGCACGCCTACCAATCATTAGTCTGGAACTTCGCTGCAGGCGAGCGGTGGCGACTGTACGGAGACAAAGTCGTGGAGGGAGACCTGGTCCTCATTCACGAACATGTCGACAAAGATCAAACCGCCAATGGCCCTGCCACTGATGTCGATGCAGACGGCGAGGTGATCATCGCCCCGCAGGCAGAGGACAGCGCCTACGCCAGAAGCGATGCCTTTGTGCGCGCGCGAGCCCTGACAGCTGAAGAGGCCGCCAGCGGCAAGTACACAATCTTCGATGTTGTCCTTCCCTTGCCTGGATTCGACGTGCTTTACCCCGCTAATGCTATGGATGGGTTCTACAAGCGCTTCATGGGCAGCGAACAAGGTGGCGGTCTAGACCCGTATGACATGCGCCGTAAATGGAAGGACATCAGCTTGAGTGGAAGCTACCGGAAGTTACTCAGCCGAATGGGAGCAGACTATTCGGCCGAGGTGAAGTTGTATTCCGGGGATGATGAGCAGTTCGTGCAGACGGACCTAGAGAAACTTAACGGCAAGCAATGTACCGCAGCTAATGCAGACTCTGCCGATAAAATTGCTGTCGTTCTGAAATTCCAGCTGGGATCCAGTCAGTATGCAACGATGGCTCTGAGGGAGCTGATGAAGGGCAAGGTGCTTGCGTATAAGCCGGATTTCGGTGGACGTTAAGTTGAAAATTACTGTACATATACCTCAATGCATACACCACTACTTAATCTGGTGTAGGCACAAAAGTTTTGTATATATTGAGCATAGATTTAATATCATATAATCATGCCAATGAATAGTGCTGCTCAAATACCCCTTCCTGACTTTGAATCTACGACCTATCCTCAATTATAATAATTTGAAAGATCACAAGGGAATAAAACCTAGAAACTAACTTCGCATTAGAAGAAACAGAAAGTAAAGCATTGTATAGACAAGAAATACCCCACAGTAGAAATACTACTGTGTATACAATTGCTTGCAACGATCATGCCAAGGACACAGCTAGTGGCCCGACCGCCCGACAACCAGAGAACCAAGCTGGTCAACCCAACACCTGGCAGAAAAAGTGACCACACTTTGAACTGGACCTCCAGAAAGCTGTATCTTTTAGCAAACCTGGAGTTTATGCCCAGATACACCACCAAAACTGTCTTACACTCTAGTATAACTTGACATTGATATATTAGGTATACAACTATGTACTCGGTGTCTTTCTCGGCAAGATCCCTCAAGAATTTATAGATATAGAGGGGGTCTATTTTACAGATTAAAAAGCCTCTTTGCTGGGGATGAGGCTATGGGGGTCTCACTAGCGTGGTTTTGCCTGAGAACCGCCTTCCTTAATGGGATTAGTGCTTTTGCTTGGGAGGCGGGCGGTCAGGGCTCTCTTTACCTAAGCAATCACATTTTGTATGAGATGTTATGAGATGTGGGAATAGTTGGATGGTCCTTGTTTTGTCAAGGGTAATATAAATGCAATCGCTAAATATAGTTCTCTGCTGAATATATAGAGAACCTAGATCAATGTACAGTACACAGGAGTATGAGTATATAGTATGTGAAAAAAAACCCAAAGGGCCAAGAGCAAGACCACGACGCCAAATAACCGACAACACAAACACACGTCTTCGCATCCCAAAAGCCCTACGGCCGGGTATTTCGCCTCCGTTCGTTGTCATCTATCGACGAGATAGACGACACATCATCCATGTCTCGGTTCTGCGTTGCACCTGGTCTATCGCTGAGCCTTGAAACGACCGAGCCCGCATCATCATTGTTGTTGATATTGACCGGATCACCGAATGGTGAGAGAGGCCATGCTGAAGATCGAGGTGTGTGCTGTTCGTGGTGGCTCATGTTTTCTGCGGTTAAGGCCATTGGGCTTCCGTCGGGTGCGTATATTGAGTGGACCTGTTCGGTGAAGCGACCTCGGACGCCATTACGACTGTCTGCCGATGGTGGCGGGCGTAATTCTCGGTTTAAGGATTGGGTATCTGGTGTGAGTGTGTGGCTATGCGGTATGGGTCGTTGTGCCATGGTTCCGAAAGAGGTTCTCTCTCTCGGAGTTGAATCGTAATCCCCCCAGGATAGTTCTCGTTTGGGTGCTACGTTTGCTAAAGACGGATTACTTGCGGAGATGAGTTTTTTCTCTTGGCGGCGCCGCTTCAGGAAGAAAAATAGAAGTCCTGCGAAAAGGGCAAGCCCGACGACGGAAACGGGCACGGCAATGGCGATTGTTGTTTTGGTGTTAATGCCATCACCACCACTGCTATTTTCTTCAAGTGCGGATTGGGTGGTGGTTGGAGCTGCGGTGGATGTTGTTTCAGGTTGTGTAGCTAATCTTGTAGTAGTTGTTAAGGAGGATACTGAGCTCCACGGAGGTGCAGTGATAACCGGGTTATATGGAAGACCCGTAGGCCGGTTGCCCATCGGTGGTACACTTTGTATAGATGTTGCCTCTGATTGCAAGGACGATATGGTCGTCGTCAACGATTCCACATAATCGGGTTCAGAGTTGGCTTCCCTCTGAAAGGTGATATCGCTCGCTTCTGCAGTCGCCATGGCCGTCTGTGCCGCTTGGGTTGCCGCCGGGAAGTTCTCGGTATTTATTGTAGTCTCAGGTCCTATGAATGGTTCTGAAGCGTCCCAAAGAAGTCGTTTGTTCAACCATACGTCACACCGAGCACCACAATCTGGTTGTTCACGGGCTCGATCATTGGAGTGCAAACTGGATGGTCCAGCAAGAAGGTCTCTCACAACGACGGCTATGGGATGATCCATGCCTGAATGTTTGCGATGGAAGTAAATCAACTTGGTCTTCCCTAGGAGTTGTAGGTCCTAATACACAGTCCTAAGTACATCTGAGAAGGACTATCAACATATACGTACGCACGACTGGAAAAAATTGGAAGAAATCAGATTTTGCGAGGGGCAAAGGATCCATATGTGCGGTAGTGCCAATAAGCAAACTGAATCAGGGATGGAACATAGAAGACCTCTGAGTCTCACATTAGATGGAACCTACCGCAGCATTAAAAGTCAAAGCAGATGCAATGAGACCGAAGAAGTCGATCTATGAGTCAAAGGAATGGGATGCTTCGTTTTGTGCTATAGTCCATCGTGCAATTTCAGGAGCGAGCAGAAGCAGAGTAAAAGGACTGGAAGTGAGGGCCTGCAATGGTGAAGAGCCGTAAGATAAAGAAACGTGAGGGAAAGCATGCTAGACAAAGGAAGCTGACATGGCGCAGCATCTCGCAAGCAGTTGTTACTAGACTTTGCTACTAGTGAACAATGAGGGCCGTACCCAATCAGCAAAAGATGAGGACGGCGCCATAATATGAAACGCCGATCCCCATTGGGTGGATGGCACACATAAGGCATGGGTTCATTCTGCTGATGATTAAAATGCGGGACGTCAATATGTTACAAGAGGGATTCATGGCACCCAAGATTTGTCGACAAGAGTAGCTGTTTGTGTCTTCGTTGTTGCACAGACACTTGTAACAAAGACCGTGATATGGCGTCGTGAAGCCAAAGGGGGGGAGGGGGAAAGACCCCTCAGAAATTCTTGAAAAAAGAATAAAAAGAAATTCTTGTAGCGGTCAGCCCCAGAGTCAAACTTCTGCGCATTCCAACCAACGAGCCATTGGTTTGATCGACATCTTTGAGTGGCTGTGGTGAGAGCCATGTTGCGCAGCGGTTTCTTGGGGGCCAATCCTTGGCTAGAATCTAGTGGCTCATTTTGCCTCTAGTTCTGACATAGTACAGGGTAGTTGACAAGACATCATCAAGAAGAAGATGCAGAGTGGACCCAGCTGACAACGTCCGGCCTTATACATATATATTTATAGAACTGGCTGTAGTAATTCTCCAGGCCGAAGGAACAATCATGACAAAGATCACGAATGACGTCCACGTGACTATTTCGGAGATTGGAGATAACGTAACCAGGCCGCACTAACCCAGACGCGTTAGTGTCATCAACTGGATCCAAGATGGTCCAGCGCCTAATGGTCAGTGACGACGGATCGAGGTGACATACCGGACTCGTTCTTATCTTCACCGATCCTGGTCTTATCGGCTTTGTCATCAATTACTCGCTGAACTGCGCAGGTCTTTTCGTGGTCAACAGAAGCTGCACCGACAATGAGTGGGATTAAGGGAGTATTCAAGGAGGGCTGGCACCCCAAGGGCAAAGAAGGGCAAAAGGAGAGTTGGCGGGGTGACTTTAAAGGCATTAACCAAGTGGTGTGTTATGTTCATTACAACAAAGCGACCAGAGACGAGCTGACCATGTGTTATTCTTTTGATAGGCCGGATGGATGGGGAAAGGCAAAGACAAGGATAGCGAGCGTGAGGAACATGTTTCGAGGCCGCTCTCGTCGCTCAAAGACCCAGCGGCTTTTGGGCCACCACCGAAGCATATTAAATATCACGGCGCTGCTGCTGTCCCGAACCAGACAACACCAGACCGGAGGGGCCTAGGTGGCCCCTTATCGCAAGAGCAGATTCGCCAACAGGATACTCGCCAACAACAAGAGCAAGCGGAAGCTGAAGCAGCAGTCCAGAAACCAGCACTCCCTCCGTTACCGTACCGTGCAAACCGGACAGGCGTAGACCCGAGTACCCTCCCCCCTCCCCCCGTCAGACGCACGGGGTCGCCAGCAGATTCTGCAGCTTCCGGAACTAAGCCCAGCATCCCACCCCGGATTCCTCCACGGACCAATTCCACACCGCAGTCCCATTCACCTACTCCTCCTCCTGCATACTCTCCTCATTCTAGCACAGAACAGGCATCTGATGGCTACCTGAATCAAGGGGCTACATCCCGCCTTGCTCAGGCGGGAGTTTCCGTTCCCTCTCTGGGAATCGGAAACCGTGGCGATTCACCAAGGTCTGCGTCCCCAGCTACGGGTGGGTCAATCGGTCAAGCTCCGGTCAGTGAGCTGCAAACGCGCTTCTCCCAGATGAGGACCAATTCCGACAGTTCGTCTCGACCTCCTCCCCCGCCGGCCCGGGGAAGCCTATATGGACGTGAGTCCTCTACTGTGTCTGCGTCAGATGTGCAGCGTGCTACGTCTGCTGTCAAGGACTTCCGCGAGAAACACGACGACAAGATTCAAGCGGGAAAGCAGAAGCTCGGTGGTTTCAATGAGAAGTACGGGATCTCCCAGCGGGTAAACAGCTTCTTTGACGACCGGAAGGGATCCACAGCTTCGGACCAAGCGCCACCGCCCGTGCCTCCTCAGCCCAATCTGAGCCGTTCCAACTCTAGCGTTGACACTGAGTCCATCAGCCAAAAGAAGGCGCCACCACCACCTCCCCCAAAGAAGTCAGGGATGCGATCTACACCGGTGAATGCACCGTCCCCTACACCTCCTCCGGTACCACTTGGTACGAAACCACGTTGAGCGGAACTCTCAAACCATAAACATATCCCTCGGCCCTGCTTTGTGTTTTCTTACGTACTCTGTAAGGGTAACTCGAAATCTTGAGTTGTTGTAGCGATTGTATCATTACTCATCTGGCGTTGTCTTGCTTAGGTAGCATATCGTTATCATTACCATTCTAAACAGTGTAGAAATCTGTACAGTGAGATAACTGTTATTCAGTGTGTGGATGTATCAAGCAGATATAGATTCGAAACGGGTAACGATATCATGTCAGGGCACCTAAACGGTGGGCGATTAATGCGATTCCTACCGATACGTTATAATGTGAATTCAACAATTTCTGTTAATGCTTCTGGGGTGCCTAAGGCTGTGATCGCCACGAGTCATGCACGTGCTGAGTCAGCGGATAGCTTGATGGCGTTGGAGAACCATGGGAAAAGAGAGCAGCAGTTCATCATCCTCGCATCATCTCGCGTGGACCTCTACTCCGGACATAGTATAACAATTGCGCCAATGGCAGTAGACATCGTGCAAACGAGCCAGAGTTCAAAATCGGACCGAGGGATATGCCGACGTCATTACGACAGAACTGATAATCGTCCATTCCCTCAGACCATCAATGCGGAAATCCATCGCGTGTGGCCAATGAGACCTGCGTCCTGGATGATATAGGGTGCTGATCCCTTGATAACAAGGCCAATAATTGAAAGACTCAAAGATCGCTCGAACCAATGGCCGTTGCATGAGACACTCCTTGTTCACAAGCATCTTTGAACAAGGATCAAAAGGCCTTTGGATGGTTTTTTCGCCTACGTAACTGTTGGGGCCGAGGTTCGCTGCGCGTTCGTCAGGGCCAAGTTCCCAACAAAATGCATCGCGGCTCCACTTACGGAGATAATCTTCACTCCCATTGATCCGGACCGTTTGGTGACCCCAGAACTCAAACATGAATGCCTGGTCTGTTTGGCTGAGACTGGTCGATCATTTATCTTCCATTCTTCCTTTTTTTTTTCGTCAATTGCCTCATTGCCGACTAAGTTGATCTTCCTGTTGCTGCTGGGGTTCTGCATTCACTCCGAGCTCCAATTTCTGGCTACAGAGGGTAATTATCGTCATATATAATACCTCTCTTTTTTGGTTGACCTTCTCCGTGATTCTGTATTCTATAGTTCTCTTTTTCTTCCAAAAATTTTCCCTCTTTCCTTAAACCGAAGGGAATCGCGATTCTCACTCCCGAGGAAGTGAGCTTGGATACAAGGCCAATCTCCTTACCTCAACTTGCAACTTTACGCTCCCCAGTGTGGAATATCTAGCACCATGTTCGATCTGAACCTCGAGACCGCGTCAGGCCCAGCGGTCGTGCGCATCGGCCTCCCGCCCTCCTCTTTATTAAAATTTCCCCCAGACGAACTCCCTACCACTCTCCCAGCTCCTCAGGTCTCTGAACCCACATGGAACCAACCTTTCAATATCCCTCCTCAGTTGTATAACCAACTGCTAGATGTGCGCGTCCCTATCACCATTGCCAGTGTCTACGCCGTCACCGTTTGTCTGCTCAATCGCGTGAACAAGAGCCGCGGATACAAACCCTGGGGATTCAGTCAGACAAAACTCTTCAAGGCTTTCGTCATTCTTCACAATGTCTTCCTCGCCGTGTACTCCGCATGGACTTTCGCCGGCATGTTCCAGGCGTTCCGGAACTCGTGGCCAGACCGGGATGATCCCAATGGACTCGTGGGTGTCGTGGATGCGCTCTGCAAGATCAATGGTCCCCGGGGCTACGGAAATGCCGCCACGTACAACCCTTTGACCAACCAGTGGTCCATTCATAATCCCGAATACAAGTTAGCCGACGGCGGAGTGCCTGACCCTACCGATGTCGGTCGGATGTGGAATCAAGGATTGGCCTACCTGGGCTGGATCTTCTACTTGTCCAAGTTCTACGAAGTGTTGGATACTGCGATTATCTTGGCCAAGGGCAAGAAGAGCTCGACCCTGCAAACTTACCACCACGCCGGCGCCATGATGTGCATGTGGGCCGGTATCCGTTACGTCGCCCCTCCCATCTGGATCTTCACCCTGGTCAATTCGGCAATCCATGCGATGATGGTACGTATGATTGGTTGAATGCGTAATCCTGCAGCGAACTAACCACAAAACTTAGTACACTTATTATACCCTGACTGCTCTCCGCATTCGTGTCCCCGCCGTGATTAAGCGCTCCCTGACCTCCATGCAAATCACCCAGTTCCTGGTCGGAACCACCTGGGCTGCCTCCTACCTCTTTGTCCACTACACCCTTCCTCCCCAGTCTAAGGCTGCCGCCGCCGCATCTGCAGTCCGCTCTACCATGGCGACCGCAGCTGCTTCCGGTGTCGCCCCTTGGCTTAAGAAGCTCGGATTCCGGGCAGCTGGCGCAGAAGGCATTGCTGAGAATGTGGGCTATGCGCCGGAGATCCCTGGTAATCTGTCGCAGCCTCGTGTGGGTCCCATGGTTACTTGCATGGACACCAGCGGCCAAGGTTTTGCGATTTGGCTCAACGTAACTTATCTTCTGCCCCTGACTTACCTTTTCGTCCGCTTCTTCATCCGTTCCTATCTGTCTCGCAAGGATCCCAGTCCTCAGCAGCCCACCCACATGCATGCCGCTGAGAAGGCCGGCCTCGATGCATTGCACCGCGTGAGCCGTGAGATTCAGAAGTCCGTCGAGATGAGTGGCGAAACGAGCGAAGCCACTGAGGATGAAGCTATCAACAAGGCCCAGGCACTCCGGAAGAAGTCCCAACAGCCCGCCGCCGATAATTCTCCGATCCGGACTCGCGCTTCTTCGAAGCAGAAGGCACGCCTGGCCAACCAAGAACCTGGACAGGGCTTCTCCCCGGTGAAGAATGGTGCTAAGAAGCTCACCAAAGAAGAAGTTGAGGCCCCCACAGACGTTTCCGGTGTCAAGGACAAGAACCCATACGATGTTTTGGAAAGAAATGCTTAGACCTCATCTTGTTGATCATGAAAAGACATCAGCCCATATTTATTTACACTGCCCGAGAATCACCTATAAGATTAAAAGTTCCGAGGGGCAACCAATCTGAAACAGTCAAAATTCATTCCTTATTCTATGTTCCGAAAACGCTATCCACGACGAGAAGAACACATTAGATATGAACTTGACGAGCCTCGGGAGCCCCTTACTGGACTGGTCACCCCATGAGATTGTGTATCACCGTCAGCGATCCATATCTTGATTAGAGCAACGGGGGTTACCATTTCAACTTACACCACGAAGAGAAGACAAGTCCTATAATGCGTTAATAGTTATTCGGCTAGCTCTTTTTCCTCGTTTCTTTTTCTTTTTCTTTCTTGAATGTACTTTGTCTTGATAGACTTCTGTTTATTTATGTGAATACGTTAATACCAACAGCTGGATCTGGATTTTGAAAAGCACTGGAAGTAATCTTTTTGGTTAGGAGCACAAGATATCAAAAAAGCATTGTTCATTGTTTGACATATTCCTTTAATCCCGCATATGTTTGTTATCTGTAGACACTTCTCTTCCATCGCTTCATGCTCCCGAGTCGCAGCGAAGCAGTTCATGCTCACATAGTGGAGCTAAGTCCTCGGGAGACCCAAATACACTCTAGGGGTCGATTTATGCCTGCGAAGCAATGAACATGCTCTCAAACATCTAACCCATAACGATTCCTCGACCTGTCAAGTCTAAAGAATGATCATTAGGGAGGAGGCCCATTTCTATCGAGCAGATTCCCTGTAGATGAATCATCGTTCACAATTGAAGTGAGTGGAAACTATCGACAACCAAGTCTCTGAAGCTATTTCAACAAAAGGGAAAGCATATCTTCCAGACCCCCCATTTCAAGGTAAAGTTCTGGCTCGATAGCTTCGATCTCCATCAGAACGAATGCACGATCTTCGGCCACTAAGCCATCGATGCGTACATATCCCATCACCCCTGTTGAACCGTTCCCGAACCGATCCTTGAGGGTATCAAAAATAGAATTCACCGTCGACAATGTTGTCTCCCCAATTTGCTCGATAGGTATGCAATTATTCTCGCCACCAAATTGGGGCTGGCAGCGAAACTCGCCGTTTTTGGGCGTTTTCAGCGCAACGTGAGACAGCTGTTCCCCAACGAACACGAAAGAATATTCGCCCGTGGCAATGGCTGACTCAAATTTCTGTACAACCAAGGAACTCCCCAGGCGGCCCTTCACACAAAGCTCTAGATACGCAGCATCATCAGCTGATAGTGCTGATATATCTGGGATGAGTCGAGTGCTGTTGGAGGACGCAGAGACAGATGGTTTGAGTACGATAGGCCCCGATGATTGAAATTCTTGTAGGCGTTGATGTAGTGCCGACGTGCAGGTAAATTGCTCTGCATCGAAGATTTCAGTCGTGGGTATGTTGAACCCTGCGTGGTGCATATCAAGGAGATACTTCTTGTCCATGTTCCATTGGACCAGGTCGATATGATTCAGTACACGGGGACGGTTTGCGCCGTGTCCAACTGTTTCGATTGCCTTTTTGGCCGTAATCAGGAATTCTCCAAACTCAAGTGGATGTTGGATATAGTCTTCGGCCCAGAGAAAAGTGACTATGTCACTGTCCAGGATGGAGGAGATGATGTCCTCGTCCGTCCACCGTTTGATGGTTACCGAGGCACCCCTTTTCGAAAGAAGTGACGGTAACATCTCATTCGACCAATCATGGTCAGAAACATATTTCTCGACGATGTGTGGTGGAACAGTAGTTAAGAACAGTATCCGCTTCATTGTCGAATTCTTGGGGTGTTGGTCCAAGGGGGTCAGGTGTCCCCTCTTATATAACCCAAACGGTAGACCTGACCCCCGCGCACTAAATCCTGACCCCCTAACTTGTTTTTACTATGGGTCCATCACTTAGCTTGGTCATTGCTATTATTCTTCTCATTCTGGTTATTGATCGAGCGAAATATATTATATTCTTTGAAAGAATCTATGCAAGTGTAGGTGATATGCTTTTCCTATCGACCAACCAAACTGTTCATCAAGTATTAGCTCGGCGTGAAGCCACTCTAGGAAGTTACGTTCTAGAGACAATTATGGGCGTGGAAGCCTTTTGCACAGTCTTGGGTGCCACAGTGTCCCAAAAAGCAAGTTCGGCACCAATCCTCTACAATTGCGTCAATCCCACAGACCCAACACCAGAGCGGCTTTGTCCCCTGCTTTTGTGCCTCTTTCGCCAGTGTCTGCCGAAGGGGCTTAGCATCAACACCGACTATATACCGCTCAATAGCTTGAGAATCAACAGCAGCAGCGCTATTCAGCTTTGGAATCCACCGCGCCCAAGCACTTCGCCTTCGAAAGGCTGCCATTACGTTGAATTTCTTGGATATCTCACGGTCGACGGCGATGAAAGCACCTAAACCGCGAACAATCTCTTTTCCATGACCATCATCCCCAGCATAGCGAAGAATGAACTCTCGAAACGCTCTTCCAATCTGTTCACTTCTTGCTGGCCAATCCTCCGCCTTAGCCAAATTCAGAATCCCCAAGGCCTCGATTAACACTGGGATGGCAATAGGCCTCGTGACCATAGAACGCCAGAATCTAATTGACTGGCGAATCAGTTCCTGTTTATGGAAAGCGAGATGTCGCATCATCAACCCATTGAAGTTGATTGCAACGCCGCTGATGCCCGTCCCTTTACCAAAGGCGATCATGTCGGGCTGAAGGCTCCCGTCTTCAAAATATTCTGGTCTTTGGGAGACCAGTGGCGCTCCGCACCTGATCGCGGTCATGGCTTCGTCCACGAGGAGGCATATGCGTGCTTGGTTACAGCAGGATCGTAGGAGACGAAAGGATTCGGGAGGGAAGACTGATCCGTCTGAGGCATTCACCAGATCGCTTACAACCGCGACACAGCCTTCTTTTTTAGCCTCGATGAGTTTATTCAACAGTGTGGCCTCTGACGAGAAGTCACTTCGACCTATATGAATTGATTCAGGGCCCGATCCAATGATCTGATACTCCCACTCGTCCGATGAATGCGCCTAGCTTGCTTAATATCTCTTGTGTTGGATTATTGGGGGACATTGAAAAGACTTACCAATGGCCCATAGGCGCAGCCATAAATTCCATCGACAATGGCTAATTTCGGCGACTTGATATGGATATCGGTCCAGCCTAGAAGGCCCCGAACAAATCGATGAACCTTTTCGGGCTCAGGGTCATCCTTAAGCAAGGGCGACAGTGCTGGATCCTCCACCACTAATGGACAGGTCGACGCGGTATTGAGAATGAGACTGGCTATAGTCGTTGGTATGAGCACATCACTGACATGCGCATGGAATGTAATGGGCCAGTATCCCTTGAAAAAGGACTGAAAACGGTCGGTATACTCGTTCAGAAGAACGTGGTACTGTTGTTCAACTCTGGCAGGGTTCACGGTGTAATCTTCCCATACTTGGCGAGCACGATCGTCGTTTATGAATCCGCTGTTTGAATATATAGTGCCCCAAGCGTTGTGGAAATCGTGATCTAGAGGGGCTTCCGCCGAGCGATGCCCATTCGAGGTCGATTTCACGGTAACAGTCATCATTGCAAATAGATGGCAGAAGTTACGTCCATCCAACGAACAGAGAGAAAGAAACTGAGAAAGAAAGTCTGGAGGAAAACATGCCCACCGCCCTCGCTTTTTCGTTCCTCAATTCATACCGAAAGTGGAGCCCAGGAACAAGATACGTATAGGTTTTGCTTGACTCCTCGCAAGTTTAGCTACGCCACAACAAGGAAGCAATTCTGAACGTATTCCATGATTCGCTGGGTCTTTCCCACTTCCCCATTGTGGTCCCTTTATGGAGTACTATTTGGAGGCTACATCTTTTGTTCCAAGTATATAAGGTTTTCCCTAGTCCATAACTAGGAATGACCTCATTTTCTGCTAATTCGAACAGTCTCCACCGAGATCTGCAGGCCAGTCCGATACGGAGTATTTCCCAAGGTTGTCGTTCGTCATTGCGGTCAAGAACTAGTGTACAAACAGTCCTCGTTCCCCGCAAAGAAATTCATCACTTCAATTAACATTGTGAACTTGGTGAAAGATGGCCCCAAGCCTGGTGGACTCGAGTAGGCTTTCTATCGAGGGGATAGGCCGCCAAATTATTCCATCTCCCACGAAGTCCATTGACTGGTTTAAAGATGCCATTCAACTGGACCTGTGCCAGTCCTGGTCCAATTGGCGAGAGACTTTGGCGTCTAGGTCCATCAAGGAATCGACTCTTTTGAAAGCAGCTTGGATTCTTACCCTTCGTTGCTTCCAGCCAGAGGAAGTGATAAGCATAAGCTACGATGAAGGAAACGTTCCACAACCTAATCCCCCAATTGCTTACACCGTGCGGGTGGAGCCTGACTGGGATGTACGGTCACTTCTTCAAACTTTAGAGATGAACAAAGGTCACGAAGTGACCAGTTTTGGAGCGAAGCCCTCTCCCTCCCGCCATGTCTGCACCGCAGCACTCAGATATATAACCAAGTTCCATAAACTCTTGACACCACTGACCTCTCTTAATGGAAATGTAGAGGTAAGTTCCACCAGCTTAACATGCAATTAGTTTTCATCTTCTGATCTTGTCTCATCATCCAGCTTGTTGTCATTGGGCGTGATAACCGGTTGAGCGCGAGCATCAAGAGGGCAGAAAATGTCTCCAATTCTTTGGATGAGAGCATGCTGTGGACTTTTCAACACGTGCTCCGGCAAATTACGGTCTCCCCCGCGAGTTTAAAGCTCGAAGCGATTGACTACTGCTCAGAGTCCCACAGAAAAATAATTAAGAGCCTTACCCACACCAAATCAGCCTCTAACCCCAACTGTCTGCATGAGTTAATCTTGGAAAATTGTCAGCGGCATCCAAAGAGGCTGGCAGTTCGTTCATTTGATGGCGACTTAACCTATGAAGAATTGGATAATCTTTCCTTCCGGCTAGCACATCATCTCACCCGGTTGGGCGTACGGCCCGAAACCTTTGTCTTGAGTAGCTTCCAGAAATCAACGTGGGCAATCGTAGCTCGACTGGCCATCCTGCGTGCAGGAGGAGCGTATATCTCGATCCACTCAAGCAATCCACCAGCCTATCTCGACTCCGTAATACAGCGCACCAACGCCAAGATCATGTTGAGTGATCCATTCTTCGCAGATCAATTCCATAATACAATCGACACCGTCATCGTGGTCACCCTTGAATGGCTACAAACGCTTCCTTGTCAAATTCACTTTGCCCTATTGCCAGTGGTTCAGCCATCCAACGCCTGTACGGTTTTGTTCACCTCTGGAAGCACCGGTAGGCCCAAGGCCATTGTACAAGAGCACAGGTCCTACGCATCTGCTATTAGAGACTATGCCGAGAACCTTGGCCTGAATGAAGGCACCAGGTTCTTGAGTTTCGATGATTACGCATTCGACATCAGCAATTTGGAATTTTTGGTTCCTCTGATTCTAGGGGGTTGCTGCTGCGTGCCTGGGCCGATGAAGACTGTTCAGGATCTCGCCGACAACATTCAAATGCTCGACGCCAATATTGCCTTCCTCACACCTACGGTGGCCATTAAAGCAAATCCAGAAGCAATGAGAAATCTCAAGATCTTATGTATCGGCGGGGAGCCCCTTTCGAGAGACCTGCTGAACAACTGGGCTGGAAGCTCGACAATGTTGATCAACCAATTTGGCATGGGCGAAGCAGCAGTCTGCTGTGCCTACAACGACAATGTACATGATCCTGGTAGCTCACCCGCTACGATCGGACGGCCATCCAGTGGTGCAATTTGGATTGTTGACCCAAACTGCCCGGCGAAGCTCATGCCACTTGGCGCGGTCGGTGAGATTGTAATTGAAGGGCCTCATCTTTCAAGGGGTTATCTTGACCAGAATCATCAAGCATCCGATCGTACGAAGCCAGCTGGCTTTATGGAAGATCTCCCGCCCTGGCTAAATGAGCTTCACCCCAACCGCCAAATCACCCGCTTATATCGATCAGGAGACCTGGCACGATGGACTCACGATGGACGGATTGAGTATATTGGCCGCAAAGACACTATCGTAAAGCTTGACGGTTGTCGGATCGACGTGGTTGAGGTCGAGCACCTTGCAAGGAAATCTCTTACTCCCAAAGATGCCATTGTGGTAGACCTTCTCGGCGTCATTGATGGCAAAGAAGATCCTTGCCTGGCTGCGTTCTTGTACCTCAGCGGACACCCAGAGAATTCCGAAACGGCAGAAATCTCTTTGAAAGATGCAAGTCAAGATCCAGCTGCCCTTCAAAAGGTCGCCCAAATCAAGGAAGTTCTTGCCATTTCCCTCCCACCTTACATGATTCCGACGTTGTTTTTGCTAGCCACACGCGTCCCACGTACGCCTTCGAAGAAGACCGATCGCAGAATGATCCGACTGCTTTCACGAAATTTTTATGAAAAAGACCGTGAGGCGCGGAGCAGGTTGTCGCCCCATCACCCTGATTCACAGCTTCTTCCCCCATGAATATCTCCCGCTTGATTGCCCGAGAATCAGTGATTTAATATACAGCGGGAAAAAATGCTTTAACCATGCACCTTCAAAACTGGGAAATGTCAATACATGCTGCTCAGGCCAATATTGGTTTTCGGGTCCCTGTTCCAATAATACATTATAATACATTATATTACACTACATTACATTATATAATCTATAGACATGAGTTTTTCATTGATACAACACATCTTGCTGTTCCGTAGACTTCGACACAGGAGAGCCCAGGAAAACCAGAGCGATAAGCCCTGCTGTAAAAGACAAGACCCCTAGTACGATCAGAAAACATAATCATCGAACTGATATAGAGGAAAAGCTCACCAAGGCAACATTGCAACTCGAAGTAACCGAAATTGCCCACCACGAACTCCGCCAGAAGAGGACCGGCCAACAGTCCAGTCATCCAGGTCATACTAGTCACAGCTATCGCGCGAGAATACCCTCCCTTAGGACCAAAGATACCAGGCTGGTGTGCTTCGAGCAAGTCGATCGTTTCTATATGAAATGGATCTTAGCCAGATACCTTAGTCAACAACCTCATTTCCAAACTTACCAGTCGCCTGCATCGAGCCCACCCCATTCAGCAAGGACAGAAGACATCCAATCGACGCCATACAACCCACATAGAGACTCTTTTCCCAACCTTGCACCCCCATCCCCGGAAACAACCCACTACCAGGCACCCCCAACAGTACGACAAAAGGCAACAACCCGAAAAGTGCCACTGCCGTCGGAGCACGCGACCCGATCCTATCTTTCATCCAACCCACCGGAGCAGCCAGCAGCATCCCAGGCCCCTGGATCAACGCCAGCAAAACACCAACATGTAAAGCCCCCCATCCAAACACGGCTCGCACGTGCACAGCCAGCGTACTTTCAAAGCAACCAACCAGTACAGCATAAACGAAGGCGCAGAAAACCCCGGCCGAGAAACGTGGTACGCGGAATAGACGGACGTGGAAGCGCCATCCGCGCACCTCTGAACCAGACCCTTCGCCGTCTTCTTCTAATCGGGGTGGTTGATTCTGCAATAGAGGGTCTTGCTCCCCGTCCTCGTTCTCGTCCTCATTTCCTTGGTGGGGTTTGACCCGCTTCTCGATCATGATGAGACGCATAATGATATCCAGCAGGAGAAAAGCAGCCGCGCCGGTCCACGCACACCAGTAACCACCCAGTTCGAATAATAGTCCTGCAAGCACAGGTCCCGTGGTGGTTCCTGTGGCTGTGAGGGTAGTCGTTAACCCGGAGATCTTGCCCATGTGCTCGCTTCCGAGGTTCTCGGCCATGGTTGACATGCCTACAATCCATAATGCATTGCTGGTGATGCATTGGAAGAAGCGACCGATAAATAGCCATACCACTGTATTTCCTCGTTAATCCAGTTTAAAAACGTAGGAATCAATAAACCTCCAAAGGATGAGATATACATACATTGGGACGCGAGTGATAAACAAGCCGTACTGACCAAGGCCAGTACAAGGAGGATCAGTAAGAGGGTCTTTTTACTAGAGACTGCGTCGGCGATTGCGCCGATAAATGGACTTGACACGACGGATACGAATGCTCCCTCGGCGAGGAAAATAGACGTGTATCTTTGTGTCAGTGATGGCGGGAGGCCGATTCGATGCTCGAGCACCGTCGGGAGCAATGGTATCATGAAGGCGAAGAGAAGCTCATCTGAACGTCGTGAGGATTAGATGACATTGGATATGTTGAAATGTCTCCGTTCGCAGTTGGCACTTACCGGTGAACATTGCTAGACTCATTGTACAGGTGATGAAGGTGTTGGATGATCGCCAGGCATGGCCCCATGGCGCTTTATGTTGCTCTTCGACATGAGTTCGAAACATTACTTGAACATGAGGCTCGCGCGCTGGGAGTCTTGTAGACGTTGATTTAATGGAGGAAACCAATTGAAAGGGCGGCGCGAAGTAGTCAGTTCGATCCTACGGGGGTTGGGGGGTTCCAGGGTGTTTTTGTTGTTTTCCGCGTGAGGGAGAAAACCTGTTCTTCGGCCACGGGCAGCAAATGGATCGTCCATGAGCTACCAAAATGTACATACATCATACCTATTTATAGACGTCCTTATTGAGGCGCTAACCAATACTTATTATGAGACTACAGCCTTTTCTCTCGTATAATTGGATTTTCAAGATATTTTGATTGAGATAAAATATGTTCAGACATGGAAAAAACCCATCATGTCAAATAAAATCATATACACGTTCCATCGTGAAACGAGAAAGAAAATCTAAAAAAAAAAATCAAACCAGCCAGCAATCGTTAACCGAGATCCCATAAACCAGCCCAGCCCATGAAAGACCCTTAGACAAGAACAAAAACAAGAACAAGCCGAACCTAAGTAATGTACCGGAAACCCTTGCTCCTAGCCAGGGTCTCATCCGATTCGGGCTCAGTGGTGGCATTAGTCTCGGCTTCTTCGAGCTCCTTGTTCAAGTTCTTGAGCATCATGCGGAATCCGTAGCAGCCGACAATGGTGATGCCGAACATGGCTGTCACGATGCCGTAGCTCTTCCGGTATCCGTTTTCAGAGAGATCCCAGACGTAGGAACCGGCGACGTTGCCGAGTTGACTGAATGCGTTGATCATGGCGATTGCGACGGCACGCTTGGCGGGGGGTCGGGGGAAGGATGTACTGATCCAGGAGTAGAAGACGATGAATCTGTAAAGTTTTGTGCGGTTAGTATGGGTGTGATGGATCATATGGAGTAGGTATAAAGGGAAAGCTTACCCAGCGTAGGAAGCGGCTTGGAGGAAGAGAGCGACGTAGCGAGCTGCGACGTTCAGGGTGCACATGCTGATGATGAATCCGACCAGGCCGACGATAATAGGGCCGACAATGTGCCAGAACTAGAGGAGTCCGTTAGATGGGCAATTTATGATCGTGGGACTGTCGTGAGGCAAGACGTACCTTCTCCTGGTACCGATCGGAGCTCCAGGCAACCGCCAGAGAGAACAAACAGGAGAACACCCATGGGGGAGCGCTCATAAGCAGAGTGGGCACATAGCCGAATCCGAGGGTTCCAGTAAGGGTAGGCTAAGATTCTCGAGTTAGACTGGGCACACAAAAAAGTGAGCAGACAGGGCGAACTTACGAAGAAGGCGTTGAACGAGAGGCCGACCACGTAGGCAGTAAAGGTGATCATCATGACATAGATCTTGATATCCTTGACGGCCATGAACAAGCCATCCCACGGCCCTTGGTCCTCAGAGTCAACATCAGCCTCGCCGACATCCTCGGCCATTCGTAGCTGAGCCAGGTCAAGCTCGTCCTTGGTGAAACCGCGTGTATTGTGCGGCAAATCAGGAAGAATGACTGCTGCACAGAGGGCAATAAACATTGTGGCGGCACCCTCGACTGGAAATGTGTCAGTCATCAGTGTGATATCGGGGAGAGTCAAGGGAGCTTACTCCAGAAGAGCCAACGCCAGGCAGCGTGACCAAGAACGCCCTGCATGTTGGAAAGGACACCAGCTCCAACGAGTGCCGAGAATGCATTGGAAATAAGATTTCCACAGAAAAGGATAGCATTTCTCGTTGTGAGCTCACGACGAGTGTACCATTTCGACAGGATCATGAGAGCTCCCGGTAGGAAAGCAGCCTCAACAAAACCCAGGAAGAAACGGATGCAGACCATTCCCGCAAAGTTGGTGGCGACGCCCGACAAGGTCGAGATAAGACCCCACAGAAGCATAACGGCTCCGATGTAGAGAGAGGGCCGCGGGATTCTGTTGATGAAGATGTTGGAAGGGATCTGCATCAAAATATAACCGACATAAAGAATACTCAAGCAGGTCGCGTATTGGCTGTAATCCAGTCCCAGGTCATCCTGAAGCCCCTTAAGACGAGCAGCGGCCATGTTGTTCCGATCCAGGTAGTTCATGATGTAGATGATAACGAAGAAGCCGCAGCGAGCATCGAGTTTGCGCTTCAGGCTCTTCTCTATCCGCGCACGCGTTGCCGGGTCGGCCAGCGCCGGGTTCGCTGTGGTGACTACGGGCCTTTCTTCAAGGTGGGCGGCATCAGAGCCGGACTTAGAGATGTCCGCCATAGCTGATGGTAGTTGGGGGTTGTCGGTTCCTCAAGTCGTCTCTGAGAACAAAAAGACCCCGTGGGGTATGGGAGATGAGAAGTATTTGACTTTTTTTTTCAACTAAATCATGCCCAGCACATTAGGAGCTTTCGGCTTGCCGGTTTTAGGACACTACTCCGAAATGCAGCAGGAAGAGGCGGAAGGGAAGGATAGAAGAAGGGGGTAGGAAGAAGGAGGAGAAGCAAGGTAAAGAAGTAAGGAGGAGGAAAGGGAGGAGAGAGGAGAATGTCGTCGAAGGTGCATCCAGACTTGGGATCAGGGACCTTTTTGTGTATGGAAGAAAAGAAAAAAAACTATGACGACCGGAGGAACCGCACCCGTTGGGCTTCCCGACATGGGAATATGTCGGGATGGGATTTAGGCAAATGGGGACCGAGTCAATTAGGTATGGTTGAGACCAATGGGGAAGGCCAAGGCGGGGAAAAAGACTGGGGAAGACCCAAGCAAACAGATAGAAGTCTGGAGACCGGGGAAAAGCCTTCGTGGAATCAGGAAGCAGAAACGAACCTAGCGAGTGTCATTGTGGAGTGATTCCAGCGTGGGGGTTTT
Source organism: Aspergillus oryzae RIB40 (assembly GCF_000184455.2). Lineage (NCBI taxonomy): Eukaryota > Fungi > Ascomycota > Eurotiomycetes > Eurotiales > Aspergillaceae > Aspergillus > Aspergillus oryzae. Next base: position 3,691,441 of record NC_036435.1, on the reverse strand, counting down.
TTTCTTCTCTCGTGACAAAAATCTTCGTGGGGGGAAGTTTCGGTCCTTCCGTGGGGGTTTCCTTCTGTCGCGGGATATCACTTTCGGCAGTTTACTTGCCTTCCCGAATGACAATAAATCTAGGAGTCGAGTAGAAACTATCTTCAAGTGTTCCTCTCGGAGTACTTCACGTCGTCCGAGAGATATAATCATCTTACTACTTGAATTTCAATATATCGGCTTAACAAGATTCTAAGCTTTTGCAAAGGAATGTATTACTAACTCATATGACCCCCGCGTCCGGACGTTCCCCGTGGGCCGGCACCCAAAGGGTCACTTCCGGTCCCAGCTTCTCGGCTACCCGTCCATATCTGGTCTGGTAGGATGCAAAGTCCTCCTAATTGTCGGTGTGGCAATACACTACTCCGCGTTGACGGAAAAGCTATAAAGACTGATATTAAGAGCTCGGGATCCTTCGTGAGGGGAAGAGGCAATCCTCGTACGTCATTCTCCCGGGGGAGTTGAATCTACTGTGTACTCCAGATGAGTTAGGGCTTGTAGATCGGCATGGATCGGGTTGCCTCGGCACGTGTTGCACTCGGAATTGACAGCCCCTCACGTGCTGCCGTCAAGGATTCTCCTACGCTCTCACATTTTCCCCTCTAGATATACGTCGGTTTCTTCGGGAGGGTATTCACAGATTGTATCTTCAGGATATGGCGTAAATTAAATTTAATTGGGGCAGGAATATCTCTCCCGTTCCAATCCCGAGACTGGTTATTCTTGAGCATCTTCTGGGGCCGAAACCCAATCCCGTATTTAGCCTCATTCCCTCAATATAAGATAGGGCTTCATTCTTTCGGGAGCATCACGGCGTAGGAAAAGTTGGGTAGCAGTATAAACAGCGATCAGTATTGTTTACTGCTTGCAACAAAATCTCGAGGCACAACACTGATTGACTTTTCGGGTGACCCATGGAACGTCATCCAAATTTTCCGGTCCCAAAGTGCGCCAAGCACCACACTCGCCACATGGGGTATGAAGTACTCAGCGGGTCAAACTGCTGGCTCTTCTCTGAGAGCAGCTGCCAGCTGGACTCAAGAGATGCTCAAGTGTATCCATCTTAAAGGTAGTCTCATCCTACTGGACTATGAACCTTGCGTCAGCTTATCAATGAACCCCCTTTTGTATGCTAAATTGTACAGTACAAATGATAATCCTCGTATTTAATCAATGCGCTCCATCTCTTATATCCACCTTTACTAGATGATACACAGTAGCAGCATTGCGATTTGCCAAAGCTGGACCTCAGACCCACAAGTACCAAAGAAAGATTGTGATGGCCGTTTAGTCATTCTCATACCAAAACTGATTCTATCCAAGATCAAGGTACCCAACGGGACCCCAGAACATCATAACCAATGGACATTGGTCAGTCATTTACATACATCAGAGTATGCCCATACATCTCCCATAGCCTTCTACTGCAGCAGCCGCATTCGTAATCGCGCGTGTAGACCCTGAGGCTCCGCTTCGAAGTCTATCTAGACCCTACAACTCAAGCGAGTTGATCCCTGCAGCAGTTCACCAGGTACACCCGAAAACCTCCCATAACACCTCAATATCTCAATATAGCATGTATTCATATTTTGGCCCCTGCTGTCATTCCTATTTCAATATCTTCAAGCAGCAAAACCTGTTTATACCAGTATACACACCTTGGCTAAGGAATTGAGGGACAAAATGGACAGAAGCAAGGCCAACACGACCAACTCTCCTGGAGCTATAAAGCCAGCCTGAAATCCCCCCGTATACTCCATGAACACAATCACTCAAGCATACAATCACTCTCATACTCTATAGTCAGAAACCCTTCACCCCCAAATATTCACCATGAAGTTCGCCGTCGCCACTCTCGCCGCCGCGGCCCTCACTCCCCTCGCAGCAGCAGACTTCTACATCTACTCCATGAAAAGCGGCTCAGTCAACGATGGCATGGCTCCCATCAATGCAGACGGATTCGTCTTCCTCAATAACCCCCCTGACTGCAACGACGTCAATAACAAAGCCATCTTCATGTCTTCGCTCAGCGATGTGAGCGGTGGTAAGCACGGTGTGCGTTGCAAGGGATGCCCTGATTTCGAGGAGTTTGAGTTCAACAACAAGATGGGGTACTATAGTATGTCACTCTGGTTTTATCGTCCTCTTACATTGGAGGGTTTCTGTGGTTTGGAATGAACTGCTGCTGATGCTGGGATACAGCTATCTACAAGAACCGTGACTACGGCCTGTTCACCACGGATGATAAGAAGGTCGGCCAGTACAAGATGAATAAGTCCGACCATTTTCAGTGCGGAAAGAGTTAAGAGTTCTATCAGAAGGTCAGTACCAGAAAGACCAGATCTACCACGATCCAATCCGAAAGACGCGGAATAATCTTCCATCAAATATAAGCCCTAACACCAGTCCCCGTAACCAACCTATCACTCCAACATAAACAAGACCCAAAAGAATATACAGTAAAAAAAAAAAAAATAAAAATAAAAATAAAGCACATACGTCACTCACCCTTAAACTAATAGACTCTCCAAAGACACAAACCATACTCCGTACAGAGTACACTACATAACAAATCTACCAATCAAACCTCCAAAAGTCCAACAACCCAACGCCACACACCTAGGTACCGTACCTCGACTACATACCCCAAACCAGATCCCTACACTAGTACGCATCCCCAAAGTTCAAAACCCAAACCCAACAAAGTTCAAAAGCACCGGGATTCATCCAAACCACCAAAGTGAAGTGGGGCGCCACGCACCCGAATACCACCTCAAGGTAACGTGGGCCCCAAAAGCGTGGGGGTTGAAACGCTAAACCCTAACCCGTAACCTTTTACTTAAGCCTACCATCGGCAATTTTCTGCCAAAGATATTATCTGACGAGAACTCTACCGAGAAGAAACTAAACTAAGTAGACTAATGCAGGGAAGGGGGAGGGAAGATTTTTTTCCTTCCTTTTCGGGAGATCGGGCCAGGTGGGTTTTATTTTTTTGAATATGATTTATCCGGGGTTGGGGTTCTGTTTGGTATTATCTTGGGTTGGTTTGGTTTGTAGATTTGTGTGTGTATATATACTCCAGGGTAGGAGACATATAAGGTGTTCTATGGTTATTGTTGTGTTGACATTCAACAGGTCCTGTTAATGGATATATCAAAGCTTAGAGAAGGATGTAGGATGTAGTAAGTAGTATGTATGCTATACAGACTTGATTTTCTAGCATCACCGTGACTTTCCCTATTCGGATGAGGCCGCTTTAATAAGAGCGCTCGGGGGGTCGCTTACTGAGTAATTCTCATCTCCAGTCAACGCTCAGTGGGCGCTCAGGTCTTATAACCACCCCATGCGCAGGCAAAGGACATTGGACCGTGCGGCGAATCAAGAGAAGATGGAGAAATGTTGGGTCTCACCATAAGTAAGTGCTCATAGGTGCTCCAAACAGATTCCAACTTCTGGTGTTCCTCCCTGGGCCATTACCTGCTGCCCCAGCGGCAATCAAGAATGGCATAAAATGTTCCGCTTTACCTTCAGGGTGCGCTTCATAGCTCTACGGGAAACGCCGCCACATTTTCAAGGTAGGAATTCTCACACCTGGATCCGAAACGGCAACTGCACGTTCAATTTCAGCTTCGAATTTGTGTGTTGGGTTGTCCACTTTTCCGTTCCCTTTTCTTTCCGGGAGGGCCTCCAAAACCTTGTCTAGATGATGGTAAGATGAATCACTGAACAACAAGACATAGCCGTCATCGCGAAATTATTTCATGGCAGCACCATATCTCAGATTTCGCTCTGCAGCATCCTCGTCACATACACCTTTAAGAATGCTCATCTGGACGACAGGCAAGTCTGCTTGCGGCCGCATAACGAGCAAAGGCACAAATAGCCCGTGGTCCCAGCCTCTTGTCGTACCCAGCACTGGTTGAAAACCAGCACCTTCTAAGGTCTGTGCAATTCGAGCGGCAAGGTCTGGGTTTCCCGGTGCAGGGTATCTGTATTCGTATGCCTCTTGTGGGAGTCCAGGGGCACCAGCATAGTCATAATATATCTGAGGGGTTTGCCCTGCAGATATATGGGGCTGCGAAGCTTCCCAGTGGGCAGTGAATAAAATAATGCCGCGAGCGTTATCAAGAATATAAGCGTTGGATTGCAAAACATAAATCAAGGGCTTTTGATGGTCGTTCCCCATAAGAACGTATGGGCCAAGTCCATGAGAAAAGAACAACGATCTCGCTCGTTTGGCGTCGTCCATTGTTGCGGGGTTTGTACTGGTGTGGGAAAGTGTCAAAGAAATGAGAGAGGGGTGGACTATTAAGAAGTTACTGTACAGTATGTGTCCACTCCCTGACGATTAAATACCTGAACTTACTTAATCAAGGAACAATGGAAAGAAGAGTATAGATCAAGATGCATGATAACATCTACCCACTATTAACAGGATCATTCCTACTCCTGCAAGTGCTTTTCTAGAAAACTCCTTAGACCCATCCAAACCAAGGAAAAGAAGCGAGATCATCACAGCTAGACCACCTGAGCCGTATCTCGCTTCCCCCTTAGACAAACGGGTTATAGCTGATTCATGGGAATCACAAGGGGCTCCACGAAACCGTGTAATCAAGGTACTTTTGACGCCCCTGTTTAAGCCGAAGGGTCCTCCTCGAATTGCCGTTATGGCAGAATGGCCACTTCCAGACCACAGATCTAGAAGAGACTAGCCTTGTTGCTTATACTATTTATTGTCTTAGGTTATAGGTAGTCGGCCGCTAGCTTAATGATAGTGCCATAGCCAAAGGCCCATAGTTTATTAGACTACATACTTTAAGACGCTAGTGACATACAGTCCCGAAGATGAGCAACTCCAGAGGTAGTCTTTCTCAAACATAGGTCCTACTTCACAAGACTCTGTTCATGGTGCAAGGTCAACATCACCACTAATCTAATTTGACGCTCCGGGACAGCATTCTATATAAGACAACTCAGCCGATGGATGGTACTCTTCTTATACGGAAAATGGTTCTAGTGTTTTGGAAAATAAGCCCGAGGATCATTACTGCCCTGAGGTGGGCTGTGAACTGCTGCATTTTACTACCCAGTCAATAAACAATAGAGTAGGCCAAGTATGATGATAGACCAGTCCCTGAAAGCTGTACAAAAGACGTGCCATGCATGAGAAAGCGAGAAGCGCTGAAAAAGATAGAATACCAAGACTCGGTGACAACAACCAAGGGGATATGGCCCTTTTCACGCTTGCAAAAGCACAAAATAAGAGACTGGATGGCTCTGATGCAACTCAACTGCGATGGACCGCAGATGGAAGAGATTAAAAGAATCCGTAAACATGATTGCGCTCGGAGAGGAATAAGCGGCACAGATCGAAGCTCAAAGGTTGCAAGGCAAGGTAGATCGGAGCCGGATGATCACAAACAATCAAAAGGGAAAAAAAAAGAAAAAAAAAAAAAAAAAAAAACAAAGTATGCACAGCTCCAATTTTCAATCCATTCTTCAATGTAAAATCCACAGATTTCAACGCAAAGGAAACCAAGCTGCTAGCGCCGTAACACCGAGAACATAGCAGAGACACAAGTGAATGGCCGGGATTTGCGAAGTCGGCAATCGGGGTCAAAAGGGCGTTTTCGAAATCCACAAGTAGGAAACTGAAGACGCAACCCAAATGTTGCTCTAAGAAAAGCAGGTCTACAAGTCAACACACCAATGTTGGATAACCACGCCATTCATAGATCCAACAGCCGTCCAGAGAGTAATGACACAAACGTCAGATAGAATAGGGGAGGGAAAAAGAAAAGAAAAAAAAAAAAAAACGCCGTTCGATATGCAGCGGATTAGAGGAAGTGGGTATAAATCTTCGAGGTCTCGTGAACTTCCATCTCCTGCAGCTATGTTAACATTTGCTAATCAAGGAACCGTCCGGAGGGCTCCAGCTCGACTTACCATCTTGAAATTGTTCAGCTCCTCTTTGATCTGTTGGGCAAGGAGAGGGGTCAGTCGATTGCAGGTGGCGATGTCACCACGACGATCATACTCGCCGCTCGGCCAAGTATCATGGAACTGGATGCGGGGACTGAAGACGAGACTTTTAGGAGCCGCTGGTGTAATGGAAGCTCCCTTGGAATCAAGGAACCTCCCGTCTGGTAGAAAATCATCCTCACCAGCGATCCGGACTGCGTCAGAACGTCGGTTGTCGGACCGTGTTTGGTCCTCAGGAGTACTGGGAGCACTGGAATGAGGTGAATCGCTCCGGTTCGTAGTCAAGTGACGCTCGGCCTGCTTATTCGGTGTGGAATTTGCTGCTTCGGAGGTTTCTGATCGTATATGTTAGCCAACAAGAGCCTAGCTAGGTCAAGAGCGTGAGAGGAAAACTCACTTTTGAGGATACCCTTCCTTACTGCAGCTAGAACCTCCGCCCGCTCCCTGTCACCTCCCACAATGCTCTTACGCATTTGAGAATTATCTGCAGCGCTATCTTCGGCAGCCGAGGGACTTTGGGATTTAGGTTCCACCTTGGGAAACAATGTCCCGCCACGAGGGACATCTTGCGGGTCCGGATTCGCAGCTACGCCTTTCCGGTCCGCTTCGACGTTGACCACGGACAATTGAGGTGCCATCGGTTCGACGATAACGCCGTCATTGGATGCCGTGCTCACAATTGACTTGGGGCGGAATAATCCAACGAGGGACCTCGTCGACCGTTTCATCCCCTTACCCATCTTCCGGAGCATGATCGAAGCGGATGATGCTGTAGAAGAGACAGACAAATTGTCTGTAGAGCTGTTAAAGAAGCGGCCTTGGTGGTGGGAGTAGATACTCTCGCCAAGGCCACTGGCTTCTTGTTGCTCAGCAATAGCGGCCTGCTCCGGGCCCAGTTCCTGCTTTAGCAGTTCCCTCCGAGTTTTCTCTGCAGCAATAGCCTCCCTCTTGTTCGCGCTACTTTGAGCAGCAGATGCCTTGAGAAGTTCTGATGCGCTTCCGAACGAGAAAGCCCTTCTCAACCGGGATTTACCGGGTCTCTTGAAATCATTGTTTGTAATATCAGCCAGCCGTTGTGTTGCAAGACTCTCCGTTGGAACCTGTTTCCCTTTAGACTCCGGTTGTGCCGTTGTCGCACTCCCAGGGGTGGGATCTTGAGTAACAGGTTGCGACAACGGTGAGGGTTTTGTAGTTCGTTTAGTATCTTCCGGTTTAGCAACAACTTTGGTAGACGACGACGCAGACTCCGTATGTGCCGTATCACGAACCTGGTTAATGTTAGCCAACTGATGGTATATAATCCCGACACCATGTCGCTTTGCTCTTACAGAAGAGGTTGACGAATTGGGGGAATGGTTGCTTCCCGAAGCGTCTCTGTTGGACTGCGCCGAATTTGGCCGGTGGCTTGGATCGAAATAATCGTGGCCGCCTGTTGTTGGGATTGGTGACGATGAGGGCAGATGAAGTTGTAGATTAATGAGACCAGCATTATCAATATTGCCCCAGCTTCGTCGCCTGTATCTCTTCGCCAACTCTGGCTGTTTTTCTGTCCGCGACGAATCATCGGCACTGGGCACCCTGTTGTGGCCAGGTTTACGAGACGTATCTTGTGCCGGTCCCTTAGACCCTGACGCAGTGTTCGATTGTGAAAGGTGGTCGTCCGTCGTCGGCGCAAGACGGCCAGATCCAGGTGCGTTGACTGGGTTAGCGGCGGGCTGCGAAGCCCCGGCACCATCCGGTCGACGAGTACCGCGACGATAGCGATCAGGCGATGGGCGGGCAACAGTCGGAGAGGAAATGTTCATAAAGTTGGGAGAGGGGGGGGAAGAGAGGTTAATGGTGGATAAAGGACGGAGAGGGGGTTCGCCGCTACGCGGTTGTCTCGACGGGATAGCGGTGTCGTCTTTCGACATGTAGGATTGGACGGAAGAGTTGGAAGAGGATGTTGATACAGAACCAGCTGCAGGATGATTGGCAAAACGCGAGTTGACTCCCGGGTGTGCAGGACTTGGGGACACTTGAGGAGCCGACGGAGCAGAGGACGTTCGATGCTCCGGCCTCAAGTGAGGGGACCATGACTGCCGATTTGACATGTTGGTCGAACTGGAGAGATTGGGAGTGCTAGTGAAAGCATAGGGTGCCACGACCTGGTGGCCAACCCTGTAACTCCCCGAACCACCGACTGTATTGTAAGAATTCCAAGACATGGTTGAATTTCGCGAGTTCTGCTGTTGTGATGACTGAGAAGGAGTAAAGGCGCCCGAGGAAGAAGAGGGACGAGTCTGAAGCACAGAGACCGTGCCACTTTGTTGCGGGATTGTCTGTACCAACGCTGCCATGTTGTTCTCCTCCGGTAACCGGATGGAAAGGGGTTTGACGCGTAAGTAACGACGTCTGAAGGATGCGATGCCAACGGGGTGTACTGGCTATCGTCCGCAGGGCACAGGTGGAGGTAGGTATAGGGTCAGGAGTAACTCGAGGGAGGAGAAAGGAAGAAAACAGAGATCCTGTACCACATGCCCGTCAGCTAAGATCGCACAGAAAAAGAAATGCAGGACGAAGATTGGCCGATCCACGATCGATGTTTCTTCACCATAACCATGTTCTCGCGCCCCCTAGAAGGGAAGTCGTAAGTCCGTACCTGTTCTAACAAATGCAAATGATAGATTATACAGATATGACTCGATTAAAGGAAACGAAAGAAAGAAAAATAAAACGCTAGGATGAATGCGAAAATGATGTCGGGGACACAGGAAAGGAAAACGAAAGGCTCGAATTGGGCGATGGTCGAAGAGGGAGTTCAACGAGAAAGGCGTAAAGGAACACAAGGGTCCAGGATGGCGAATGCTGTCTAGAGCGGTCGAGCCATGTACAAAAGCGAATCGAAAATGAGACGAGTATATGGAGAAATGAAGATAACCACGAGGAAGATAACAAACGACAATGAACAAGAAGTAAAAAGTAAGTAGGGCAAAAAAAAGGAAAAAAAGAAAAGGGGAGAAACCAGATCCTTAGAATGGGCACCTAATCTTCTGACTCAAGCAGAAGATGGGCCGTTCACTGGATCGGAGGAAATTAATGAGGATGAGATGGAAGACGACCGTAGGAGGAGAAAGAGAGAAAGGAAGAGGAGCAGGAGGGGTTGGAAGGCGTGGAATGGAAAAGGAAGGGAATAGGGAGATAATGGGGAGGGTGAGGATGGGTGTGGAATGGATGCTAGTCAACTTTAGGGGAATCGTGACAGGCAGCGGAGACTGACTGACGGCCGGCCCTTTCCAAAGAACGCGAGTAGAAACAATTCAGGTACCGCAAGGAACCAAAGAACGCAGTAGGGAAAAAAAATTGAAATAATAACAACAATAATAATTCACGGAGAAAAAAAAAGATTTTTGAAGACACTTACACCTCTTCAACAATCCCAGTAGCCAATCTACGTAAAATGAAAATAACCGTCCAAGACAAAAGAAATTTTTCTGAATGAGGACTCAGCAACGGTTTTGACCTACTATTTTCACCTGTTGCTATTATTGCATCTAGCTGCAAGTCATGCCAAAACTTCTCTGAAGGTGTGCACTCGTTCCTCTTTACTATAATTAAAGAAAATCTAAAAAAAATAAATTTTTGGTACACTTGCGAAAGGAAGAACTAAAGCCTTTTCTGGCTAGTACCGAAGTGCGTATCGACGACTGTTGGTAACTTGGTATATTAATATCATATTAAGTTCTCCTGAATCTCCTCTTTACAATTCATCGACCAACCACTCATTCATGGGTAAGACAACTCTGGGGCTGTACCGTACGGAAAGACTGGTACAAGCAGAATACTAGCAGTAACTAACGACTGTTCGGCCGGAGTTGCCTACTGCTACCTTACATAAATACAAGTAGTAGTCCGTATGACTCGGATCTGCCGTCTCTCCCGGCCCGTCGACCAAAGTTACTTACAAAGTACCTCCCAGGTACCGGTAATCATACCCAGATGGTAGGTAAGGTATGCCAAAAATACCACAAATACCATCCATCTCCCGGGCGGGTCAGGGAAACAAACCCCCTTAAGTTTAGTTCTCCAATCTACTCGCTAGCCGTGACAACAACGTCAATCTGTGGAATGCACTTGAGGGACGCATTGCTGCCATTGGGAGAAGCACGGCCAAGAAATCCAGCCCGATATTAATATGAACATCATATGTACAATTTGCTCGTGGGAATGGACATATAATTGATCTGTGGGGTAAACCGCTGGATAAGAGAGATTCGATTTTCCCTCCCTTTTTCGGCACTCCTTACGAGAATAAATATCATACGGTAAACACACACACTATTCTCTTGGTAAGGACACGCCCACTGTGCCTGAGGCAAGAGGTGCTAGCCGAGTAACTCCATACATTTCCTACACGGAACAAATATACCATGATCAGCCGCGTCCCCTTTTGATTTTCTTTTCTCTATTTTGTAATTTTATTTTTATCGTCCTAATGCGGCAAAAGGAAAAAAAGCAAGTAGTAACAGAGTGCTAGGAGAGAACGTGTTGCCGTTGGGTGCATGAGGCCACGACCTCTGGGGCCATTTAATTTCTAGTAAACTAAGTGAAGCGCGATCGGGTGAGCAAATTGGACGCTGATTTGCGACCACACAGTTGCTAAAACTCTTAGCTGTAACGCCATCACAGGTGGATGGAGTCGCCCCCCCCTCCCGAGAACTAAACCACGGAGGTTCGGAGAAACATCCTGGAGACAGTTAGTCGCTCCCACTAACAATTGCCTAGTACAGCTACGATGCCAATCCAAATAGTTCAGGTTGTCTGTTGCTCCGTTAGCGTATACACTTAGACAGCGTTCCTCCAGAACCACTGAACTAGGCGGTCCGAAGCACTGACATTGGCTTTCTTTACCTCCTAAAGGAAGGAACTCGTACCAGCGACGGAGTTCATAATATTTGGTCAACGATATGCCGAGCCTGATGTCATTGGAGCCTATCATCCCTGACCGGTGGAATAAATAAATAGATCGTTGATTGAGATAGGTATAGCGGACGCATAGTGATCCTCAAGATTTTCGTCACCTACTTTGAGTCATCGAATCTTATGATTCACCTTCATTTCAGGCAAATCAACAACGGCCTCCCGAGTCCTCCAGAAAAGGACCAGAAAATTTCTAATCTGCTCTTGGATAACCCTAGTAATTCTCACAAAACCGTGGGAGATTCCCGCTATGGAGTCCCGTGGATCAGGGAGTTCTGTTCCACCAACCTAATCGATGGCCCAGATTGTGTACGGAGTACGAGCAAATTTGCGGACTGACCATTCTCGCGTCCGCAGTCGCAGCCTCCTACCCTTCCGGTCGTGTACCATGGATACTAAGTCGTTAGCCTAGCAGTTGAGCTAACTCCGAGGCAACCGGCGGACTGCTTCTGTATAGGATGAACTAGTGTATGTATGTGATGTTAGACATCTCACTATCAACTGGTCGCACGTCATCTTTTTATCGTCGAAACGAGAGATTCGCAAGCCATCCACAAGGGTGTTATGTAGGCATCATGCGCGGAGTAGTAGAATTGTTTATACATACATGGTGGCAGGGTATCAAGCGGCAGAAGAGGGAAAAAAAAAAAAAAAGAAAGAAAGAAAAAAGCCAGATAGGCGAAAAGAAAGGAAAACGTGGCTCTATTGGACGTGCCTGGTTAGCGGTCAGTGAGGCTAATGTACACTCAAAAATCGCCAGATTAGGATCCGGCCTACTCATGCAGTGCAAGATGCATTACTAACCATTACTACATGGGCATTAACCCTCTGAAACGTAGGGATCCGAAGCAGGAAATCTGTTTGAGAGTCAAATGTGGTTCATTGCCCTAAAGATATACAATATACTTTAATATATCTTCATGTTTCACGGATATAATACCCTATAGAGGAGGGCAACCCATGAAATGATTTATACCCAAGTGTATACCTATGTACATAAACCCCATACCGAATACCACAGTGATACATACAAGGCGGCTACCGACCTACTAAATTAACTTTCTGGTACAATACAATTCTTGGCTGCCTTGGAGTGAACCGAGAGACTGGCAACAATCCGTGGAGACCCTGATAATAAGAGGGAAATATTCGCTTACGTGCAAATTCCTATACGTTATTTAAACTCCTAAGGTTTCTAATGTGTTGGAATCACGAAGTGAGGGGACCTATGGAAACTTCAATAGAAACGCCACGGCACTTTGTTTTGACTCTCAGATCACTCTTGTTGATGCGTCCGCTTTGTGTTGTCTCTCTTCATGTCTTCGTGACATTGTCGGTGTAGACAACGTTCATGAGCTGGATCACATATGGCTCACCTGTTAGAGATTTTACTACAGAACAGAAGGGAACAGTGATCTCGGTTGGGTTGAGCCGATATGCATGGGGACAATCGGTGACCCACTTTTTTGATTATTTTTTTGGTATTTCTTTTTCCCTTTCAACAGATCGGACCATACATATCAAGGAATATCGTTATCAAGTGGACTATCGGTTATTTCGCAATAGGCCACCTCCATTTCTTGCTCTGTAGTGATTGTTCCGGATACCCAGCCTCTATACGGCGCTACATACACCATACTCGACTACTCCCTCATAGATTTGTATGAAAGCAAAGATAAGAAAGAAATCAAAAAAGAATAAACATTAGCTCAAGTAAGTAGTCTCTCACGCAGATCAATGTAAGGAGTTCCCGCGTGATCGACACCACAAACCAGCATTTGATTCGACTCGGGGCCTTTCGCTCGCCAACCGCGTCACTCAACCTGACGGCGGCGGGTGCATATCATGGACCCTCCGTCCTTCGAGTTTCAGATTTCATTCGACCGTCTGCACCTCATTTCCCCACCATCTGCCGTTCGCGCAAGAAAGAGAAAACTCTTATCAACACTGTGGAAGTTCCATTTAACCTGATGAGGCAGTCACTGCTCCGCTTTGTTGGGATTTTCCCAACTGACGCGGCACAGGTATCGTAGTGGTTGTTTCATCCGCAATCTTATCTGCGTAAGAAGGATTGAGGGGTATTGTGCAGGACCTTCTGCTGAAGCATGGATCCCTATCTGATCCAAGGAACTCGGTATCCCTGCGAGTCAGACTTGTCATCTACGTTAAAATCCTCGTGACCCGGGAAATTGTCCCTATGGAATGTTCCTCCATATCTAAGGTATCTATCTCTCCATCTGCCTTGGAGGGTGGGGAACAACGGCAATGGACATTCCTAGAGAATCTGAACACGACAAGTTCCGTGGAGTGGTGGCATTTTATGGGTGCTAGTCTCGAGACTACGGAGTATGTGAGAAGTATGGAGAAAGCATCATACGGTGCGGACACTGCGGAGACACACTGGATTTCAACTACCATGGTTCCATTGATTTGCGGCAGTTATATGGAGAGCAAAAGTGAGAATGGAGCCAAGTGGATATGGAATGGTAATGCATAATCTACTAGGGACGGAAGGGCTCCTTCAGACGGGGTTAAGGATCCTCACTTTCAAATTGGCAGGAGCTCCGTTTCATTCCCTTTATCGTAAAAGAGCGACCGGGTTTCATTGTTTATGGAGTATTCTCCATAATTTCTGATATCGTCTACGGAGATTTTCCATTCACACGCCTTCAGGGGTGGCAAAGAGTTTAAATAAACCCCGAGCTTTACTTTCATCCTTTGTGTTTTCTTTTTTCCCCTTTCTTACCACATTGCCAGCTTTCTCTACGGAGCACTATGAGGGGTTAATTTCGACCGCTAAAATACATACGACCAGGGAAAATAAAGAAAAAGTAAACAAACTTTTTCCCCCCTCGAGTGTTTTAGCTTGCCCAATGCGGCGGTGCAATTCAACTACGCACTTAAAAAGTGGTTCCTCTTATGACAAATGCTTCGACCCCCTCTGGCCTCGACTTGCTTCGCATACCAAATGTGCAGGGGTGGAATGATGACAATCCGGGGCTCCAACATGACAACTCCTACGTGGCCAAATTAGAGCCGTACGTGATTGGAAGGGGAAGCGCACGTTCCTCTTGATAATTTATTCAGGAACCCGGAATGCTGTCAGAGTGACATGTGTGAAAGAGGATGGTCTATATCCATGTCTGCACCAGTCCCTTCCAGGTAAGAACGACGCGGTTTCAGGGGCGGCGTTAAGGACGGGGTCCAACAAGGGATGATCATAACTAATCCTGGCCGACCTGCGAACAAAGGTCGCGTAGTTACAGATACAAGGTATATCTGGGGAATAACCGAAAGTGTGGAGTACAGAGGACTAGCAGTGGGCAAACGACTTTCCACAATGATAATACCAGCGGGTCGAACATGGAACGGTCGGCCAAATCCAGAAAGGGTCAACGTTGGATGGCTAGCGTACTCGTACTCGTAAGCGATATCATAATGTTCATAGTTATCTCCGCTTAACTAATTATGCAAACTCCGACCAAAGAACCATACATACTACCATGGTTGTACATACACTTTCCCTTGACAACCTACTAGTATGTACCTGACATTTGGAAGCCATGAACCCAGAAAAGTCAATTCCCTCTGCCAGGAACCTTACCTGTGTATTCAGGCACAATGGCCGTTTTTCCCCGCATCTGCTCACATGATTACGGTTATTGAGACTTGGTACGGTACTACTACTACTTGGTATTTATCCAATTGAGCTAGAGTTACAGTTCGACCTAAAAAACTTCCGATGGCAATAAACCTGATACATAATTGCCCTATATACCATATTGCCATAGTCCACGTACAGCTGCATGTGCAGTCAAACACCTACGGTCCCCAACCGGTGCTCCCGCCATTTTTATATATCTCCGGTTACATCCCACCAAGCGTACGGGACAGTTCACTATGCATTGCAGATACTTCAACATGAAACATCGGTACGACCCAAGTTGACCCAGGAGTACCCCATTTGGCGAGTCGAAGGGGATCCCCGTGTACCTGTAGAAGTATGTGTTTACCACACTGGTCACACAGCGCCCTCGTCCCCATGCAGAGGTTATCCGCATACCACAAACCAAGAGTCATATGATCATTCCATTTGGATGAATGGTTCCACTACGAGTACTAAGTATTGAAGAGTCTAGTTCTTTCACTTGTTTTTTCATTTTCTTTTTTTTTTCTTCCATATTCTTTGCCGGCATCAGTAGTTTTCTATTATTGGTGTAAAGCCGACAAGATGGTCATGTTGATGGGCAAAGTTTCCACGAGCCACGATTAGCGGAATCTGCATGTCGCTTTAATGGGTAGTCACTAAGCGGGGCTTCGGCCGGTGAGGAAGACTCGCTCTTTGATATTCTGACATATTCTGACATATTCTGACATATTCTGACATGAGGGGATGGCCCTGGCTGGCTGAGATCCACCAAAGCTTTTCTTCGTTTTCTTTTATTTTTTCTTTTATTTTTTTTTTATAGTCGGTAGATACGAAGGGGTGCCTCTCCAAATACTAGACGATTATTGCCAACATGAACTACCCATCGATTTTACACTTACGGATAGTACCGCCTTTCAATGTCTAAGCGAAAGTAAACCAAGAACAAGAACCCCCCGGGCTAAACTTTGGTCATCGTGAAATGTATGAAGATTGACTGAATATTCCTTGGAAGTAACCTTCCCTGTCATCATCCACCCATGTGACCCGCAGCAGACTGTTGGCTTGAGGACGGTTGCTGGAATGTGTATGTGCGCCTCGGAGATAATCTCTAGTTGCTGATGGGCTAGCGCTATCAACGTACATGGTGCATCAAAACCGGTGGACGCTAGTGACAAGGTACCAGATATGTAGGTCGAACGAAGTAATGTCCCCTATACACTTATCTTTCTCAGATGTTTGTGTGTGTCTGGACAATACGTAAAGCTCGCTCTTTGCATTACTGTATGATACCTTACATTCCGTGTGTTGGATGAGGTTTGAGACATGCAGTGGATACCTCTCATCCAGTCAACACCAGCTCAATCGAGACTGGGAACAAGAATGGCGTGTCTTACATTCTTCTGCATACCTGGGAAGTCATATCTACCTAATCGCGAATGCTAATACCGATGGCAATAATGTACAGTAAGACCGGTCTTCTCTGGAACATTCGAGAAGAAGAAAGAGTAGACAATGCTTGCTACAGTACCAGGCTGTCCATCCACTCCCATATTCCGATATTAAAAAGCGGTAACATCGATCGGAGTTCCAATTCTACGTCCATCTGTGGAAACTGACTCAAATCGTGATATTTATAGACTTAGTGGCCCACCATCACAAAAGTTGGCCCGGTGCGCGCTCGCTCCTTGCTTCGCGGTTGGTCGAATCGTGTACCTACACCTATGCTGATGGAGACGCTGTGAGGTATCTGTACCGGCTTCTTGGATTTTATCGGTCGTTGTGTGTGTGTGTGTACTAAGGTTCGTTTCCTGGTACGGATGGTGCATTGATTGGTAAATAGGGTTGGGTGGGAGGTGGGATGTCTCACTATAACAAGCCCTACCGCGGAACTAGTTGGAAGATCGTATTTCAGAGATATGGTCGTGCTTTTACGATAGGAATAGTTTCGGAGTATCTGATCCGTAGTATGTATATACAGTATAGAACGATATGAATCGAATCCTGCGTACTATCTCTCTGTGTGATGGGTCTGGACTGTAAAAGACGAATGCACTGCAGCAGGAGCTTAACTTATTGATCTGAGCTACAAGCTTCAATCAAGGTTTTATTCCTGGTGTTGTTTCTCAGTGTCCCTGTATATAACTATACTTGTTCATTAACCAAGGATGATGTTGCACTACGTATCTTTTGGCCTGACAAAAGTGTGTGATTGTTGATTTTATAGTAAAAGCATCAATAGTGTACTATGTGTTCTAGAAGCTGCTCCTGAGTGCATAGATAGATTTGGGAACTCTTGCCTCAGGCCTCCAGCGAAGTTTTTCTGACCATGTTCGTACGCTTAGCCCTATTGGCCCAACAGCAGACGTAACCTGCCTTCTGTCGCAAAACAATCTATAGACCTCACATCAAAGCCGTTTCCAATCGAAGCACTATAACATCCTCAGGTTAAACCAACACGATTATCTATATCACTACTTGCTTATAATCATCCTCCAGGAAAGAGCATCAAACACTACATTCACTCTGCTAAACAGATCCAAACAAGCGCTGCACAGCACAACACTGACCCTATATTCACTGCTCCCATTCACCAAAGCTATCTACAAACAGCAAATCGCTAACACATAGATATCCAGTAACACAAACAAACATGGCATATCCCACATTGCCAGACCATGTAGCCACCACACTCATCTCCCAATGCCTCTACCCATCATCGCATCTCCAAAGTCTCGCCTCAATTGCACAGCTCCCCTGGAAGTAACCAGACTCGACACAAGCTCCCCTAAATACTGGAACAGCAACATAGCGGATACCCTCCTCACCAACAGCACAATGTGTCAGATGGTCGTATTCTGGCACGCCTGCACCCACCTGATCGTCTCCTATATGACCTGCGCATTCGAAGAGGCCCGAAACCACAAAGAACAGACCGCAACCACAGCGCTCATCGACACCGACTGCTGGATATGCCAACAGCATCAGAAATACCCATCCTGGGGCGCATCAACCACAATGCAGCGTCTGCTCATAACCGTCCAGAACATGGAATACATCCTCGGGGTTTCGGCAGATGAAGAAGGGTTCCTGGATATGGTGGCCCGGTTTTACGCCCGAGGCGACCACAAGCGCTGGATGCAGCCGGGTGTCGCGAAGGCAAAGTATACCAAGGACGATCCGTATGTCCGCGGCTTGGAGGTCCAGTCGTATCTTTGTACTCGGGGTCAGCGGGATTTTCACATGAATCCGGGTTATGCGTTTGATGTTCTATTTGCGTTGATGAAGCACTGGGATCGCGCGGACTACTCGGATCTCAATTGGTCTATGACGGGGTATCGGCCGGCGAGTGATTTCTTCTATGTTTCGTCTAGTATGATTGGGATGTTGGCTGATGGGTATGGGGGTGAGCATAGACAGAGGACCGGGGGCAAGCATGTGGCACAGCGATCTCACTGCTTGTCTAATGATGGTGGTGGTGGTGTAGTGATGCCGACGACACAGTCTACAATGGCATCGTTTGAGGCAGAGATGGGCTTGGGCCATCTGAGAACCGGGTCGTACTCACAGGGTCTCCCTACTCTGGACGCTCAGACTAGCTCGTTTCATAACGTTAATGGTAATCCCGGTTCACTACTTCCACGGCGTCCGTGCGAGGCGCTCAATGGACCCCCCGTCGCTATGAATCAGTTCCCTCAGCTTATCCTCCGTCCCTTGTCCCCGCTCGGGGAGCCTGGACCTTCAATCGAGAATCTCAATCACCCCAGGGCACTGGACGAGAGAGCAGGCCATCATGCACGTACAACCACTCTCTTTCATCCAATCTTCTCCGCCGAATATGACGGGGATATCCACACAAATGAGACATTCCAAGAGTTAGATCTCCATCACCACACCAGATCCAATTCATACGCCTACAATAACACCCTCTCGACGGAAAATACACCATACGAGAGCACTACCACACCCTACACTGACCCTTCCCCATCAAACGAATCCCCCAGACACTCATCCAAGAACCACGATCCACCAGAAGACCTCGACATGCTCCTCTTCTCGCCAACACCGGGACTCGCCACCATTGACCCCAGCATGCTCAACCTGGATTCCCCCGACCAATTGCATCTCCCCGACGACGGAACCTGCGGCACCGGAAAAGGCAAACAACCTATCAGAGATATCTCGCAACTGCACCCCCGTGGCTTTGTCTTCCCGGACATTATGGATATTAGTCACAGCTAAGGGCCGAAGAGAGAGGGCGGTTTTGGTCTAGACCTCTCCTACTTCCTTCTCTCTTGTTCTGACACTCTTTATTCGGTTTGCTTTTTATTTAAGGGGGGATTCTTGTTCTTTGAAGCTTTGTTGAGTGGCAACGCATATACATCGGTGCAGCTACATCCACATGAAAAGTGCCCTTCTCTTGGCGTTTATGCAGGTGCAGGGCGTGGGAATTGACGTGTACGGTGTGGATCTGGTCTTTGCATATTCACATGCGGTTGGGGTTGTGATGTCATTTGTGGAGGGTTTGGTTGTTTGTTTTTTTCTTTTGAGAGTTTTTTTCTTCTTCGTCTTCTTTGATTCTGGGTCTTTGTCGGTGGGGTTGGGGATTACTCGGTGTATGTACATGCATTATTACTTCGGTGGTTTGTACATTAGTAGTTTCATGGTAATATCCGGGGTTGTGGTTTCATGGAGAAAGGTATTTCTTTCTAATTTAGCTATCTTGACTTTTTCAGTTGGTACTCCGTATATCTCAGTAATCTTTGATCCTTCCATAGATCCATAGAGCTTAAATAGGACGTAATATGTAGTTGGCTGCTACCAGATGGCGCTGGCATGGAAGGAGATCTATCAGATTTTCCAGTCACAGTGACAGAAAACTTTGTTCGGCTCTACGAAGACTACAGACTTCTCGTTTTAGCACCCACCGCTCCAGTGACAATGCGACCATACTGAACTGTCATACGAATCCTTCCATCTGATCTTACTCAGACGACAGACGGTCAATCAGCAACGTCCGCCAATGACTGTCCTGACTACGCAGCGGGTCAGCCGGGTACCACCGGCGATGTGGCACTTTGCCCTATCATGGGCTCCTTGATGACACCCGTTTCTTCTATGGAAGTATCCTGGACAAGAAGGCAGCCAGTTTTGGTAACTGTGCTGCGCTGGACCACTCAGCGGGATATGCGATCTTCTGGTTGTGCGGAGCATTGTATCGCGCAGCCGGATCCCTCGACGGATTCGAGCCTAGAGGGGTGAAGAGCAACGGCAAATGCGAATGTGTGATCCTAAGATAGGTTTGAGGATATAAAGAGATCCTCCTTCTTGGCGGTCATCGACTGGGCCCGGCGCCTGAAGGCTTGGAGACGAGACAAAATTTCAAGTGTCAAAACTTTTTGAGACAGGCTTCATTGTGGAAGGTGCTAGCATCAGCTTTGGTTGCGCACATAGCTTCCAGATCGATCTGTTCCTCGAGAGTGTCGCCGTCAAGGCTGCCGCTTTCTCCCTGTCCTCACTTTTCCGGTGTGGGGATTTCTCTCCGTCGCAGCTCTCTTTCAGAACCTGCCTGTCAGTCCTGCCTGTCAGTCTAGCTTGATTTCCACCAGATATGGTTTTTATTGGCATTTTCAAACTTTCGTTAAAGAAAGCCTTTTGTTTAACTCGGTAGGCGTGAATCTGTGCGCCGTTGTAGCCCAACATCATCTACGCCGTCGCACACTCTGAACGAGATGAGTGCCTGAAGAGAAACCCCTTCTGTCCTTCGTTTCTTAATGTATCCGGCATGGAGAAAGCAGATCTGAAAGGCCAAGCCGAAGAGCAGACGGTTCATTCATGGGATGAAATCTTGAAGATTCCCACCCTGCTCAAGAGGGGTAATGGCAGCGGAAGCCCGTCACCTCATCTTTGACACCCTCTTCTCTACCCTTTGTTTTATAAATATCAATCTGTCCACCCTGACGGCCGTTTTATTCAGCACCCATTGACGGCCCGTGGGTTGTTATTGTGCCAACTGTACCAGACGAAAGTAGTGCCGGGCGCGCTCCGAGTAACCATTCATGCGTCAATCTGATTATATGGAAGAAGTTAGACTCTGACGTGGTTAAGGTCGGCAAGACGGAGTAATTCAAGAGATGCCGTTATTTATGTAACTAGGGCTTGAAAGCCGGTTGATAAAGCAGGCACAGAGCGTTGCATGGTGGCAACCACAGGCCTTGCAATCGAATGCCGATGGGGTGCCTGATCACTTTTATATGGATCGATCAACAATTGGCGGCATTATAATCGTCGCGGGGTAGAGGGCGGAGAAAAGCGAATATATCGAGACGGTTTCAAAGTGAATGGTACTCCTTTAGATGTCGAACGTCAAATCCCCACACAATCTGGCGTATAATCCGAGCAAGACGGAAAATCAAGATACGAAACAGCCGATGCTAGATGTTATTTGTCTTTACCACCAGCATCTTCCAACAATGATTTCGATCGAAGAAGTGACATCACGTGCCGATAGCGATAGTGACTCAGCAATGCTATGTATAGATACAGACAAACAATGCAAAATACGTAGGTTTCCCTGCCGGCAGATACCGTAATGGTAAACACCCGCGGTAAACAGGGGAGATTATCACCAGCCACATGTTTCTCGGGTGGTCCGAGGCCTTGCCCCAGCCATGCGAGTGCTCCTCCTTTCCTGCCCTTCATTTGTCCTTCCAGCCCACACCCATCTTCTAGAACAGGCTTGCGATGTGATTTAAATTATCGCAATCAATCTGTTTTTATGCGCCAGCCCTAATTGACCTCAGCGACCACAATGTCTTTCCCCCCGGATGCTCGTCGTCGGCGGGTTGGAGCGGGTACTGGCTTCAGCTCGTCGGGAAGGCGGACAGCCTTGGGATACTGGGTGCCCTTGGCATTGACAGTAGGTGTCGCAGCAGCCGGTGTTGCAGCCTGGATCTGGAGTGAACGCATTGAAGATGAAGACAATGATGGCAACTACCCTCGAGGTGACGATGGCTTCCCCGCGCCCGGCCGCGGCGGGGACGAGCTCCCTCCCGGATACGATGGAGACTATGCCAGGTCAACAGCGACGGATATTCATGATACAGACGATGTTAGCATGGTAGCTCGCATGCAGGGAGCCTTGCGACGCACTCCTAGTCCTCAGCAGATTTTCGATGGTGCCAGCAAGCGAGTCGCAGCTGGTATGGCTGCTGCCGGCGCGTTTGTAGGTGGTGCTCTTACATCCATCCGAGAAGAAGACAGGGGCGACTTCGAAGATCATTCGAGGTGGTCTGAAGAGGTAGAATCAAGATCCCGCAGAGATCTACCGGATCTCGCTGCACCGACTGCGAGCGGAACTCTTCCCGGCCCAGGAGTCGCTGCTGGCACGTCCTCTGGTTCGAAAAAGAAGAAAACGGTAGCTATTGTGGTTTCATCGGACACCTCACGCTTGGACCCAGAGGAGTACACTTCCGATCACGCTGTAAGTGATAGCGTCCCCTTCCCATAATTTCACTTACTGATAATGCCACAGTCTATCCTTTCCCATCTTCCGGAACATATCGACCCCGATACCACTCGAGTCTTTGTTATGATCTACGCACCAGGCTTGAAGCACGCTCCTAACCAGGGCACTGGATCCCATCCTACCATGTCTGTCACCTCGTCCTATTCAAACATCGCTCCTGAAGAAGTCCTATCCCCCGGTGAGCCACCAATTGGCGACCTGAACGCTTCGGACTCTCGCCAGGATGACCAGACTCCGCTCTTCAAAACGCTGTATACCCAGGCACAAGCAATTGCCGAGAAAGAGAGCATGATTATGCCTTTCAGCACATCTACCGGCTTTGTGCATCTCGTGCGACACATCTCTCCTGACATTGTTTACGTCCAAGAGTCCCTCACTGGAAAGGAAGGAGAACCGGTACAGCATATCACCCGGTGGGTCAGACAGGTAGTGGTTGTCGTCGGCGAGCGAGGAGGCCTCGTCGACAGTGAAGATGAATCTGCCTTGGCCGACAGTGGTGAGAAGTGGTGGCAGAAGGAGGGCACCACTGGCATCGGCAAGCGCATTGATGTCGTTGACGTGCTCCGTACCGGAGACGATTGGCGACGAAGAGTGTCTGGCCTGGACTAGATGTCAAGTCAATTTCTTGGGTGGCTGTGTCGATATGTTTATTTCACTTGTTCATATGTGTCATTTCCCTTTCATCACCCTTACGACCTGCTTTGATTCCCCTGAGTTTTACGAGCTATATTTTCTGATTTGGTAATGTTGTCTGCTGCGCATATAGTCTAGCTATGAAAAGGACATGCTTTAAGGATACCAATACCACTACCACGGCCCCGTGTTTCTTGTCTTCTTTGTATCTGTCACACAAATAATAAGGCTGAAAGCGCCTTTGTAAGCCAGCCAATCTCATTGTGAACCCGTAGAATTGCAAGCACAAACAACACATAGGGTGAGATTCGAGGTATGAGGAGAGAGGGCCCTAACCCGATGCAGTGGTCGGTAGTCACATGATCCAGACCTCCTTCACGTCGCCCGCGGCTTGGCATCACCAAACTCCCTCTGCAGCACCATCTCCGTCACCCGATCAGCCTCTCCGAACCTCCCCTGCCTTCTTTGCAGGTGCTTGTTCGATGGACACTAGTATTCCTCTGTTCTAGCGGCTCCGGGCTCCGTCCAAAGTTCCGCGTCGACTCCGGTCTATACGTTGTCGTCCGGTCCCGTCCTCCGCTCCCCACATGTCTCGCGCTCCGGTTATATCATACTCGGAGCACGGTTTCCCTCTGTCATCTTCGGATTCATATCCCGAGAAGTCGCGCCCGTAAGCCGCTTGCTGTGATCGCGTCGCACCCCTATCGCCGACAATATGGCAACGGCGATCTCCAAACCAACCTCCCACCCGCCTAAGATGAAACGGCCGCCCCCGCCTTTTGTTCCAACCGGGGTCAATGGGGTAAAGCCTCAACAGTCCTCCTCGTCCCCACAACCGACCTCCAAGCGCCTTCCGGGTTCCAATCAACCAGGCCCTGCGGGCTCGACAAGTGGTGCGGTCACAAACGGGGTCAATGGTGCGGCTGATTCGAATGGCGTCAAGACCTCCATTAATCGGCCCAAGAAAGAGGCGCAAAAGCCAGGTGACCAAGGAATGCGGTTAGCGAAGCCATTGGCCAGGACTCTTTCCACGGACAATGAGCGCCGGCTAGGCAAGAAGTGTCCTGAGCCTTATGGTGAGTTTCCGCAAGCTCTATGTGCGGCGCCCCTGTATGCTGACAGCTGTATCCCTTCCAGTGAAAACAACGTCACATATACTGAAGAAATACGGCAAATGCCCCCCGTCTCTCATTTTACATCTTCATCCTACCCATTTCCGCTTTGAGCAACAAGATGGAAGCTTCCCCTATAATTCTGAAATGAAGGTTATCATCGAACATATTCGTGCCGGGACCGTTCCCCATGATATGATAGAGGAGCTGTTGCGGGCCAACGTTCGTTTCTACGAAGGTAGGCACTAGCCTGTAATATAATACTTACGCTGCGTTTCATTAAACCGTGTTGATAGGTTGTCTCATTGTCCGCGTGGTTGATCACAAGTCCGTGTCAGCCCAAGCCAGAAAGTCAACTGCCCCCTCGACGAATGATAGCAATACTCCGTTCTCTATTCATAACTACAACGAACATGTTACGCCATCGGCCTATGTACCCTACCCGAAACAGAACCAGTTGACCTCTGAGAAACCAACATCAAAGGAGGCCGAAACCCAGTCAGACACTAACGCCAACGGAGAGCACGCCAGCGATTCCCAAGAACAACCCGAAAAGAGTGAATCGAGCTCTTCTCAACACAAGCAGACTCCTCCAAAACCCCGTGTATTTACCACTGTTCTTCATCCTACTCCTCACTCATTACGAGCAGAGTTAGCTTTGCTTGCTACTACACCCGATCCAAAGGCTGCAAAGCAGGGAGCCACGAGTTCTGCGTCACGTACTCAAGCGGCTTCATCTGCTGCGCCTCCGTCTCCCGGCGGCTCCACTAACCCACCTGAGCGTGGGCCTGTTGCAAAAAGACAGAAGATGCTTGTCGAACCGCAGGATCTTGCTGAGTGCGAAGCCAAACTGACGAGGGCTTTAGCACCACCACTCTTCCTAGAGCCTGTGCAAAGCCTGGATGCTGCTCAAGATCTACTGAAATTCATGGAGAGCCCTCTCCATAATGATCCGCCACCATCTCCGAAACGAAGGAAGCGGACAGTGGCGGAACTTGCTGCTGATGAAGCACTGGCCGCTGAGGAGGAGCGATTCATGCTTATCATGGATGAACGGCTCGAGCCAACTACCTCTGGGGGCGCAGGAGGCCCTAAATCTGCCGTCGATGATACAAGCGGCGGTGCACCTTTCGAGCCTCGTTTCTCCCGGTTCAAAACCCTGGAAAACATTCGCATGCAACATGAGGAGAAAGCGAAACGGGAGCACGAAATCAAGCTCAAGCAAGAATTGGCCAAGAGGCAGCAGCAAGAACAGGAAAGAGAAAGGCGCCGTGCCCTGGAGCAACGGCAGGCAGAGGAGCAAGCTAAAGAGGACTCTCGGAGACAGCATCTTGCTGCTCAACAACAAGTACAGGCACAGCTTGCCGCGCAGCAACAGGGTCGCCACGTCATGCCTCAAGCAAATGGAGTCAGCCAAGCGCCACAGTCCTCTCCAGTTGCTCGCAACCAGACGCCGCACAATACCTCGTCGCCTTTGCCTGGCAATGCCATGGGAGCACAGGGAGGCGTGCCAATGAGTATGACATCGTCTATGCAGGGCGCTGGCAGCCCTCCACGGCCCCCTTCTGCGCTACAGCATGCCCACCCCAATGTTATGGGCCACCCAATGGCTCCTTCGAGGAGCCAGCAAGGCCATAGTCGACATGGAACCCCGCAGATGACTCAAGGAACACCGGCCATGTCCCATGCTACACCAATTATGCGCAACGTAACACCAACACAACGAATGAGTCACGCCAGCCCCGGCCGCTCGACAGTGGCACCGACGCCGGTGATGGGCCAAGCTATGATGGGTACTCCACAAATGACAGGTGGCATGGGCCTTACACCTCAACAGCAGCAGATGCTGTTGCATCAGAGACAACAAATGCTTGCACAACAAGGGCACCTCGGGCATGGGCAGCTCACGCCGCAGCAATTTGCTCAACTCCAGGCCAACGCGCACGCGCAGCAAAACATTCAATCGCATCAGCAGCAGATGCTGCAGGCTCAACAGCAGAACCACCAGCAACAGCAACAGAAGATCCCGAACCCTCAAATTTACCAACAACAACTTATGCGGGCACAGTTCGCGCAAATGCAGATGGCGCAACAGCAGCAGCATGGGCAAGGACCTCAATCACAAGGCCAGCAAGGCCAGGTGCACCAGGGCGGTTCCCAGATGAACCCACAACAGCAGCAGTTGCTGATGGCAGCTGCTCAAGCAAACGGTGGCCAGCTCCCCCAGAACCTCCAGGGAGCCAACATGCAGGGAGCTATGGCACAGCGATACAACCAGCTCTATCAACAACGTCTGTTAAGATTACGACAGGAAATGGCCAGTCGTTTCATGGGGCAGTACGGCCCGCCCAATCAATACCCGCCATCAGTCGCGCAGCAGTATCATGCTGGGCTTGAAAGAAATGCCAAACTTTGGGTCCAAGAAATCATTCGACGAGAACGTGAGGCTGCTCAGCAACAACGTGCTAATCAAGTTGCGGCTGTACAAGCTCAGGTGATGCAACAGCAGCAGCAACAGAACATGATGCAGAATGGAATGGGTAGCTAATCGCTCTCAGGGTCATCGATCTAATCGATGAAACGACAACTCTTCTCTTCACTTCTTTGATAACCCTTTTCACTCTATATTTATTTTTGTCTTTGCCTTCAGCCCGCTGGAAGTGGGTTGTGAGCGACTGTCTCCACCCACGCTCTATGGGCTCGTGATTATTATCCACTTCATTTGGAGATTGTACAGGGACCAGGATCTTGCGATAAAACAGGCCGGCGTTTCTCGACCTTGGTTTGCATGCGTGTTTCTTTCTTTGATAATTTGTTATGTTTCTCTCCTCATTTTTGTCGTTTTTGTGCTTGGCGATTGTAACATTTGGGAAAGGGATTGATTGATCGGGGAGCAAGGAACAGACTTGATACCATTTTGTACAGGTGTCCCCTTTTGGAATGCGTTTATGTTTTTGGATGTCGTTCATTCGATTGGAGATTCATCTTACAGTGCTATGCTCATGTAGACATGAAATATAGCTATACCAGACTATGAATTATACTTTGTTGTTCCAATGATCTCGTCGGTATCTTCTTGGATATATACTGCACTGCACCATAGACACTCTTAAAATGCCGCAGGATAGGAGCACAGATCATTCTCTCGAAGAGATTGTACAACGCAGACTGATGACTATCATCATGACGGAACTCAACGTCCTCGGAAGTCCACAGTTCCATGGACAATAAATGCTTCGAGTCCCCATACGCAATCCCCTGTCCTCCCAACAGAGAAGTTACACATAACCTTTCATACTTTTACTATAATAACCCAAGTAATAAAAATCTCTACGTGGTTCATATATATGCTAATAATCAGTATAGAAATTCGAACAAGTACATACTAAAGATGAAATCAATTGAACTATCCACCGATTATAAGACATGAGCACATCTACAAAACTTCACACAACACATCACGAAATCAAGACCATGTGACCACGAAACAAATGTAGTGGCGAGTCACACTACTCCCAATAATGGAACCTGCTGATCTGACAACAGACAGGTAGAATTCTTCCGGGACAGGCGGTACAGCTGACATGGAACGGCGATTATATATCAGCTGTTTTCAATCGACGTACTCTCCAAGATCCATGCAAAAGAAATAGAATAGTGATATATATATTCTACCCATAGAATAATTATTATATCAATTGATCTTTCGATTTATTTTTATTTGAAATTATATTGTTTTTCTACCGGTCCCACGGGTGAATGTTCAGCCAGATGTATTATGGTGGCTGATGGGTATGGGGTATCATTGGATGCGTGTGATTTCTTCTCAGTGTATGATAGATTATGACTGATGTGTATTGAGCTTAGTTGGTAAGGGTGTAAGTTAACTAGGGGAGTTATTACTTGTTAATCTATGTGTTTGGTTGCGTGGAATGAGATCGTGGTTGGTGTGTAAGGCTGAGGAGTTGGGTAGGTTACATATATTGATGTGTGTGTGTGTGTGTGTATAAATTATTTTAGCCGTCTTCCATATATCTTCTTGTCTTATGTCTTTGGCTATTGGTGCAGCTGTGGTATTTGGTGTTGTTGGCTATAAGCAGGATTATAACGGAGGGATGCTTTCATGGGAATATACCACACATACATCTGATTGACAGCTGGGTTACGAATTACGAGTCCTCACCTCACCCAAGACACAGACCAGAAACCCGTAGATACGATGCCTCAGAGGCCTACTTCCCCAGTAGGAGGGGTACCTCTCGTATCGAGTCATGGCCAATTCAGCTGGATGAATAGCCTCGAGAACAACAAACAATCCTCACGACGACAACAATAGTCCTGTCGTATGTAACGCTATGCTGCAGATCGTGATTAGCCCGAAATAGACCGTCAAGCCCAATAATTACCTACTACGACCCTAAGATACAACCTCTCTCAAGAAGGGAAAGAGCCACCGAACTCAAACGCATTGAGTTCTGAAAGGTTGAGGGCTCGGATCGTGATCGACGTGATCTCCACTGCATACTTACGTGCAGCAGGCTCGAACCATATGTTGTGTGCATGCACAGAATAATACCAAAGAATCTACAGTAAAACCTGTATATAAGCAATCCACCAGGCTGTCTCCTATCGTTTCCCATACAAAATTGCGCAGCCTCCACTCAGGGAACTTTCAGTAATCTATATTATAAAAGGATTTATATAGTGGTTTTGATATAAGTAATGTCTCGACATAGGCAATATCTCGATGTAAGCAATTTAGGGAGTCTGGTCAAAGCCTTGCTTATATCGGGAGGTTACTGTAGAAGGAAAGACAAGGTCTAACCGTTAAAGTTCAGGGTTCCTCACTGAACTCAAAAGCTCAACCCGATCTGGGTTACGGGGAGGCAGGGGCTCACTTCATTGGATGGGCTGAGTAGCACGGCTTCATGTATCCTGTATGCATGGATAAATTTGGAAGGAATGGGCTGGGGAAGAACCTGTTAAACTGGTTTTGGTTCGTTGTGTGGATGATCTATGCACATGTACATTCCAGAGAGGACAACTATGGAACTTTCCTGTATTGAAATTAGGCTGGGTTGGGTAGACCCTGGGACACTTCGGGGCCTTAGCGGTCTGTGTCAAGGTGGTCGGGTATGCACTTTTGCGAGACTCGTCCGTATCAAGGCACAATGTGGTCCCAGTGGTGGTATTATCGGATCACGCCTCTTTTATGGAAGTCTGGGGCTGGGGCGATCACTGCCACTGCACCTAGTCCGTCTGAATATAGCACTCCAAAAGCATGGACCCGAAGAAGAGGACTGTCAGGTGCTTAGTGTGAAGGTTTCTTACCTAATGCTTAATGGATCTGCTGGATATTTCTGTGTATATCCTGGTTAGTAGCCAATAGTTTGCGAGCCCCGCCTGGGTAGATGGATCAATAAAGTGACGGGGTGGAGAATGAGGAAAGCACCTGATAAACGTTGCGCAAGGACAGCCAGGTACCCTAAGATACCCGATCCCCCACATACGTTGGGTCGGATAGGCGGTCTTGGTGCACGAGTGGTGATGATTCTTGCTAGGCTGGGGTTGGTTTCCCACACAGAGGCCAGAACCGGGAACGAGACACAACACCAATGCAATGCAATGCAACTCAAACCATTGTTATTGATCGATGGTGTGATGGTGGCAAGATAGCTGGCCTGATCCGTTCTTACTGGAGACGCGATAAGGAAGAAAAAGGTGTGGACGCAAGGGGGTTTCAATAAGAGGATGGGCCGCCTGCATCAGATCTTCCCTTTCTGGCTACTCTACCTGTGCGTGAACAAGGAAAGCCCAGCAATCGATTACTATAGACGTTTCCCTGCATAAGCGTCGACGAGACAAGCATAGGGTGAAGCACGGGGCAATGCACGGTAAGTGAGACAAGCGAGGATCTTCCATCCCGGCGTAGATCCTGCTTCGAATTAATTATGGGGTCCCCTCCCTCTCTGGCTCGTCAAAAAATCGCCAATCAGGGAGTGCTTGATGTCTAATCTTGTCGAGACAGAAATAAAGGGAAATGCGAGGGGAGATATATTGGAAACTTTCTCACCGATATTATTCAGGCTGGGAAATTCCCCGGGTCTTCGGAGATTCACCATCGTCAACGTACCTGCAGCAATAACCACCAATGGATCAATTTGACATGAATTAGCATACCGCGGAAGGCTCATATTACAGTAGACACATTGCCCGCCTCACTTGGCGACCAATGAAGAATGTGTGGGCCTTTTGCACAAATATTCGTAATCGTTCATCCCACAGTAGCCTGCACATTTCCTGAAGTGGTAAACCGAGTTAATCGTGAAGATCCAGACTTATTGGATCTCTGTTGCAGAATAGGTCCAAGCACCACTTGGCCTAATGAAGTTAGCACCTGGCCCAAGATGGCATCAAGGGAGAATGTTTCGGAAATATATGATGCGCTGCGATCGAACTAGAGATGTGGTCCATGAGGCCGCACTGACGATACCGTCCCCAAATAGTACTGCCGCTACTAGTATACTCCGCTGCCAATGCAGATCAAGTCCAAGCTCAGGTGGAGGCGCTATGGGGCCCAGTAAGCACCATGAAGCTTCAGTTCTATCTCGACAAAACAACTCATCTTTAGAGACTCAGCTTGAGTGATTTGGAACTGGAAGGTCATTGGAGCACCAACAACGTGTTGGTACCTGGAACTGAGCAGAATAGTCATCATTTGCACTTGCTTCACCTTCCATGACAAGGAAAGATCGACTGTTTCAGTGCATGAGCACGGAAAGTATGGGGCGCATACTCCAATTGTGGCGTACATCAGGAACCTTGCTGGGATTACCGTAATTTTGTAAGACTTTTGTACACGCACAGAGGAACTGTAAGATGGAGAATTTGGTTTCACGATCATGACGTTGCCTTGAAGATTACCATGCATGGAGAATGAGATCTAGGAGTAACAGTCTAGATCCGAACAGGGGCTGGGTCGTGGACATCCAATTTGCGTAATAACCGTTGGAAATTGGTGGAGCAGTCCGTAATAGGGATCTCGATGTGTTTTGGATGCACGGAGGGTCCGGGTTTATACCTTAAGAAGGGGTGCATGGAATGAGGCTGATCCCCTCCAGATCCAATATATTGATGCAACCCAGACTAAGCAGAAAGTGATTCACCAACGGCCTTGGCAGCATCATCAGTGGGGTAAAAACGAATATCCCACCGCAGGAACACTAAGGAGGACCTGGGGATGCCCCAATTGTCCGGTTGACTCCTTGCGGCATACAGGCCCGTGCTGCAGGGGTCAAGATACGAGGGCGAGGAAAAGAGATCCTGGTTCTTTCGACGAATGAGCAGCAGCGTACTTTTGCTGTAGGCGCATCCAGAGTTCAAAAATACAAATTTGTCAGCTTTCTATCTCGTAGCTTTGTGTATTGTGTAAGAATCCTTAGACATTAGGATTTGGTTAGCTATCGTCGGTTGTTAGTGGAGCTCACAAAAACCGGAACTACGTCACTGAAGATTAGACAGGGAAAGAGAAAGAGTGCAATAAAGGAAGAAGGGAAAACTAAAATAAAAATAAAAAAAATAAAAATTGGAACGAACTGTCCTGATCACACAATATCGACCGTCGAGGGTAGCGATATTCAGGGTGAATGGAAGCCCGAATCGGTGGACTCAATAGAATCAAGATTCCAAGACGCGGGGTTTGGTCGAAGCCCGAGAACAGGAAGTATGTACCTGGACAGAAAGCGTAGTATACGGGGGTTAGAGTTACCGCACAAGCTTCAGCCCACTCGAACACTCTTGCGTCTAGAAGGAATAGTGAATCAATAACTTCAGAGCCACTTTCGGGGCCCGAGCAATCGATACGAAGAGAGAAAGAGTCTCAAGGGTGGTTGAGTTTAGTCAAGCAGTATGTCTGAATCGTGAAAGTTTTGTTTGACCGGAATGGATGCAACGATCAGCGACTCACTATTCATCTTTGACACTTGGAGAATCCACGCCCTATGAAGGAAGAGTGGACGAATGGAATCGATAGACAAAGACATTCTGGGATTCTTGCATGAAGCCACCGAGGATTTACCGTTCTGGAAGACTCTCGGGGTTTGACAGATCAACTTGTGGCTCAGACGGGCCTTTGTGGCGGTGGACGGTGGCTCAGCAAGCAACTATTCACTATTTTCATCTAGTACTAGTTAGTTATACCTCCTCCTACTACTACTAGTAACAGTCTTGTAAAGATCATCATGATTCTAGACCTCGAAGTGCTTCATATCCACTTATTCTACAGTGGTTGGAATCAGGAGTACCTGTCCACTCTGGAGAGTCCAATCGATATATCCAGAAGCACGGACGTACGATCCTCGCCAATCGTGGTTGCTGACGGGTCCCGTCGGCTTATTGGTTCCCACACATTAAGTAGTCTGGAGCGCAGATCTGCTAAACTTGAAGGCGATCGACGAGACATATACCTCAGGCACTCCCTGGTGGGGATGTAGTGACCCTTTTTAGCACAACCGATGAGCGACCAAGTGGAACGCCTACCGCCAATCTCCGAACTCTGGGAGCCGTCGAACTAACTCTTATGCCTTAAGGGGTACTGTCAAAAAGGGCCTGACCCGTCATCTTTTTTATTATTAGTACTAGTAAACTGGCGATGTCCACGCGAGAGCTCTCAAATAACTCAAATAAATCTATTGCAATTGTCCATTCACACCGTTAGGCACCAACGTACCATCCCCGCATAATCCAATGTTCACTTCTGGAAGGATGAAGAAGCGTTAAAAGAGAAAATTAAATAAATTAATCTTTGAATAAACAGATAGAAATCAACAAGGATTGTGACAGGGTGTGTACACACCGCCCTTGTTTGTAGCTGCATTGCTAAGACGGCCTGTTCGTTCCATGCATATTCGACTCGAGTGTCGAAGATCCTTTTGGCTCTGAACGTGACATGGCGTCTGTCGATCGGTACTTGCTGTTGCATACCTTGTCAACAAGATCCAATGGAGCGAAGTAGGAAGACAACAGTCTGTCTACGTAATAGCCAGCGACAAGATAAGAGAGATCTCTAAGTTATCTTGCAAAGTAAGCTGAAATCAATAACTTGGCTACAGTTCTGTGGTGTCTGGATAACTACACAAAATATGTTGCTACGTAAACCGGTGAGATCATGAGGAAATGCCCACGATGCTCGGAAAAAACTCGCGCAACTCACCAGTGGCCGGTTGATTACTGTGTTCGTGTACGATCTGGTCTCATCGCCTTCGAATACAGGAAATTCAGCGACGTGCTCAGGCAGTTGACTGGTCGACTATGAGACCTCATTCTCGCGTGACGATTAGAGCCCCTCATCCTTTGAATCGAGCGCCAACTGACGCGTGACAGATCAAAAACTTGACTTTAGGAAAGGCGGTCGAATGGCTTGGTGAGTAGCAGTCCACTTGGCTATGCATCGCCCAAGTCTACAGCAATGATGCAGCCGTTGGGAGAACTGATCATCGGGTGTGATAAGAGCAACCATTCACTAGTGCAGGAAATCAGGGCTTTCTTGGAAGTTGGAACGAGGCTGGAATCCCACCCACGAAGTTCATGACGCAGCGGGAGAGTGTAAAAGACCGCCTCGATCCTATCACCATCAGGAAGACTCAGATCCCCACATTCCAGTGGGAGTGGCGGTGGTAGGCTGGGCTTCTGATTGAGAGGAGACATCTGACATACGTTACCTCTCTCTCAAGGGGGGGGGGGAGGGGTTTGGGATAGGTGCGGCTGGTTGGCCCCAATCGGGGACTCGGGGAGAACAACGAGAATTAAAAAAATAAAATAAAATAAAAAGAGAAAGTCAAAAGAAAATGGGAATCATCAAAACGGAAGGAATGAATCTCAGACCTGCAGAAACCAAGCAATGCCTCGGTCTTCGACTGGTCCAAATCCATTGTTAGCTGAGTCTTGGCGGATGATGTGCGTCCGGCCAACTGATCGTCAGCTTAACATCAAAAGTCTCGTTAGTGTGTATAGCGGGTCCTCCTGGCAAGAATGGGGACGGGTATCGACGGTCCCACTTGAATAATAATACTATTATCATGTACGGAGTAGACTACAAAGTACTAGGCTCCAGTCCACTCTTCACGGTACCAAAGTCTCAGAGGAGATCAAGATGGAGTCCCATGATTTGGAAAGTCTGTCCCCGGACTTATTACACTTTGAGTCAGACCGACTATCAACTAACTGACTTTTACCAAGATTCTCCTCAGCAGCTTCTTTCCCTGTTTCACTCATGACCCGACAATCTTACTGACTGTCAATTCATTTTCCTCGATGGCTCCCGAGCGCGCATTCGGAAGGCTAGCTAGTACCTGCGGTCTAACACGCATTGTAGATCACGGTTGACTTTGCCATATCGATCTATTGGACCCTAACCATGGAATCAAATCATGGATCGATATACCCCGGGGTGGGGTTACCCGAAGGGAACCACATTCATCCCAATCTCTACTCTTCGCTTCGACTGAATCACTTTCGGCCGAAGAAATTGTTCCTTAATGATGGTATTCATTTTAGGCGAGAGAGGATCACTAAGTTGCCCACTGGGATCGGGTTTGATTTTAATTCAAATTAAACCGTAAATCCACCTTCGCCTATCCACGGACAAAACAAGTAATTAAGCATTAAGTCGTATTTATGCATTGCCTCTTTGGTTAGACTTTACGGGATTTGGTAGACGATATTGAACTGGTAGAACCATTCTTAACCGCCTGAACGTTCTTCCCATACTAATTCGTAGTAAGTACGGGGTAGTCACTCCAAATTACTAGTAGTATCAGGGTCTAGCCTTAGAAAATCTGGTTCTTTTACATTTTGAATCTTATTTGTTTTCATAATTATTACCACCCTTTATTTTATTCTATTTTCTTAATTATATTCTATGCCCTACCTTACCCCACCCCGCTCGTTCTTTCCTTTTGGATTTTCGAGGGTTACCCAACCACAGTGGTCTAGATAGTGGCGTTTAAACCCGAACACAATCGATAATAATTGCTTAACGTTGGGGTGGGCGGTGGCGTCCAAGCTCCAAGCCGTCCATATTTCTACTAGCAGTCTTGCGTACCATAATATGCACGTCGCGTACCTGGAACCGTGCGCCAAATATGCCAGCAGCAAGAGGATGAAGATCATGAGGATGGAAATGACCTCACTTTCGCAGGCTAGTGGGACCCTCCGTCTACCATTGTCTTCAATTGTCCCGAGTTTTTTAATTCTCATTTTGCGTTTATACCATTCCTTTTTATCAGTATCATTATCATCAAACTTTTTTTTAATCTTTCCGTTTTCAAGCTTGTTTTAAACCCTACCGTGGATTTATCGTGATCTATTAGTCGTCCCCTTACGAATATGTACGTATCATCAATAATGTTTCAAGGTTGAGGTTGAACCCCTTCTCCACATGGAGATTTCCCGGTGGCGCTGATCATCATTCAGCGTCCCTGCGGCTGGACGATCGTGGGCACGGAGGATACCGAATCCTGTTCGACTTTTCTTAGACAAGAGTGCCGAACCTGGCCGATGTGAATTTCCTAAGAGGGGTTTCGCCAGTGTCTTACAGGTTACAGTTTAGGATTCCATACCTTATCCATGGGGGTGAGTCTAAATAGCTTTAGCGGGTGGATAAGGATAATCATAGTACTGTGTTAGAGGACACTAAAACCTGCACTACGACCCAGGCGAGTTAGCCCAGTGCAACGGAGTGTCTTAGCGCTTACCAACGAAGTAGACACCGGGGGAGATTCCCGAGGATCTGGGTGACTTGCGATAGACCTGATGATCCCCAACGTTAAGGTTGAGTTTTGCTGATGTATGCACGTATGTATCGAATTCAGTAATATTTGGTTTTACTATGACCATTATTGTTCCATGGCAGGCCCCTACGGTGGCTGCGGATCAAATAGACTCTGGAGTTGGAGCATTCCAATATGGGGGATTTGCCTCACACCCATTCGTTTCATGCACTCGCGTTCGAATTTCGCAACCCACCCCCTCCTCCTATTAGCTCTCTTCTTTTTTCTTTTTCTCTGTTCTTATTTTTCCTAAGGTGATCGTGACGATGGATGGGGAACCAAACTAGATTGGTCGGGGATTGATCGACCAGGTAATTCAATGGAAGTCCATCTTTAGTAACCATACCTGCGTTTCACAAAGGGTCCACCGGGGTCCGTTGAAGGAGGGTTCAGTGACGATGAACTGAGGAGAATAAAAGTAGGCTTTTTGATTTTCTCCAAATAAGACAGTCCCAGTTAGAGCGAATTCTTTTTTTATTTATTAGTCCTTGTTCAAGGGAGGATAAATTGAATAAATTAATAAAGGATAAAATAAAATATAATAATAATAAATCAGGCATGTGAGGAGGGGGCTCCATAAGGCGGGAGGAGGAGAGAGGAGTTCGTTGGAAAGTAAAGTTACTGTCGTAGGGCACCAGGAACAAGAGTCTATTTTCGATTTCGGATTTTCTTGCCTTTTTTTTTTTTTTTTTTTAATTTTTTTTCTTGCTACTAGTATTTTATTTTATCTAATTTTTTTATTAGTATTATTATTTTATTTTATTATTTTATTTTATTTTTTATTTTCCCTTTGCGGGCCTCGCTATGCTTGCTATGCTATGCTTTACTATGCTTTACCACTGTCGTTTCTCCCAAAAAGAGTAAACCTATAATATGGCCATTGACTCCCCCCCAAGAGTCATTCTTCATCTTTCTCCATCCCACTATTTCAACAACTCATTAACAATCTTAAAAGACCAGAGTCAGAATCTTTAATCTCTAATCTTAAATACGACCGTCCTGCTCTCATCTACATTAATAACTCTAAGACATTTCGTCCTCACTTGCATCTTCAATTTCCCATCCGTCGTCCCTTGCTGGTCCTTTTCTCCCTGCTTTTCCTTATAACTATACAACTGAGACCCTTCAACCGGCCCATCCACGATTTAGAACACAGGAATAAGTCTTGTCGCGACTCAGGATCGTTGCTCGACGCCAATCCTCGATATCGCGGTCCTTTATCCAGAGACATTCGCGCTCCTAGGAAACGGTCGATTCGCAAACCGGCCACCCTCCTACTCCTCTCCCAGTTAGGATATCTGTTCAACCATTTGTTCCCGGTTACTCGAGGAACTCTATAGTCTACATTCCTGGCCTTGCTTCGGTCTCTCAGGCACGCGACGCGCCTCGAACTCTTTTTTCGACTCTTGTCTTGATTTTGCCCTCTCTTCTCCGAGAATAGCAATGGCCTCGACTTGTAAGTGCGATCGGTCCTTCTACCCTTCCGGTTCAGATGCCCTAGCGATTTGTTTATTTCACCTCGCCTGCCCTCCTCCATTCCCCAACCTCAACCTCACATTCATCTTTCTCTCTTTCATCCTTCCTTCCTTACACACTCTCTAATCTCCCATGCCGACTTTCCTTCATTCTTTCTAAGTGTCTTCGGCAACATCGTCCTTCATTGTGAAACTATCTCACATACTGTCTATCTCTCTGTCTCTTGTACTTTCCCTCATTGTACCACCTCATTACACATTCTCTATACTGTAATATTGTGTCATACCATACATACTGTGTTACATTCATTCGCTTGATACCGTTTCGACACTTGCACAACACCCGGCATATCCAGCCTATCCATACTAAACAGTGCTTGAATAGGCACAAACATTGACATACAACGGAAAGACTGTGAACCTCGACACAGTGAAGACATGAGAACTCAAAACAATCTCACGGTTGAAGTCGACTGCCACTCCTTGGGTTCCAACGAGTGTCCCTCGATGACTTCTAGCTTCTCGCCCATGGATTCCCCTACGCCAACCCCGACTAGCATCTATAGCCAAGGCTCACTGGCCTCACCTGGGTGGCAAGACGCCGGGTCATACCCAGGACATGCCTACGAGCGACATACTGGAGCTACGCCAATGCGGAGTGCTTTCCGTCTAGCGGGGATGACCTCAAATGAGAATATGGGTATGTCTTACGGTGCCATGGAAGCACAGGAACGCATGCCTATGCCCGACTTTCTGTCCGCTTATGATGACAACGTGGAGCACTTTTGGCTTCCTTCGGATGGGCCGAAGACCTATGAGACTGGAACACACAGCCTCCCATACCCCCACACCTTGCCCCAATGCCCTCCTATGGTTCGCAGTAACTATCGGCCACATGCCGCGTATCTGCCAGAGGCCGCCACAAATCCTTGCCTATCACGATCTATCTTCCACCATGCTGAGAGGGTGCCCCAATCCATGTCTATGGGGAACATGATGCCGTGGATCCCTCAGGCCACCGAGTCAATTGCGCCTCAGACCATTGCCCCATCTCAGGTCGGCCCGGTAACCCCACCCCCGTCCTATTCTGAGTTCCCTACGTCTATCCAGACATTCAAGACGCACAGCCCTACAACGCCACTTCGTTCATGCTCTATCGGCACCGCGTCTGGCCCCGACACGCCCATCAGCCGCTTGTCCGGTGGTGCGGCAGACTATCTGGAGGACTTCCAGCAGTCCCCACCATTCCGTGACGGCCTTAACCGCCTCCAGCGTCAACCTTCAAGAAAGATGATCAGGAAGCAATCCTCTCGCCAAAATATGTCTTTGGAGAACTTGCCCTCTATTATCAAACAGGTCCAGTTCAAGTGCAAGGAACCAGGCTGCAAAGGTCGCTTTAAGAGGCAAGAGCATTTGAAGAGACATATGAAGAGCCACTCAAAAGAGAAGCCCCATGTCTGCTGGGTACCAGGCTGCGAGCGTGCCTTCTCCCGCAGTGACAACTTGAATGCCCATTATACGAAAACACATAGCAAGCGGGGTGGTCGCAACCGATATGTCGCCACACTGGACGAGAGCAGCCCAGACTACGACCCGGACTTCCGCGGACAACTCACACCGGATGGACTCCCAATTCGCGGCTCAACGCTAGACGATCCTATGCCGAATAGCCGCGAATACAGTGTTGATGGGTTAGACGATTAAAATTCCTCAGTGAGAAAGGATATTACGGGTGTATCCCTATATGATACCCTTTGACACCCTAATTCTCCTGTCTTTAGATGGCTACTGACGCATGGGGCCTTGGAGGCCTCCGTCGGCGCTTCGCGGCGTTTCTGTAAAACAGCTCTGATTATATCCGATTGACGTGATTTTATCTTCTGTGCTTTCCTTTTTACATTTTACCCTTTTAGTTGGACGTTGCATATTTTCCTTTGTCTTTTCAATTATGTTTTCTTTTTTCTTTACTTCCTTTGTTCTTGGAGATGCTTTCAATCCAAATCCGAATAATACGACATCATTGGGAGGAACCAACAAAAAAGGGGTTACTGTATGCTGAGGTGTGGCCATGTCGAGTTTATTGATCTGATTGGTCCATTGTCTGCTGAACACTACATCAAATAATCTATTACTAGAGACTAAACATGAATTGAAATCCAAGAAAAGAAATGAAAAATTGATTATGACTTCCGCTCAGTGGCTCTTCGCCTCGTATTGTGGCCCCTCTCGGCTTTCTGATGCATCAGCTTTTGCGGCTCACCTGTGGCTTAGCGTGCTATCATCAATGCAAAGTTAAATGGCTGTCGATCGTTTCATGGAAGCGGATGATAGAATAGTACGTACTAGGACCCCATGGGAGAACCTCCACAAGCCCACCAGGCTCTCCCTATCGCGTGTTGTGGGGGTTTGGGGGAGGGGATCTTTGGCTCCCCGGCCTGGAACCCATGGGTATTCAGAGTTTGGAAAAAAAAAAAAAGGTTCTAGGGTCCTGGACCTACTACGGATATCGACATGGGGCTGAGTGATCTGATCTGGTTCGATGACACTAGTGCGTACCAGGAGGGATGTTGCCTACGTCACGTATGTATGTATGTACAGTATGTAAGTATGGCTCTAACCAGTGGTACTAAAGTAGGTACATACATGCATAGGTTAGGTCCAACCGCTGCCGATCCGGCCCCACTGATTGTTGCTATTTGCACTAGCCCACATTCCAGACCAATGGCATTGTCCCTATTGGCGGAACCATGAAACCCAGGAAATTTGTTGACAATGCTTCAAAAGGGCCTCGACATTGGACCAGTGGGCAAGGATCATCATTCACAGCCCACCCACTCCCGGGTATTGACAGTCATGGACTAGACCTCGCTGGCTGAACTGACTAACCACCACTAGGTGACTGTTATTTGCCAACGTCGGAATTATGGCATTCGACTAAGGATTCCAGAAACCAGGATTTCTCTTGAGCTTAATGGACAATAGTCCCCACATGCCATAGCGTATGATCGATGGTCTTGTCCACCTTCTTTTTCCGCCAACGCGTGTGGCCTGTTGAGTCGTTGATGGCCTATCTGTAAGTACAGTACACGACTAGTAGTCGATCTTTCCATAATGAAACGATTTTCTTTTGCTATTTCTTTTTCTCTCTTGCCTATTTTCTGCCTCCTTTTCTTCTTTCTTACTTGTCTTGGCGCGTATCATCGACGGTATGGCACTGGGGCAGCACTCATTTCTAAATGGGTTGTGTTCAGTCATTGTGAGACGCATGAAGCTTACAAGTCTAGTAGTAGTTATGATTGACGCGGACCTCCAGCGCGTACCACCTTTCCACACCTTAGTACTTACTACCTAGAACCCACCCCTCGTACCTACCACCTGATTGGAATTCAGTATATCGTCCGGATTATGGCGGATGCACGCTGACGATCTCATGCTCTCCTTATCTTCTTTTCTCTCTGTACTTTTTACTTTTTTCGATTTTATCTTATTTTTGTTTTTCTTACCTATCTAACCCCACTTAGGATTGTACTATGTGTCACTAGACACGCTTTCTTTCTTGTTTTCTTTCTGGTATAATAACAACTTCTGTCTCAACTGCCTGAGCGCGTCTATTTGGTTTGCTCCACAAGTTAGTGGCTATCCATACCAAAATCAGGGTTGGTACCCCATCATCTCCGGTCTCACCGGCGGGATGATCTGCGAGGAAGCGGGGCCCAAACTAGTCTCGGGCGAGCTTGGCGAATATGTTGAGATGGACCTGATACTTGGTCTAGACATCTTCAGCCACCGATGGCAAAGTACCAGATACTTCGGGTCGTAATTTGTCTGACATTTGGTACTACATTCCATGACTCGTGCGAATTGGACGAATTATGTACTCGGTGGACCCAAGGAAAAAGTTTCCACCTACCACCGTTGGTAGTGATCGATGAGGATGTACATTAGCTTCCACAACTTGTACCACCTCGAACTAAAATATACCACTGCACGGACATTCTATACTGAGCGTGGAATGTAACTATCACTCCACTAGGTACCGATTCCAAGGAACTCATGAATCATGGTTGATGCGTACTCCCGTCCAACTTCAACCCCATGTCATGGTTGCATTTGAGATGCGCCTTTTTGTTGATTACCCCACTGATTGGCCAGTCTCCGGTATTGTTAGCCATGACTGAGTTCGATGATAGTTGCACAACATATTTAGCTTCATGGCATGCGCCCAACACTCGCAATCAGAGTTCACCTAGGCACCGTCACAATGCGCGGCATTCGGATACTACCTCTTGGCTCTCTTCGTCCAATCTTACAATTCCGAAGTCATTTCGGATGATAGTTCATCATGTGGCGGAGGCTTTCGAAGTCCAATCCTGACCCAAGAAAAAGAACGGCTGAGCATAGGCGGGTGCAGCCTTGCATGAACTATACCGCCAACCCATTGTAGTAATGGTACCAACTGACGGTACTAAACGGCTTACCGCCGGCGTGATTCGAGTGAGCCGTTGAACCGAACCTGCATCCAAGGTCAGGTGAGAGTGATTCTATTCCAAGTGATTTCCCTCACCGACTCAGCAATTACGCCCCCCCTGTCTGCACCGGAATCCTGCTAGAACAGAATTAATGGTTCGCCTTATCCCGTCCTTACTTGACATGCTGCAAAGATCATTTCTGGACGCCCTGTTTGATGAGCAAATAATAGCCAGTACGAGAATACCGGTGAGATGGTTACACTACGCCTGCATAAACTGGTTTGCTCCTACTCTGATTATATGATATCATATGTATGGAAGGGTGATCCTCTTCTTTAGTATGTTATTTGCCTTACTCTTACCCGAGATACGGGCGATTTGGTTGTATTTTGAGTAAACTTGTCCGTGTTTTGAAGTAGTCAACGTGACCTTGATTTCATAGATTGGGTGAGATTGTCTATTCGTAAGTGGAATGGTGTGGGTGTTTCCTAGTTGAGAGCACATGTTGAGCACTTATCCCTGCCCTCTACTTCGTGCCCTCTTACGTTCTTACGATCATATTCTTCTGCTCTGTAGAGAAACAGCATATGGAGTCTATGATCCAGGTACAAACATGGTCCCTCAGTCATAACCCCTATTTATGCAAGCGCCCAGAATAGTCTATACACCAAGCACAGGTCCAACGAGGAAGGACTAGATTCTTTCATTTAACCTCACTGTCTTACGACTCCAATTCATTTACGAATCCTAGCTCGTATATCTTGATACTCGTGAACGTCACCAATCAGATTGCTATGTAGCTCTATGATTGTGCGGAGTCTTACACCCACACAATGTGCTTTACCAAAGACAGATAATCTATGACCATACTGGTGTCTGCTTGAAGCTCGGCTCGACAGTTGCTACGCTGTTTGGCAAACATACAGAGACGGTACGTGTTGGAATCGTACCTTAGACTATAATAACAACTGCTTGGAATGGTGCAGGAGACTACGATGAGTGCTGGAATTTTCAAAAGCTTAAGCACAACGGTTTGAGTTTGAGAACACGACTGCTCTATATTTTATCCGTGTT
Organism: Aspergillus oryzae RIB40; assembly: GCF_000184455.2. Taxonomy (NCBI): domain Eukaryota; kingdom Fungi; phylum Ascomycota; class Eurotiomycetes; order Eurotiales; family Aspergillaceae; genus Aspergillus; species Aspergillus oryzae. The sequence continues at coordinate 3,648,696 of NC_036435.1, read as the reverse complement.
GGCTCGATATTTCATTTATCTAAGTAGTTGTGTGATGTACTCCCGTACTCAAAAAGACGACATCCAAGACGAGAGATTATTAGATCCCGAGTTTGAGCACCCGGCTTGGAGTACCTTAACCCATAGGCTTTTATTAGTACCAGAGCGCGTCAACTGATCCTTACGATATCCAGAGAAGCAATTGAGACTGGTATTCGAGTTTTTGTCTATAGATCCTGCGTAAGATCCAACCCGAGAAAGAGCGTCTCCTCCAAGGGAGTCTCATAATAAGGAGCTATTTCCACGAACCCCACCCTCTTATACAACTGTATGGCGCCCACCATTGAGGGAAGGGTATCGAGTCTCATCTCCTTATATCCGAGATCCTTCGCCCGCTCAACGATGGAATTCACCAAGGCTTTCCCCAGTCCTGTTCCCCGTGCTTCGGGAGAGACATACAACCTTTTCATCTCACAGTATCCTCTATGGTTTTGAACGTCTCCTTGTTTTTCGCCCGACCTCTGCTTGAGAGGCCGGACAGCCACGCATCCGATAGGAATCCCCTCTCCGGCATTATAGGCTAGCAATAATTCCCCATGGGGTGCAGCGTATTGACCAGGGAGAGACTGTAGCTCGGAGGCGAAATCTTGGAAGGTAAGATCGAGGCCTAGCCATTCGGCGTACGACGTAAAAAGGGCTTTGGCTGCTTCTATATGTTCTGCGCTCTGCGCCGGGGTAATGCGAAATGGTGGATTACTGCTTGCCATGGCAGCTTGATATTCTGAATTGAAATCTCGGAACGCCGACCAATTGCGGGTATCGAATTGGGCTCGAAGGACTGCTGTGTTGTCACTGGTGGGATCGGTAGCCGATATTCTTTAGCAGAGTGGCTCCAATTTTTGGGTTTAGATCTCACGACTTTGTGACCTGTATCATCCTCCCTCGAGAGTTATACGGAGTACCTCACCACGGATTTCCGGTATCGGACTGTGTTTATGACTCAATGAATCCACACGTCCAACCTCTTGCGGTTACCCGCGGATGAGGCGTGATTGCAAGTACATCGCTGGTGTGAAGTGGGATATTATAGGTTGGTGTTTCTAAATGTGTTTTGGGCGCGCTGGGAATTATGATAGGCAGCCTCAGGCTGTCAGGCCAGCAGAGCAAGCTCACGCGACACCAAGTTTACTGCCGTTCGGTCTCTCACACCAACTTCTTCAACCTGGCTTTATCATATCTGTTAAACATTTCTCGTCAAGGGATCTGGCGATGACTTCTTGATCGCAAGAGCTTATCTCCCTTTTGCTTATGCATTCATCGCCAGAATGCCAAGCACACACGGTGCTCGTTCTTCTGGGGACTTGATTACTCTATGCTGAAACCAGCGTCGATGCTTATTCAAATCCTCAGATTCTCAGACGGAAATCTGGGACTTGGATGTTGCTGAAAATGTCGCACTCGGAATTGAATCCCATATTCTGTTTCCGCTGATCGTGGTATAGAAATGTTGATTTCCTGGTGAGGTCACAGCCGTTGTTTCCCCCTCAGATCTATAGCGACCGAAGGACTGACCGGTTGATTGCTTATCACTCTTCCGGAAGATGGAGATGCCTTCCCACTACCAAGACGTTCGGTGACCACTGCTTCGGTTGGCACATTCGCTTATACTGTCAAACGTGGGGGCAGGATTCTGTACATTTACAAGAGCCTCCGACCTCCGATCCTCCGCTCTCTTGCTGCAGCCATATTATTGCATTTTGAACTCACCAAACTGGCCCTTACGAAAGCCGGTGAACGCTCTGGCCTTCGCTTATAATATTGTTGCGCTAAGTCATATATTGAAACAATGGCCAAAGGAGTTGCACGCCAGCGTGAAAAACACGAGTTCTGTTATTGTGATTGCTGGGTTCTGCATCACTCGTTGTCTTCGCAGTCCAATGGCAATTCTGCCTGACGGGCGCATCGTCGCACAAATTACCACTAATGAATTATAATCTTATGAAACTATTTCTTGGTCTTTTCTTCTCCCCGCCGTTCCATTTTAGCTCGCTTTTCGACTGAAGCTAAAGAACGGGCCGATGTTTTATTCAGCCCTTCACATCAATTCGACAGACACGTGGACTTGGCGGTTTAATTAACAAGAGATGTACAGGGAGATAATACTCACAAGCTCTGGCGAAGCAGAATGAGAGCACAAATTGTGCAGTTGGCCGATGCAACGTTCTGATACATGGTGCTCAAGCAGTCGCCCGCGATCGACATTGCCCTGATTTTTCTGTCCACTCCTTTTGCTTTGGACCGAAGGCGCCCCGACGGAGCATTTTGGGCCGTTACTCCAGACCACCGAGACGTTCTGCAATTGGCTGCAAGCTCTCAGTGGTCGGCACTTAGTGGCTAACGGAATCAGGAGATTAGCGGGTCTTGACGGTCTTGTCCGATCCTCGTTGCTTTTTCCCATCAGCCAGTCGATTCTATCTCCCCTCAAATCAGAAGCCGCTTATCATAACATGTGCCGCTATCAACAGTCAGTGGATCGAAGCGAAGTGATTCCTTGCTAGTCAATAAACACGCTTGTTTTCTTGGTCTTTGTAGACCATATGGGGCTCCGACTAAATAAATAGGCGCAATGCCTGCCTCTCCCAGGCCATCTCTCACCATCCTCTCCCAGTAGGCTTCTATCGGATCATTTTCCTCGACGATGCCTTCCACACCATCTCTCCCCTCCATGGGCATGCTTGCCCTTGGTGCTATGCAATTAGCAGCGGGCGCAGTGTTTGAGTTCCCGTCCTGCCCGAAGGATATTCCCTTCAGCTGTCAGAACTCGACCGCAGTAGCCGACTCCTGCTGCTTCAACTCCCCAGGAGGCGCCCTCCTGCAGACACAATTTTGGGACACAAATCCCCCAAGTGGTCCCTCCGATTCCTGGACCATCCACGGACTTTGGTTAGTGCGGAAATACTCAAAACACAGCGGATAGAACTGACAATGTCTAGGCCTGATAATTGCGATGGCAGCTACGGGCAATTCTGCGACAAGTCGCGCGAGTACTCGAACATCACTGCCATTCTTCAGGAGCAGGGCCGGACCGAACTTCTGTCCTACATGAAGAAATACTGGCCCAACTATGAGGGCGACGATGAAGAATTCTGGGAGCACGAGTGGAACAAGCACGGTAAGCATCAGTTACACTACAGGCCTTTAAGCGCCACTATAAGGCTCGTGGATTGCTAACTTTGTGTAACGGAAAGGTACCTGCATCAACACGATTGAACCGAGCTGTTACAAGGATTACTCCCCGCAGAAGGAAGTGGGTGATTATTTGCAGAAGACTGTAGACCTTTTCAAGGGTCTGGATAGCTACAAGGTTTGTCATATCTCTCTCTTTCATTTATCCCATCTCTTATAGCCTCATTTTAATTATTTCTTGTCTGTTTCTTCCGTTCACCCTTGAGAAGCCACATCTAATAACCCCAGGCTCTCGCCAAAGCCGGTATCGTCCCCGATTCCTCCAAGACTTACAAACGGAGTGAGATCGAATCCGCTCTTGCCGCGATCCATGACGGCAAGAAGCCCTACATCAGCTGCGAGGACGGTGCACTGAACGAGATTTGGTATTTCTATAACATCAAGGGCAATGCGATCACTGGCGAGTACCAGCCAATCGACACTCGTAAGTGTCACCAGTCCATGCGTTATTGTATGTTGTCAAGTGAGCTAATTCGATGCCAGTTACGTCTCCTGGATGTTCCACCTCAGGTATTAAGTACCTGCCCAAGAAGAGCGAGAACTCCACTGCTTCAGCCTGGAAATTTCGTAGTGACAAGGCTAGCCAGTCTGTTCGCTTCAACTGAGAATGTTCAGTATAAAGGGTGATGAAGATGGGAGCTGTATGTTCTACGAGTATTGTATGTCTATGGTGCGTTAGGTTTTGCAATGATGTATGTACATATTATTAGGATATTTTGGTGTAGGTGGAGCTATGTGTACATGTCACAAAGTCCTTGCGATAGTTTAACTACAGTGTGTGTGCCCTCGCGCCGTACAAATGATAACTTGTACTTGAAGCGATGCGGAAACCTGAAGGCCGTCAGCACGATACAGCTGCTCTCTGGAGCTTGTATAATTTCGACCAAACGATGGTCGTCCGGAATGAATCGGACGTCCCTATATATGTAGGGTGACTGCATGTGTAATACGTGCGTCTTCACTGGTCTGAGTTGACTACTGCTGCTCAACAACAGCAGACGTCGCACGTACGGATTCCCTTAGAGCTGATAGTCAGCGAGCGTATCACCAACTTGAGCACCGAGGGTTTTTGGTAACCATGGTCCAATCTTGCGGAACTTCTCATGTATACCGATCTCCGCTCAAAGCTGGAGAGGGCAACGCAGGTTAAATGGGCCAGTAAACAGATCGGAATGTATATGTCGGATATAGCAAAGAAATTCCATCTGTACCGATCTGTGCGCGCAAAAGCGACAAAACGAGGGTTGACATGCCCTTTACAACCCCTTCAAACGTATGTTTCTTCTCTCTTCCTCTTCCTTGGCACCAACGCGATCCAAGAAATCCATGCGACCAAGGAAACCTTCCTTGGCCTTGCTGTGGGTTCTGAGCTCGTCCTTGATGCCGGCTTGATCGACGTACGCGGCCCAGTCCAAGCGCGACTTCTCGACAGTGTTGATCTTGGGACCACGAGCATTCTCTTCCCCTGTTGTTTGTGGGACAGACTGCTTATCCCAGCTTTTCTTGATGAATCCGGATGGGTTTGGGTCGAAGCGAGAGACCTTTCGAAGGGGCCTGCGAATTTTGGTGGTGTTTTTGATATCCGTCGCGTTCTCGGCGGCGGTGACTGTTTCGACGTCGTTTTCGTTGGCCATATAAAGCTTGGCCTCCGCTGAATCTTTGGGGACGATCTTTTCTTCCGTAATCCATTCACCTGCGAATTTGTAGGTACGCTTGATCTTCACCATCTCCTCCGAGTATTGACTTGCTTGCCGCTTTTCCTCAATGAGGGGGGTTTCACCATCACGCATCTCCGTGTCTTTGTCCCCCTCGACCGGAGTATCGTTCTTTTTCTCAGCCTGCGTAGAATGCTGTCCCAAAGCCATATCAGGAGCATTCATCTTCTCCCACAGCGCATCCACGTCGACAGTTGCTCCATCGATCCTCGCCAGAGGCTTCCGCTCTTCCTGGCTATACAACGGCAAAGTCAGTACTAAGCGGACGCAACAACGAACAGAAGAGAAAGGGGAACGCACGTTCGCATCTTCATAGCCCGTGTCCGAACGAAGCCGCCAGGGCCACCCTCCTCGTCGTCAAAATCAACATCAACATCATCCTCATCGTCCCCATCTTCGTCCTTTCCCTTCTGCTTCTTGGCCTTCTTTGCCTTGGCCTTTTGAATCGTCGCTTCGTCGCCCGAGTCGAGACTGGGGTCTTCCTGCTCCGGCGCTTTGTTTCCCGCCTTGCGCTTTTTTGTTGCGGGCTCGATGGCCTCGTCGTCGCTATCGGAACCAGTGAGGGCGTCGTCGTCTTGGGCCGCGTCTACCTGGAAGTCTTCGTCATCGGCTGAGTCATACTGCTCGTCCTCGAGGTCGAGGTCCTGTAATGTAGCTGAATCGGCCGACATGATTCTTAGCCTGAAAGAGATTTCTTTCAACTGTATTGGGATGAGTCGCGAAGTATAGGGAAGACGACACTCATGCAGAGGCGTGAATGGAAGAAATTCTGCCAGGGCGGTGAGACATGGATTGTAGACTGGACCATACAATCCATTTCAGCCAATCATAATTGAGCCGAGGTGTCTGATATGAACGTCGATAAGCAGACCAGACACAATACACTTTCCCTTTGGCGGCATTCAATCTTCCTCGACTTACATTACTAGTAATAGTTCTCTATGGCAGAATATCACTCAACATGTCATCCCGATCATCTGGAGCCGCTTGAACTCGAAATCCTACACCGTCGAGATGCTTTTCGTCTCCCGCCTAAAGCTGTCCAGGATACGCTTGTGGAGGTATTCTTCAAATGGGTAGCGCCAATACTGCCGGTGGTAGACCGTGATGCTTTCTTGAGGCAGTATGAAAGTGCGGAAGACTCGCCGTCGATTCTACTGCTACAAGCGATGCTCATGGTTGCATCTCGATGCTCTACCAGCGAACAGAGATCAAAAGAGTATACCGTATCGCCGCGAACGTTCTATAAGAAAGCTAAGGCACTATATGATGCTGGTTATGAGACTAACCTTATAACTGTCGTTCAAGCTGTGGTATTGCTAGGTGCTTATTGGGAAGGCCCTGACGGTATGCCTCCACGACCACCTTGATTCATTTTCAGTTGTGTTGACTGGTCAAAGATCTTACTGAAAGCGGGATATTCTACTGGAGTCGGCTGGGTATTGCTTTGGCACAGGAACTTGGACTACATGATAGGTAAAACATCGAGTCAATGGTTTCTCGGTCCCAACTAAGCGAATTAGTGAAAGGTACACTGGCCTCCAGCCATCAGAACGAGGCCTCCGCAAGCGGATATGGTGGACACTGTATACCCGCGACCGCTCCGTAGCCGCAGCGTTTGGCCGGCCATTGCATATTAATCCAAATTACTGCACGGTAGAGCCACTAACAGAGAGTGATTTTGTCGAGTATGATGGAAATGCACCATCTGAGCCGACAGGTGAAGTTCAGGCTAGGTTCTTCATGGAGTATGTTAAACTCTGCCAGCTTATGGATCTGGGTTTGTGTTTGAACCTTTCTGCAAGGTCTACTCAGGACGCTCGCAGTGCTGGGGCTGCCCAGTGCGAGCTTGGGTTAAACGAATGGCTCGTGGCCTGTCCGCCAGAGCTACATTGGAGGCAGACGCGCCATACGTTTCTGTCAGCGATACTATTTTCTACATTCTAGTAAGTTTGTCTATTACATAGAAAGCTTGTAGTGTGCTAACGGCCCTCAGCACAATCGTATGCCAGCTGCATCTACTACAGGCCCCGTTTTCATCCAAAGAATCCCAGAGCTCGGCTTTTCATGCTGCTTCAACCATTGTCTCAATTATGGAGACGCTTCTTTCACATAATGAGCTTCAATACTCGCCTACGTTCATGTATGCTGCCCATTCATACCTGTGTCTTATTTCATTATCCTAACATGTGTATAGAATCTGCCACGCCGTAACGTCCTTCGTAACCTTGAAGCATCAAATGGATGCTTCATTACCATCTCTCCTACACGGTATCAGGTTGACACTGGAGTCCAATCTCGAACTACTAGAGGCCTTGGCCAAGACATGGCCCATTGCAACGCTATTCTTGGAGTTCTTCCAAACAATGACAGCCCCAGACCAATTCAACAAACTACTGTCGGTCGCTGTGGAGGAATGTCACAAACGTGCAATTGGAGACAAACAAGATGACCCCGAAGCACCTCGGAGACCAACATCCTTCAAACGGCCAAAGCTACAGCAGGTGGTTCTTCCGCAGAGCAGGGTTGTATTTCAGATCCTGGCGCGAGAAACTCAGAGGCGACAGGCTGCCTTGCTTCGGTCTCATGGGTCGGGTACTGCATTCCGTGAGGTCGAAACCACGTCATTCGGATCTGGCTCCGGCGCTACTCCCGGTAGCGCTGATGATATCTCCCCAGGCGATCTTGGGGATGCACTAGAAAGCTGCGAACCTACTGCGGTGCTGCGAAATCTTCGGGAGATTATCCGAATTGGGAATTCACAGGGGGCAGACAATGCTACCTGATTCTCAATTAGGGTTGTTAGAACTCAAGCCATTTGAGTACTGCACCTAATCATGCAGAAGGAACTAAAAACCGTGTCAATGGCCGTGTTTGGTAATACATTGGTTGTAAAACAACCTGTCGGTTTCGACCTGGGCTCTAGGCGCAACAAGGCCAAGCATCAATAGTCGCACATCACTGAAGATCCACTGCTTAAAGCTTCCACAGCTATGGCTGAGGTGAGCGACGGGTTGCCAGTGAAGGTCAGCCTGAGATGCAATGTGTGTCTAAAGCAGTATTGAATTCTGACCCTGCCGTTTCCGCTTTTCATTTATAACGACTTGTTTTTCGTTGTCAGGAAAGAGTACAGGTGGACTTGCATCCCCTGTCTTTTGCAGACGACGAGTCGATAACCAACATCGAGGACAACCCTTCAATACAGGCCATAGAGGACGGCAGAGTACTTCCTCAACTGGGACCCGGTCTAAGGTCTCAAATCGTTGTGCTGCCCTAGATGATTCATAGGCCAAAAACTTTCTCGAAAAGTCTCCTGAATACCGGTCATCATAGTCCGGAAAAGTAGAGACAAGACTACAGCTGTAGGAACACTAAATACGAACTTTCAAAATTATGGCGGCCAAATCTGGCGTGATGAATACGTGAGAACATCATGTATAGTCCTACCCACGGTGGAGAATAATAATGTTGTTGTATTAATGGGCCGAGCCGAGCTCGGGTCGGCATCCAACAATAAATTCGGTCACGACACGAATGACAAAACACAACAGCCCACGTCCCGAGGATAAAAGTAAGGTGGTCAAATCCGGGGTTAGATACTTACAATACTTCCATGTTCGTATATAAAAAGGAATAGCCCCCACTGCGCGCAGTCTGAAGAGGAACCTACAACTTCCTGTACGAGTCCACGACAGAGTCAAGCTCCAACAATGACATTACCCAAACCGGTTGCCCTAGTTGTAGGCGCCTCACGGGGCCTAGGCCGTCAAATCGCCATTGACCTAGCGAAGAACGACTACACAGGTATGTACCTCCACACCCCACAATAATCAATCAACGAAAACAACAACTAAAGAAAACTTCAGTCGTCGTGGCAGCCAAAACCACATCGAATGCCTATGAAACAGTCCCTTTCCCACCAGACCCCAACTCCAACAAATCAACAATCGCCACTGTTGAGCGCGAGATCAAAGAAGCCGGTGGCAAAGCCTTCGCAATCCAGGTCGATGTCCGCGATGTCTCCCAAGTTGAGAACATGGTGAAAGAAACCGTGCGTCTCGCGGGCAGACTGGACGTCCTTGTCTACAACTCTGGGGCAATTTGGTGGTCGTCTGTCGCAAACACGCCGACGAAGCGGTTTCAGCTTATGCAGCGGGTTAACCCTGAGGGGTTGTATGCCACTGTGCAGGCGGCGCTGCCTGAATTTGAGAGAAATGCGTGGAAGGGACGTATCATTGTTGTGTCGCCGCCTATCTATTCGAGGTTTTTCAGGGGCAAGACGGCTTATGCTATGGGTTTGTTGCTCACTTTTGACATCCAGTTGTCTGGGGAATATGTAATGCTGACACACCGCAGGCAAAGTCGCGATGAGCGTTCTTACCCGAGGTCTTGCGATGGATTTTGTGAGACAGGGTCATAAGGATATGGCGGTTACCAGTCTTTGGCCAGCTACGGTATGTCACTTACACAGTGCAAATTGCTTCCTGTGGATGGTAACTTACGTATGCAGAGCACCGAGTCAGCTGCGACGGAAGTGACTACGTCAAAAGACCCTTCTCGTAAAGCCGACCTTAGGAAGCCTGTAAGTTCATTCACAGCATTAGTATCATATATCTAATCCGGCAATGCAGACTGTGTTCTCCGATGCCGTGATCGGCATTTTAAATTCACCAGCAGAGACCGTGAACGGAATGTTGGCGCTCGACGAGGACTTCTTGCGCCAATACTGCGGAGTCTCAGATTTCTCGAAGTACTCAGTGATCCCTGGTTCTAATCCACGACGCATTATGCCAAAGAAGCTGCCAGTGCTGGAAGTAGCCGAACAGGATGACGAGGGGGTGAGGATGGACAGTACGAAGCTGCGGGCGAAGATATAGATAGGCTTAGATTTACGTTTTTCTATCCAACCAATGTTCTATGCAATGTTCAAACTACCCTAGTCTCATACTTAACTATCCACGCAATATGACAAGTTCTCCTAACCAAATGCCGTCTCATAACCATACAATAGACCTCAACACGAATAGCCCAGTCACGAGACTGGTCATGGGCAACTACTTGTGGTTAGGTTGTACCCTTTCTGCTGTATCACAACCACAGTTGCACACCAAGTGAAAGGATGAGTGGAACCGGTTCAAAAGACTGGCGGTCAACATAAGCCCGCCAGCTGATATACTCTTAATATAAATCATTTGTCCCTGTTTTTTCTTTCCCCATCTAAACATCGACTAGATCCTCATCCTAGGCGATGACCGGAGTCATGACGACGTCTGAAAAGGTGTCCGATACCGTATGCCCGGCTTGCAACTGGTCTACTTCCAAGCAACGGTATTGCAGTTATTCCAGCCATGTGAAACTCTTCTACGGCGCCGGAGATTGAGGTGTATGGTCTCTCGGTTCGAATCTCATCCTAAAAGAGCGGCTGAATCAGCCACCAAAGATCGAGGTTCAAAACATCGAATTTCTCGAACAGCACACCACGATTCCCATCCCATCAGTCATCAGGGAATGGACCGACGACTCTGATCGGTACTTTATTCTTATGAATCGTCTAAACGGTCAGACAATCGAAGAAGCCTGGCCTACATGATCGCAGCCCCAGAAGGAGCACATCGCAGACCAAGTGGCCGGAGTACATACAGCAATTGCGACAGTTCCAATCACCCATCATGTAAAATATCGACGGCGGTCCATTATACTCCAACTGGCTCTTTCTAATCTATGAAGGTAAGCCCTACGGTCCGCTAGACTCCGATAAACAACTACATGATGCTCTAATGCAGGCATTGAAAGAGGTACCGTCACCCGTGCTGACACAATTCAAAGATCGGCCTCTGCCCATCTGTACCCCTTACACATTTACCCACGGGGATCTCAACTGCCAAAACATTCTTGTCAAGGATGGCGAACTAGTCGGCATCCTAGATTGGGAATCGGCTGGTCATTTCCCTGTCTGGTGGGAGTATGTGGCTACCAGTATTGGTTTCACGGCAGAAGATGCGGAGTGGAAGGCATTGCTGCGTGTGCGTCTGTCTGGGTATGAGGAAGGAAGAGAGTTTTGGCGAGATCTCTATGCTCTTTCTAGATATCCGAATCTGATTGAAAGAGGACAGGCTTTTGTTGACCGTTTGCTTTGTGCAGAGCAGGCTGCGGATGGTAAGCTGGCTTCAACTGGTTGATTGCTACGCATGAATGGCCATGAAAGGAAGTGTATACTTCACCTTCAATTCATAGTAAATTGGAATTATGATATGTTTTATTGGAATTCCTCATATGTAGCCCTGTTCGAAATTGTAACATTGAAATTGAACAAACCATTAGATTTAAGACCGTGTAGGTGAAGATCAATGCCAACGCCGGACGACCAGTTGACTAACATCTCGAGTCTCGACCTATACTGGATAATTTGCGACCCAACGGCATACCCCCAAATCGATCCATAAACCTTACCCATCTCCTATGTCCCCGTACATAATATCCAGTTAATATAGATAAACATCACACTACCCCAAAGCCGACCCGACGTCGGCCAAACGAACACGAACATCCTCGGCATCCCCACCGATCAACACCACCTCAAAACCCCAACTTCATAAACAGTACTCGTACCCAACAATCACCCAAAGACAAACAACGAAAGAAAGTGGGAAAATGGGCAAGAAAATCGAATGCTACCTCGACTGCGGTAGGTCATCATTCCAAGAAACCATCACTGAATCGAATCAATCGCTGATAGCAATCACATGAGAAAAGTGTCGCCATACAGCTTCTACGCCTTCACATATCTGCAGAAGAATGCTGCTGCGTTGGAGAGTCTGGGCGTTGAAATCGAGTATGCCATACTACTCTTATATTATTTCACTAGTCGGATAGATCCTGACTAATTTCCTCTATAGATATATCCCCGTCTTTCTAGGAGGAATCAATGTAGGCAGTGGTATGCCCTATCTCTTTACCCATACACATACAACCTCTCTTTCGTTCGTTTGCGCTCTACTTCCCTCTTAGAACGACTCTAAAGAATATATCTTAAAAAAAAAGGAAACAAACCCCCCTGGACCCTCCCCGCCAAAGCCGCCTACTCAAAATACGACGGCAAACGAGCCCAGAAATACTTCGGTCATGATTTCGAAGTTCCCTCTTGGTTCCCGATCTTGTCGCTTTTGGTATGTTTATTTTTTCTTTATTTCTTCTTATCAATAGACCATACCGGGACCTATCTATACATACTCGAAAACCCAGCCATCAAGGTTTCATCAAATGAAAACTAACATAAAAAACAGCCCCAACGAGCCCTAACCTACATCAAAAAGCACCACCCCAGCCAAACTTTCTCCGCAGCTTTCCAGAGCTGCTTCGAGACAATGTGGAATGGCCAATTGGACATTTCTAAGCCTGAGAATCTGGCCACGGCTCTGAGAAACGTATTTAGTGCCCAGGAAGTAGAGAAGATTATTACCGCCGCGGGAACGCCTGAGGTCAAGGCTGAGTTGGCGGCGACGACGGAGAGGGTCGTGAAGGAGTTGGGGGCGTTCGGGTGCCCGTGGTTTTGGGTGGTGAATGGGGAGGGAAAGGGGGAGCCGTTCTTTGGGAGTGATCGGTGGCATTTTATGTGGGAGTTTTTGGGGTTGCCGTTTGATGATTTGAGGTTGAGGGCTAGGATATAGGATTTTGGGATTTAGTTTTTGGCGTTGGAAAGTGATTACATACTACGCATGGCATACTTTTAAAGTGAACAATACCAGAAGAAATACTCCCATTCCTGGAAATTACCGTACATACATATGCCTAACCAGAGACAACCACAGTAATAGCCAAAGCCCCTAAAAAGTCCTCCCAGCACAACGATGAACCCAGCAGCATGTGCCAACACCCAAATAGACCCCCATCATCCAATCCCTAATACTAAGACAAAAAGATTCAAACACCCGGATACTTCGCCATGATATTAATCTTCCTCAACGGAGAAGTATCCTGTTCTCGTTGCTGAGACACACTTCTCTCAAACCAAACCCCAACACCAGCCGCAACCCCCATGAGAATCGCTAAACCGACAGCCAGTCCTGTCAGAATAAAAGACGCCCGAGTGAGAGCACAGTCACGCGCGAAATGAGCAGGTGGTGGAGTGACTGTGTCATCCACCTTCGGCGACAGTGGACCATGCACGGTTTTCCATTTGCAAGTCCATGAATGCAGTGTTTCTACTTTCGTGAACCCGTTGGGGGGATTTGTGTCTGGGAGATGGACGGCGAAGATGAGTCCCACTAAGGCAGTGAGGAATCCTGAGATGGCGATGGCTGTCGAAACGAGGTTTTGTCGTTTGATATGTGCGTGGGGCTGGGATAGTTAGTGCACTGAGTCATCTGTGGCATAACCAGCATGAGACAGATGGTAGTAACTCACAGAAGGAAGGAGAGTGATAATGGTGTATGTCAAATTCAGAAAGGCAATTATGCAACCACAGGACAGCAATGCGACGGTCGGACGGATGTCGAAGTTCAAGGGCCAGAGATATAATCCGACCTTGCCGTATGCTGATGTCGCTCGATAATGCTGGAAGGGGACTGCTTCACACCCTATGATAGAGACCGCGACGCCAAAGATGATGATCCCGAGAGCGAGTCGAACCCAACGAAGGTATTGAACCCTTTGGAGATATTTCGACTCGTCTGCATCGGAGGCGCAGGACACATGGTAGGAGACCGAAGTGGTTGAGCCGGTATCCATATCAAGTTCAATCTGAAGACAGGGGACTGATAGAAACAAAAACAGAGAATAGTATTGCACAATTCCGAATTAATTAGGAGACGAGAGTTGCCTGCAACCTCTACAGATAAAGACAGAAGAAGACTAAGAAAGGAGGGACTCAGACAAATATAAAGCGAGCGACGAGCACAACGGCTAGGAAAATCAGCAAAATAAGGGATAATGAAGGATTTTGTAACCCTGGAGAAACATGGAGAGTTTAGAAATTACAGCTCGAGGCATTCTACGCGCAGTCCATCAGTGGATTCTTCCCCAGTCACAAATGCCGAGATACCCTAATATAGATTTATCGCACCAGTCAAGGACTCGGATTAACCGCTCATACACAAACTAACTTCTGCAGGTTCCTGTACCACCATACCTTAGCCAAGTAAAATAAACATAGGTCAATGCGCTCTCGCTCTAGACTGACCAGGGCGCTTAATGGGAAGAAGATGCACTCGGATAGGCCAATCAGCGGCTATTCTGGGTAGGCGTTCACGATGCATGGACTTCACGATTATTGATCATCCTCGCCCTATTATACGCTCATGGAAGACGCCACCTGGTTTCGTAGTGTATGATCGGCGGCTACAGCATATCTCGATAGACAAAGTCATTGGTCTTGAATTATATCACTTGTTTTGTTTTACGAAGTCAAAAGATATTGGGACAAAAGAAGGGCTCCACTTTGGAACAAAGATTGTTCCGGTCTATAGCCAAATACTACGGAGTCCTTCTTGCAACCACCACAGATATCTCATCTATCGAATGCAAAATAGACCATGAACACATCGAATCATTGTCTAGCCGTGTTAGCTTGGCCTGAGAGTTACAATGATCCCTGCGTTGCTTCAGAAAGGGATGCAGCTTTTAGGGGAGAGTGAAAAAAAACTTATGTTTTACTCGCTCCCTTAGTACAGCGGAGAATCCCAAACGTGTGGAAGGCCAGCTGCTCCAATAATCATCAGGTTGTTATCAAACACCAGGAATCCGAAGACCGTCCTGGGGAAAAATGGGCAGCTTTTCGAAAAGAGATAGAAATGCAATCCCTCTTTCGCTCTGTAAAATATATCCGCAGGATGATAGATATCATTCCTCCAAGCTCTGACTTGGAGCCACCAATGATGGTTTTAGAGCCTTTTGAGAAAACTCTGTGGTCTGCACGGACAAAAAGACCATTGACTCTCAGAGAGGTCAAGCATATTATGAAATTCGCGCTTTTGGGGCTACAGGAGATTCACGAGAAGGGTCTTGTACATTGTGGTAGGTCAATTAAAGAGCAAAGTTGAAGAAACAAGCTGAGTGCAATAAATGGACTTCAGGATGGAAAATGTTCTTCTAAATGGATTCAATGATGAGAATCCATTTACTGATGACGAGAACGTTCCGATGCGGGTACAAGTGAAACTAGCAGATCTGGGATCGGGTAGGTAATAGTTGATTTTTCTTTGACAGAGCACAATGATAACATGTTTGTTTCATTTAGTTATGGCCCCCGGTCGGGCGAAATTACCCAATCACCTATTGAAGTCCGGAGGTTTTCTTTGGCAAGCCTTGGGCCGGCGGTGTTGATATCTGGGCATGGGGAATTGCAGGAACACTCTCTTCTACGTTCGGGACTTGATAAAAGAGAAAATACTGACTAAACAGTTTTTCCACCTTCTACAAGCGCAGATTGACTTTCAATCTCCTGGTATATATGATTCAATCATCAAGGATGGCACTTTCGAGCAAAAGATAGAAGCAATTTGGCGGGCACAGTGCCATGACTTCGACCTACGTTCGGTTGAATATTTTCAAGACTGTGATTTCATCAGTATCGCAGATGAGGGAGGGAAAGGAGGCCTGAACTCCGATGAGCATTGGACTGATCACTTGGTTTCCCTGGGAGTTCCGGAATACGATGTAGTATTGCTCTGTGCTGTTCTACAGCCTGAACCAACGAAGACGATGACAGTAGCAGAGATCCTTGATACAGGGTACTTAGATGTTTACTGAGGTCATATAGCGTGGTTTTATCGGCCTCAGCCGATGTATTATTCTAGCTCTTTCTGATGGCAATCATATCGCCAAGCTGCCAGTAGAGGCACCATCATAAAAATCCCTCCGCCGGTCATGATGGCACCGCTGAACAGCTGCAGCCCAAGGTACTCATTGCCTCCGCCATGGCCTTCGATAACGCCCGCAATAGGTGCCCCAATCAGCACCCCCAGGCTCGCTGCAAACCACAGCATGCCCATACGGGTCCCAATAATAGCCGGACTGGGCGAGACAACGGGATGCGCGATCACCAAAGGATTTGCTGATATTAAAACTCCAGAGGAGATGCCAAATAACACACAAAATGCAACGAAGGAGGCCTGAGTGTTGATGCCAATCCAACCGAAAATCAAAGCCGCCGATGTGGTAACACTGACACTCAAGATCAAACCAGCGCCTAGCCTTTGCGTCAACAACGCCGACCCTAAACGACCCACGGCAGAACCGGCATTCAGAATTGACACGAGATAAAAGCTCATATCTGTCGAAGTCTCGAGTACCTGCGAGGCAAAGAAAGGCACATAGAATAGTGGTACGAAATAGGCCATGAACATGAGAAAATTAGCGACCCCGCAGGCATTGAAGTTCCACTCCTTAAGCGCATCCCAATGGATTAATTGGCGTGGGGAACTGCGTTTTGGCTTAGTGGTCGCTATGAGAAGAGGAACCGCAATACATGAACAGCCTAGTTGGATGAACCCCATTACTCGAGCCGTCCAGGGGAAGCCGATGTGAGGCTGCAAGTGTATGAAGATTATAGGAAATAGAACCCCGCCTAAATCTCGTTAGCCATGATGTGTTGCAGTAAGCTATCAGGTTATCGATCAATACCAATACTAGCACCACAGGTCACTATGCCGAGGGCAATCCCCCGGCGGGACGTAAAGCTGGTTAACACTAGGGACAAGGCAGGCACATAGATGAGCCCACTACCGATTCCACAGCAGAAACCCTGGGATAAAAGCACTTGGTAGTATGTTTGTGAAAGGCTTAACATCATGAGGCCAAGCGTAGTCAAGAAGCATCCGGCAATCATTAGATGAATTAAGAAACCCCAGTCGAACAGTGGGCCAGCGACAACACCAGTGGAAATCAAAAAGAAGGCATTAACAGTGCCAATCCACGATAGCTTTGACGGTGAGCTATCTCTCAAGAGATCCGTCTGGTAAAAGTGTTGGAAGGCGCCGTAGGCCGTCGAAAACCCCCAGGTAGTGAAAAACAAAAGAAAGCCAGCAAACACACCCACCCATGCTGCAAGGCCACCGTTTTGGGGAGAGGGAGCTGGTGAACTCGTCGGAGGTAAGGTAGCCGTCTCTCGTGGTGTTATGGTAGGCTTATCGGTGGCAACCATAGTCGTGTACCTTCCATTGACGTTCTGACTTATACAAAGACATAGATCTTAAGCAGCAGAAGGCCCGTGTGATGAGCAGAGATATAGGAGTTTATATACATCCTGGTGGGGAAGGATGTTGAAAGCATGTCGATTCGCATAACAGGAAGGCACCTAAACCTTAGCAACAAAGGCAATACCAGGAGCATTCACAGACTATTGAAATGCTATATTTTAGAGCCTCGGCACGCAGCCTATACGAATTAGTCAACTCCATTGCTCTCGTCAGCATTACTTGAATGCGACGCCACGATTGGCTTGAGTGTCTAGTCCAAGACATGAATCGTTTCCGAATGTACCCATCCAAATTCCAAGGAATCAGTCATATAAGATGACTTAATGCCAGGATTTCTTGATCTCACAATTCTCTAACCAATAACGGGTGCCTAGGGCTGATGTGAGATCCATGGATGTGGCTGCGGCGCGACGAACCTATCATTGAATCTCCCCCCCAAAAACCTCGCTTTTAACATGGCAGTTGGAAGCCTCGCTGTTATCTCTGCATGAGTCAATGTTCTGCCTCGGCTGACCCTCGTCGTTTATTCAGCAAAATGTAGTAGCTTTGCGAGTTCGCTGTCACATAAACCCTTCGTACCCCGTCTTTCGGAGTTCGATCCGTCCTGTTGCCCTCCGTCATGGCTCCCACCTTCAGGATCGCTGTGATCCAGATCTGCGTCGAGGTAATCCCTGCGGCTGCTGTGTGCCCATATACAATGTCCAATTGGCCAGCCAGCCAGCTCCAGGTTACTCAGACTAATGCATATCAGCCTCTCCGTCCTGCGGAGAACTTTGCAAGAGCTGTAAAATCTGTTCGGGGCCCCTCCGCCCAAGGGTATCACTCAGAACAGCCTGTTAAGCCAACCCGAACTTAAAAACGTAGCCTATGTACTTCGTATCCAATACCGGTGGATCCTCGGCTCGTACATGAGGAATAATATGAACCAACGGAGCGTATACATCTGGGATCATCTTGAAACATTTTTCATCAAGTCCTTCGCACACCTTTGGGACCTGGACATGGCGGTTGTGGAAGGATGAAGAGACACTCGATTCGGATAAACATGGGCCAGCCAAATTGGCATTATAGCTATTCACGTCAAATAAAAGAACAACCAAATAGTAACGCCTGATAGGTTATGGTGATGACACGAGTCTATCGTCTTTAAGACCTTCTCCAGTGTAGTAGTTGTTATTCTGTCAACAGAGAAATACTTGAGTCGTACATTTATTTATCGGTCCGGTAGGAAGTTTACGAGCCCCACCCAATCAAAGCAAAGCAAAGGCTGCCCCGCGAAAAAAATCATGGCGGGGAAAAGGGAAAGTAACTTCGACAGCAAAGTAATTGACATCTGGTACGCGACTTCCTCCTCCCACCTTGAGCTGACTCTTCTGACTGGTCATTCTGATTTTTACTTCTAGAACGACACTTATACGCCTCTCACTATGCCTCTCTCCAAGCTACAGGGAGTGAAGCTCCCCGCGTCGGCCGACTTCCACGGTGCGTTTACCCCAGTGTGCTCCACGGTTGCGAGACAATAATTGACCGAGGTGCGGTGCGCAGTACACCTTCGCGATGGTGATATGATGGAGCTTGTTACGCCTACGATCAGACAAGGTGGTGTGAACACGGTTTTCGTCATGGTAAGGAGTTGATTGATTCCAATGGACCTCGGTCTAGTACATTCGTTACTCATGCATGGGATTGGAACGACAAATTTAGCCCAACCTGGTGCCGCCAGTGACAACTGTCGACCGCGCGCTCGACTACAAGAAGCGCCTGCAAGCCATTGAACCCAATGTGAACTTCCTCATGTCGTTGTACCTCCACGAGTCCGTGACCCCGGAGACCATCATCGAAGCCAAGAAGCGCGGCGTCACCGGTGTCAAGAGCTACCCAGCAGGCGTTACCACCAACTCGTCCTCTGGCGTGGTGGATTACACCCAATTTTACCCGGTCTTTGCAGAGATGGAGCGTCAGGACATGGTTCTGAATCTTCACGGAGAGGTCCCTTCCACTGGCGATGTAACTGTCTTGTCGGCGGAGGAGCGCTTCCTTCCCACCTTGTTGCAATTGCACGAGCGTTTCCCGAAGCTTCGCATTATTCTGGAGCACTGCACTACAGCGGCTGCTGTGGAAGCCGTTAAGAAGTGCGGCCCTACTGTGGCAGCAACGTTGGTCCCCCGGTTACACTTGGCAATGGATATGTGCTGACGGTCAGGGATAAAAGCATTACCGCCCATCATCTTTCTATCATCATCGACAACTGGGCTGGAGACCCGTTCTGTTTCTGCAAGCCTGTCGCTAAAACGCCTGCGGATCGTGACGCTCTCCTGCGGACAGCAGCATCTGGCAACCCCAAATTCTTCTTCGGCTCCGATAGTGCCCCTCACCCCGCAGCCTCCAAGAGGGGCGGAGACAAAATCGCGGCGGGAGTCTTCACTCAGCCATACACAACCCAGGTCGTGCTGGACTCCTTCGAGCAGGCCTGCGAAAACGGTATCCTCAAGGAGGAAGACATCACCCCTGAGGTGGTTGAAGGCTTCATGAGCAAGTTCGGTCGCCAATTTTATGGCATTGGTGAGGAACAGAAGGAGTTTATTACCCTCGAGAAGAAAGACGAAAAGATCGTAAACCTCTTGCAGTCGGACAAAGTGGACGTGGTCCCATTCAGACGGGACCAGCAGACATGGAGCGTGTCCTGGTCTTCATAAGCCCATATTGACCTTATGCCAAAATAGATTGCTACCACGATAGCCAATGGCGCATGACCATGCCATTGATTTCCATCCATCGTCATTCTTATTCTGACATTTTGTCACCTTGCGTAAGCAGTCCTGTGACCGCCTCGAGCGCCTGCGCTTCGGAAATATCGATCTTTCGTCCGGCGACAACAGGATTGCCGTCACTGCCCACCCCAAGCTGGCCAGTTCGTTCGAGATGCAGGCGGATTCTACTCTCGATGTATTCCTTTCTCTGGTCACGTTTAGAATCTGCTTCCGTGGCTTCTGCTGATTTAGGCAGAGTAGCTAGCTTGGGCCGGAGCTGCTTCAGTAACCCTTGCAGGGCAGGCAGTTGAGATAATATAAAAGTTGTATTCGTGGTAAGCGGTGTGTGTTTGGTATTTGATCCAACAGCAGCGCCAACTCGTAGTTGCTTGGCCGCCGGACTCTCCGTCAGGAACGACAGGTCCAAGTCTTTGTTCGTAGGAAGTGCAGACGTCTCGGAGCCACCCCCCTGTTTCGCACTTGTCGCGCCGTCGGCGCCTTTAACGGCAGATAAGATCGATCGCAGCTGTGAGATGACCGCATCGTTACGAGCGGTCTCTTGTTTCAATGCTCGGTTCAATTTCTTGGTTTCTTGTAGTTTTTTGCGCAGAGCAACGATCGTGTCCGGGGTAGGTGCATCGGGGGACGGGTTCAGATCCAGGCCCTAAAGAAGGTACATTGTCAGTTTGTACATAGAGCCAGGTCACCCAAGCACATAGCGCACCTCATAATGCTTCAACCGAATCCATCCTAGCAAGTCATCGTCCACTCGAAAGGAGTTTCGCAGGACAATAATCTCGAACTTATCGAACGCCTTGTCGACGGTCGCCTCCAGGAGGGTTTCAAGTTTGTGTAGTCCATCTTCTATCTCCAGCCTCGCCTCAGGGTAAACAACGTTCCCATCCTCGTCAGTGTCCGGGATGGTCGAACCGTTGGTAGCATGCGAGAAGCCCAAACGTTCAGGAGGGGTGGAGAGTAAACCGGCTTCGAGACTCGAGATAGCTTGATAGATCAGGTTGTTGATCGAGTTGATCACGTCATCTACAAGGGACTGCGATCAGTGTATTAGCTTTGGTTACCTCAAGAAAAAGTGGCATATGAGGGGCAAGGGAGGCGCATGTCTCAGACAAAGTGTTTATCAGAAATACTGACCAGCGGAGTGTAGCTGAAATGCTCTGTGAGCAGAGATTTTGTCGCGTCGTCCATCTTAATGAGATCCTTAGACTAGAATCATGCTTTGTCTAAGCGAATGAAAGGTGTAGGTGGGGGAGTCCTCTTCATGAGGGTCGCGTTGCGCGGGTTGATTTGATCACTTCTCTTAAGGTCCTCAGCACGCGAACCATTTATTTGCCAAGACCGTAACATTGTTTTTCAGTCACCCTTCAATTCAATCAATCATTCCTCAAGGGTCATGAAAGAGCACTTCAACAATTTTAAGTCCGACTATCATGCTGTAATATCGGACAGAGTACTTGTACATTACAATTTTCCCAATATAAACCCTTTCTCATTCATTGTTTCCGTCTTCTTCCCGTATATCAAAGCACATTCAATTACATCTCCACCAAGTGATTTCAACAGCTATGGTCAAGTCAATTAATGCTTGCAACCTCCGTGGACTAATTGGTATCCCGGAATACTATATAGTGCAGAAGGAGAACTAATATAATAAACTGTGTATTCATACTAATCAAATCATGACGCATACGCTAATTGGTCTGACAATGAACAACAGCCTCCAGTCACTGCTGCGAGAACGAGGCCTCCCTCTTCCTCAGACTATGAAGAATATAAGCTTCCGGAGTCTTGTCAGATGTGATACATTTATCTCTATATTGTGGACGCGTTTTTCGTGAGCTGGTCCGTGAGATTGCACTGGAGGCTCGCCTTGGTTCGTGGAAGAAAGACTCCATCAATAAGGAGTTGAATCCTCAGCATCGCATACTTCATATTAGATGCGAATGATAAGGCTTGGGGCAAAGGTATCTGGCATACTATCTTTCAGTGGCGCTTCTACCTTCAGATATCTACCGTTCTTAGTTTATTTTTTAATGGTATGGAACCACTGCCTTGAACCCACAGAGACTGGTAGTATCACTAATTTCCATAGTATCCTGTAGTTACAGCTAATATGCTCACTGGGGAAGTACACTCCTCCCACATGGAAGGTAGTGCCTTCCTCTTGCAGTTAAGAGGCCCAACTCTCGACGATGTCAACCAGGGAAGGAGAAGGGAAGAGCCGAACGACTCTTGCAATGCTCTGTATTTTACTTTCATCCTCGTTTTTCGTCAGCTTTGATCTACTTTCAACAACTCGCGTGAGGCTCTCTAGCTACACGGCACTTAACTATAGCTAAAGAATCGTCGCCCTAATCGTTAGCTGACACTTCTCCAACAAGATAAAAAGGATGGTCTCAGCACATCAAATACTGGACTTATCTCTCCTGAGACGACGACATGACCCTTCGGCCACGTCCTCCGCGAGCCTTTCATCAACAGTTCCCACTCTTGAATCACCCGTGTCATTCCAGGCCTTGGCAGTCAGAGCCGTCTCCGAGACGGCGATGGCGCAGCGAAACAAGCTCGATAGACCGCCCGCTAGGCCATCCATGTTCATTGAGGAGACAGATGATGATGATTCGATGGCTCAAAAATCGACTTGTGGCACACCTGCAGACCCGAAGTCTGTCGACGTGATACGTAAAAGTGTTGAGGACGAACCAATGCATCGGACAAAGAGCCAGTACTTTGACGATTTTTTCAGCACACGCGGGCGAGAGCTATCATCCAGGGATCGCCTGAGGTATAAATCAGCTATGGTGGCTGAGCTTAAACTAAGCAAGACGGTAAGGATGTGCTAGCATTCCATTCAGATCTCGAGAGCCTCTAGGAACTAATAGTAGGTCCAGGTTAGAGACAACGAAGTCCTTGCTTCGGCGATCTCGTCTCGCTTAGCGCGTATCTATGAGAAAGACGAATCGTCTATGATGGTCATCATACAGCAGGGTGTGTGTATTCGCTTTGGTATCTCGAAGGACCCAGCATATTTGTTGAAGGTCTACGCACTCCCATGCCTCATAGCCTCTATCACCAACCTTCGCTGCACCACTATGATCCAGTCAGCTCTGAGGGATCTTCTGCAGATTGAACCCAACCGCGGCGTAGTCCTTTATCTTCCAGTTCCTGAAGAGAACTTTGCGACAAATGGTGTAACTTACATGGGCGAGATCGCACGCTATGAGCGCCGGACCGATGACGATGACCCGGGTATCCTTCGAAATATCTCACGGGGCTTGAGTAGAAGGCTGAAATCAAGCAGCACTCAGAGCGCGCCTCGTTCTGAGGCAACAACCTCTTCATGGGACCCTGAGACCGATGCTCAAATGTCAATATCCGCGAAAGGAAATGATTCTTTCCACAGCGAGGGCTCTCGAGAAGTAGAAGCATCAGGCCAAGGCAACACTAGAGGATCCAAGAGTCTGCGACACTTCCTTTCCCGTCGTGCGCAAAATCCTACTGAAGCAGATGACAAGCGGTAATGATAGGCCTTTCTCCCTTCTTTTCTGTATTAGTTTTTATCGTGTGATTTGTTGTATGGCATAGCACAGTTTGTCTTTTCATTAATTGGCCCAGCTGGCTTAGGAACATTGAGAAGCCATTAGCAGGTATTGGCTGTAGTTGATTGTGTACACCGACATCAGTTCAGGATATCTTTTAGCATGCTATGAGGCAATTGCTCTATTGTGTTTAACATCATCCGTACTTCCCGAACTACCACTCCGTAATCATCGACAAATACGAGCCGCGTAATGCAACTTCCTCTCGTGACTTACTTGTTGTTCATCTCAATGCTTGGAAGTCTCTTTATACTCGAGAGTCCCAACACAACAAGCCGCTAGTGAAGGAAATCGAAAGATACTCTCACCATGGCTTCCAAGGCAACCCAAGGCAGCATAAAAGAAATCCAAGGCGATCTCTTCGACGCGCCAGACGGGGCAGCCTTGATTCGTACGTGGCCTAAATAATCAAGATGTCCTTACAACTAACTTGACTATTTCAGACGCATGTAACTGTATCGGATCCTGGGGTGGTGGGATAGCAAAAGCCTTCAAGCAGAAGGTACTATATCACCCAACTCCAGCCTATCCAACTCACCCACAACCATTAACATACACAGTACCCAGCCGCATACAACATCTACCACTCCCATTGCCAAAAATACAAATTCAGCCCAGAGTACCTAGTAACTTCAGATCCACCAAACCAGCCAAACAATGCCCAATCATCTACCAGAAACAAAGAAATTCAACTACCAGAAGGCACAGCTCTGATCATCCCGCCTCAGGAAAAAGACTACAAGGACAAAGACAAGAAACACTGGATCATCTGCTTGTTCACGTCACGTAATTATGGGAAGAGGGTCAGTCCGCCTGATGTCATTATTCGGAATACTGAGCTTGCTGTCGCGGACATGGTGAGGCAGATTCATAGACTTCGGGCTGAAGAGTCGGGGATTGGGGAGCTTTGGTCGTGTCGGTTTAATTCGGGACTGTTTGGTGTTGAGTGGGTGCTCTCGAAGAGGGTTTTGGAAGAGTCGGGGTTGGATTTTGTTGTTGTGAGACCTGTGGATGAGGATGAGTGATTCTTTCTTTGGGTGGTATCTTTCTGGTGTTTCAAACGGTGTCTGCATGGATATGATGAACAACATATGCGGTTTATTTTACTCCGCATGCACTACGAAAAAGCCAATGTCATATGCATTACTCTTAGTAAATGATAATTCAGAATTACCATTGACTATAATGAATATTACCCATTTCACAAAACATCTATAGAGATCAATAGATCACCTGACTTCGCGTCACGCAGCGCGTCATCGCATCCAGAAATCGCATCGATAACAAACTCCACCACCAACCTCAAAAGAAAAGAACAAGCATAACATAACCATCACAAACCCCCACCATGCCCCCAGAACGCCAACCCGCCCAAAAAAGAAGACAACTTCCCTTCAAACCTCCCAGTCGACAATCCTCAGTCACAGCCGGCCCCTCAACATCCGCATCCGCGAAACCAAAACCCCAGACAAAATCCAAAATCAAAGTCCCCGCAAAAAAACCCACCACTAACGCAAAAGCCTCATCATCCAAGATCTCTCGACCCTCTACAAGCTCTACCCGCACCGAGACCGAGGCCTCGGAATCCCCCGCCGCAGCCTCAAACTCGGATTCCGAAGCTAGCTCCGGCTCCAGTCGCTCGAGCTCTCCCTCTGAAGAGCCGGACTATATCCTTGCGGAGATCATTCATGCGGATGCTGAGGAGAATGATATTCTCTCGAGTGAGCCGGCTATTCCGCCGAAGTTGCTGACGAAGCTTGTTCATCATCATTTTAAGGGTCAGAAGACTAAGATCGCGAAGGATGCTAATGAGGTTGTGGCGAAGTATGTGGATGTTTTTGTGAGGGAGGCGTTGGCGAGGGCTGCGTTTGAGAGGGCGGAGGGGGGGAAGGGGGTGGAGAGGGGGGTTGGGGATGGGTTTCTTGAGGTTTGTTCTTCTTCTTTTTTCTCTTTCGGTTGCTGGGGAGGGTGTTGCTGACTGCGGTGGCTTTAGGTCGAGGATCTGGAGAAGATGGCACCACAGCTTGTTTTAGATTTTTAGGTGGTTGGTTCTAGTTCATCTATGGGTTTGGAGTTTGGGGATTGAGGGTTTTAGTTTTATTGTTAGATACCATGATGTTATGGATTGATATTTGGATTCGCAGTGCTGTGCATAATGGTCTAATTCTATATACCGTGAGATGTCGTGGGTATTATGTCTCTTGTGGTGGGTAGGTGGGTTGTCTATAGTTTATGCGTTCCTATTGAATAGAATGCTGTGTTGAGATGGTTCAAGATAACAAATGTCGTAATATCTTAATCGCTTACCAAAGCGTCCGGTGTTGTAGCCGTGTTACTTGGGATTTCAGAAGCAGAGGCCACTGCAGCCGGAGTGTCAGCTTTATCCGCAGGTACCTCAGATTTAGTCTTGTCTTGCTTCGTGTTGGGCTTTTTCCCTTTCTCCGTGAGGGCACCATTCTCTAGGGCTTCTTCGGGCAATGGCCGGATGTGTGGTTGGCAGACCCACCAAGGCCGGCCGTATTCAGCAATCGTCGCCTTGGAGCCCGTTAGCTCTTGGTTCGGGGATGTCTCAAAGCGCTCCGGGAATTGCTCATATTCCTTGAGGCCCTCTTTGATTGCTCGCTCAGTAAGGGCAAGAGCATGCTCGAAGGCAGCCATGTCGCCCGGCCTTGACCGTGCAAGTGCATCCCGAACGTCTGTATGTTTTGCCACCATTGGACGCAGAAGCTGGAACAAATGTCCCTGCATGACCCCAAGACTGGGGGACAGAGGTCTCTTCGTCTTGTCGCGTTTCTGCTTCTTCTTTGGTGGCCCTTCCTCCTCAGCTTCCTCGGCAGTGGGTTCTATGAATTGTTCCGGCTCCTCGGGATCTGACGGGAGGTAGAGAGGCTTCCTCTCTGGAACGGGTTGTTCAAGGACATATTTATAGATAATATCGAGATAGCGGCGGAAGACAGCGTCGATCCGGTATCCGCCCTTTCCATCCCGGCCACGCCAGTATTCCCTTCCTTCACTTCCCACTGGAGGAGGTTTGCTAAATACGGATGGGTCCGACAAGTTTCCTTCAGCGCTCATCACGCCATCAGCACCTGTCTCTTCCAAGCAGCGTTCCAGATCGTCATAGTTCAGGATGTTGCCATTGGCGAAAATAACGGTCTCCGGGGGCAAATTGTCACGAAGATACCGAATGTAACTCCAATCCGCCACGCCTGTGTTATGACCCTTTTGCTCTCTCGTGCGTCCATGGAGGGTAATTATGCTCGCCCCGGCGGATAGTATCATCTTTGCGTACTCTAATGTCTTCTCTTTCGTCTCCTGTATACGGAACTTCGCAGTGACGGGAACATCCAGTTCGGTGTGTAGTTTATTGATCAGTTTATAAATCAAGTCCCAATCCTCCTGGAGGAAGGCACCGTAATGGCCTCTTCTCGCGATTCCTTGGGGACACCCAAGGTTCAAGTCCACAGCGTCGCAGTATGGCGCTACATGACGCGCAGCTTCCAAAAAGTCATCCGGGTTATTCGCGCAAAACTGTACAAACAGAGGCCGGTCTATCGCGGGGTTTCCGTCTAAGTATGGGGTATCATCGCCTTTGATAGCAGCGCGAGTGGGGTGAAAATGTTGCAAGCGCATTTGTAACTGTTCACGGAACAAACGCGCATGGTACATCGGCGAGTATGCAAGCATCGGCTTGGGATCGTCAGGTGGCATGAACGACCGAGTGAGCATGCGCCAGGCCTAGAATCAGCCGTCAGATCGGAGTAATAGGTAACCGAAAGTGGGAGATAATACAAATTCAGACCGATCCACCATTGGTGCTACGATGTACTTTGGACTTCCTATACTCTTGTAAAATTCCCGCCCTAACAGCTTCGTCTTCGGTGTTGTGTTGGCATTGGCGGGCGCATTTTGCGCTTCGCCGTTGCTTTGCGACACGGATTGTGTCTCGGGGATTGTCATTTTGATGAGACTTGAGCGTTGTGCTATGGGAAGTTGTCGCCCCAGCCACGGGGCAAGAAAGCGCAAGAACCCTATGATTGTTAATTGAGAGAAAATGAGCGACAGTGAGAGTGTTATCAGCTTGAAATTATTCCCCGGATTATTCGCATTGCGGGCAACTTTTTTTCGATGGCGATTTACCTCGGACCGGAGCAACTTTGGTCCGTTTATCTTATCCAGCAGAAGAAAGATGCAATATCAAACTTGGGCGTAACACACAACCGGCAGGTCGGAGTTTCCATATAGTGATTGTTGATCTGAGTGGAGTATTCAATATCAGAGATGATATTCTTCGGTCCAGATTCACCACTCATGTCCAGATAAAATTCTTTTGTAGCTCATTGAGATGTTGATTATGTAACTATAGAAAAGTCTTGGCGTCCGTAAGTGGAAATTACTAGTGTATCATGCCCAATGAATGGAGACCCTACAAGACTGCAAATCTCTAGGAATACTTTCCCTGGAACTAGCACGATCATGTGCACAGTTAGATATAATGCACACTGTTAGAAACACTGGTACTGTCGACCATTTCCACAGCTGTCTCAACGGTTGAATCACTGAACTACTAGTGCCGCGTCCAAGACAAGAGCAACAATGGACTCCACCGGAGCAGGGGGTATGTTTACGAATTTCCTGACAAATTAAACTAACACTGATCAAAGCCCAGTCTCACCTTCAATATCTCTGTCTGAGCATGGGGAATATGCTGCTCAGATAAGTGGGAAAGATCTCATCCTGCATCTCAACCCAACTTCTTCTGGGTTCCAGGATGTAGAGATTGTCAAAGTCAAAGAAAGCTCGTTGAAATTCTTGAAGTTCTCACGAGCGAGCTACACTGTATCACCAGATACATATACCGCTAGAGGCGAAACTGCACCAGGGAGACGTGTGCTCCATGCCAGTGATGCACGTGTTCTTGTATGGCAATTGCTCCCATTGCAATTACATGCTGAAATCGAGAGTATCGAGCCCGGTGCCTTGAATATTGATTTCGGCAGCGATGAAAACGAGGTCATAGTTTTCCACGCATGGAATACAAGGTTAACTGTGTATGCTCTGGATACCGGCCGCAGCCAGGTTATTAAATCTCCGAAGTTTGCTCATCATAATGGCTTTGGGTACCGACCTAAGACAGGACAGTTTGCGATCTTGTTAAAGCCAGACGCAGTGGACCTATTGACTATCCATGGGTTCAGATCGTACGAGCTGATAAACCGTGCGGTGCTACCGACAGTAGACGCTCAAGGCTTGAAATGGAGCCCCGACGGGCGATGGGTAGCCGTCTGGGATGCAGCCAGTGCGGGTACCAAGGTTCTTGTATTCACTGCCGACGGAAAACTCTTCAGGACTTATACCGGGCCACCGGGATTCGATGATTCTTTTGACCTTGGAGTCCGAGGTATAGAATGGAGTCCGGTTGCAAATGAGAGTGGTGCCTCGGAGTATCTAGCCATCGGTAAGGTCGATGGAACTGTTGATATTTTACGATGCAAAACAGTAAGTCTATTCCATTCTAAGTTGGTGCTTTTTCATATTTGACCAGCCAGTAACTGACGAATGCAGTTCTCATGCTCTACAACATTATCCCATGTCTTTCAAATCGATGACAATTCGCCCAGTATATGGCGCGAGCGCTACGCAACTGCAGATGGGACACTTGAATATGCCGAATCGTCCAGTTCTTCTGCCTTTAGCATAACTGCAGAAACATCCGGCCCTCCGCGGGGCGTGTCAATCATGACATTCAGTTGTGACGGAAACCTCCTAGCCACTGTAGACCAAACACGGCCAAACATTGTCTGGATATGGAACTTGGAGTCCACTGCCGTGCTGCTATCAGCTTTGGTCCACGAACATCCAGTCAGACAGGCTGCATGGCATCCCTCGAAGATACAGCTACTTATCGTCACTGCTAACAATGCTGTTGCTGCTGTTCGATCCTGGACACCTGACGGCCAGCCGTCAATCATTTACATTCCTACTTCACGAAGCGACAGCGGGCGGTACGATGTGAGGTGGCTTTCCAGTCAAGGAGACGACGCAAAGTTTTGGTTTGGAACTACTGAAGAATACACACTTGGTCGTATCGAGAGCGAAGGTGATAGTTCACGGTTTAAAGTGCTCAATACTATTAAGGGTAAAGCCTCTACTGGAAGCCACAGTGCAGGCATGAGCCGGTAAATGAAGGAAACATTAATGATTTATGCAATACCAAGCGAATTTGGCCTTAATATCCCCTGTAAATTGGAACTCATGCATGTATGACAATAATCCGATCTCCGTGTAATCATTGGTCGCATTGGATGATACTATATTTTTGTGCCTGAGGCAAAAAGAATACCGATAACGTTATCCAATGAAAGGCCTCTTCTTCCACCACCGCTAACCGAGCAAACAAGGGCTTAGGGTTTGTGTCCACGTGACACTACATGTCTCCCCACTCGAATTTCGCACTTGGGCTCTCACTTCCGGCCGTTGATTGTCGCGCTCTCATCCGTCGTCGAACAACCAGATCAGACAGTCAAGATGGTGAGTTTAAGCCGCACATAGAGACGAACCGCAGGATGTTCAGGTTATACTAATATTTTATTCATAGGCTCCCGCACGCAAGAAGTGGTCCAAGGGCAAGGGTATGCAAATCACCATCTCCCATCCATCCTCCCAGCGAACGAACCTTTCCCCGAGCAAGATGTCAAGCGATTTTTGTGTGGGCAGAGGGGTTGTTTGGACATGAAGCGACGACTGTCGAAGCCGGCTAGTGGAACAATAATAACTGACGTGGTTTTTTTCTCTGCAAACAGTCAAGGACAAGGCCCAGCACGCCGTTGTCCTCGAGAAGACCGTCGCTGAGCGTCTCAACAAGGACGTCCAGTCCTACCGTCTCATTACCGTCGCCACCCTTGTCGACCGTCTTAAGATCAACGGCTCCCTCGCCCGTAAGGCTCTTGAGGACCTCGAGGAGAAGGGCCAGATCAAGAAGGTTGTCGGCCACTCCAAGTTGAACATCTACAGTACGTCTTCGCCGTGAACCGCTGGATATCGACTTTTTGCGCATATACTAACTCCTGATTTAGCCCGTGCCGTTACCGCTGAGTAAACGTTTCCTCACTAGTCTTTTCTCGCGGACCCCTCATATTTTACGAATGATATCTCTCAAAATTCGGAAGCTTGGCTGGGCAAATGATGTATAGTGGTTCAATGAATCAATCAATTTCGGAGTGAACTCTTGCTTTTCCGCTATTGGACGTATCACGTAAATGCCTTGTTAGAATCAACCAAGAAACGACCCCCGCAGACAACCGCAAACATCTACAGTTGGAAGAAACACATGCAGGGACCGCCAAGTAGGAAAGCCGACAGATAAAGAGAGCAGAGTACCTAGCACCTACGTAGCCCATGCGATAACCGACAAGAAAAACGCCCAGATATATACATCCAAACCCATCAATGAAACCCACTCCATATCCCTAATTCCCCTTCTTCAAACTACTCCTCTTAGGCCTCTGCTGCTGAGCAGCCTGGCAAAGCTCCCTCTGCTCCTCCGGCACCTCCAACCCAACAACCTTCCCCACCTCAAAATACTTCTTATGATTCCGGAAGAAATTCTCCCAGTGTGCCACCTGCTTCTGCACACTCGTCCGAGCAAGCCGCCGATCCTGCTCCCGCCGGATCTTCTTCTCCCCACTACTCAGCGTCTTCAGCTCCGCCTCCTCATCAACCGGCATGAACATCTCCTCTACACCCCGCAGATCATGCGTCTGGTCCTCCTGGAAACAGCCCGTGACGAACGCGCGCGTGGCATCCTTCCCCGTGAAGAAATTGTAGTGTCCGCCCGGTCCGTACACGAGCGGGTTCGCCGAGACGTCGAACACCGAGCCATTGATGGCGAGGTAGATTGGGAGAGTCGAGTCGGAGCCGTTGTAGAGGGCGAGTTGCGAGGGCGTGAGACTCAAGGGTCCTTGCTGTGTGATTCGTTAGCTAGTCCGACCTATTTCGCCAACAGAATCCCAGCAAGTGATTCCATGTAGATATAGAAGGGAAGCAGACTGATGCTAAACATACCAAGTACCGGACCAACACCGGCCATCTAGTGAACCACGGCCTGTAGCCCCATAGCACGGACTCCGAAGACGTCATGTAGTAGGATAAGCCGCATGATGCGACGATCAGTGTGACCACCACACGGATGATATCAAGGACGCTGAGGCCGTTTTTCTCGTTGCGAGATTTGGTCTTTTGGGAGGTCGGTTTGGATGTAGATGGTTCGTTGGTGCCGGGGCCGGCGCCGGCGGGGACCTGTCGCTGACGGAGGGACGACATGGTCGCTTTTCACTTTCTGTAGTGTAGAAGTTTGGTTTGGTTAAGGTGGCATGGAAAGTGCAGTTTGGTTGGGTCTGCGGAGTTTATAAGTGAGGAGTGTAGTCCTGTAGAGGAGAGGGTAATTTCCGTTGATTCTCCGCTTCTGTTTCGGGTGGTGAGATGACAACGTGACACTTGTTCTGTATGCTATATTAATCTATCGGGGTTTTAGGGATATGTTTGGTGATCTCGAGTTTCAACTTATGTTCATTTTGAACTCAATATCCATGTGGTAATGGAAAAGCTACCGTGGATTAATACTGGCGAAGCTACAGATTTACATATCGAAGATAATGCAGTGTCTCAACGATGATTTTATTCATTTCACAATATTTCTACTAAGCACTATATCTGAAGCAAATCCTGGGCCAAGAGTCAAGGAATAGGTATCCCAAGCTCAAACTCTTTCAAGGCAAGACCGACCAGCAGTCCACCAGCAGTCTGCAACTCCAAGCCTTTCAAACCACAGATCCCACTCTCATATGTATTCTCCAAAAGAACCTAGAAAAACTAAATGCATGTCAGCCACAGTCCCAAACATGCACATGAATAAAAATCAAGCTGTATGACAGAATCTCTCAGACATCCAAGGAAGTATTGCGCACAGAGCACGTCTAGATTGGGTTCTAGCGACGGCTAGCGTGGAAACTGCGAATGTGGGAAAAATTTTCATCATCGAGAAGGGGGAGTCGGATTGATGTGTGCTATTGGGTATAATAAAATTGCTTGGACTTACCACTGTGATTGTGAAATTGAACTTATTTGTTGGGGTTTCATGTTAGTACGTTGCTTTCAAGCTTCATTATGCTTGAGCGAGGGACCAAAAGGTCAATTCATCTGAGTATGAGTGTTGTACGGTTGAGTTGAGGAAAAGGAAGAAAAGATGGAGAGGAGCTCGTTTTATCCTTCAAGAGAAAAGAAAAAATTCGCGCTAGTGCCAAGCGTGGGCCCGCTTCTCAGTGCCTTGATGCCTTAACTACATAGCTGTTGGCACAATCAAGGGTGACAGCCAGTCAAGGGGAAGCAAATACTAATCTGTCTCTTAGAGTACAACAGACTCATAATATCAAGTTCTATAAAATAAGTACTTTTATTTACGAGGCAACTCTTCGCTAAGGAAAGTCTCCCCGAGCTTTGCAAGTCAAATATGAGTGAGGAAGCTTCGTCACAAAAGGTGGTATTGTACTTAAGATACGCTTCTCAAGGTGCTAAACTGGGCAAATAGTGGACAACTACTTCATAGAGGTTCCAACGCCATAGCAGCAAGACTTTTGGTATCAGTTATTCGAACCTGGCTCGCCATGCTCCGTCACCTGCCCCTGTGTCTGACCGTGTTCGGACCCTTCCTGATCCTGTTCCCAGCTGCGAGAAAAGACATCATTGAGGGCCTCCTGGAAAGTGCGGCAATTCATATCAATCAAACCCTTTTTCTCCTTCGCCTCAGGATTACGTATGACGGACACGAGACAAAGATATCTAGCAAGGGTCAGCAAGTTTCCCCTAACAGGTTTTAAGTAAAATCGAGACATACTTGTTCATTTCCATCAAATGGATCATGGTTTCGTCGTGCAGAACCACATGGCTCTCTGCTTCTTGATTTTGCTCGCCTTTTGGCTTGCGGTCGGGGTGATCCCACGAGTAGAGTTCTGAGATGTCCACAATCACATCGATATAGTCCGAGCACATTTCGTAGCAGGACATATCAACGGGGCGAGTATCAGAAGCAATGTAGATCTTGCTGAGAACATCAAACAAATAGGTCTTCTCAAATCCACAATTGTTACCGAGTGTGTTGATTAGGTTCTCCAGGGTCGATAGGTTTGGAATCAGCTTCTGGATCACCTTGCTAAATGCCTCAAAGACGGAATAATCATAGATAGATGTGAGGTAGTAGTGGACAGGGGCATTTTCATATCCAGCATCGCTAAGTTCATCCGAAATGAGCTGTACGATATCCTGGAATGTATCGGTACGGTACTCTTCCGAGAGTCCATCAACCTTGTGAATGAAAACTTCGATGTTGATATTGGGGTAATACTGCTGGACAGTCAGGATGGTGCGGTTCAAGCGCGCGACCGAATCCAGGTAATCATCCTGAGCATCAATGACCCAGACGAGTGCACCAAGGCTCCCGAAAATGTCTTCGAGATCGAAAGATGGCTCCAGATACTCAAGCTGACCAGGAAAATCCCAGACCTGGAAGTCCATGAACGAGCTTTGATGAACCATAAGCGTGAATGTTTTTTCCGTGTGAGAAGGATGTACTTACTGGATGGAATCTTTTTGGATGCGGGTAGTTGACTCCAGAAAGAGCGTTTCGTTAGGAGGCATCTTATGGAAAACGACGCTGGCAATCGAGGATTTCCCGCTCCTATTTATGGTCAATATATCCCTGATCATGCCCGAGACAGGATGGAATTACCGTCGGAGACCCATCAATAACAGACGGGGTTTGGCATCTTGAGGTTTACCAGTAGAAACCTGGCCCGGCTTCGTCTGCGCGGTATGTCCTGTCGGCTAGATGACTTGTTAGCATCCTAAAGCTCACTCGTAGTAGTCCTCCAGATTTCCCGTATTTTGTGCAAGAATTTCCGGGACAGGTCCACGTAGCCACTGTGTAAGTGGACAGGGGCACTGCAAGCTAGAAGTCACTGAAAACCCTGCTGAAAAGTGGTACTTGGGACGTAAGAGGTAATAACACAGCACCGCTCCTGCGGACAATAGCATAAGGCAGAACCATACAGGACATCCAGGAGATGATATATAAAAGAAGATTCCACGGAACAAGGGACAGCGAAGAGAAAGTGCATCTCTTACCTCCATATGTCCAACTATTTGTTTGTTAAACACTAATCAAGGAGCCAGATAAAGGAAGAGCTTTCTTGACAAGTCAGTTAGCGGACTGACACAGGGTGATAGAACAGAAGAGGTTTGATCTGGAAGGCAACAACATACGAGTAGAATGGGGACTTACAGTGCTGTTGTTTCAGGATCCGCAGTGAATTCACCAGCCACTACCAGGGACGCACCACACTTTAGTCCCCAGAAACAAAGAAAAGCATGCAAATTCCACAGGCTACTGTGCAGATTTGATATTCAGAGCACTGATCACGGGAAAGAGAAGAAACATTTATTTCAAGACAGGTTACTTGTGTGGATTGCTTGTGTGGAATGGCAGGACCAGAGCTAGAGAACTGCTATTCAGTAGATCTTCAAACTCATGGTTAACAGGAATATAGTCGAGCCAAGGAAGATAGAGTCGCGAAAACAACGCGTCAATGCTCGAGCTTCGAGCATACACAGGCAGTTGGAGGTATACTACTACCGGTATATGTATGGGTTTGATTGGCAGGGCAAGGGGAATGCGGAAACTCCTGCCGATGTGGGGTGCTTTTAGACTGGCCGGAAGCTCCTGAACAAATGCCGCAGACTGACAGTAAACTAGGTAAACCGTGTAGCTAGCTTCCTATACAGGAGAGATTATCTATGCGAGTCAACGGCGAAAGCTCCGGAAGTTGGAGGTTGGGGAAGATGCTCGCAGTGCGTTTCTTGCGATAAGACGGACTGGCCGAGTCTTGGCACGATTGGTCAATGGATCCTTCCGCCTTTTGTGTCTGTCGATGTCGTATTGTTCATCACCCCCTATTGATATTTGCTTTCTAGTGTAATTTTACATATATATGTAAATTTTCTATATTAGTGAGACCCTCAGGCATAGGTTGTCTACTACATACATTAACAACAATATCTAAAGCAAGTGGAGTACCACCGTTAGAATGAGGACGATGATCACTGACTGCCGTTTAGTGGAGTTCAATATATATTAGTGGTTCCTCATGGCATATTACTTTAGATGAGATATAGCACTAGAATCCTCAACATAAACACTGAACTGTATATTAGAAATCCGTGTAAAGATAACAGTTTCCCTGGTAAATCCCTAATATTAAACCACAAGGAGAACATTATTGCCTGAATATTGAACAATGAGTGGGGTAAGGTTGGTACCGTCTATCGTGGATCAAAGGCAAAACGCAGTAAGAGCTCGATCACCAGCTAACCACTTCGATTGACGCACTTTAATCCTATCTACAGCGCAACGTCTAGGGTTCCTCTTCATCACTTGATAGACCAGCTGATCTGCACGTGGATAAGAAAACCGCTGCCAACAGGTGACCGCGGCATTAGAGTTGATTGGGCTATGGTTACCGCCCACCGCCTTCTGGCGTCATCAACGGACAATTCGCCGAGTGACCGACTCTCGTCCTACCCTGATCTGTAACCTGCTTGATTCAGGGTCGTTGTTTGCGCACTTATAGCAGTCCCCGATGACATCCTTAAATCCTCGCGATCCCTACACCCAGGAGGAGCTCGAGAAGCTCTATCCGAGAGACTTGAAGCTTCAATTGGTCCAGGTGGTACGTACCAGACGAGATTGCCGGGCTAGAGTTCAATTGAACTTGTACTAACTCTCCTATAGTTCCTTCGCCATGGTGAGGTGGTTCGGCGGTGTTCCAATTACCAAAGTACTTGATCAATTGACTGACTGGATTCAGGTGAACGCACGCCGGTGTCTTCTCGGTTTCAAAATGTATGAAGCTAACCACATACCTCTAATTGATAATTTGATATGAGTACTAAAACCATGAAGGCAGGCCTAGCTGAATGTAAATACCCTCAATCACACCCAATTGCTTTTATATCCTCGCAGACTGACCGACTACTTTACCCGCGAAGATTGGCCGTATTGCAATGTTGCGCGTCGGATGATCCAAATGGCCGCTAGTAACCAGGACCTCTCACAGTGGAAAGGCTTCGAATGGCGGAAAAAGACGGAAGCATTCGGCGATAGAGATGAGGCGGTGGTTGCAGTGGGCGCGACAGGTGATATCGAAGGTATATGGTAAGTCGCGGACGGGATAGCCGGTGAGGGTGAAGTTACTGACGAGTATCCCGCAACAATAGCCAACACGGCGAATTGACAGACAGAGGACGGGAAACGACCTTTGCCCTCGGCCAGCGCCTGAGACATCTCTATGTTGACCAGCTTGGGTTCATGCCTAAGATCAAGTCCGACACCGAGGACATGTACCTCCGAGCCACACCCATCCCGCGAGCCCTCGAGTCCCTCCAACAGGCTTTTTGGGGCATGTACCCGGCCAGTGCTCGTACCCAAGACTTCCCTCCGCCAGTGATTGTTGCACGCTCCGTGTCGGAGGAGACTCTATTCCCTAATGAGGGCAACTGCCGTCGGTTCAGACAACTCGCTAGGCTCTTTGCCGATAGGGCAGCTTTACGGTGTACGTGAGGTAGAGGAACATAAAGGACTTCATAAGCTGATCAGCATATCCGCACAGGGAACGAAACCGAACAGATGAATTACATCAACAGCATACTATCCAAATGGATGCCGGAGAAGTCCCCCAAAGTTGCCGTCGACTCCCATCCCCGTCTCTCCGGAATCAATGACACCATCAATGCAACCGACGCCCACGGGCCCGCAACGCGCCTCCCTTCAGAATTCTACGACAAGAAACTCAGACAATACATGGAGCAAATAGCCGTCGACGAATGGTTCGCCGGTTACAACGAGAGTACCGAATACCGAAAACTCGGAATCGGAGCCCTACTAGGCGATGTCGTCGACCGCATGGTCAGCACAGCCGTCGACGGCGGGTGGCGCAGCGAAGCTTCGGCATCTGGGTCCTCCACCGACAATGGCAAAGCGATCAAGTTCGCCATGAGTGGATGTCACGATACCACTCTGGCAGCGATCCTGGGTAGTCTCGGCGCCTCCCCTGGCAGGTGGCCGCCTTTCACCTCCTCCATTGCTGTCGAGCTCTTCTCAAAGGCGGACCGTAAATCCAGCGGTGAAGATGCTGGCGTCATGCTCGAGGAATTCTCAAACCCGGCCATCGCCCAGAAGAAGAGCGGAGGTCTTTTCTCCTTCATGAAGGGCTCTTCGAACTCGAACACCTCGACACCGCCCCCTCCGTCTGAAACAGCCCGTGCTCCTCTTGCGTCCTTCCCTGACCCGGCAAGACAATCCCTGCAGAAGCATTATGTCCGTATCCGCTACAATGACGTTCCAGTCCGTATACCCGGTTGCGCTGCCAAGCCGCAGAATCATCTCGCCGGAGACGATACTTTCTGCACATTAGACGCATTCAAGGAGATCGTTGATAAGTTCACGCCTAAGAACTGGCGAGAAGAATGCACAGAGAACATTGGAGCGGGCCTTTATGGCAAGGATGACAAGGAGAAAGCAGTCTCTGGGTTCTAAGCGGGACAGAAGTATATATACATGTCAGTCAATATGTACGGTAATCGTATTTACTCCAGCCATATAATCTTTTTGGAAAAGAGAGAAAACGAGGAAAAACAGAATTAGACACGTCGCGATATTA
This sequence comes from Aspergillus oryzae RIB40, assembly GCF_000184455.2. Classification (NCBI taxonomy): domain Eukaryota; kingdom Fungi; phylum Ascomycota; class Eurotiomycetes; order Eurotiales; family Aspergillaceae; genus Aspergillus; species Aspergillus oryzae. The sequence continues at coordinate 3,610,427 of NC_036435.1, read as the reverse complement.
TCCGACTAGAATATAGAAACCTATATTCCTTTTGTATTATGTCTCAGCCGAATAATAATTATAATAATGTATGTACCCGAACAGGACAAAAATTCGTCCATTGACCAAAACTTTTACCTCCATATACTATATATGTACCTCCTGAAAGCACGCCAGATATATATGATACAGGGTATGTAACGATAAGTGTATCTTGGTTTATCTCTAACTCGAACGCTTCACAGTCCCACTGGGACTGCGGCTGGTGCGCCTCGCACGCATCTCAGCTTCACTATCACTGCCACTGGTGCTCCAACCGCTTTCACTTTCACTGGCACTCCAGGCCGAGTGACGCTTAACCGGAGACTTCTTGTCGAGGTCCATCTCCTCGGCAGGGACAGCAGGTGTAGGTTCCACATCAGCTTGGCTAGCACCCGCCTTCGACTTCTTCTCGTGCTTGGCCTTTCTTCTCATCTTCTCCTGCATCTTGGCAGCCTCCTGTTTCTCCTTCTGCTGGCGCTGCTTCTCGGAGTCCTCTTCCGAAGCGCGCTCCAGGATGTCGTAGAGCTTCTCCACTGCCGGCGCGTACGCCTGCGCGATGGGCATATCGCCAACGCGGATGCGCATGTAGTCAAAGGCGGCGACAATGGGGACCTTAACTTGCGGCTTTCCCTCTACCTTGATGGTGCTGAAGAAGGATGGAACCCCATTGGAGGCTGGCGCTTGGGAGGCCTCTTCCGGTTCGTTGTCTGGGATGTCGGGTTGCTCGGGCTGGACAACGGTTTCCTGGCGTTTGGTGGGCACTTGGTTCTTTTCTACGTGTGCAATCTTCTGGTACCGTTGGCTGAAGTGGGTGAGGAGGATGGCGCGAGCTTCCATTCTGCGGCCAACTTCTAGTGCTTCGGATGTCGTAGAGTGTTTCTTGGCGATTGCCGATACTCCCATGTCATCCTGGAAGGTGGCTTCGTGGATCAGGACGGTGGAGCCGTGTCCGATTGCGGCGAAGCTTGGGGATGGTCGGCAGTCACCAGAGAAGGAGAGCTTGAAGCCGTTCGGGAAGACAAGTGAGACTGCCATAGCGCCACGGCAATGAGACACCTTTGTGGTAAGGAGATCAGTAAGGCCTGTGGCTTCGCGAAGAAGTGGCGTGAGCGGAGAAGACTCGTCGTCAAAGCTGAGCTCTGTAGTCCGGGGTCTATAAGTTTCAACTTCCTGGCCAGGGAATGAGCCGTCCGCACGGCAGTGTCGGTACACAAACTTGGTCCGGAGTGCCCTGTTCTGAATCACAGGATAGGCGGACAAGGGAATCAATTTCCCAAAGCCAAAGTTTTCAGCGCTTGCATACTCTTCTAGCCACCAGATCATGTTTTCTTCAGAGACAAGGAACAACCGCTTTTCCTTGAGTATCTTGGACATGTCGGTCTCAAGAGCGCTTGTTTGCGAATCTCCATTCGGATAGTTTTCCTGGAACCACGCCTTGATGACAGAAGCAGTACCGAGATGGTGGTCTGCGTGTAAATGGCTAATCCAGATCATTCGCAAGTTCTGTAGAACCTCCCGCAACTTTTCTGGCTCGAAAACGCGCTTCAGCTGACCAAGCGTGTTCTCACCGCAGTCAAGCAGATAGTAACCATAACCAGGAACATGAACGAGGGTGCTGGAAACATTGCGGTATTTGGAAGGAGATGAGGAACCTGTACCCAAGGTGATGATTTCCGCATCGGCTCCTGGAAGGTCTTTACGGAACTGTCGCAGCTTTTCCTCAAATTCTTCCTTTTTGACTCGCCTATCGATCGTATTCATGCGTTTCTGGACTGCCACAGGCATCCGTTGCACTGCCTCAATTGCATTAAACCGTGGGACAACCTCAGAACGATTGATGTCAAAATTAGGTTCCATGTCAATGATAAGGCCAGGCTCAATTGCTTCAAATGGCGAATTCTGCACATTTCTCACCGTAACCTCCGAACCATGAGTGCGTGTTCCTGGCTGCGGAAGGCTCACATTGTCATGGACTGGCACTGGGTAGTTGTCGCGCCTCAACTGCGCCATACGAACAGATGACCCGGCAATGCTGCCCATAGCCAAGTAGTTTGGACAATAATCCGAGCTAGACACAGTGTGCTTGCACTGGGGCATACTGGCGACAAACTCACGTAGTCGGGGATGATCTCCAACTCCGGGGCCTAGTATCCAGATAAATGCTTCAAGGTTCGAAGTGACAGAAGGTGACTTCCATTCCGGCCTACTAATAAGACTCTCCACATACTCTGGGCTAGGTAAGTCGATAATGGCTAAACCTTTTCCAAGTCGTGGGGGCCCCAGAACCATCTCAGGTGTGATAGTTTGCCCATCCTCGGATTTCACGCTTTCGCCCTTCGTCAGACGTCCGAAGTCCTTGCCTTTAGGGACCTTCAACTCCTCCGCTTTCTTGGGATCAAACTTGCCTCTGATATCGTGATTCCGCACAATATAGGAAACAGCCTCATCACACCAGGTGGTAGGAGGAATTTTTTCAACGGCTGCGCCGGGCCAAGGCTGGCGTACAAAAACCTTGATGTCAGGTAGCGGTTCATTGCTTCCCGGAGCAGGACCCGTGTATTGCTCAAGCGCCCTGGTCTCTGGATTGCGAACAAACATGACCGCGGGCATCTTAACCTCAGCCAAAGGGGTCTCAACCAAAGCATCCAATTTCCATGTCGAATTGAACATGTCCGTTATAACCGACTGCCTAATTATTTGGTCGCGAGTGCGCGGGTCAATCGCCTCCTGAGTAGTAACTTCTTCTCTAAATTCATCAAGGCTCCTCTTTCTCGGGCTTTGCGGGGCAACACGGGGGGCATCCTTCGGCTGCAAAGATGTGAGAGGACGAATAGGCATAGCCCATACCTTGATGTTGTCATCTGACCAAGTAGGTTGTTCAAAAGGATCTTCTGCCTCCGCAGACCCTTTCTTGGCCATACCCTCACAATCGTATTCCCGTGTGAAGACCGGCATACCTTTCCTGAAGACAAATCTCCGAGCAGTGGCTAAGGTATGTGCCAGGTTCTTACCACCATGGATTGTCAAGGTCCCCCGCTGTGCAACAGCCTCTCCATCCTTAACGGCGTAGGGCACGCCGTGTTCCAATTTGGGCTTCGCAGGAGACTGTTTGGCAGACTTTCCAGACTTTTGTTGACGCGCCTCCTTCTCGCGGGCCATAGCCTCCAGAGCAGTATTCGCACTGGCAACACCGTCAGCCAGTGTAAGAATCACACCAATCAAGCCACCATTGTTGCCCCATTCCATGCGACCCGTGAGGAAAACATCGGTGAGGTAAGCGAGCTTAACACCCCGTTCCGTACATGCCCGCTGAGTTCCTTCGGAGATCTGCCCAAAGAAATACCGCTTCTCAGGGAACTGGAGCTGGACAGTCGTGCCGGGAGTATCGGCCGTGGGGGTCGTGATGACCTGGTAAAAGAACTTCATGGGCTTCTGTCCCACAGGCGGGGTCGGCAAGAAATCAAAACCTGAGAGCTTGTGGGTTGTCGAGTTGTATAGCAAGTAGTTGCTCGATCCACGTCGCGTAACAAGCCTCGGAGCCCGGAGAATAAATGTATCCCGTTCGAGTGGATATGGCTCGGTTTTCAGTGTGGATAAGGGTTTCGTGCGAGAAACAGTTTTCGACGGGTGCGGTTTGGTTCGAGACTTTGATCTAGCAAAACTGGCAGAAGTAGGACTTTTTGGTATCGGACTCTTTGGCTTAATGGACTTCGGTTTAGATGCAGCTTTGGGAATATGCCAAAATGGTCGAGAAAACGAAGCTCGGAAAGGAACTGGAGCGCGGCCTATTATAGATGGGGCGACGTTTCCGCGAAAGGCTTTGAATAATAGCCCGCGGGCGGGAGGAAGGGGAGCCAACTTGGCTATGGAAGAGAAAATACTGAGGAAGGGATGCAAAGAACAGTCATCTCAAATGGATGAGCGACGCAATGAGGTGGGCGAAGTTGGTTGAATTTAGCACAAGGAAAACGCGACTTGGGGGTGAAGTTGAGAATCTGGAGTAGTTCGGAGAATCTCTTCTCTAGTGGCGACAAACACCAGTTTGCCAGCACTGCACATGACTAGGTAATACTTTTCTACATTATCCATCAAAAAGAGGCGATTATTCGTAAATTTCGAAATTTCGTGAAGTATCCACAGTAACTAAGCTTGGTTCCTAGTAGCCAGTCCAGAAGGTATCCAAATCCGCAAAAAAAAAAAAAAAAAAAAAAAAAAAAAAAAAAAAAAAAAAAAAAAAAAAAAAAAAAAAAAATAGAGAGAAAAATAACACCAAAGACCTGTAATCCTGATCCCACCTTGGAACGATTTCGACAAATTGACTCCATCAAACCCAGCAATGAAAAGGAGAATGAAACGAGGAGAATTCAAAATAAAAGAAAAAAGAGAATGGGGTGAAACTAGTGAAGTTGTAAGTCAAAACAATATATATAGTCACAGGATCATAAACAAAGGAAAAGGTATTTGTGTCTACAAGGACGCAGGTTCAGGGAACTGAACTGTCTAAATGGAAGAACATGACAAGAACAAACTTTACAAATTCTTAACTTAATCTGAAGTTGCTTAGGTGCGACATGGGGAATCATGAGAGATGAGAGGTGACCATGGAAACACGCTCGAAAGCTGCATCCATGCTGTGACAGAGGTAAGAGAAACGCTTCTCTGCATCTTGTGACTCAGTCTCAACCACCAATTCGAATGCATGCGCAGATTTCTCTGATTCAAAGCCGTTGTAAGAGTTGTCAAGGGATTCTTGTTGAGAGGTAGCGGGAGAGTCGGCGAAGAGAGCAAAGGCAGGATCCGATTCGTCAAACTCAACATCTGGGTTTTCAACGCCAAAGCTGGCCTCCTTCGGCTCCTCCGACATGGGCATACGCTCGAAAACGGGCATTTCGTTCTTGGAATCCGTAATCTCAGTAAGGTAGGACCCAACAGAAGACTTGCCGGACAAGATTTCGGTATCGATAACAGAGGGCTCCGGAACTTCCAAAACAGCGAACACCGATGGGTTGTAGTTCATATCAATGCCAGAGTTCCAGCCAGCGTTGTTCATGCCCATAGCAGCTACATCGAGTCCTTGGTTAGGGACAACAACCATACCGACTTGAGGATTCTGTTGCATGGCGAATTCCTGGGCTCCATGACCGTGGCTTGTATCCTTGGGCACGTTGGCCTGCATAGTTGGCTGCTGCTGGGGTTGGGACTGAGATTGCAGTTGCTGCGGCTGTTGTTGCTGAGGCGGCTGCGGCTGAGCTGAGGTAGAGACCCCGTTGACAGACATTTCATCTAGAAACTGAGAGAAATTGGGGGAGGACAGAAGCATGCGTGCAAGATCGGTGAGGCGAGCATTCTCCTCATACAAGGCACGGTTCTGGAGACGCAATTCATGAGCTTCATTGGTTCTCGCGGCAACCTCGCTCTCAAGTTGACCGATGTATTCTGTAACGAATTAGTTCACCATGTCATAAAGAAGCATTCAAAACGACATCAATGCATACCCTTTCTGCGAGACCGGAAAGCACGAGCGGAGACCTTGTTACGAAGCTGACGGCGTTCCTTGCTGCTAAGTTTCTTGCCTTCTTCACTAGCAAGCAACCTCTCATCTTCGTCCATATCCTGCTCATCCTTCTTGGCTTTGGCCATCTGAGGCAAGATAGAGGGGCTGGGAGAATCGGACGGCGAGCTCAAGGCGCTGGACTGCCTCATTTGCTGCAAAAGACGAGTGATTCGCTCTTCTACGATGGGATTGGTGTTGCGAGGGGGCTGGACCTGAGGGTTTCCATTGTGCTGCATCTGCTCTTCCATGCGACGCTGTTGCTGTAATTGCTGTTGCTGGCGCATCATTTCATGATGCTTTTGTTGTTGAGCCGCCTTGGCCATCGCAGCCTGCTGCTGATGCATTCCGGGGTACATGCGACCGACCTGAGTAGATGGTCCGACGGGGACCACCTCCTGGCCACCGAGGGCGCTGGGGTCGACGAATTGGCTCTTGTTGGGGTTTGGCGAGAAGAAATAACCGGGGACCGTACCCATGTTATCGGACTCCAGGTCCATCTCTGAAGGGTTACGGCTCGGGATTGCGTTGAAGTCGAGAGAAGCGTCCTCACGCTTCAGATGAGTACCGGTAAACATCTCGGCGTTCATCATATAACCAGGGCTGGCACCACCACCATACCCCATTCCGTTCATTTGGTTGAAAGTCATTGCTTGAGCCAGGGCACCTGGAGGAAGACCTGTCTGCTGCTTATGCTCGTCATACTGGTGACTCGGACCTTGGAAAGCGATCGGCGATTGGCCCGTTGCGGCGAAGTTGGCGCTTCTCAGATCACCAGCGTTGAATTCTGTAGGAGGGATGGATGGCTGAGACAGGGCCGCCTTGGGCCGGGCTGGCTCTGATGTGGTATAGGTGAGCTGATCGAGGTTGAGGAAGGTATCGATATCCTGGTCGTACGTCGACGGGGCGACAACTGGGTGTTCCGCTAATGTGGCCATGATGTGTGTGATATATGTGCCCCGGGGAGAATTGAGGAGACACTGTTCTTTTAAAGTCGGATGGAAAGTGGTGCTGGTGGATTACAAGACTCGATCGGCCCGGATGATAGCGAGAGACGAGGTGGAGGTCGTATACGAGTCCAATAAAGGCGATTAAGAAGCGAGGTGAAAAACGAAAACAGGCTAAGCACAAGAAGAAGAATGATCACCCACGGTACGCAGTGGGGATGGGAAACAAGCGATGGTGTGTTGTGGTGGGATAGAAGATCGACGATGGATGAAGAGGAAATGGAAATGGAATAATCGTGTAGGTTAAGAAAGAGTTGGCAACAATAGGGGAGGGAAGGAAGAGAGGAGAATGGAGTTCGCGCCCGGGCAAGAGTGGAAGGGAGGCGCCAGGGGAATCGACCGAGTGGGACGTTTCTCCACGCCAGGAATAGAAATCAGGTTCACCCGGCTTGCGCGTCCTCCGCTGACTCAGCCAACCACCCCACTTGAGTGTCCGCTGCGATTGGTCCATAGGAGGTCCGACTAGGGTTTCGGGGGTCCTCTACCCTACTTGGGAATCCACTCGTTCGTTCCCTGACTGGCCCCGTCCTTGCTCACCAACTTAAGTGGACATACAGACGACGGGGATCTTCGATAAGATCTAATGTTTGTTTACTGCTTCTATGGAGTATGGGCATTTAGACTATTTTGAATTATTCTGATTAACTTTGTCTGTCTTGTTTGGGAAAATTCAATGCGATCGAAGTAAACAACAATATGCAAGTCCGTGAAAACTCATAGTAAGTATCGCCGTAGCTGCACATACCTGAGTTAGCTCGTTGCCTAGTCACGGGTATCACTCCAGTTAGCGAGGCAAGTAATTAAACCATGCGATAGGAGGAGGAAGGTAGAGCGCAGCACACATCTCTTTGCATTTCCCAGGAGGGCAGTTCAATGAACGGGACCGTCCCCTTGTTAGGCAAGGCAATTCGATTTGCCTCCAATGAGGTTAGTTGGTTTTTTTGTTTTTATTTTTTATTTTTTGTTTTTTTATTTTTTCATTTTTAATGTTTTCTTCCTGAATTGTTATTCTCTTTTCTGTGACACTTTTCCGTTTCAGGTGTTGTTAGGGTACTACCTTGGCTAAGTACGAGTAGTCCCGGCAAGTGGGAGTCGTACAATCTGTTCCACTGCCGACCCTCTCAAAACGTCCATTTAGGGTATCTTATCTCCCTTGTGACGCCTGTGGCGCTCACATAGACCAATTAAAGTCTACTGGTCAACAGCCATTTCATCAGAAACCAATTCAACAGCTTGACTTCTCCCTTCTTGAGAAACAACCATGTGTAGTGTTCCAGCATCCACATGTTCAGGTGGAAAAGTGTACTTCCGACTCCTTGGAATGTGACTTGTGGTTACTTGACGTCAAAGTACAGTTTCCGTAGGAATGGTGACCACATACCAGCGTTTCAAAACCGCAAACGATTCAGATACCCAAATAATGCGAGTCAAGGTAATAAAGTACAGCAACCACTAAGGGACGCCCGTCCACCATTAGCGGGGATTCTGGAAGGGCAATGGTTCAATCATGGTCGATTATCGACTCTCGAAGCGAACCCGCTTATCCTCACTTTACAATCTTTTGGTCGCTGGTGGAAAATTTCCAGTGGGTTTCGGTGGATCACATCACCGAAAGCAAAAGCTTGGCATCGACCTAAGGACTCTCCCGTTCAACGGCATAGCCACTTATGCAAACGCCCATACCCTTCTTCAACACGCTAACTGATTATCCCCTGGAGAATAAAATGGGGCATAATGCCCTTCGTCGACCCCTTTCGGTTAGGGCTTTCCACCAAAGTGGGCGTCTCGCCCGTGTGGATGTTGTTGCACGACTGTCCGCCATTGGACCGTTGGATTCCGGCCATCTTCCGGTCTGGTTTTTCTGCTCAGCTAGAATCATCTCTCCTTTTAGGTTGGGCCGAGCCATGCCGCTAAGCTAGCACTCCCACAACTGTACCCCTGGCTGACCATCACCGGCGCCACCAGCGGGAAGTCCGATTTCGCTCCGCTGACTACATACCTCTCTCCACGGAGTATACGGAGTACCAAAAGGAAAATCGAGACCTCAGGAGTCTGGAATGTCGTGGAATTGAGGCAAAACTGATGTTCTCCAGCAGTATGAAGCATGAAAAATAAATCGTAAGTTCTGTAATCTACCCATAGAACGCCATTTTCCTTGTAACAATCTGAAACCGTGAAAGGACAGCTCTTCGGTCGAATTATCCTGTTCTGGTCAATCATACATGCGATATCTCGGACTTTCCAAATCCTTAGAGTCTTTGACAGCCCGGCCCTACAACAGACAATGGCCTAGATTTTCCCAAACCGCGTAAGCAAAGCTCGTATCTATAAGGCTTGACTCAATGGCCTCAAGCAAATTACGTGGATAGCGTTTCCCTACAAAGGTTCTGTATGGCAAAGCCACAGTCCTACAACTTGTCACAAAGGGGCGAAGAGAAAAAAGTAAAAATAAAAAAAGGAGTGTGATACATACTCCGGAGTACAACTGTCAAGCCATTGCCTCGCTTCCGGAGAATTGCCGCCACATGGACCAAAAATACCTCGGAAAAGTCTTTTCTATAGTTTGTTTAGCCTCTTCCAAGTTTCTTCCACGGGCGGTGCTTAGCAGTGTTAGAGTTTGCCCTAAGAAGTTGGCTAGAAGGCCTCAGCACTCTGAACTGAGGAGCTAAAGATTCAACAGGCAATGATGATCACCAGTCTGGTTAACGCTAGCCGGTAACCGAGCGCAACTATGGTTTATCATTCATGTTGGACTTCAGATTGCTGTTTACAGATAAGATAATCGACCTCTAGTGTAGTAACCTATCTTGTTAGGGAAAGTCTTCGCCCTAGAGGGGAGTGATTTGTCTCGTGCACAACTTTCATCGAAAACTATATCTTCCACCATTGATAACTAATACTAAGAACGATAGTTTTCAATAGAGCCAACGGCCTTCCTGTCCATCCATTGGATGCTGCAACAATAGCAGAAACTCCTGCAGCAGAAAATAGCATCAGAAATGGGAAAGTCTTGTGGGTTTCTCTAGAGACTATACGACGATCCATTGTTTGAGAACATCCTGCACTATTGACTATTGCACGAACAAGTACTAACCTTTTGTGAGTAAACACTCTCATATCCAACACAACACCTAGTTCACAGCCTATCCCAAGTGTTTTCAAAACCAAGTATAGAAACAAATAGCCTGCTAGACTGGGCCGCGTCCGACCCGCAATTGCTGGGCAACGTGATCCCGCGGGAGTTTCCAATAACCTAGTTTTGGCACAAGTCTAGCTACTAGCCTTCTACAGTACGGAGTACATGTGTTGAAAGAGGGAATAGGCCAATGGTTGGCCTCGGCGCCTATAAGCCTCGATTCTATAACACTAAACTATAAAAATGTCACCGACGCGACAGCCACTGTTGTCGCAAGCAGGGCATCAAGAAGTTATTTGGAATATGGTAAGGGCTAGAACCTTGACATTGGCGCAGCACTTAGTGAATGGTGAATCTTTAGATTGTTAGAGCGCTCTTTCTTTTCCCAGCGTGCTAGCTGGGATTCTGGGCCAAAACGTCAACTTGAAGACTTGACTGTTTCACTATTTTGCATTACTCACATGTGGTGCACGGTGGCTATGGATCATTTCTGCTTCTGCATGATATATATTTCTACATATGGTCTGCCAGACAAATCAAAGCATATTTACGAAAAAGCACATGAACGAACACTAGACAAGAAACATGAAGTAACCGTGGTCCAATAGTAAACACGATATGTATATATCCATCGGGTGAACATCGGGTTACCGTCGGAGGTCCAAAGGCTGTCATGTCACATCACGATAGAAGATCATGAGATCGAATACGAATATCCCATCGCCGTTCCAACCTAAAACCCAAGAACGTGTCTTGCAACATTGCCAAAAATAAAGACAGAGAAAGAAGAAACTAGTGGTTGATGCAGCTCGTATACGCCGGTCACCATGTCGTAAGCTAATTCTAAAAGCAGCTGGTCGAGTGTGGCAGTGTAGTTCTCTCGGGAAGGCAACACCATTTCTTAATTGCCACTACATACCATCCCAAGATTCTCAGTTAAGGTGAAAGAAAACTGACATCGGATGACAAGTTGTGGGTTTGTATCTTGATTGAAAACGGATAATTTGTGGTGATGCATTGCTGACGTTTTATTGGCTGTGGCTGGGTGATGTGGAGACTCATACGTCGGTTGGACATCATTTCTACCAATGTCTACTACACAATGATGGCATTTATCATGAGGAATATTGATAATGTTGCAAGAGCCTGAAAGGAGGAATATGTGAGGGCAATGACATGCCGTTTCCGGTGTTAATTATCTCATCGGTACATTGTCATGTTAACAAGATTTCGTTCAAGGTACCGTACAGTACAGTATACAATGTCATTCATATCATCAACAACGCAAGTAATATGGTAACAACCGAGACTTGTTTACTCCTCGGGCTGGTCCATATCGTATTGAGTTCTCGAACCGCCCTTCTGGCCAGCCTCACGGGCTCTAGGATCACCGGGTTTGAAGCTTCCGCTCGAAGCCTGTCCACCCTTGGAAGCGATGTTTCTCTGGCGATGGCATGAGTACCTATGAAAGTAATGTGATCGACGAGAAACCTACCTGCTTCTCAGGGTCCATGCTGGCAAACCCTCCCGAGTGGGAGCTCTGACCACCCTTGCGGGCAATGTTCTCAACCTCCTCGTGGGGACGGTTGCTGAAGTTTCCGGGGTTCGTGTTCGAGGCCATTATGAATTGATGAATAGAATAATATATAAAATAGTTTGGTAATTGATGACTCTGTATCAGTGTTGCTATTGTATGCTTCGATATAACACTCCTAGTAGCGGTTCGCTTCTGCCATTCTTATACTTCTCGAGTCCCTATACATGAGCGATGTGAGGTCATGGTATACCCGCTTGACGTCGGTGTTGCAAGATATGATCGATATGTGATGCAAGAGGTAGTACCCTATCTGGTTAGAGATGCAGGGTTTGGTTTTGGTCTACCAACATCTTAAACATCCGTCCGTCGCCCCACGGTTTGCTAGATTGTAAACATGGCTCGGGAAGCTATATCATCATGATAACGTCGAGCGATGTAATCCTTAGGTATTACACAAGAACTTAACAAATCGACTGTTTGCTCGGCTGTTTTTGAGTTCACGTAACTTACCGAGGGGAAACTCAATTCATGATTGCATTGATGCAATTGTTCTGCTACGTATACACGAGTATCTGTAGGAACAGTACACACCCTGCAAGTCAATGGAAGGCCAGATTGCTATGGGCTATGATCATTTCTCGAGATTTAGAACATGCTTCTGGTCTGTATATTGTTAGACAGTCTATGTGACTGCTTGTGTCATAACGATCGAGTGGCGAGTCTAGAAGCGAGATTGGTTAATTCGATTGATTAGCTGCATCTTCGATTGTATATGGCAATGGTGTTATCAACGTCATTCTAGGCCGGTTAGACAAAGACTAGGATAGATTAATGCGGAAGATATAATGCAGTGTTCGTCTGAGCTTGTTAAGTTTTTATACCAACACGGGACTCATACTGATGGTTCCTTTATGAACCTGTATATCATAGTACCTAGCTCTAGCTATGAACTTATGTTTGATCGTTACAGACAATCGCTAAACAGGCCTGTAAACCTTGACACTCTTTGCTATTATCCCAATCAATGTAAAGACACCTTAGTAGTCATATGGCAAGACATGGGATAGCTTTTACTCATAAGTTCGACTCAGACTCTGTTCGATATTCAAGACTCGATTCCAAGTTCGGAACTCGAGCAGTAAATTCTACGAAATGTTGCTAAAAAAACGAGATGCTAAGCCATATAGCTCCTTTTAGCGGGAGATCTGATAAAGGCATTTAGAATTAGATACAATCACTTGCCCCTCCCTTCTTCACTGCAACCGGTGTCATAGAACAATACGGGCAATGCGGAGTGTCTTGCTTGCGCTTTAGGGGAGAGCAGTTGCCTTTTTAACAAGCTCTGTCAATCCTTGGCTATTAGCTCCAACCAGATCGCCAACTTTGGCACCATTGCGAAAGAGCATGAAAGTAGGCATTGCTCTAATACCAACTTCTTGGGCAATTTGTTCTTGTGCATCGACATCAACTTTATAAAACCCGACATTATCAAAGCCCTCGGCGTTTGACATTTCCTCAAAAACAGGGGAGATTGCTCTGCAAGGTCCACACCATGTTGCCCAGAAATCAATTAAAACAGGCTTATCACCGGTGATAAGCTCCTGGAACTGTTGGTATCTACCATGTTATCACCATTAGCGCTGAACAATCTCGTCCGAGGAAGATAAAGATCTTTAACACTACTTACGATTCGATAGCTGTAACAGGCATCTTGGGCAAGAGATTCTCTGAAGAATTCACGGTAGGTGATTTCTATGGTATAGAATCGAAAGGTTTGGCAGGATGGGGAGGTTAGACACGAGAATCCAAGTAATCTGGCCGGAGTATCAATTTATATCATCTGCTGTCTCTTATACTTTTCAGCTACATTGGCAGTGCAAGGCGGTATGTGCAAAAATACCCCGCAGGACCCCGCTTCAGCCGTGATTACCCACCATCATCTTTCAGCTGAAAAATTCAAGATTCCAATCAACAGCAACAGAAGGGACGATTAGTCTGAAGGTGGGTTGTCGGTCAGACCTTCAGCTGGATTGACGCCATTGGGCTGTCTTCATATTGGATAAGGCGAATAATCATTTTCAACTATTCTTTATCCACTAAACCATTGGAGTTCTGCTGTCTTTATTGCAAATGCTTATAGTCATTCGACATCGACGAACGTTGCTGGCTGCACAGAAAGACAGGACAGGCAGCCTTTAGCACAGAGACAGTGCAGTGCGTATTTGCTACCGGATGAGAAATGATACTACTGCAGGAGGACCCATATCAATCTTACGCTTCCAACTGCTTTTGAATACGTAGCTTGAATCGATCTACTTACTCGACTGCAATGGAACCAATCAATACCATGACTCATGGATGAGTCATGGTGTCCACATTGCCACATAAAAAGCGCATTGATGACCTCGGCAAAATGCTCACCATCATATCGTTGCGAGCAATACGAGCCTGAGCCTCCAGTTGATTCCTCAGGCCAGTGGGAAGCGGCTATTCCTTTTCGGGACTCCGACGTTCTCTCTCCTGCTTTCTGGGACAACGTTGCTCACTATGACCATCCAAGTGACTCAGTATCCCTTGTGGAGAATGAAGTTTTATCCATTATGTTTGCACCAAAGAATGCACTACTTATCTCAATGTAACCCCTTACGAGTTGGGCCTTAATTTCCCACAGACCTGTTACTTTATATCAGATGTAGGGTAACATGTGTAGTAATGAGATTGTCCTTTTCATCAATCATATATGTCCTCCATCAAAGTCTCCTTTGAACTTATTCCTACCGCTTGCGTGTTTGATTGAAATACTCGACGTCTGATAACTACTTTGAACATGAAGTCGTCCATTCTCGCAACTTGCAAACAGACTCGGTTCCATCTGCTTGATGATAGGCCAACTCAGGAGGTACTCCGCTGCAAGATCTCTCTTTACCGGCGTGGACTAATGCTGTGACACCAAAGATTGATGTAGAGGGCCTCACCATCGCCGTCTCTTCATCACGGGATACTCCGGAGGATCCTTCGAAGCCGAAGCCCAGAGGGAAAACCAAGGGAAAGCCAGATACAAGAGAACTTATCTCAGATGCTCATCTGCGGCTGAAGGCAGGCGTACACTATGGGCTGATAGGTCGGAATGGGACTGGAAAGTCAAGTAAGCATTGCTTTCGTATATACCATGCAAAGGAAAAAAGCAATGATATAAAGGTTTGTGACGTGGTTAGGCTAATATATGTTACCTGCAGCGCTCTTGCGAGCTATGGCAGACAAACTCGTCCCTGGAATTCCACATTCGACACGGATAGCTATCTTGCAACAGACAGAGACCGCGTCGGAAGAGGACGTCAAGGACTTTGCCGCCGAGGAAGCAGAAAACAAACACAAGACAGTCCTTCAATATGTTTTGAGCAGTGATCATTCCCGGAATGAAGTGGTTCAGAAGATGAACTGTAAGCCACCTATTCATCTACTGGATTTGTTGACTTTTCACGTCGGGTCTGATAATATTATATACAAGTCCTGTCCAAGGCCTTCGAGACAGAGGACCCGATGCAACCGGTCAGCGCTATTCGCAAAGTCCGTCATGACAAGGCTGAAAAAGAGCTGTTTCTCGCCCAGAAGAATGCGAGCTTGAAGAGCGGAGCCAGGGGCCTACAGGCGCGGAAGGACCTCAAAGCTGCCGAGAACAAGTTCCAAGCCTCACTAGAAATGTAAGTCGCTCCGGTTGACAGATTTTGTGCACTATCTGATTTTTATAGACTGAACCAGGAGAAAGAATTAATCGATGCCGATACAGTCAAAGAAGACACGCAGGCTGCGGTAGATACACTGCAAGACCTTCAAGCTCAATTCGAGGCTGTAAGTACAGAAGTGATCGAGAACATTTTGACAGCCACTGAGTTCTACGCAACTAGATGAAAGTGGTCGATATTGAACAACAGGCGCGTCAAATTCTGATTGGTTTAGGCTTCCACGAGACCACGTTCGATAAACCATTCCTAACCTTATCCGGAGGCTGGCGTATGCGATGCATGCTGGCAAGTGTCCTTATCCAGAGCCCAGATTTCATGATCCTCGATGAACCGACAAATTTCTTGGACTTGCTAGGAGTAGTTTGGCTTGAGAACTATCTCCGGCAGCTGAAGGACACGTCACAGACCACTATAATCTTGGTTTCCCACGATAGGGACTTCGTAAATGCCGTCTGCGAAGAGATCATCATTCTAAGGGATCAGAAGTTCACATACTTCAAAGGTAATTTGTCGGCCTACGAGAAAGATTTTGAAGAACAAAAGTTGTACTGGGGTCGTATGAAGGAGGCACAAGAGCGCCAGATTGCTCACATGGAAGCAACCATTCGTGAAACAACCAAGACAGGGAAGAAAACAAATGATGATAACAAATTGCGTATGGCTAAGTCGCGGCAAAAGAAACTGGATGACAGGATGGGCGTCCAAGTGAGTGCGACAGGAGGGCGGTTCAAACTGAATCGAGACCGAGCTGGATGGCATTCGAGTTCTCGAGAAGAGATCGAGGTCCCGACAGACGAAAAGGGTACTTCATTGATCCTACCTGACGCCACGGAGCTGCGGTATCCAGGCCCGCTTATTTCTGCGGAAGGGATTGTTTTCAAGTATAAGCCGAATGGAGCACCAGTATTGGATGGAGTGGACCTTGTCATGCATATGGGGGATCGAGTTGGCCTCATGGGTCTCAATGGATGCGGAAAGTCCACATTGATCCGTCTCCTTGTTGGAAATGCGTTGCCGACTAAGGGAAAGATATCAACACATTCGAGACTAAAACTCGGCTACTATGCACAGCACTCAATAGAGGACCTGCAAGAACAGGGTCAAGCTGACCCTAACTTAACCGCATTAGGCCTTATGGCTAAGGAAACTGATGGGATAATGAGTGAAGGTCACCTGAGGGGTTTGCTATCAAGCTTGGGTCTCCAGGGCCGAATCGCCTCCGATGTACCTGTGTCTCGTCTATCCGGCGGTCAACTTGTGAGCACAAAAGACGTATAAATACCCATGATCAAACGTATGCTAATTAAATTCGGTAACAGGTCCGTTTAGCATTGGCGAAAGTCATTTGGAATTCTCCACATTTGCTCGTCTTAGACGAAATCACTACCCATCTGGATTTCCATACTGTTACAGCCCTCGCATCTGCGCTATCTTCTTTCAACGGGGCGATTCTCTTAGTATCACATGATCGGTTCCTGGTCCGTTCGGTCATAGAAGGCAAACGTGACGAGGAACATCAACTGGACGATGACTTTGAGGGTATTGACGAAGAGATGGACGAGTCTCAGAGCCGAAGGCGAGCTGTGTACGTCCTGAAGGGCGGAAAGCTCAAGGAACAGAACAAAGGGGTAGAGCAGTTTGAACAGAGCTTGGTGAAACGTGTGCAGAAGATGCTTCCGGCGCAGGGGTAGTTATTCAAATTACTCTTCCGGGCCTTTTTATATATGAGACAGAATTATTATTGTCGCATATAATTTCTATATATATTCATAGGCTGCCGTTTCTCGAAGCATGAAATGGACGTGGAGATGAAATTCACCAGAGGGGGAGTCACCAAAAGACGCAAGAGGAACTTAACGAGCAAAGAAAAAAAGCTTGTTTGTGGAACTGTAAGATCTGCTACATGCAACTAGACCGCCACTTTTAGCACCGTAGAGACAGATTATTTCGCTATTTGAATATGTACCTTATTGATAAACCCAGCCATGCTGTGGAATTTGCACTTCTGCACTTGAAAAGGTGCAATGTCTCACGGGTCCCTTCCCTCCCACCTCACCCCATTGAAGCGGCAACACTGATTCATCTTCCTGAGAAAGGTCCGCTGGACTCGTATTGGCATGACACGAGGCTGCAAGAGCCAGACTACAGCTCCCGGTGACCGGCATTCCAGACTTGAACCGTTTGAAGCTCAATCCGATAAGAGCACCAAGGGCGACAGCTCCAACCGAAATGGTTGCAACAATGGCGACTGCCGAATACCCACAGGTTATGATATCGTTGGTGGGATCTCGCTCCATACCCACCGTGTACGCTTCAATCATGACAAGGAAAAGGCTCTCGGAGATGAGCCAGTGCACGAGCGTCGACGAGATAATGAACGGAATGGCGTAGCGATAGGGTAGAGAGAGGAAGTACGTGCTTCGTTGTGAGCCCATTGGCTCGGCAGAGACACGCAGTCCTTTCCACTGGATTGCATAATGACTCCATTCATGGGCTAGGGCCATGGTCGTAATAAGACCGTTGCATGCAAAATATAGCATGGAGAAAATAAGTTGGG
This sequence comes from Aspergillus oryzae RIB40, assembly GCF_000184455.2. Lineage (NCBI taxonomy): Eukaryota > Fungi > Ascomycota > Eurotiomycetes > Eurotiales > Aspergillaceae > Aspergillus > Aspergillus oryzae. Next base: position 3,592,875 of record NC_036435.1, on the reverse strand, counting down.
GTAAGTTTGCCACTAGGCTATTGGCCACCACTGACGAAATCGTGTATCCCCCAGAAGAGATCAGTGTTTGAGTGCTGATTTGCCCTAACCCGACACTCCAGATTCCAGTTGAGTCGAATGAGAGATATAATCCGAGCACAAGTAGGGTGACGCAGGCTGCAAGAGCAATTGAATAGCTAGATGTTATTTGTCAATTCATTTTTGCTAGCAATATATGAAGGATATGGCCAGAGAGAGAACTAGACAGATATGGGGTCGAGTACTGAACATGTGATCCCAAGTGACCATCTCCTGCGAGACATAGCTGACCGCCATCTTCTCGGGTTTGTATCGAAGGTCATGGTTCTGCTGGATTTGGCTGATTGCCTTACAGATTCCATAGACAATAGACACATGCCTTGCGAGTATTGGTCAGGTGCCCTTGAGAAAGATGAAACTGCATCACCAGTGGTAAGAAGGGGAGAGTCCTTCGAGTTGAAAGCGACATAGCATAATACTATGGCCTTCACAGTATTAAATGCGATCACAATGACCACCAAATACAAACTGTACTGTAGCTTGCAATGTGGAGTAAGCTCCTCAACAAGGCAGTACTCTGGTTTGTACCCGCCCACGGTCCAATTGTTTTCTGCTACTCGAGCTTGGACTTGTGGTAGAGAAGTGATGCATGGAGTTAATTGCCACTCATATTGATGATGTTCCAAGTCTTCACATATCCAGTTATACCCACTTGCACCGACAACGGCTACATTGGTTTTAAAGACCTGTTGCGTATACACAAGGTTGAAATGATCGGCGGGAGTGGCGTTGCCTGTCACTAAAATGAGACTGCCATATGTCGACTGAAATGCAGTGGTATACGCAGTAACACAAGCGGAATTCTCAAGTCGGTATAGAGTGCCGTTTTGTGCTTTCGTATGGAGCCTGAGAATTGCTTGCCGGTGCTCGTCATCCCCAAAGTCCGATTCTATAACCGAACAGCCGTGTCATTCGGTGAACCGTTTGCGGCAAAGACATCATAAGCGTTGGCGGATACTGATGAGAAAACGCTAGAATTGTACCTAGGGCTTCATTATTAATTGGAACTTACAAGGCAAATTGTGAACGGGATGAAGCAAGGCGCTGACATCAGATGGAGAGGAAGAGAGGAGAAGGCTAAACACATCCACAGCCAGAACCGTTTCTTGGCTATTTCGGACAAATTCCGCACACTCAATACACCAATGTCGAGCCATTGTCCGTTTTGGTGAGCTGTATCGACCTGTCCTCGTTGGTGCACCCAAAACTTGCTGTGTTATAGTGAGTTTGCGTATGCGTACCAAGTTAAAAGTGTCTCAAGCATACCATACAGTAGTTGCTTGCACCCAAGAGAGCAGTGCTTAAAATGTTAATCATCAAATGAAAGCCTATACCAGCGTTCCGGACCTTCTTACAGTCCCCCGCGTAGAGGACTCCTTGGCCGTTTTGAACATGGCGATGCTGAACGGCCCATAAGGCAAAGCCTAGATTGAAGACATGCACAACCACGGAAATCACACATCCTACCAAAAGTGTGCGCCTCCAACCAGCGAACCGTTCTTTAAATGACTTCGGCTTGTTCCAGTCTGATTGAATGTCTGGATGTCTGAATTCATGATAATCTTTGCTCTTGCTTGCATTATCGCCAGAATGCATCAGTGGCTCCGCATCTCGTCGAAGAGGCGTCAACTCCATGTGATGGACGTGCGAGGGGACTATATCAAGCTGAAACAGAAAATTATTGCACAATAAGAAGTTTTTGGTTTCAAGAAAAGGCTAGACTTCTGGTTCTCATGATTTTGACAATCGTTTCAGGGGGTCAGCATAAAGATTAGAGGCGTCTCTACTTATTTGATTCCGGGCTGTGATCGGCCGAAGGCAGCCATGTCTGGACTGCTTGATCCGCGGCTCAAGTCCTTCGCGTCGATTAAGCAGCATCCTTCCTTTTTCTCATTCATCAGAGAGACAGGTGCCTCGTATTCAGTTATGCCGATCACAAACGGACCAGCTGACCCATTCGCGACTTCATGGGCACTCTTTTAAGTTCAGCCAGGAATATATCCGAATTTTGTGATAGGGAAGTATAATATGCTCCTGTCTGGATATGGCTTGTTGCCTGTATGATCCCAAGTGCCATGGATTGACCACTCCACTAAGTGTCGGCCTTCTGCACTTTATCCTGCTTGAGTTGGACTAGCTTCATTGCATCGGTTCATGTATCTAAATCCCCTCATGACCAACGATTATTTCATAGAATGTACCCCATGAATATCTCTGGTGCTCGAGGTGCTGACAGTTAAACTTACTCGAAAATCCCAATGACTGTACAGCCCAATAGGGTTATGTTGATCAATCTGTTATCATCCTGTCCCTGGGATAGATTACCACTCCACATCGAAATTCAATCGTCATCGACTTCTAGAGAAGAAAATCAAGGAAGAGAACGGCACCATGGCTCACCAATAAGTCGCTAACTGTAGAGGAATTCTTGTAAATGAGGCCTTGTGTAGCAGTGTTTGGCCATGTTTATCTCGGGCGTGAATATCTAGACCCTACCGCAGGAGCGTAAGTATTGCAACAGTGGCACCTTCTAGGGCTGCATGATGCAGGGCTGCTTGTTCCCATGCATATCTGGCATTTTTTTTAGCGCCAGAAGTGAGGAGAGTTTCAAGCGCTGCAACGTTTCCCTGCATAGCTGCCCGGTGAAGGAGCCTCTTGCACTCGTAAGCTTCCGCTTCTATGTTTGAACGATGCTGAAAAAGCAAAGGTATCAGATGGGCCTTATTGTAGTCAATCGCACACCACAGTGAATTTTCACGACGTTCTGTCCAGTTCAGGGATACAAATTCGATGTTAGCGCCGTACTTGATGCACTTCTCTTGATTGAGTCCAATTGCAAATGCCATGGGTGTGTACCCCTAATGGTTCATTACTTCAGTTTTTGTACCAGATTTGAGAAGGACACGGACGATCTCTGGATGATCATGGCGGACTGCAAGATGAACCTGTGTTTCTTCTGAAATATAAGCCTTGTCTCATATATCCGACCCTTGTCAAGACGGAGTGATACCGCTGCTGTAGAGCCGCTGCATGTCACATCCAGAAGATCAGACAAACCCACTTCTGCCCCGGCATCCAGAAGCAAAGCTATCACCTCTGCGTAGTCGTATCTTGCAACTAGCTGTATCGCAGATTTCCCCTGTAGTCGTGCTGAGACATCAAATCGGGTCTTCAGAAGTAGCTTGACTATGTCCGTACAACGACGCTTAGAAGCAAGAGTTAAGGCCGTTGTTCTGTGTTGAATATGATAGTGAGGCATCATGTCGTTTTCTAACAAGAATTTGACAATATTATAATTCCTACCACAAATGGCAAACTGCAATCAACACCACCTTAGGTCATGTTGTGTTGGATTAGGCTGCGCAGGTGAATAGTTGATATGGACTCCTTTATCAAGTTGAATGCATGAGTCCACAAAATAGTCTTCAGCATCCTTCAAGACCAGGAGTTTGAAGATGTTCGTATGTCCCTCTTTTGCCACCAGGCACTTTGCACCTGGACAAGAGTCATGAGGCATTCGGCACCTCTATCGAGCAGAATCTTGACAGTTCCCTCGTGGCCCCGCTAGTTGTGCAAGGCATGTTTGGAAAAACGGTCGGGGAACGGTAGATATCAAAGCGGCGAGGGAAGGGTTCCCTGACATTTTGAGTCGGAAACGATCCAAGAAGGTCATATAGGAGACGATAAGTTCTATGGTGTCTGCTGGTAAAGAAAGGAACCCCTCCCAAGAAGCAGAGTTAATGACTTTCCTCACAGTGAAAGAAAAAGATACGTGTGTCAGCCTCACGTACCATCGCGGCTGAGGTCATGAATGTGTTTTTTGAGCCCTTTTTTAGCATGTCAGCCCGATGATTTCTTCACACTAACCAATGTACCCTTTCAGTTAAGGGAGTTGAATTCACGGGTCTCTACGGAGTATATTCTAGCTGTAATTGAAACCCACTAGACTCCTCGTGGTAGTACTTCCCAACTCGGTTAGACGCGGTTACATTCCCGGTGAACTTCAAGGCGGGCATGTCCGAATGAAGTTAGTTCTGCGGAGAAGCAGCCTGCCAGCGAATGAAATGCCACGGGATGACTCGATGATGATAAGCAAGCTTTCTTGGGATCCATTCCCCTCCTTCCCTTACCCATAGATTTTTGCCTTTAAGACCCAAATGCCCACCACTCCCCCGTTCAAACTTATTTATTGATATGCCGGAAACAGTTGGGCTTGCGTCGCCGTTTCGCCCCAATCCCTGCTCATGATGACTGGATTCTTACTGTCGCGACGCGGGTTGACGTCCTCTCTACCATCCCTTCGGCGGTATCCCCGCACCTACCTCCGACAGATAGGGTCTGGCAGGAACAAGGCAGCTTCGCAGTATAGTACGGCCTCCTCACCGGCAGAGAATGGAAAGAATGACACGAAACCTCTCCCCGCCACTTATTTCCCCAATTCTGAAACCTCGACCCAAAAACCTTCCCCGCGATGGACTGCCTTGAAAACCGCGAAACCATTTTCCGACTTCTTGACGGATACCTTCAACCGCCAACATGACTATCTCCGAATCAGCATCACCGAGCGTTGCAACCTCCGATGTGTGTACTGTATGCCGGAAGAAGGCATAGAGCTTTCGCCACCGGCTCGCCTGCTCACGTCCCCCGAGATAGTTTACCTGTCCTCCCTTTTCGTCTCGCAAGGGGTAACGAAGATCCGCTTAACAGGCGGTGAACCTACTGTCCGAAAGGATATTGTCCCTTTGATGCAGTCCATCGGCGATCTACGACGCAACGGGCTTCGAGAGCTATGCCTGACAACCAATGGAATCTCGTTACACCGAAAACTGGAACCTATGGTTGAGGCAGGTCTGACTGGGGTAAACCTCAGTCTCGATACTTTAGATCCCTTCCAGTTCCAAATCATGACGAGGAGGAAGGGGTTCGATGCTGTGATGAAAAGTATTGATAAAATCTTGGAACTGAATAAGATGGGGGCAGGGATAAAATTGAAAGTGAACTGTGTGGTAATGCGGGGGGTCAATGACCGGGAGATCATCCCGTTCGTTGAGATGGGCCGTGATAGCCCTATCGAAGTGCGATTTATTGAGTACATGCCATTTGATGGCAACCGGTGGAACCAGAAGAAGATGCTATCATATCAGGAGATGTTGACGGTCATCCGAGAGAAGTATCCAACCCTGGAAAAGGTGGTGGATCATAAAAATGACACTAGTAAAACGTATCGGGTACCTGGATTTCAAGGTCGCGTTGGGTTTATCACTAGCATGACACATAATTTCTGTGGCACTTGCAATCGTCTACGCATCACATCCGACGGAAACTTGAAGGTCTGCCTGTTCGGCAATGCCGAGGTATCGTTACGTGACACCATCCGGAAAGCCAACAATGGAGAGCCCATCGATGAGGCTACAATGAATAAATTACAACTACTTGAGGCTGCGGACAAGGCCGCTCGTATTAATGAGGAGGGCGGACTGGTCGATGAAAGAGAACGAGAGCTTCTTGAAATTATTGGCATGGCTGTCAAACGAAAGAAGGCCAAGCATGCTGGGATGGGCGAGTTGGAGAACATGAAGAATAGGCCGATGATTCTCATTGGTGGGTAGGCGCAACCTCCTTTTCTTTCCTCTCACGACTGTCTGGCGAATTAATGTGATATTACGAATCATGATTAATGCATAAGCTGGGATTTCTTTTCGTTCCATTGGTATTCCAACGGGTGGTGGCTCAGCTGCCGTGAGCTTTTGTATTTACGACCTTGGCTGTCGAGAGCGATGCTGATAGGTGGGATCTAGATAATGGACCCATGAGGACACTGACAGGCTCAGAACAGTCTAGAAAATGGGCGACATCCGCGGGAAAAAGGCCATGGTCCAGTATCCCGAGACACTTGCTTCAGTCCAGCTCGCCTCATCCGGGCCAAGTTCGTTATTACCATGGGGATGGTAGGAATGTCTCATCTGAGACGGAACCGTCCGATTTAAAACGCCAGGGAACTGCGACGTCACTTCCTACGGATTCTGACCCGGATCTACCTCATCTCAACACCTCGCAAAATGTTCATATGACTAAGATCAGCCAAAAGGCTGTTACTGAACGTTCCGCAACAGCGACATGCCTTGTGCGCTTTTCTAAGTCCCGCCCGTGGGAGCTGCTTCGAGAGGGGCGCGGGACACGAAAAGGTGATGTGTTCAGTGTCGCACGTATTGCTGGTATTATGGCTGCCAAGCAGACACCGGATATTATTCCCTTGTGTCATCCAGGCATTGGAATTACAGGGGTTGAGGTGGATGTCACGCTCGTCGACCCCTTGCCCTCTCCGAAAGACACCGATCCGTCCCTGAAATACGGGGCGATGTGCGTAATGGCCACCGTGAGTTGCCTTGGCCGCACGGGGGTGGAAATGGAGGCGATGACCGCGACCATGGGAGCTGCGTTAACGGTGTATGATATGCTGAAGGCAGTTGATAAGGGAATGGTGGTTGATGGAGTGAAACTTCTCGAAAAGAAAGGGGGGAAAAGTGGTCACTGGATCCGAGAGGAGCAAGTTGATCCTATGTAGGAACGGCGTCATGTGCGTAAAATTTTTTTTTCTTTAAGGCAAAAAGAAAAAGAAAAAATGTATTTATATTGGTAAAAAAAAAGGTACCATGAACCTTGTAGAATTTCTGACAGGATGCAATGGGGTCCAATGCGGTAATTCCGCCAGCCCTATAATCCAAAAAAGGTTATCGCCTTATCAGAATCACGCCAAGACAGGTTAAGCGTGCAGATCGGCAGCCCGTTGATTGGTTCCGTCCCACCGCTTCTTTTTTCCCGGTTTTAAGTATTTTCTGTATTCTTTTCCCCCCCTCCATCATCTTTCTTTCATCTCACTAACTACTTACTTATTTACACTTGATCATTAGTCGCCACGCAAGGCTCAGTTGAAATGGAATAACACACGCTTTTACCCCCGTTTGATCCTCAATTAAGAATTTAGCTCACAGAAATCAAACCGTGAGAGAAATCTTTGACACCGTCTATCCCGATCCGCCTGACTTTTACACCCTATACATCCATAGTTTCCAACTCAACTACAAATAGCTATATTACCAGCAAACGCATTCTCAAACTTACACCATACTGATCGACTTTCTTACGTCGTCATTAACAATCACGTCTCATCGTTTTTCATCCGAAACCGAAATGCATTATCGAACAAGACTAAAGATAGATCAGAGATTTCATCAGCATCCTTGCGGGTAGCGGTGTGCGCCCCATTTTTGCAACAGAATCGGCTTTATCAATTCACTATCTGAAGCCTTAGAGGCTTCCCGAAACGTCGACTATCATACTGCAGCTGCATTACCTGACCCCCTCGCATGCCGGGTCAATCGGATACATTGTGCCCACTGAGGATGGTCACCTGTTCGTACCTTCTCTCCTTTCTTCTTCCGCCTGTTCGTGGGCTTGGTGTCGGCTCTGTTATAGCTCGACCAATTCGATTGAACCTCGCTGACCTTTGCGACAAATGTAGCACGAGGCTGGCTTCGGCCTCTTGGTCGGATTATTATGGCGGTGGTACCGCCTTTCAATTTTATCACGCTACACTATGCTTATTTTATCGTAACATCATTGGTCTGCAGTGTCATATTTTGGGGAGCTTCGAACCCGCTCCGTAGTGTCTCCTACGCTGATGCGCTGTTTATGTGTGTTAGCGCCATTACAGGCGCTGGACTGAACACTGTATGCCTCTCTTCACGTCAAAGACATCAGCCGCTCGGGCTAGCTTTCCATCTGCTTGATGCATTTAGTAATACTTTCGCTAGGTGGATTTATCTTCATTGAATACTTTCCAGCAGGCTATCCTTTTCGCGCTCCTGATGTTGGGGCACGCTATTCTCATCTCGATCACTGTTCTATTTGTGAGGAAGAGGGCTTTTGAATCGAAATTCAAAGGCATTTCAAATAGATTGGCTCAATATAGGGAGTCTCGTCCCACATCTGATCTAAACGTTCCGCTAGATGAAGCGGACTTCAAGGTTGTCAATGTGCAGCCCTCAAACATGAATGCCGGTCATGGCGACAAGGCCCCCGGGATGACTGAAGTCAGTCCCGTAGAGAACTCAACTGATTTGACCAGTGATGACCATATACACTGGGCTGAAGATGATCAGATAACTATTGGTGCACGAAGACGCTCGCACCATCAAAGCCACCGAGTGTTCCCTATGGTGGGCGTTGGCGCTCGGCCTGATCTGAATAATCATCCGAAAGATGCTATTCCCAACCTGCCTCTGCGAGAGGAGAGTGACATATTACGGCTGAAGGGCATAATCCAAGGGACGCAAAAGTATTTCGCGTCCAGAGGCTTCATCTCCCGAAACTCCCAGTTTTATGGGCTCACCCCCGACGAACGCGAGAGACTTGGCGGAGTTGAATACAAGGCAGTTTCGTTCTTGGCAGTTATAGTCGCCGTCTACTGGCTGATGTTCTTGATCATCGGTATGATCGGCGTAGGAGGATGGCTCGAAGCGAATCATCCAGATATATCTCGGGAGAATGGTCTGTCGCCTTTCTGGACAGGCGCGTTCTTCGCTGTTTCTGCATTTGTGAACAGCGGTATGTCCCTTTTGGATGCCAATATGACTGCACTGCAAAAGAAGTAAGTGTCTCATCAACGTTTTAATGTCTTGAAATGTACTGACCGTGGTAGTGTGTACCCACTTCTCACTATGGGGTTGCTAATCCTCGCCGGGAACACCCTCTACCCCTGCTTCCTGAGGTTTATAATTTGGTCTATGAGATGTATGATTCCAGACCAACCGGCATGGAAGACATGGGAAGTTACTCTAGACTTTATCCTGGACCATCCTCGAAGGGTATGTATGTGGAAGGCAGCCAGTAGGGGCACATTTGCTAATTGGGTAGGTATATACGAACCTTTTCCCGAGACGCCACACATGGTATCTGCTAGGAACCATCATTGTCTTGAATGCTATTGATTGGGCCGGTTTCGAAATACTTGCGATCGGAAATCAAGAAATCGAGCAGTTGCCACCAGGCTATCGAGTCCTGGATGGCTTGTTCCAAGCGTTAGGTATGGATTTCACTTCTAATTCCCATAACCAACTAAGCCTTTTATGTCTCTAACGTTTGACAAATTGCAGCCGTACGCTCTGGAGGATTTTACGTAGTAACCATATCCGGACTCCGACAAGGGTTACTCGTTCTATACGTTCTCATGATGTACGTGTCGGCATTCCCCGTACTGGTGACCATGAGAAACACCAACGTCTACGAAGAACGCTCCCTGGGCATCTACGCCCACGATGACCCGGAATCTGAGTCCGAAGGCCAAGCCAAACCAGGCCTCTTCATGAGTCTTGTGCGACACCACCTCCTCGGACGACAGGACGTCCCCAGCGCCGAAGTTTCGCGCAGCTACTTCGTCCACCAACAACTGCGTTCCCAACTAAGCCACGATATCTGGTGGATTGCCCTAGCAGTCCTCTTCATTTCCATCGCCGAATCGCCCAATTTCAATCGCGATCCTGTCAGCTACTCCACCTTCAACATCATCTTTGAAGTTGTTTCCGCCTACGGCTGCGTCGGCGTCAGCGTCGGCATCCCCGGCAGGAACAGCTCCTTTTGCAGCGGGTGGCACACCATCAGCAAATTGATCCTGGCGGCGGTTGCCCTCCGTGGACGTCATCGTGGTCTTCCCGTGGCTATCGATCAGGCTGTCATGTTACCAAATGATTCCCTCGCCTGGGCTGAAGAGGAAGATGCTGCGCTGAGACGGGAAAAAACTCGTGCTTGGGGTGTGGACAAAATGCCTGTTGGGGCTGTCTAAATTCTCTTAACGGCATACGGATCGTACCGTGCGTTACCTATGTAACATTGACACCACTAGGAATTCTATACCTTTGTGGATATCGTGAATTCGGTGCATTGTGGCATGGGTAAGGTTGTCGGTTTTCCGTATAAAAGTTTCTTCATACAGATTGGAATTTTGTTTGATTTATCTTGTACTTTGTCTGTTTTATCTGATTTCATGTACTGTCTTTTTCTTGCCTTATTTTTCGAGTTTCGAGTTTTGAGTTCTTGTTCTAGTTTATTTATGAATTAGTTTTGATTGCATAAAATGTTATTGGCATTCGAGATGCATCATTGCGTAGATGGTGCCTAAGCATTTCAACTTTTGTATACGTCGACATCAAAGTAAAAGAAACATGTCTTAAATAGCTACAACGAGAACCAGATATGGGGGAAATAGTGCCATCACTAGTACAATGTTAAGGAGATAAAAGCATCATCTAATCTTCCTCTTCTTCGAACTCCACCTCATCTTCATCTTCCTCCTCCTCTTCTTCCTCTTCTTCACCATCAGAGGAGGCATCCTCACCATCCTCAGCATCATCGCTTCCCTCATCCCCCTCACTGAAACCACCCATCGTCACATCTTCCTTATCAGCATCCTTCTCCTCGGCTCTCCGTTTCTCTTCTTCACGTCTCGCCTCTTCAAGAAGGGTAGCCTTCTCTTCACGCATCTTCCGCTGAGACTTAACGAATGCACCGAGCGGGGTCGATTCCCAATCGACATCTTTAAGGAAGTTCTCCACTTCCGCACGGTTGCGCGGGGTATAAGTGACGCTGCTTCTGCGCTCTTCAATCCAGCGGGCGTTGGCCTCGACCTTCTGGACCAAGAGGAGGATCATCTGGTTAATCTTGGCGTTCTTGTTTCCTCCGGAACGCGCGCTGACCTGTTTCAGCCAGCGCTTCAGGGAGACCACGATGGGGACGGAGAGTTCGGGGAAAGCGATGTGCTTGGTCCACAGGACGAAGAACTCAGAGAGGAGCTCGGCGACCTGTTCGCCGACGCCGTCTTGGTAGACGCGAGTGCGGAGGTAGGATTTCGGGGCGCGGATGGCGGTGTTGAAATCGAGTTGTTTCAAGGTGCTTGATTTCGGGGGCTTGCGCATCTCGGCGAGGTTGAGGACCTCGAGGAGGGGTGGGGCCAGTGGGATGTAGGTTCCTGTGGAGCGGGAGAGACGGAGGAGGGCGCGGGTGAGTTGGAAGCGGAGAGGGAAGTATGTTGCGGTGGGGATGAGTCGCATCGCGCCGACGGTGATCTGGACGACGGGGTAGATGAGAGGGCGCATGGCGGATTGCTTGCCGGCTTTAGCTTCGGCGAGGCCATCGCAGTGCTGTGAGAGAACGCGGGACCAGAAGTCAAGTGAGTGCACGTATTGCCAGTTGTAGATCGTCTTGTAGGACTCCTTGGAGGTGTTTGTGATGCTGCTACGGAGATGGATGGCAAGTTGGCGGATGAAGTTGAAGCCCGTGGTGTAGGACACGTTCTGGTCGATACCCCACAACTCTGCGGCGGAGTTCTTCATCAGGTTCACGCCGGCCAAAGTGTGGACGGTAGTGTTCCGGCTGCCCTTGACAACACCCTCGTAGGTGGCCTTGAGGACGGTTTCCTTCAGCCCAGCGTCTCCGATAACCATGAGACGGCGCAACAGCAGGAACCCGGTGATACGTGTGGCTTCTGTTGTGGACACATCGGCCCAGATACCGACAATGGTTTTGATGAGAACCTTCAGGAGCTTCCTGAACTGAAGTAGGTAGGGGAGCATAGGTTCAATAGAAGAGAGTGTGAGCTTCAGTGTCTGTGCATCGGACAAATTCGTGAGCAATTGGTGAACGGAGGAGGTATAGGACTTGATAAGAGGTGTAAGCGTCTTGAACTTCTTCGAATCCATAGACACCTTGACTTTGCCGGAGGCTGTCTCCTTGACGGGAAGATGATGCGACAGAACTCTAGGGACAGAGCCAAGGGCGGTAACAAGAACTTCATGGTATACGTCAGATTCTCTGATAGAGTATTTTTGCTCCTGGGCTTCAACGTCGTTCAGATAGGCGGCAGACCGGAAAGCGAGGACAGCCTGTCGCATTGCTCTTATCGAGTTCTGCTCTTCCATCAACTTTTGCCATTTCTTCACCATAGCAATGGTAAGTGTGTTGTCGGGTGTCTGTTCGTCTTCCTCCTCCCGGGCAGCCTTCTTTTTCTTCTTCGCCGGTTGCTCTTCCTCCGCTTCACTCAGCTCGTCCACTTCCGCGAGATCGCCATGGTCGCCGAAGTCCAGGAGCTCGGCATCGTTCTCCTTAAGGTATTTATAGAATTCCGGATCCTTCTCCTTCAAGGCTTCAAGCTGATCCTTGTGCGCTTCGAAATCGTCGGATCCACTGGCGTCCGAGGCAGCTTCGTCGTCCGATGGGACACCGTCTTCCTCTCCGCTGCTTGAAGCTGCAGAAGCTTCATCCTCGTCTTTCTGCTCTTCTGTGCGCTTGCGCTTTCCAGTCTTAGGGGTAACGTCCTTCTTCTTAGCCTTCTTAGCCTGACCGGCGTCGGCGTCCGCAATATCAAAACCGCCCGAAAAGAAGTCGTCCACATTCATTTGAGCGAAAGCATCCTGCTTCTTCGTTTCTTCTGGATGTTCGTCTGCGGAATCCTGAGCGTCGGCGCGTGCCTTAGCATTATCGGCCTTGCGTTTGTCTTTCAGATGGTTACGCTGCTTGATTTTCGCAGCCGCCTTTCGCCGTTCGAGGACATCCTTCAAATGCTTCTTCTCGAACTTCTTGGTGGATTTCTTTTGACTTCCGGCCATTGTGTCGCAAAGTCCCAATCTGACCGTACAGATGGGATCAAATGTACAAAATGGGGGAAATCAATGGAAGTGAAAGATGTTTCACTAGATGGAAACGGACTCTAGTTTTTTTTTTCTTTGGGTAAAAAATTTAGAAGACGATGCGGCAGAAAATGGCGGCGCCGATCGCCCAATTAGGCCACCGCCTTTTCTTCCCCTCCGAGTGACTTTGGTTATCGGCCGTCGCAAACTGATGTATAGAAGAAAGACCTGCAAATCGCAATGTATGCCCAGCGCCCTTTGGCGTATGCGCCGACTCCCTACAGCTATACTCCTAACCCGGCCTTGTCTGCGTCCATCAATCTCGATGAGGTATGCTGGGGTCTAGCTTGCTTGCGGGGCAGCTGGCTAACTCCCATGCCAGGAAGTTAAACTAGCCTCCAGCTCGGCCGAGCGCGATCTGTACGAGTCGCTGGCTGAAATCTACAGCATCATAGTCACGCTTGATGGTCTCGAGAAGGCTTACATTAAGGATGTGGTTACGGAAGCGGAGTACACAGAAACGTGTGCTCGGTTACTGAAGCAGTATAAGTCTAGTTTGGGTGACGACACTGTCGCAAACGAGTTTGTCGATCTGGAGACCTTCAAGCGAACCTGGGGGGTGTGTTGCTTCTCTTCCACCTTATACATTGACAACCGGTTCTGATCGTCTTACTTTCGCTAGTTGGAATGTCCCCGTGCTACCGAACGTCTTCGTATCGGACTTCCTGCGACCGTCGAGCAGGCCAGTCACAACGCACCAGCGGCTAATATGGGGCCGGCAGCAGGCCCTCCTGGAGGTGCTTCAGGCAGCTTGATCCTGACGGCCACGGAGAACTTCATCACTTTCCTCGATGCGTTAAAGCTGAATATGGTGTCGAAGGATGCGCTCCACCCACTGCTCTCCGAGGTGATCCAGTCCGTCAATAAGGTGACAGACGGGGACTTCGAAAACCGGGGCAAAATCATCCAGTGGCTGATCACATTGAACCAGATGCGTGCGACAGAAGAACTGAGTGAGGATCAGGCAAGAGAGTTGTCCTTTGATATTGAACAAGCCTATCAAGGGTTCAAGTCGACATTAGGTTGAATTTGACATGTCATAATGCTTCAAACAGCAGTTAGGGTTGGAATCGGCGAAAGGCGTCTATGGTTGATCTTGAATAAATGTAGCTATATTAATCCAAGTTCAGATTTCTTTTCATCCTGAAATTAAAAGAACCTCTGTCGAGTCGGATTCGAATTACTTAAGGATTAGGCACTGTTCTGAATTCTTATCTTTGGGTCCGGAGCGGATCCGACCCGCGGAACATCGTGGCCCGGCCTTGCCTTTTCGGGCAATCACGACTTTTTTTTTTGTGTTTCGGGATCAGAAAACCGCCCACCAGTGTTTTGCCACAGGTAAGGCAAATATAAGAGGAGAAAGGCTCTCCTCCCCTTTTGTATTGGTCTAGACCGGCCATACTCAAAACCCAATTACCATCAGACCGCTACAATGATCAGCGCGGACCCCCACGAGCCTCTCCACGGTATGTGTCCCCAGTTTCCCCGAATTGATAGGAAGCGATAGTGGATTGATAAGCGTCTCAGTGTTCGACCTGCCTCAAATCCACACTAAACCTTCTGGCACCGAACTTTTACGAGCTCTTGACATCTTAGCGATCAAACCAAAGAGTTTTGCTTCAAGTGGCCATGAAGCGGTGAAGGCTCCAACTGTCTACCCGACCGGAGTACCGCGCTATTTGACGTCTATCATCTCGAGTCCCCTATCATGGCTAGATACCGATGAGCTTCGGGAAGCTGTCTGGGATGCTGCTGCTGCTCGACTCAGCGAACGCTCTGGGCGATCCGGTACGAGAAATATAAATGTAGTTGACTGTCTCCAGGAGTTCCGTATGTCTAACTTGGGGGCCAATAGCAATGCCTGCCATGACCCGTGTCTTCACGATTCCCAGTCCAACGGGCGAAGAGCTGACTTTGACTCTGCACGAACCATCCTTAACTGCCGACAACCTAGGAATGAAAACCTGGGTATCCTCATACCTTCTCTCCCAACGTCTCCACTCTCTCCTCGAATCAACCCCACAACTCGTCCCATCTGAGACGACCACCCCTACCCCGAAGACAGATCGCACACTCCGAGCCCTAGAGCTAGGCGCAGGAACAGGTCTCGTGGGACTTTCGTTTGCGGCTATCCGCGGACAGTCGGCTTCAATTCATCTCACAGACCTCCCCGATATTGTTCCTAATCTTGCCCACAATGCCGCTCTGAATGTGGAGCTGCTTACCAACACGGCCGCGACTGTTACGACTGGCGTGCTGGACTGGTCCATTGCTCCCGAGCCTCTTCCCACCCAAGAGGAACAATATGACCTGATCCTGGCCGCCGACCCTCTGTACTCCCCCAAGCATCCCAAATGGCTTGTAGAGACTATCGGGCACTGGTTGAGCCGCGGCCTTAATGCACGCGTGGTGACCGAAATGCCCCTGCGAGATGCATACTTGCCGCAAGTACAAGAGTTTCGTGAGCGCATGGGACAGCTTGGTCTGGAGGCGGTTTATGAGGGAGAGGAGGTAGGGTACGATGACTGGGAATCGGCAGATGGAGGAGCGCTAGCAGTTCGATGCTGGTGGTCCGTTTGGGGGTGGAGCGAGAAGCTCTAGCCTGTCGCGACTCACAATCCCATTGGTCTGGTCTGTCAGATCATATCAACTGCACTAGAACGATGTCACGAAAATCCACGATCAACGAGCGATGATAGAGAATAGATAGATTACATAGATGTCCCTGCGCAGCGATCGGTCGGCTCATCGTTAGTATAGAACATTACATGAGAGCTTGAAATGCACCGTCTATATTGTTATCAAATTAGCATGGTAATTTGCCAATAGGACAATGATAGCGATATGGTACCATCCGATTGGAATCTTGTCATTTACTTATCAGTTCCACGGATGTAACTTTTGAGCCAACCACCACTGCCCGCTCACGTGCCCAGACCTATGACGGCATTGTGTTCCTGACCATTATCACAATCAACTATTTAGATCGCCACAGATCTGTATTACCATTTCTTTTTCTACCTGTACATATTATACTATTTCAAATGTAAATATTTTGATTATTTATATATAACCACCAAGACCTCCAACTTGAAACAAACCCCAAAACACTAATATCCCATATCAACATCTACCCCAACAGTCAACACCCACCAAAATGGTCATCGGCCTATTAACAATAGCCGCAATTCCCACCGTAACAGGTGTCGCCCTAGGCGTAAGCGAACAGCACAAAGCAAACGAGCGCAAAAACGACGAGAGACGCATGGCCAAATTCCTCATCGACGTCGAAACCAACGGAGAGACACAAGAAGACAGCGAAGTATGCGGGAAGCGGTTCGTATTAAGGAATAACAAGGTATGTGGCGCGGCCCATCACTGCGCTTGTCGCGCGCGCATATGGCTGATCTGGAAATCACGTTTCGGGTAGGTTTATCTCGATGATCCGAATCCTTTGAATCGGAAGCTTCCGTCGCATACGGTCACTTCGTTTTACATTGAGTATCCGGAGCTTGAGGAGACAAAGCATTTGAAGCGGGGGTTGGGGCTTGTTACTACGATTTCGGATAATCCGCCTATGCTGGGGTGGATTTATGTGGATAAGGATACGCATGAGTTGAAGTATGGGAATCGCACGGCGAGTGTTGAGCATGTTGTTGGGCCGTGGGATTGGACGGAGGATGAGACGACTATAACGCTGGAGGAGAGTCCGGATTTTTATGCGGTGCAGGAGGAGGATGGGGACTGGGCGGTTTATTTTGATCGCGACGGGGATGAGTTGGAGTATGTTTTGGAGGAACAGGACAAATTGGATAATGCGTTCGCGCCTATTGCTTTGAAGCGGAAGTTGATTGAGCAGCTTTTACAACAAGCCCAAGCTCAAGCTCAGCAAGCTAAGAAAAATGATAATTCGTGATTTGGTATCCATTGTTTGGAAGGGGAATCGTAATTTCATTTTTTGTACAGAGTATTATGTATGGGACTTTTGGCCCGTCTTTTTCACTCTTGGATGCCACCCCAGCCGTCGTCGCCGCTATCAGGCTCCGCACCTGATGGTCCTTGGAGCTTCCTGTTACGGCTCGCTGCGATGGCGCCCTTCTTCTTGTTTTCCATGCGTCGCTCGAAGCCGCTCTTCGTACTGATTCTTGTCTTCCGCTGCTGCTTGTCATCTGCCACGCTCTTGAGGTTCGTCTGTCTGGCTCTGACGCCGTGTTTCTTCAACTCTTTCTTGTCCTTCTTGCTGAGATCGGGGAGAGAGTCCAGAAGCCATTTTTGCACTGACTTCTCGCCCTCCGTTCCTCGTAGCTTCTCACTGACATCGATAACGTTTGCAATACTCTTGACGTAAGGGATGTCTTCCTTCGTGTAGTATGTCACTGCGACACCACCTTCACGACCAGCCCGGCCCGTACGTCCAACTCGGTGAACATAGACAGCCGCCGAGTTCGGAATATCGTAGTTGACAACACCGTTGATTCCGCGGAAGTCGATACCGCGAGCCAAAAGATCAGTTGTAACGAGAATCCAGATCTCGCCCTTGCGGAAGTTCTTCATAATCTCAGAGCGCTGGCCGTCCGAGAGATCGGAGTGGAGGACAGCGATACGCGATGAGCCACCAGCTTCGGGAGGAATGTCGTAGCGCAGTTCTGAATGGAGTGCCACGGCTCGAGGAATAGTCTGTGTAAAGATCAAGAACGGCGGACGAAGGCGAATATCCGATGCTGCTGCCGCAGCCGGATGGAGCAGTTGTCTTAGACCGAGTAGCTTTCCTTGTTCCGTTGCAGCGTAGACCAGCTTATGCTGGATGTTGGGAATGGCGGAGTCCTTCAATCCAACGACGAGGCGATATAATGGGTAAGACTTTGTGAGACTTGAAGCATCCTTGCGCTCCTTGATTGTTGATTTGGCGAGATCTTCGATGCTCGAGCCCATGGTAGCTGACCATAGACTTGCTCGAAGCTCGGGGTGTGTGCAGGCGCGCCAGATATCAAGAGTCTGCTCACGGAACAAAGGATCCAAGAGAACATCTGCCTCATCAAGGACAATATTCCTCACTAAGGGCAACGTAGCCATGGGTTTGGTTTTGTTTGCAGAGAGTGCATTGACCAGTTGTAGAGGAGTCGTCACGAGAATATCACTCTTAGTGACAGGGGCCTTGCCCTTGCTTTTCTTCTCGGTAGTCTTTTCGTCGTCCTCCGACTCAGAAGATTCGGAACTGCCCTCGTCCAAAACATCCTCATCGTCGTCCTCACGCTCCACGACCTGCATACCCTTCTTCATTAACGTGATCTTAACACCAGTCCCCGAGACCAACTTTCTCCCTTCGTTGACAATCTGACTGGCTAGCTCCTTAGTCGGCGCAACAACGACCGCAAAAATGCCTCGTTCTTCTTGTTGTCCATGGTGATGGCGCACAATCTTATTGATAACCGGAATCAAGAACGAAAGAGTCTTTCCACTTCCCGTTGGCGCAACAACCAGAAGATCCGGCTCAACCGGCTCTTCCGTCTTCGACTGGCCAATCGTCCGGTCACCCAGCAACAAAGGCAGAGTTCCCAGCTGCACTTCCGTAGGTACCGTAAAGCCCTGTTCGGTGATGTTTTCCGCCAAACGGCGCGAGATCTTGTACTGTGTGCGCAACTCCTTGAAAGAAACAAGAGGCCGCGGGAATAACCGCCGAGCCTTCTTCTGCTCTTTCTTAGTGAGTGTCTGAGCAGGCTCTTCTTTCTGCTTTCTCTTCTTCTTTTTCTTCTTCGGTTCTTCTTCGCCCTGCGCCTGCACAGGTTGGATTTCCTCAAGCTCGCGCATATCCGTCACTTTGATCTTGTGAGAATTCAAGATCGTTCTGCGCTGCACTTCATCCATCTCATCTTCGTCTTCCGAGCCAGAGCCCCGTTCCTCATCCGATGGCGCCTCTTCGGCCTTCACAACCTTCTTCGAAGATCCTTTATTAGAGCTGAAGAAGTCCAGATTCGGTTCGCGTTCCTCCGGCTCATCCGCCGCAGAACCCCTCTTTCTTTTCTTGCCATTCTTCTGTTCTTCAAGGAGCTTCTCAGCTTCGGAATTACGAAACAGCTGCGGGTTCTCCGCCTTGCCTGTCGAGGGAAGTGATGCTGAAGACGAGCTAGGACCAGTCTTGAATTTGGTCGATCTGGTCAACAGCTTGAAAGCATCCATCGCTGTGAGCTATATCGCGCCCGTGCGAAGAAAAAGATACTATGTGAATAGCTGCGACGGGTTTACAGGTTATAAAGGTGTGGTGGTGGTTGGATACACGGTATAAAAAAAAAGTTGGAAAGCAGAAATTCTTTCCCGCACGGGCCAATCAGCGTTGTGTTTCTCCATCTGTTACGGTATCGTACCTTAAACATGGACTCCACAAAAAAGCTGCTAGCATTTAATTGATTTGATTCCACGGCCCGTTCTAGAAATTTCACTATGAATGCTGCCCTTGATTAGTAGCTGTTTTTCTTTTAGGTCATATTGCATTGTTAGAGGTATGCAAGTGTTACACCCTTGGCATTAATGCTACGTAGCTATAAGCAGTACCAAGATATAGTAACGAATGATCAATTCAAACGCACATCTAGCACATAAATGACGAACATCTCTATACGACTTCCACTTTTGACACAGGTAGAATAGGAAAAGAACCAAAACAACAATTGGCATGTGTATCACTCCTGGATTAAAGCATCCAAAGGAAAAGAGGGGATCCTCCAAAAGTGGGTGATTTACCTCAGACAACAGTTAAATTCCATCGTCTATCATACAATAGTACAGAACGCAGTGATAAAAGGAAATATAAAAAAGACAGGCCATGCATTAGTGCTTGCGGGTGATCTAGTGGTCTCCGTGGTGCTCAGGGTGGCCCCTGTAGCCGACAATGTTCATTCTACCGATCATCTCACCAACGGTAAAGAATCCGATAACCTCCGCGAGAGTAACACCGGCCAGGGCGAGTTCCTTAGGGCTGGCATTGCGGACACGGGCGGCGATGTCTCCGGGAGAGACGAAGTTGGCGTTCTTAAGGGCGGCAGGGCTGCGGAAAGCGTTGATCAGAGGCTGGTAGAAGGACTGGAAGGTAGCCAGGTTGCTGCGGGATGTTAGTCAATGTCGCGTACTTTTATCGGTCACATGGAAGCGCTTACGGAGGAGTCATGTTCTGTCCACGGAAAACGAGCTTGGCGAGTTCAAGGCCGACCTTTCCGTAGTAGAGGGTAGGGGGTATCATAGCTGTTTCATCCCAGTATATTGTTAGCGATGCTGGTACACATATCGGCGGACGTTGAGACGGCTGGTGCGCCCCCAAACGCAGGGGTCGTGGTAACAATGGCGATGCTGACCACGGCTCCCACTGGTAGCAGGAAGGAGCGAGACTTCACGAAACCAAAACATCGGAGATCTTCTTACAATCGACGAAAGCGATGACTTTTCCGGTCCTTCCACCAACCTTCCTCAGAGCACTGCCGACGCCCTGGGCGGCATTCGAAAGAGCGGGACCAGCGGTGGATGTGACACGAGAGAGACCTTCAGATGCCTTGGAGGCAGCAGAGGATGCAGCCTCGCTAGCCTTCTGAGCAGACTCCGGGGTGGAGGAGGCGTATCTGACAGCGGTCCTCCGGGTCAGGAACTGCGATTGCCGAAGAACGGCACGGGACGCGGTAGCGGGCATCTTGAAGACCACAGAAAAGAAAAAAGACTGTAAAAGGAGAGAAAGACTTTTAGAAGTGGCAGACGGAGGACAAAAGAGTCCAATGGCGGTGTGGTCAAGAGCCGGAGACACTGGATCGTCGCGCAATTGCAGGACCAGAATCTGAGATTTGAGGCTCGGGAAGTTCAGGGAAAACGCTCTCTCCATTGGGTCACGTGCACAACAGCACTGTTGACATGCCATCCACAATTCCAACGGCCCGACCATGAACAATTGTGCATACTTACAAGTCCACACCATGATATACTAGGCGACTAAATAGGAGCTCGCTAATATCACTAACTGATTACTAGGCGATGAGTTACTATTATCCCATCATACAGTTGTCCAGGGAATTCAGGCTTTCACACCTCGATGGAGTCTGCACTACCGGTCCGATCAGTCAATCATGAGATTTTATAGGTATATACGAAGTTAAATTGGCCAATTCATCAATTAATGGCTACTTCGATTGGCTGCTCTGACTTTAACTAAGCCATCATGGTAAAACGTCTATTGTCTAATCCGGCATTGATATACACGTCGTTTTTGTTATCACGATGAAATATGTTTACTTGATATCTCGCAAATGACGAAAACTGCAACAGTCTTTAGACGGTCGGGGCTTTCGTGTAAATCTAACAGTCAGAGAGCCAAGCGTGACCTGA
This sequence comes from Aspergillus oryzae RIB40, assembly GCF_000184455.2. NCBI lineage: Eukaryota > Fungi > Ascomycota > Eurotiomycetes > Eurotiales > Aspergillaceae > Aspergillus > Aspergillus oryzae. The sequence goes on along the minus strand of NC_036435.1, from coordinate 3,571,696 downwards.
TAGGAACCAGTTCGCTCTGACAATAGCTCTTCATGGAAAGCATGAAAGCATCAAATCAATTGGACGCAAGATATATCTTTACTTCCCGCTTACAGCAAGTGCGGGTCTTTGCTGAGATCTGATATCAACCGTTAATGGATCAGAGAATTGGAATCTTCCGTATTAAAAGTTATGCTGTTGAGAGCTCTTGAAAGTTTAAAATGCCGGAGAATCTACCAAAGCCATAGCAACGACAAATATGGCCCCACCAAAATCTCCGAGGACATACGAAATACTGGGTCGAACCTATTAGAGATGGAGCTAGCTACTTTCCAGAGATTGGCGAGTCTTTTCTATACTAGACTCGATCACCCCCGTGGGCTCTTCCTGAGTGGTCTCGCACCGTTAGACGAACAATGCTCAAACTCCAACATATGAAGCCTTGAGATTAAAATGAAAAAGTGCAAGAGATGAAGCACTTTTATACGCTCATATTATCGGCAAACTCTGGTCAGATGCTTATCTTGGGAGATATTCGCTGACATGCTATCTATAGGGCCCTATGGAGTATGACAAGTGAGGTCCCGAGGCGTTTCTCGCGTGAGATTGGTTCTATACCCGAGGCAGCTTAAATTGTGGTATGAGGATGCATTAAGCTTTTCTTCTAGAATCTCTCTAGAAGTTCCTAGAGCAAGAGAGGCTCATGGCGAGTGGACTGACAAAATCGCTGGCCAATCGCAGCGGGTCGGCGTCATTTATGACATCTTTAGATTGCCCTAGGCAACACTATCGGCGATGTGACATTGAAAGGCATTTGTTCAATCATCATTCGTGGCGCAGGAAAGTCATTGAAGAGTATCACATTAATTAAAGGCGACGCAAAGAAGTTATATGCCAAATATACTGCGAGTGTACCCTATAAACAGATATATATTAGGGAGCCGATTTGATGCATGGCTCTGTGAGACGCGATCCCCGAGCTATGACGCTTTTCGGGAACTTAATGTTAGGGAATCATACATGCCCTCTTTGTAATCTGCTGTATCCGATTGATTATATTGTTGTAGGACACTGCCGCTCTCTATATGTAGCTGTAGGACGGAGAGCACCTTCGATATGTAGTAGCATCTCATCAATCCGAGACAGGTCGAACCATATGACTTTCGGAAGACCCGAGTAACGACTTACAGTGAAACCGAGAGGAAGAATAAATCCGTCCTATGACTGTTCACAACTTGATGACCGAAGAGGGATCGAGAGTTGCCGAGTGAACCCGTGAGCATGTCGGGGTGGATACAAGAGTATCGAACAGTCTTTTGGATTCTCCACCAAAGAAGGCGACGTTTCCACCGGAGAATTACCCCTCTGGGAACAATCCCACTGAACTATGGTTCTGGCCCAGGCACCAAAACCAATGAATGCTACATGATTTGTTGGACAAAAATTTTGATAATGCTTGTGGATTCGAATTTTCTTATTCAATTTTCTTGTGGAGGCGCAAGATGTATCGAAAATGCGCGTTTTGTGGTTTGTTCAATGATCACCAATGGCTAAAATCCCTATTTAACCGAAAGAACCCTATGTGATTCTGCAGCATATTGGTTTCAGATAGAGATAGATAACCCAGTTATCAGTTTAGAAGCGTTATCTTTGTCTCATGGGCTTCACGTTTTGAGGACATATTATGAAGTCATTGAACAAAATAACATTTCTTGAAGCATTTTTATCAACCATCATGATGCTCGAAGCTTTAGTAAACAACAAATGGAATTCGTTATAGGCTATTCCACATCATCATTTCCAAAGTTTCTCCCTGAGAGAGACTTTGTATGCGCAACCCTTTCCCATTTTATCAATGGTCCAGGGTCACGAACCCGCTCCTGGTTCCTATAGTTTCCTAAAACAACAAATGTGTCTGCAATAGAAAGACGGCCAAAGATATTCCGTTCGAGGTCCCGTACATATTGAGGCTACACGCTCCAGATACGGTAATGGGCCAATTCTCCGAAGACTCAGTGAGCCCATGACTTCCAATGGTGACCAATGGTGATGCCCCAGAAGTGACCCCGCGGGCGCGGGGCACCGGCTAAATAAAATCTGGGCCAGTGATGGGTGCCACGATGCCTCCACTCCGTCCCGCAGGAAAGATGGAGCATGGAAAATGGAGCAGTGGTATCGGTTTGACGGTTGACCGTCTTTCGCAATCGGGATCCTCAGTGACAATGCAAGCTGGGTCTGATTAAAAAAAAAAATATTCTCAATGCTCCGTCTTGGAGGGGTAGCTCCGTCGGGCAGCTATTAAAGCTTGTTGGTTCCCCTACTCTTCCTGCTTGTCCCTCTTGCTGCATTCTCTCATTCATCTCGATCCTCCTGACGTCAATAATCAGGTCTCCTTCGCACATCATGGCTACTGCAACTGTCCTCGAAAAGGCCAACATTGGTGTCTACACCAACACCAACCACGACTTGTGGGTCGCAGAATCGAAGCCGACGCTCGAGGAGGTGAAGAGTGGTGAGAGCTTGAAGCCCGGTGAGGTAACAGTCCAGGTTCGCAGTACCGGAATTTGCGGGTATGCACTTTTGTTCCCTAGCGACATGTTCTCAAACTGATGATTGGTGTCTAAAATAGATCTGACGTGCACTTTTGGCATGCCGGCTGCATTGGTCCCATGATTGTCACGGGAGACCATATCCTGGGTCACGAGTCGGCCGGCGAAGTGATTGCAGTTGCCTCCGATGTCACCCACCTCAAGCCAGGCGATCGTGTCGCCGTCGAGCCCAACATTCCCTGCCACGCATGCGAGCCTTGCTTGACTGGACGTTACAACGGTTGTGAAAAGGTGCTTTTCCTGTCTACTCCTCCCGTGGATGGTTTGCTGCGGCGCTATGTCAACCACCCCGCTGTCTGGTGCCACAAGATCGGTGATATGAGCTATGAGGATGGAGCTCTGCTGGAGCCTCTCAGTGTGTCTCTCGCTGCAATTGAGCGAAGCGGCCTTCGCTTGGGCGACCCTGTACTTGTCACCGGTGCTGGTCCCATCGGTTTGATCACTCTCCTCAGTGCCCGCGCCGCGGGAGCAACACCCATTGTCATCACCGATATCGACGAGGGAAGACTAGCCTTCGCCAAGTCGTTGGTTCCTGATGTTATCACCTACAAGGTGCAGACCAATCTGTCCGCTGAGGATAATGCTGCGGGCATTATCGATGCTTTCAACGATGGCCAGGGTTCCGCCCCTGATGCCCTGAAGCCTAAGCTGGCACTGGAGTGCACCGGTGTTGAGAGTAGTGTCGCATCTGCTATCTGGAGTGTCAAGTTCGGTGGCAAGGTCTTCGTGATCGGTGTGGGCAAGAACGAGATGAAGATTCCGTTCATGCGTCTGAGCACCCAAGAGATCGACCTTCAGTACCAGTACCGCTACTGCAACACCTGGCCTCGCGCCATTCGTCTTGTGAGGAACGGTGTCATCAGTCTGAAGAAGCTTGTTACACATCGCTTCCTCTTGGAGGACGCTCTTAAGGCCTTCGAAACTGCTGCAGACCCCAAGACGGGAGCTATCAAGGTTCAGATCATGAGCAACGAGGAGGACGTGAAGGGTGCTTCAGCTTAAATCAATCACTGCCGAAACGAACTTCAGTCCCGGTGTTAAAGGTAGTCAGTCACGTTTTATACCTTTTGTGTTTTTTCTGATATCATTTTCTGCAATGATGAGTCATGTAATGTTATGATGATCGTTTAGATATATTGCTTTGAACTATAGACATTCTAGAAGAATTCTATTTCTTGAACTTTTCAACATCGGCTTGTGTTTTTTCTTCATTTGGATCGAAATAACTTAGACGCGTTAATTGTATTCCGATTCCGCAACTTATCTGAATATGGACTGCAAAGGCTGCTTTTGTATGACCGCCGGTCAAGGACCTTGGGGACACTTAGGCCTCAATGGCGACTAGTTCACTTTGAAGTGCCTGATTGAGTGTAAATTGATACACATTGATTTCGACTCATTCGCCGTTGTAATACCCCATCGGAGCTTACCATCAAAGTGCTACCGATTCGCCAATGGGAGAAAGTGCTCCTATTATTCAGCGTTTTATCCTTGATCTCAACAACGGTTTCAAGGGAGAAGCCTTGTTAGTACAACCCCATGTTCTCCCCAAGATAAGATGTAAAAGATACCCAAGCAACAAGCTCTTCATAGCCACCTATTCCTATGGATACATGAGAAGAAAATAACGAATTATACAGGGAAACGTCCCACGAACTTCCAGGACGTGATATTTACCCCAGACTTGCCAGATCTCGCCCCATGCATGCCCAGACATGCAATGGGCACAAGCCGATGCTTGTAGTTGACTTGCACACGCCATGTGGGCCTTTTGCATGGCTGGCATTTGTTCCCTGTTCCACCTGGACATACATTGGTGTCCTTTTCAAGGTCCAGGCTACACGATAAATTTTATAAGGTTATGGAATACGAACCTTTGGGGTCCATTTCTGATTCACACTAACTCTGATGTCCAAACATACACTAACCGAGCCACAGGAAGACTCGGCCCGAACCTAAACGCAGCACAGTTTAATCAAACAAGAATCGTACAAAGGACAAGTGACTGCATCAGAGCAGACTCCATAACGTCTTAAAGGTGTCCCTGTATTGCGTCGCTGGAATATGACTTTCTCCAGCCACCAGTTTCGAAGCTGTGTAAGTACACGCTTAGATACGCCTTCTGATCTCGGTAGGAGAATGATACCAATGATTGAAGATGGTTCATCTCGTTGATGTCTCCGTCAGGGCTGAACGTTTGTTAGCATATTTGGACGAATGATGCCATGGATGGAGACTCACTAATAAGAGAAGAGATTGTCTTTGTAGGATTGTGCCATCTCCGTCCACCCTCTTCGGGCACAGAATGTAGCGACGGCGTCTGCGACTGCCGCGTCGCCTACGCCAAATGTATGCAAGTAGACCTGGGGTGCTGGGTACGGATCGTTTGGATGGAGAGTATAATTGGCCAGTAAAGGAAGCCGTTCGCTGACTTTGGAGTTAAGTTCCAAGTAACCGCCATCCGGGAAGTGACAAGGCCCTTCAGGGATGTCAAGTAAATCCCATAGTTCTCGGAGTAGTTGCAAGCCACTGATAGTAATGGGATCTTGACGTCGATATCCCAGTGTCCACAGACCCTCCAGGTGCGGCCAGTCCACTGTCTGCTCAGCCACATAGATTTTGATCCGTGAGCGACTCGGGTCAATCAAGTCACAGGATATGAGACGGGCCGAAAGAGTCTTATCCTTGTGGGAGGTGATATAATCTTCCAGAATGGATAACGGAACAACGAGCTTTCGGTCCCAGTCCACTCTCCGAATCGAATCAAACATGAGTCGCTCAATTGGAATGCCGGTAGCAACCGATTTCAGATAAGGATACATGTACATCTTGACCTCGAATTTTCCACCTTTCAAGTCCACGCCTAGTTTGTTCTGAGTCTTAACCTGTCCCTTGTCCAGACCGTTGTCTCTAACAAACTTCGTTTCCTCTGCATCTAAAACCAGATCCTTCTTGAATTGGGCAAACCACTGGAGATCAAAATCAGAACCCAGCTTCGCGAGTTTCCCAAGACATTCCCAGATGACATGTGCATTGAAGGGGTCTTGCTCAGTCCCTGATAAAGGTCCAATGGGCTCGAATGCAAACCGCACGACCGAATTAGAGCAATTCAGGCTCAATTCATAAGGTAGACCGAATCGGCTGAGGATGCTCATCCATCGGTCTCTGCCGTTTCCCGGATAGGGGCCCAGATACGGAACCACACATTTGTGGTGGAGACAGAGATATGAGTATTGGGCATGAATGCCGTAGCCTGCATCCTTTAGGATTTTGGCATACATTGGCCCGGTACTGTGCCACCAGTCTCGCTGGTCCTCGTTTGCAAAATCTAAGATCTTGCTGAGAACCTGGAATGGTTCGAGTGCCGTGATATTGGGCGTTTCGTGCGGCATTTTTACCAACCAAAAAACCTGGGAAGAGCAGTAGTGAAGATTCAGTGTGCTTACTACAGTTTAAAAGCAATGATACAGAGATTGGCAAATTCCGGAGGAACAGGGGATACATATATATTCGGTCCATACTTCATTCCTCAAACTACCTTTGCAGACCTTGATCCGTTCACTGCTTGGCCTCCAGACACGGCAGAGACGCTCCAACAAATGAGAAGCATTCAGAAATATCTTCTCTTGGATCAGGCGTGATATGTAAGCGCTAATATATGCAATTTCGTATTTGCTATCACACGGCTTGGCTGGAAGCCTGAAGAACCAACAGAATATATAAGGGACTGTCTTAATTAAGGAAATGGTTCATCTATTGACTATTAGCCATAACCCGAGCGCAGATGAATGATAGCCAATAATCTCGTAGAGTAATTGTTGGTAGCTCATCTGGGGACGAGGTATAACTACATGCACTCAAATTTATGCAACATGCAAATGGAATGTAGTCAAGTCTAATCAGGAATCCCTGTAGTAAAACAGTCCGCAGTTGGTGCTGTTTCATAGATAATCTGGATTAGTATCGAACGATACTTCTTATCGCCGCGTAGTGGTGTCATCCTGCTGACGAATTTACAACGGTCTCTCGGATGCTCATAAATGTACATATTATATTGGACGAAGATTGCCGCCGGCCAAGATAGTGTCTCACTTGGAATGTAGGAGTAAGAAAGTATGGTCATGGGTTATCAGGCTGACAGGATATAGGGTTCATCACTCTAAGATGGCCAGCTTACTGTCCTCGCCCTCGAAATTCTAGGCCCCGGTTAGGTGCGGCTTCACGGGCAATTCTCACCCATGGATGATGCTCCTGCGAATGTTTCTAACGGAAGTTAGGCTAGCTGAAAGCTGTGGCTTTGAACATGCAAGCCGTTGGACTGAAAATGTCGATACACAAATTATGCCCTCTTCCTAATCGTGCTATGAAAACCTTGAGTACCCTTGTTTCATGTGAAAATCGACTAACTCTTGGTCTTTTAACCTGATAATCCTCGGCTCACGTTATGTATGAGAACCAGTATTACTACTAGTAGGTCGTAAATGGAAGACTGCATTCGAAGATTTTAGTCTTCGTGCGTATGAAGCATGGGACCTATAATACTTACAATAATGTCTGTGGTAGTGCATATCTGGCAGCTATGTCCACCTTAATCCTTTTCAGGGGATTCTTCGTGAATGCGTGAGTATTGAATTGTTTGTGGACGGCACTGCAACTTCGGGAACCTACAAAAGGTGAGGATTGACACTCATCATGCTAGCCAATGCTCATTTACTGATATAATCTATGTTATATGTTATCCAGATATCAGGAATATTTTCCCAATTTCTGCGGCTTGTCAGAAACCGCTTCAGCAAGTCGACACCGTCACGAGTTTTCCCTATTAAGTTAGGTTTCCCTATACTGTGATGTGAATACAAAGGCTTAATTCTATATCTTCATACATGGTCCTAATAGAGATTTGGCATCTCCAAAACCACTATTGTAGCCTGTTTGTCATATCTTATTGTAGTCATATAATGCATACTATTGGTGTGTTCTGTGTTCTGCTGGCCTCCTATACACCATATGACATAGACCATGATAGCATTGGTAGAACTCAACAACTTCGTCGTGATATTCCGAGACTATGGACTCGACTACCATATCAAAATGTCTGCATTGCACTCGTAGCAATGTTCAAACGACTTACAGAACAAATGGTGTCTTCTAGGTACGTGTTCTTGAATAGCGCCTCGAGTTCTTGTCATTTATTATGTACTCTGACTTCCTTCGGCCTCAGAAAAGAAGCGACAGTCGCACACTCTAAGTATCCAACCAAGACGACCGCACTACTGATAGGATTCAGAACGAATGCACGAATTTGGTCGACGAGCGTGCTTCAAGAGATGATGCGACGATTATCAGTGGCATCACCAGCGTACAGAAACTTGAAACCAAGAGTCATTGTAAGCAGTGACCAAAGGGCGTCGCAGCCGTCACGAAATACAAAATATATAGAAGAGGGTGAACCCAGTGGATGCGTTTGTGTCAAATCGGTTCGCACGCTCGGATTGTTGACAAAAGTGATCCTTTCCATCGGTTCGTAGCCCTCCACTACCATACAGACCCCGTCGCTGGATCTCAATAAGAAAACGATATACGACGAGTTGGATGACCGGGGAAGTTGGGAAAGTGAGAGCGTGCCGCTGGTTTAGTGATTCTTGTCCTGCGAATGGAGAAAATGGACTTCCTTAAACCTCGATTCTCGAAGCGTGCATATCGTTCGAACTTTCTCTGAGTGATTGTACCAGGGGGCATCGTGGGATAAAGTCACCAGAACTTAAGCTTGTCTATGCAGAGTACATGGCTAAATCACTCTTGGTTTGCCTGGTAGTCATAGCACATCAATCAACCCGGATCATAATGGCCATCTCCATCGAGTTCCCTGACACGTAAGCCGCCGAAGCCAATGGCAAAAACATCAAATCAATCAACTAATAGGACTATGAGAAGGTAACAAATAATTCCCCGAGGTAGAAAACTCACATGATTAGCAATGAAAGTCCAAGTTTATAGATAAACCATCGATTCTGTAGTAAAAAATGCATAAACCAGAGTGAATAGAAGGAATGATCATAGTACGGCGGATTGCGGATCGTACAACTTTGCAACAGGCGGTGTAGTAAACCCTTGACCAGAAACAACGTCCACCAGAACGATTTGTGATGTCTTTCCATCACCCACTCGTATAGCTTTTTTTATCTTCAGGTGTAAAGCACAAGAGCCTACCGGGCCAGATAAAAGGTTCTTGGCTAGGCAGCGTTTTAAGACATCGGTGTTCTGTCTCTGGAGAGCTTCATCCGGACTAAGCATGAAGGTCTTGATCTGGGGTTTAAGTGGAAAGTATTCGAGAACAGAAAGTTCAAAACCCTCGACATACAGAAGATTCGATTTGGGTATATCATTCAATGTATTATATTCCAAAGAAAGAGTCATTTCCCCTCGTCGCAGAGCGGCACAGTGGGAAACGAATGGCGGTGCCTCGACCTTAAAACTGGGGCCCAAGATTTAAACCATGCATGTATATACTCTGCTCCCTTGTTCGCAGGTATACGCAGTAGCGTGCCAGTGGTCACTGGATCAGAAATCAGTGGGGCGAAAAGGGAAGCTCTGACCGACCCTAACGGTCCTGGAGATTGCTTAACCCATAATTATAATTTTTTCAGGGCAAGAGAGCTGACCAGATCTTATTTCAGTGATAACTTCCGTTCATCGATGCTGTGCTTTGTGGCAATCGTAGTTGTCCAGGACCAACCTTCCGTGAGGAGAAGAAAAATTGAAGGAAAGAAAACTATTAACCTTGGTGAGTAAGGCCATTACATGGCGGGTAATAACCTGCAGGTCTATATCTATTGTAACAACTTGGTTGTCTGATTGATTGCCTGAACTCTCTATCTACAGCTGGACTTCATATGAATATTTGATACCGAGGTATTCAGAGAACTCAGTCATATTATCCAGAACCCGTGGCAGAATTGTCTCTAACACTATTTACTGCCTATGTCATGAGGGCTAGTGCTGTTGAACGATACAAAGCAGCTTCAGCTACTTAATTCTTTATCTTCTATCAGTCATTGTTGATTTCTGATAGTAGGTTTCTTGTATCTTATTAGCTATAGAGAGTATCATTTATCATGAGCAGCGACTCGTTCCCATTTAATTGATAATGTCCGGATATTTGAGGATATGCGTGGTGTGTCCCGCCAGCTGGGCGCTGAGATGCCCCAACTCCTCTACTATAACCTGTCAACCGCTTTGTCTGAGTCCAGTAGTAGTAGGAAGTGTGTACCGAGCTTGTCTATAAGTCCACTATTCAACCCCGTCCCAATCCTCCACATATATAGTATAGTATAAATACACACTCAACAAACTCAAATTTGTATCTCAACAATAGGTCCCTCATATACATTCCTCGCCCTTAGCACATAATACACAAGACTCAAAATAATAACCCCCACGGTACCAACTACACTAAAATTCATCGTATCAACCGTGACCGTATGCTGCGGTGGCCAGAAGCTAAAGAAGACAGCGATCGTCATATAGATAAGCGCAAAGGTATTGACCAGGATACCCCAGATCCCGGGTAGATGGAAGGGGCCCCAGACGAGCTTTGCGCCGGCCGTGTTGACGATGGCGTCGTCGCTGCTTTTGGAGCTGCCGATGCCGCCTGTACAGCGTCGGTATAGGAGGAGACTGGCGACGATCATGTAGGAGAGGTAGAGACCGGAGATGGACATGGAGACGAGGTCGTTAAAGGCGACTGAGGAGCCGATGTTGATTAGGGCTAGTAGGCAGGCGACGATTGTGGTGAGGCCGACGGAGTAGATTGGGATGGCGGATTCGGGGGTCACCTAGATGTATGTCAGTGATTGATTTTTGCGTAGGAGGAGGGGAGCTTGGAGGCAGAAAGATGCAGGGGATACATACCCTGCTCCATAAGCGCCAGCCAGGAATTCCGCGGTCTCTCGCAAAAGACCAGAATTGCCGTGATGTTGAGGCCAACATGCCGACCGATGTGCATATTCCCATAGTCGTAATGATAGCGCCCATTGTTGCTGTGCCAGCCACAGAGTGCGTTGCTTGGAGGAAAATCGCCATGAATGGATAACCAGTAGGAGATACCAGGGCTGCCTCGATATCTCCCAGGCAGAACAACATGGCGATCAACATACTGAAACCTAATGTTCCGTTGATGAGAACACTAAGCATGATGGAGCGTGGGACAGCAACCGGGGCGTTGGTGATTTCTTCGGACATCTGCAGATAAGAGTCAGCATCCTCTCTAATTGGCAGTTGAAACTAAAAATCATACATGAACAGCAGCGTCACCACCTGCGAATGCAAACACGCAACCAACTAGACCGATGAAAAATGACAAGCCCTGTGTGGGCCATTCGCCCAGGTTCAGGAAGTGGGTGAAGACCTCCTGCGCACTCGAGTGATCCGCCATATATGTCAACGGGATAAGAATGGCGAAAAAGCCGAGAATATGGAGGATAAGAATCAGGCCCTCGAAACGGGGCAGCAGGTTTCCTCCCACACTGTTAATACCCACGGAGAAAACAGCGACGGCCCAAAAAAGGAGAGTCCCATGCCAATTCTTAGGCTCATAACTAGAGTTTGTGAGGACGATAAGACCTTGTATGAGGGTTCCAGAAAGAAAGCACGATGTTGCAAACGTTGCTTGCCATCCGATGACAGTGAGCCAGCCTAAGTCGCAGCGTAAGTGTAGGAACGAATAGTTTTCTCGCAGGTCTGATGAAATGCTCACCTGTTAGGTAGCTGAAGAGCTTCATTGCGGACGGAGGTGCCAGCATAGAACACCAATGATACTGGCCGCCGGATGTTGGAGCCCTAGAAAAATGTCATTATAGAATCCACTGCACCACAATAGGACTGTTTCATACATTGATGCCAGCTCTGATAAAACTACAAAGGTCGCTGCAACACCGGCCCAAACAAAGATGAAACCATACACGGCTCCTGCTGGACCTCCACTGGAACCACTTCTATTAACATTTCACGGAACAAATGGATAGCGGGGTTGACTCCATACTTTTGAAACGCCTGCAAGAATAGTCTGCTCGTGTATCAGTAAGATTGAACATGCCCAATATTCCAATCGATCGATGTAAAGTACATACACGACAATGCCTTCCCACGTGATGAGGATGGTGCAGCTAAAACCCAGCATTGACATTAAGCCGAAATTTCGCTAATGATGATAAGCGAGGGTCAAAAAGCATAGACAATTGTATAGCAGGGGTACCTTCAAGACAGGGCGTTTGCCCAAGCGGATCAAATTGACATCATCAGTCTCTTTACTCGAGGAGCGGCCTTCTACCTCGTGCGAAGTGGCAGGCGCCATTTGCTTGAGCTCATGGGAGGCCATGGTGAAGCAAATGGCTCCGGAAAGAATGTGAGCGAGGAGCCTTGAGGGGTAAATCTGTCAAAACAGTCGGTCTAGATATCAAAAACCCAGACTCTTAACATTTAAGAAAAAGAAAAGAAAGTGCGGGTATCTGGCCATGTTTAGGAAGGGATGTGGAATGTTTAATCGCAATCCCTGTATTATGCAAGTTACCCGGCAATTACTTGATAGTGAGCTGCAAGACAAATGAAAATACTTAGTCTAAGAACTAGTTCGACACTTCTCGTATAACAATTTCTGTTGTATAGGGGGGCAATTAATATCAGACCTCTTTATAATCCCTGGCTGCCAGTGGCTATAACAGGTTATTTTAATTTGTCGATGAATCGACCCTTGTCGGGGCTAGCCCTAAGATGCCTGGCGATGTCTCTCAATCGTAGCATCCTCGGAGGGTTTCGCAAGCCAGTTGCCTCCCCGAACACTACCTCAGACGGACACAGGCCTATGTTGAACACGTATTAAAGTCTAATAGGACTAAACTGCTGTTCTGGCATATGAGGGTGTATATCACTCGTGGTTAATCCCTGCGGCCCCACAACGGACAATTCGCGATCAACCCAAACGGCACGTCGGTTGCACCGCTAAAATCCTGATGACGCCCTAAGATGTTTAGTTGGCTGAGCTAGATTCGAGAATGCCAAGCACTCCCACTCGGCTCCCATCGGTGGAATTAGTATGCATCCTAATATAAGTGGAAAACTTTGCGGGACTGGCCCTGGATCTAGAATCTTACGACTCTTGTCATTGGGCTAAACCTAAGTTTAGAAGTGAAATAGTGTATGGAGTGGAAAGACATTAATATAATATTCATATCTTCCAACATTTACTCCGTACCGTAACATTAAAAGAGACCTAAAGAGTGCGACCGCGTCACTTGGAATTCTCGGCGAAACTACGCCGTACCTCGGTCACAGTCCAAGTCCTAATTTCATGAATAATAGGCGCCTGGCTCGACTGACTTTCCCCATCCCAGCCCAGCGATGGCGTCGAGATAGTTACAGTAGCCTGGTGGGTATCCTGCATGGGTAGGGGGACAAGCTCATGCGTGTCACTGCGAACTGTGCCTCTTCGACTCCGGGCACGCGAAGCGGAGTATGAGCCGTATCCCTTTTGTGAGTGACCGTAGCTTGTCATTCCACCAAGGCGCATCCCCGTTGAGCGCAGACTGTCGAGGAACGGTTTGAACTGGGGCGAACAGGCCGTGACAATGCTTAGAGACTGGACTAGCTGTGTGGATATCGCCACGGGCCAAGTCTCATGGGATGGATCGGGTGAATCGATAGTTTTACTAGCATAGACAAGTTGACAGATAATCATAATAATGACCCTGCGCATCAAGTCAGTAGAGGCTAAAGCGACGGAAGCTACCGGAATACGAACGCGACCCGAAGCAGAAACACCCCGGCCAAGACGGCCTTTTTCTTCATATGCGTCTGGATGCGTACAATTACTAGCATCGCCTGCACCATCATACCACATTCTGACAAGATATTCGTGGTGCCAAGGTAATCCCACCAGGCATTCTATTGACACCATCAGTCATTTATTCGAACTCAGAAATGGATATCACCCACAATGTTAAAACATTTCCCATGCAAATAGTCCCAAGTTCGAGGCGGCTTGCACTGGAAAGCTGACGTTATGATGCCAATCACCCCCCAAACAAGAGTAAACATTTTCAAGCCAACCGCGATGCGATGGTCTGTAGACGCAGGTGTCAAGTTATCGATAAAGCTGATGAGAGCAAGTTTAGAGAAACACATGCTCAGGATGAAGAGGATATTTGCTGAGTATTGCGACTATTCGTTCTGAGCACAGTAGTCGTCGGGAATGCGTGAAATACCCACCTTCATCATTTCTTCAATGTGGGAACTACTCAAGCTGTCATAATGCTCCCCGTACCCGTTGGCAGTCGCCATCGATACGGCGATGGACTGTGCAGCGCACAACACCTAGTAGGAATCAGCATCTGTATACCATGGATCTCAAGTCAGATGATACCAATGAAGCGATACTGAAGTAATCATCTTCAGTGAACTTGCGAAAGATCCAATATTTGGTTCCCAGTCGAATGATGACGCTCAAAATTGCCGTCACCAGTAGAAACCAAGTCAAGACGTTGACAGCTGGAGTCCAGCTGTCCGGCGAAAACTGGGCCATTGCACACAAAGTGATAAGGGCGAGGCTGGGGTCACCATGCGGAATGCAGATGTAGGCTTATTTGGACTATTCCTCGTGTTTCCGTACATGACAGGCAAACAGCAAAGAAGTCAAAATCATTATTATTACGAAATGACTAGGTCTAGCCACCCAGCAGAATCTTCCCATTAGCAGTTGTTAGAAAGGAAGATCATAAGCCGCGTGCCGGCGGTGATCTACTGTGACTCTAGAGCATACTAGAACCGTTCGTCAAGGGTGAGAAATTAAACGACCGATAGAAATTAATATTAATTTGAGAGTAATATAATTCGAAGGGGCCAAGGCGATCAAAGAACACAAAGCTATTCCGTATTCGCTCCCAGCCCGGTCTGGATTATTGGACTGCGTATTTCACTCGTTAGCACCTGAGACGGTTTGAGATGGTGAAACCCAACATGGCCTGATGGACCCACGTTATACTGAACCCCAAATATAGCTCTTGAGCTACTTGATTTCTTCGATTCGCCTCGTGATCGCACATTAATCTGGTCCATGGGGACAGTTGTATGCCGAAGAAGTGGATCTCCATGCATTCAGTTGGGCCATGGCATCGGGGAAAGGAGAAAAGTACGGTCCGCATGATTCAAGTTGTTGAGCTTAAAGAGGCCAGCATGAAGTGAAGAGGATGGCAACTCAACGTAAACTAAGACAAATGAAAGATTTATCACCCACTGTGGTCGCGGTTTGGGCGGATCTTTTCCCCACTACTATACGCTCTAACCCCGATTCCTGAAACCATGTCTAGTTCTTAAGACTACAGGAGAAAGCAACAGGGTGCGTCAACACCAACATATAACGATCTCATGCCCAAATCTCTCAGGATCAGCGTGAGGATTTCTCAACTCGACGCGGGCTTGGAGCGCGGGGCTACGATGAGTCTGAGCCGACTATAGTAGCACTGCTATAACTTCGGTGAAACCTTTTCGTTTATTAGATGCTATTACGATCATCTTCGCAGATCTGTGATCTACGTTTTAACATTACCCTGGCGTCAGGGTTTCAAGGTACTCTGTCATGTGGGAAGAAAGGGCTTTAAAAAAGATCACTGTTGCATTAAATAATCTATCAGCTCGAATTGCTATCAAAATTTCATAAAGTCAGGTTCCCTTCGCTCAAGTGATATCTGGATTTCAATATGCTTCAGGTGCTCGATCTCACAAGTCATGATCAAAATATCGCTCACATTGCTCTTTGATCCACTGTGACCGTTTTCGGAAATCAGATGGGAGTTTGACACCATCTTCACAGATGTAGGCATCTATCAATGTTGGAGGGACCCATTCGAAGTAAACGTTCGGTACGTTTACTGACACTTGTCGACTCTTCTTTTGGATCTTTTGTTCAATGACGCCGAGTCCCTTTACGGTCTCGCTCTGCTGCCAGGCGTCTAAAACCTCCGAGGACTCATTGTTCTCCATGGTATGTGCTTCTGTGTCACAGCTCTGCATAGCTACTTTATCGAGCTCACTCACAACGATAATATCTGCCGAAGGGGAAACATGCCGCACGCTTAGAGCTGCCGGCAAAGATCCGGTTTTGTTACTAACTGACCCATCAGCTGCAATGCGGTCTGCTGCAAGCAGAAGAAAATCGACACCTTGAGCTGCGAAGGCGACCGAAGCGTCGGTAAAAATAGATACGTCGACTTTGGGGCTGTTAGGTTCGTTCTCAAGATATTCCAGAATTGAAGATGCTAGTGAAACACCTTCGAATAGAGGGCGTGATTCCAAGACGCAGATTTCGATTGACTGAGCGCCGGAGATCCGTACCAGCTGTGCGATGCATTCACGAATGGTATGACTCGCAGATAGTGTTAAGATTTTCAAGTGCTTAGGTATAGAACCAGTTCGGCTAATTTTAGACATCGCGTATGATCCGAAATTGTAGCTAAGGCGAAGCTTATAAGATCGTATCTTTTTCTGTATCCGGTCGAAGAGTTCAGAGATGTGCAGCTTGTCGCAAGTTTCCTCGGGACCCATAGTCAATAGAAACGTCTCGATCTCAGTCAATGTCATCAGCAGAAAGCTGAGAATGGCCGCGTCCATACTTTGACGCCCGTTTTTCCAGAGATGCCAGGCCGTTATCCTGGCTTTCTGCCACCATGTGCCACCGAGAGTGATGGGGTCGTCAAGGTTGACCAGGACCGCCCGAAGGATGTTCACTGAAACAGCAGCTAATTTCCGTGCGCCACTTTCATGATCGTGTTGAAGCTGCTTCAGGCCACTCGCCAACATCTTTCCCGGCGTTGGGCCAAGATCGATCTCAAACCAAATTTTTCGCAAGCCCTGTCCGTGGTAATGGCTGTCCATCAAGTCGTACGGATTCGGGTCGCGGTTATCCCATTCACAAATACTTTGATCAAGACGTAACTTATCTACCTCGGTGCTGAGCCCTGACAAGGTATTGAGATGGAATGCGAACGGATAAAAGAGGCATTTCTGACCGATAGATGAAGTCGCCGAAAAAAAGCTCTTTCCATATCGAAGGACAGACAATGAGGATGGTGGTATGCTTGTCTGTTTTCTGATCGTCTTCCAGGCGGTGTCCAGAGGACTCGAACTGTTATCTTCTATTACCCCTAGAAGGGGCTCTAGAGGGCCACTATGGCAGTTAGCAATCGGAACTACTATTATAGCACTTGGAGTATAAAGAGTTGTGGGGCGAACCATGGCAATGCAACCCTATCACTTTTCCGAACCTGAGCACTATTTGCCTTTGGACTCTTTGGCAGTTCTTGTTCGATATTGGCGCCTCGAACGATATAACATAGAACTGCCCGATGATATGGTGGTTCTTGTCGCAGGTGGTCTTGGATTTGTACAGACTTTAACTGTGAAGGCTGTTGCGTGGCCGTTTCGTGCTCAAATGATGTGAAGATTGCCATCGGGAAAGTCGCAATGATTTCGACAAAAACACACTGTAGGGTCGAGACAGCGGACCCTTGAGTAGTGTATAAGAAAATGTAGAAATAGCATTTTCACCGACAATTCACAAACACGTCATGTAATTGGGCAGGAAACCTTGATAGGCGCGCAGACAGTCGAATAGTACTGTTGCTAGGTACCGTATCCTGAAGCTGGCGGAAGCTGACTGGTCTGCCATGACGAAGCGGGCTCCACGCTTCAGCTCAGCCTGGATTAAATCTCGATTCTTGCAGATCAAACTTAGCTGTGGGGTGACCTGTCTTACTCGGCTGAAATGAGGTGGTCAAGAGTGTTGTGGCAAGCGTTCAGAATTCGTCGAGCCGTGCATCATGAAATCTGAAAACCCATGAACAGTTCCCTGGAGGATGATATGAATATGTTTGAATCAGGAGGATTAGAAATATCCCGGTAGTTGTGACGGTACTTTGTCGAGCTGACTCGAACACCAGTTCTTTAGCTGGGTCAGATCTCAGCGCTAAGCCATCTCGGGCCAGGCGAGGGCTGATCCACTCTAAGAGGAGTTAGCATATGTTGATCCATTCTATAATGAGATTGTGATTTCAGGCGGGAAACTTGTTGTCCCCAGGGCTAAATCCTTATGAAAGCATAGACACAGCACAGTTACTCGCAGTGATGATCATGCAGATTTGTCGCCCAACGTGGCCTTATTGATTACCCAGGAGAACAGTACACAATAGTTCTATTAAGTGCACTGCAGTCTGTGACTCGGGAAATATGATTAACACCCATTGGCATTGAATACCGCGAATATATCATTTCCATCGCAGTGTTGAAAATTGGCAACATGCCCATAGTGGGGGAGGCATTCAGTTCGTTCTGACACTTTCAGCAGGTAAACCCTTTTCGACCCCAGTTCGAACGTAAGAGAAGACATTCGATCAAAACGTGGTAGAGACCCTTCTCCACTACATTATACTATACTAAAGCAGTGGTACCGTGAGCTTCCAGTTCAGGTATGTGGGTCGTCGTTTTAAAATTCCATTGTTGTTTAAGCATTGATGGGCACGTTTGAAAAGTAACCCTTGGTCCTAAACCCGACAAAAGCTTGGACTGGAGTGCGTATTTTATGTACTTAATGTGATTCAGTACAATATGAGGTTACAAACTCGAATTTCGTACTCAATCTGTTCCCTCCTATCGATTAATATAATAGTTGTCAAATCTAAAGGACTATCCACTAGTAGCGGCCGTTTAAATCAAGAAGTAAGAGGTCATTGTGTGTACTGTACAATTATTTAATGGATGCGGGGAAATGTGGGGTATTTTCATTGTTTGGTCGATTAGGATTCTCCTTGTGTCCCACCTCTTGTCATTCATGTTACTTTCCACTTTCCTTGACCTCGAGTCAAGAATCAGCAAACATGCTGATGTTACCCCAAGGTTGTCATTGCGTTCCATTTCGTGGGGAGAGATCCTCTCCTATGGAGGTTATCCGATATTCGACCGAGATGGACAGGGTTAGCATGGTTACCCTCGTGCTACCCCAGGACCCCATATTCTTGTTCTTATCCGGATTCCTGGTTTGCTTCTTGTTCCGGTCTTCCCGAGTCCATGTAATATTCGACTTACTTCCAATTTCCGATCATCCCGCTTGGGTTGACCGTGATGCAGTTGATGTGAGCAGTCATACAATAGTGCGCCACTTATATCCGTATTGGGCCAACGTGGAAATGTAACCGATGCATTTCCCGCAGGCCAAAGGCCCCTTCCTTGTCATTATAAATAATCACTCTCTGCTCACTTTGGACCCTGGACCCTTGCTGCATCCACTCAACCTTCAACGCCAACCTGACCCCGAATCCGATGTTGGGTTCTCTCCTACTTCTTGCCCCCTTGGCGGGAGCTGCCGTGATTGGGTCACGAGCGGACACCCAGCAGTGCCCTGGATACAAGGCATCCAATGTCCAGGAAAATGATCGGTCTTTGACGGCCGACTTGACCCTCGCAGGAAAACCCTGCAACACCTATGGCACCGATCTGCATAACCTCAAGCTTCTGGTAGAATACCAAACTGGTAGGAGCACTGCTCTTTTGCTTTTTGGAAAAATCGATTACTAAACATCAGGTTAGATGAGCGTCTTCATGTTAAGATATATGACGCCGAAGAACGTGTATACCAGGTACCTGAAAAGGTGACCCCTCGAGTAGACAGTGGCGATGGTTCTAGTAAAGACTCCGCACTTAAATTTGAATACGAGGAAGAGCCCTTTTCGTTTACCGTGAAAAGAGATGATGAAGTATTGTTCGACAGCTCTGCGGAGAACCTTATCTTTCAGTCACAATATCTGAAGCTTCGTACCTGGCTCCCGGAGAACCCATATTTGTATGGTCTAGGAGAGCATACCGACCCCTTACGCCTTTCTACTACCAACTACACACGTACCTTCTGGAATCGTGACGCCTATGGTACTTCTGCAAATAGCAATTTGTATGGCACTCATCCTGTGTACTACGACCATCGCGGTGAATCCGGAACTCACGGTGTTTTCTTGCTGAACTCCAATGGAATGGACGTTTTCATTGACAAGACGGCAGACGGCAAGCAATACCTTGAGTATAACGCTCTGGGTGGCATTTTTGACTTTTACTTCTTCACTGGCTCGAATCCAAAAGAGGCCAGTATAGAGTATTCTAAGATCGTCGGCCTTCCTGCTATGCAGAGTTACTGGACTTTTGGAGTATGCCATACCCTCTCCGCACACTTGATCTATGATATTGTCAAGTATCTAGTGCATTGACTAACCTGTGAGTAATAGTTGCATCAATGCCGATACGGCTACCGTGATGTCTATCAGGTTGCGGAAGTAGTCTATAACTATACCAAGGCTGGCATCCCCCTAGAGACTATGTGGACAGACATCGACTACATGGACCGAAGGAGAGTTTTCTCTCTTGACCCAGACCGCTTCCCCTTGGAAAAGATGCGTGAGCTGGTCGGTTACCTCCATGACCACGACCAGCATTACATTGTTATGGTTGACCCTGCTGTTAGTGTGAGCGGTAAGTAACTATCCCCCTCTTCTGCGAAAGACATTAATTACTTATTCCGTTTCAGACAACGGGGCCTTTAACAGGGGACTCGAGCAGGACGTCTTCCTCAAGACTCAAAATGGCAGTTTATACAAAGGTATGAAATCACGACCACCCAAGATGAATAAAACGTGCTGAGACAGGATTAGGTGCCGTGTGGCCTGGTGTGACTGCTTATCCAGATTGGTTTCACCCTGACATTCAAGACTACTGGAACTCTGAATTCAGTACCTTCTTCAACGCGGAGACCGGTGTCGACATTGACGGCCTGTGGATCGACATGAACGAGGCCTCGAATTTCTGTCCAGATCCCTGTACTGATCCAGAAAGATATTCCTCCGAGAACAATCTTCCACCTGCGCCACCACCCGTCCGGTCAAGCAGCCCTCGTCCCTTGCCTGGCTTTCCTGCTGATTTCCAGCCTTCCTCTGCCAGCCGATCTCAGAAGAGAATCGTCAAGGCAAAGGTCGGACTTGAGGGCCGCGATCTACTCAATCCACCTTACAAGATCCGGAACGAGGCCGGGTCCCTTAGCAACAAGACCATCAACACTGGTATCGTTCACGCTGGAGAGGGATATGCAGAATATGATACGCACAATTTATATGGAACAAGTGAGAGTATATGAGACCCCGAGGGCCTGTCCGCTGGGCTAATCTATCTCAGTGATGAGCTCCAGTTCTCGTGAAGCTATGCAGTATCGTCGCCCTGAGGTGAGGCCTCTGGTTATTACCCGCAGCACTTACGCGGGTGCAGGACGAGACGTTGGACATTGGTATGCTCAGTACATCCGAGGCGAGAGCTATAGCTAACATACAACAGGCTCGGTGACAATTTCAGCAAGTGGGAACATTACCGGATCAGCATCGCTGAGGGGCTTGCTTTTGCATCAATGTTCCAGGTCCCTATGGTTGGGGCTGACGTCTGTGGGTTCGCTGGTAACACGACTGAGGAGCTTTGCGCTCGCTGGGCCTCCTTGGGAGCATTCTTTACTTTCTACCGCAACCATAATGAGATCGGCAACATTGGACAGGAATTCTACGTCTGGCCCACAGTAGCGGAATCCGCTCGCAAGGCTATTGACATCCGATACCGGCTTCTCGATTACATTTACACCTCGTTCTACAAGCAGTCGCAGACCGGCGAGCCATTCTTGCAGCCAGTATTCTACTTGTACCCTGAAGACGAGAATACCTTCTCTATCGACTTGCAGTTCTTCTACGGTGACGCCATTCTCGTCAGCCCAGTCCCCGATAAGGGCCTTACTTCGGTCGATGCATACTTCCCCGATGACATATTCTACGACTGGTACACAGGCACACCCGTTCGTGGCCATGGCGCAAATATCACTCTCAGCAACATCGACATCACCCACATTCCCCTACACATCCGTGGAGGCAGCATTATCCCCATCCGGTCTTCAAGTGCCATGACCACGACTGAGCTTCGCGAGAAGAGCTTCCAGCTCATCATCGCGCCGGGACTGGACGGCACTGCGTCTGGCAGCCTGTACTTGGATGACGGAGACTCCTTGGAGCAAAAGGCCACGCTGGAAGTCGAATTCGAGTACCGCAAAGGTGTGCTTCATATTGACGGAAAGTTTGAGCTTCACGCCAGCTTGGTAGAGTCGGTTACTTTACTGGGACAGGGCAAGGGTGGATCCCGGGCTCGCCGTGAGGATGGTACCAAGAAGACCATTCAGACAAACCTGGAGCTTTCGAAGCCCACGGAGATCAAGTTGGAATAAGTATGATCACATCTGTACCGTGTCGAGATGGTAATGGGGTTGTCTAGTCTTACATAGAGACAAATATTCTACAATAATGAACTTCGTGTGAGCCATACACTCGCCATCCTCATTCCAGGACAATCTTTAATTAAAAGCCACACCAAATACCTACACTTCGCACCTAACATGCCAAAGAAGAAGAAGAGTAGAGAGAGGAGGCGAGAAGCCAGAGCAAATACCAAATAATATACAAACACACCAAGTTCTCTTTCTTAGAATAAATACCTCTCCACAAACCCCATATCGCATCCACAAACAAGGATGGTTAGAGGAACGTGTGAGTTGGAATGATTATTCCTTTGGTTTGGGGGATTGTTCATTGTTGCTTGTCGGTCTGGTAATTTAGAGATTGGGGATAGGGTTGGGCTCTTGAGAACTAAGATACTAAATGTACTACGACACATTTTCAACCGAAACTACTTAATATCTTCATTGGTCTCTTGGATGTAGATATCTATATTTGTACTTGTAATCGTCTCAATCTTAAGTGCAATCTCAACGACACAAGTCGGCTAAATACCAAATTAGGGCTTTAGAAGTAAAGGCCAAGAGAAGGTATATGAACCTCCGAGATCTTTACGTGGATATACTAGGAGCAATTGCAAGTATAGTAGCGTCCGACGTTCCTGTGGATCTTGGTCTTCTTTCGATAAAGGATAAAGATTGATTGAATATGAACAGCTTATTTATTTTTGGATATGCAGGGAGCTAAGTATATAAATTTCCTCATACAATTTCTGTCCGTGCTAGGATATCGCCCTACTACACGATATTATATATACTGAGTCGGCTGTAGCCTTTTATGATTATCTTCTGTGAATAAGTATTTCAACAACCTCCATACAGTATTCCCATACCTGTCTGATCTACTAGTTACTCATGCGACTTGTGTGGTTGTTCAAGGCATGGATGGGATCTTCAACGTACAAGCGATTGTATCCCAGCCTGTGTCTTCCAACCAATCATTTCACTATTCCGGGGCCACGCGGAGATTAAACCACACATATTAGCTAGACGGGATGTGGTAAGTGAATGCCAGGCAGCGAAAGGATATTATGGTAAGCCAAGAGCCATTGAAACCCTAGTGTGATATATGATCGGATTGAGGATATTCGTTCCCCCGTATTTGCCATGCTAGGGGTATGCTCGGCTATGAGTACTAGTAAGTGTGCCAGAACTAGCGAGTGGATGACCAAGTACGTATTCTCGGATAAAGTGAGTGGCACTGGGTGCACATCTATACAGTATGCAGTGATGCCTTCGGAGTAAAACTCCGTTCATGCAAATTTAGCGTGAATCGTCGCCCGTCCCCACACTCCTTCAGCCGACGTTTTAGTCCAGCCTATCGAACCACGTCGGAACCTGTCCGAGACGTAGTATCCAACGTCATTTACAGTTTGAATTGTGAAATTGTCCATTATCATGAATATTGTAGCGTAAAAGATTAGTCTAATGGTTGGTAATAGTCGTAACTCGTTAACACTGAAGTTGCCTCGAAGCCGTGTACCTTCACTCAGTCCATAGTTTGCGCGTCCAACAACTCTTCGGCATTCCGACGAAACACCCGCTCGGTCAACACGGGATCGTTCCCGCATACCCGTAGACACAGTTCCGTGAACGGGGCGATATCGGTCCCCCAAAATCGCGTATGCGGCCAATCCGTTGCGAAAAGCACGCGGTTTGGGGCCTGTCGGAGGAGTTCCCGGGCCATCATCTCGATGTCTCGCATTTCATGATCCTTGCTGAGCCGGTAGGGTGCGGAGATTTTCACATATGTGTTCCCCGCTCGAAGGAGGGATACTAGGGATGAAAACCCGGGCAGTGAATAGGGGTCGAACGAGGCTCCATCTGTCCAGTTCATAGATCGTAGGTCCGGGCCACCAAAGTGGTCGATGCAGAGTTTGACACCAAGCTGGGGGACAATAGGCTCGAGTAGTGGGATCATTTCGAGGGGGACGTAGACTTGAATAGCCCAGCCGAAAGGACGGACAATCTCCGCGTGTTGTAATAGCGTCTGTGCCAGCTCATCCTGGTCCATCACTTTCCCTACTGACCTCAAGTTCACACGTACTCCACGCACGCCCAGTGAATGCCATCTGGATAATGTATGGGTATCTGTATTTATCGGATCAATCACCACCACCCCTCGCCCGCGAGAGGGACCGATACGCCTGAGTGCTTCGAGAAGACAGGAATTATCATATCCGTATATCGATGGTTGAACAAGGACGATATTCTCGATTCCTAGTGAGGACTCAAACGCTAGAGCCTCCTCGATAGTATGTGTCGAGGGTTGATACACTGCACTTGCATCAACCGGAAAGCGATGCGGCTCAACGACATGCATATGTGTATCCCATGCTTTGGCAGGAAGCCTCTGCCTTAACGGGAGAGCATGTACAGGTTTCTGTTCATCCCTGCTGAAAGTGAACAGCTCCCCCTTTTGGAAGGTAGTTAAGGAGGCACGAGGGCCAAGGACGTCAGGTCGAGGCTGGACAGACGTAAGCATGTTGAACAGAGAACGGCAGGGTATTATCCAGAGGCGAGAGGACGAAGAAGTGTCGTGCAACGATGACAAGGATAAGAGTATCACCGATAGTATATAGTGATCTAAAACGGCGAATAGTCGGGACTCAACTCACTAAGATAGTTGGGGGTATTCTCCCGACTGCCCTCTTTGATAGACAAGTCCGTAGGGATATCATATTTGATTCCGAGCCCGCCAAGTTATAATAACAGGTTTACAGCAGCGGATTTAGTCTCGCCAGATTCCCGTTTGCTTTACCGGAAGCAAGGCAGGAAGAGAGGGAAAAAAAAATTAAAAAAGGGACGAATCAGTCAGTGACCCACAGGGGAGGTGGCTATCTACTCTCCTTGAAGCCTTAAGTAAGGCATGCTGACAACGGAGGTTGTCCGTGAGGGAGTTCAGCAGACTGCGGATACCATCAGATATACTCTTTCCCGGGGGCTTAGAATGATCCGATCTGACCGGAAGTTATACGGGCGAGTGGACCAATGGTAGAGTGGTATCTGAGGTGTCACTGGTGATTACTGTAGGAAAAACAATCATCCCTTCCATAGATGGCGTACTCCGTATATGGTGTAGAGATCCCAGCAGCAGTAAGGGTCTCTCAGTCCCAAGTCCTTTCACGTACTAAGCGAAGGGAGAGTGGATTAACATGGGCGGAGACAGCCGACAACGACCACGCCCTGAACCGTGCCAAGTTGGAAGGGAGTCCACACGTTCTTCTCAAAGCTCCAAATGCCGCATTTCCCGAGTGACAGATGGCTGGATACAGTAATTTCTCTGCCTTTTCTGCACGGCGTAACCTAGACCAGCATGACTCAATGAATCTGCGAAGATCTTCATGTCATTACACAAGTGAGGAGTAAAGGTTTAGATTGAAGGAGGAGGAGAAGCATGGCGACAGAGCGGAAGTTGACCGAGGCGGAGGGGGGCGTGACTAGGAAGCCCTCTTTTAAAACTCTTCGCCGTCCAGTTTGCCCCCATCGCGCCGAAAGAGTACCCGACCTCGTTTATACTGCCGCCCCCGATAATAATAATAATAATATATCGAAGGATCGCTTAGCTGTTGTCATCGTCTGATTTCCCCGGATTTTTCGATTTCGGCAGAATCGAACAAATCACATTCCATCCTTTAATCCTCTCGCCGTCCAATCGCCGTCATGGTAGACTGGTCCCGGTGGAAGACCCACCCCTATTATGCTCTTGTTATCTTCATTATTGCTTGTGGGAGTATCCCCAAAGGTGAGATATAGCATGATCCTGGTCTATATAACATCTATCTTCATTGTAATTCTGACCGGGCGTGCATCTTGCAGGTTATGACGAAGGTGGCTTCAGCGCTAGCGTGAAATTGGAATCTTTCAAAGAAGACTTCAACCTCATTTCATCCAATTGGACCCACGATGAGACAGGGCTTGCCAACCGCAGTGCCAATATCACCTCTTTCAATGTCTTGGGTGCTGCCTTCGGTGCACTCTTCGCCCTGGACCTGAATGATCGATTCGGCAGATTAAACTCATGGCGCTTGGCTTGTCTGGTATGGGCGTCGGGCCTGTTCATCCAGGTCTTCTCTTCGGGCATATATGGCCTCTTGCTGTTCGCGAGAATCTGGAGCGGTTTGGGAGCTGGAGCTCTGACCGTGACGACACCGCTATATTTGTCTGAAATCGGTACGTGGCGCATTTGGGACTGAGACATCCTGGAGCTGCATTGCTAATGCTTATTAGCCCCCGCACGAACTAGAGGACTTGTGGTTAGCTGCTACATGGTCATCTTGTTGGCCGTTTTAGCTATGGGTAAGTCTAGGGATATTATCAATGGAACCAACAAAGCTTAGATTGTGGAGGCTAATCTCAGCGATCGTGGAAATTAGGTTTCTTTATTAATTACGGCGCCAACCAACACATGGCCCCAACCCGGACACAGTACCGGCTGGTACAAGCTATCCCCCTAATCCCAGTCGGACTCGCCATGATGGCCTCCTACATTGTCCCAGAAACGCCCCGCTACCTAGTCTCCAAACAAAAACATGACGAAGGCCGCGCAGTACTCGCCCGCCTCCGCGGCAAAGACATCAACGACCCGGAACTTGAAGCCGAATTCGTCCTAATCGACTCACAAGTACGCGCCAAAGCTAGCGATCTTGCCACCGTCACCCCCTGGACAGCCTTCAAAGAAACGCAAACCAACCCCAACTACCGCCAGCGCTTCTGGCTCCTCATCACAATGCACACAATCGCCCAATGGACGGGCGGCAACGGCATCACCTACTACATCTCGACGATCTTCGAGTACGCCGGTGTAACAGGCAACTCGACCTCGCTGATCAGCTCCGGCGCCTACGGCATTGTCAAGCTGGTCTTCACGATGGCCTTCACATGGGGACTTATCGACCTGTTCGGCCGCCGCCGTTGCGCCTTGGCGGGTCTCAGTCTCCAGCTAGCGGCCCACATTTACATGGGCGCCTATATGGGTCTGCAACCCGGCTCATCCGACAACAAATCCGCGTCCGACGCCGCCATCGCCTCTGTCTTCGTTTACGCCGTCGGCTGGTCCGTCGGCCTCTGTACAATCCCTTACCTCTACGGAACGGAGATCTTCCCTACCCGTATCCGGAACGTGAGTTATGCGGTCAGTATGTCGCTGCACTGGTTCTTCCAGTTTGCCGTCGTCCGCGTCACGCCTAATATGTTCGCCTCGTTGAATGTGTGGGGCGCCTATCTCTTCTGGGCTATCATTTGTACCCTTGGTTTGGTTATCTTGGGTATCTGGATGCCTGAGACTAAGGGTGTGCCGATCGAGCGCATGGGTGATCTTTTCGATACCCCGTGGTACCTGCGTTGGCGTGCCCGGCCTAAGTCTGATGACTCCCTTGAAACGGCTCCCAGTGTCTCTTCTAGTACTGGCGCTAAGCAGCCGGAGTACAAGAATACGTCCTTGTAATATCTTTTTCTTGGATACCCTGCCCCTTCTAATGTATTCTCTGTCTCTATCTTTACGAGATTTAATATTTCTTTTACATGCCCTTTTCTTGTCTATGTTGAAGACTTTGTTGCATGTTCATATAGACCATATACACTTTGTACTTTTTTTTTGTCCTATACCCGCTTCTATGTATTTGTATCCATTAGAAGTTAGAGATTACAGCTATACCACCAAAAGTCTTGTTTTGTCTCCTCCAACAAAGACCTGAAAAAATTAACATAATTCTTCAAGAGGTATAAACAACCCAGGATTGCTCCATTCGCCTATAGCTCCTCTAACTGCAAAATGCCCAATCCTCGCTTCTTGCAACTCTTGACACATAAACTACCCTAATCGAGGCTCAAATGCAGGAGTCATATTAGTCGTAATAGGCTCAGCATATGAAAATGCTTCAAAGACCTCCGGCGTAATCTCATACGAGCCGGGATTATCTAGCGTCATTAATGCGTTGGGCATTCCATCCAGAAGATGGGCCCCGGCCATTTGAGGAACACCTGTTTGTGAAAGCTCGAAATCTGCGACGGGCTGTTGGAAGGAATATCCCGGAAGGAACGATGTGTTCACGCCTGATGGGGCGACGGAGGCAGCTATAGATGAGGCATCGGGGGATGGTTGATGAGACGGGGAGACATGACGGGAGGTATCACTGAAAGTCGAAGGGGTGTGGAATTGCTGATGCTGCTGTTGTTGTTGTTGCAGCGATAAGCCTTGGGGCTGGGAAGGAGAGTGACTATGACGAGAAGGGGGTTGCGAGCGAGGTTGAGGTTGTTCTGGTTGCAGAGTTGGCAGTACGATGTGGATATCGATCTGCAATTTTTGAAGCTCTTGGTAGACAAGACTGAGTGCGGTCGAGATCACTAGACCCAACGTTAGTACGATAATCCTAATTTTGATTGAGTTCATAAACATACCAGGGTTCGAGACCTTTACTCTCTCTAGAGCGAAAATACAAAACTTGAGTTTGTCTAGCGTCCCTGGAGCAGCGTATTTTAAAGCTTGTATTTCGAGCAGGAATATCGATGCAGCGGTGTACACACTATAGGAAAGTGAGAGCACAACATGGGCATCGCCAAATGTGCGACGATATAGATCAAATAGAGACAAGATTGCTGTTGCAGATGTCATGCACTGGACAAGATGGCTCTTATCGTATGATTCTCTGTTTGTCTTTGAGCAGAGGATTGGACGATGGAGAAGAATATTGATAGTATGATATAACGAACTGGAGTGAGGGCATGGTAAGTGCGTGAACAATATAGTAGAAGGTGAGGGTCGCGTACTTTAAGATAACTATGTGGCTCGGCGGAGAGTACGGAGGAAGGCTTGTAGGCACCAGTTTCAAATAATCGGGCAATTCATCCCACCATTCAGCTAGATTCCTAGCCTGCTCGATCACACAATTGTAGAACTCTGCCTCTGACACTTGCCTTATAGGGTCATAGATGTGAATCAAGATTTGATTGAGCACCTCCGCCAATCCGCACATTTTCATGAAACAGGACGTGGAGTGAGCCTGAGTCGGAGGATAATGAGCACCGTCCGGGAAGACAACGCCATGCGGCGTCCAGATTTCGATCTCCGAAGTGTCGTCCAATACTGTCCGTGGCGGACTAACTCGCGAGTGCTGCATCGTAGGCGATCGGCCAAAGTATAGGGAAACCATTTTATCCCAAAAGTAACAACTCCAGAAGAGGCGGTTCCGGATCTCGATATCTTCGTCGCTCAAGTGGGCGGAGTCCGAGTACTTGCGGCTGTCGATGGATATTCCTAAATCTTCCAGCATTCGAAAAGCCATGCCGCTGTACAGCCAAGCCTGTGACCGATTTCCTCTACCGCACTCTTGCGCACTGAGCAGGAGCAGTGTTTGAATAGTCGGGATACCGAGATGACCAACTTTGAGCGAATCATACAGACCAGAGACGGCGCGATGGGAGAACTGTGCACCGCCATCAAACGAATCGAGGATATGGCCGATTCTTGGTTCGGACTTGCACCACCGGACCGAATGGGAGAGGATCGCATTGAGAAGAGCATCTGAATAGTATGGACCGTTTATCTTCATATCGCCTGCTCGTGGTTAGTTCTCATCCTCCACCAGCAGCAACAAGGTTACGAACGAGTAAATGCTGGTCGATAGACGAAGTTGAAGAGCGGCTGGATCCAACACCAGTGTGAGTCGAGGAGATATTGGAACGGTTCCTGAAACACAAAACAGCAGGTTAAGAATACTATTCCTTTAGCAAAAGAGATTCATGGTTAGACTTACTGGCATAGTAGCCATCTGTTCGAACGCCCTTTCCCGCCACGCATTGTTGATCAGCCTTTCCTTTCGAGCTTCGTGCTGCACGGCAAGACGAGATGTCGAGGCTGCCTCGTTGAGAGCACCGCTGGGAAGCTGAAACAAACTAGTCGGGCCGTGAAAAGATATTCGACCATCGTGCTCGACCTTCAGACCTTCGAATTCCCTCGCGAGATCGGCGCTACTACTTTCATCTTCTTCCTTGATGCGAGTTCGAAGACTTGGGCTCATGCTACCTCTACCTTCACCGGTAGATGATGGGGTGCTCGCCTTCCGCACCTCTGCAGCCGACTGCTGTTGGCTCCGTAGCTTTGACAGGGCATCTTCTAACTGAGCGACTCGAGCCTCGAGCTGTTTGGTATACGATAAAGTTGGAGCTCTAAATATAATTAGTTAATAAAGTAGAGGACCATAACATGTAGAGGAGGTTGATGCCATGTGATATAGTCAAATCAAGCAAAGATACCGGGAGGGAATGGACGAAAACTCTCACTCACAAGCTATAAACGCAAGTTTCTCCGCGCGCCGCACATCGTGAACATGACGGACTAGCACCATTACATTTCACCTGGGGGAAAATATGTCAGCGTGCCAATAAGCAAGGTACACGAAGGAGATCCTTCATCGCTTGTGATCTCGGAAAGCATCCGAAAATAAAGCAGGGGAGGGGGAACCCACCTTTCGCTTGCGGCACGCCTCACACGAGAAGGCGCTCTTCCGCGGCAGACTGGCCTTAGCCGGCACGTCGGCCGTGCCAGAAGAGCTGTGTTCGACCACCATAGAATTGCGAAAGGGGGAGGATCCAAGTTGACGGTGGGAGACCGATTAAGATACACAACACCCGCCATGAGGTGAAATTGAAGGCTCACGCGAGAGGAGAGGAGAGGGGGAGCGAGGGGAGCAAAGAGTGGGGGTGTTGGGAAGGCGAATGAGAGACACGACCAAAGGGGGCAATTTTCTCCAGCAGGAGGATTTTCGGGCGAGAAAGAGTCTAGTCGTGGGGCTGGCGTGGTAAGGAAAAAAAGCTTCTCTGGATCACTTTTCACCTAAAAAAAAGGTCCATGGCGATGATGCCAGAAAAAGAAGGTAATGACGGTGTCTCCAGGGCAGGTTTGACGATGGTTGACGAATCAGAGGCACAAATGAGGGTCTGGTTTGTGGCGACTTTTCGAGAGACTTTTCTTTCCTAAGAATAATCTTAAGCTTAAGGTCAGATGACAACATTAACAAGGTGATCGCGGTGGAGTTGCCGGGGCCTTAAAGCTTAGGAATCTAACCGCTTCCGGTGTTAACATCAATCAATCTATAACCAGACTAATTATGTATCATATTGTACATCATACGCTTCATACTTATTATACAAATCTCTTCTCCAATTGCACCAGGAGATCGTGCACCTCGTCAACCTTTAATGGAACTGCCCGGGGGTTCTGAACCGCCTTCTCTCCAAACCGGCTGACCAGCATGTCCTGCAGCTTCTGCGCATTTCCGTCCGGCTTGCTCTGCAGTTGACCGGTAATATCAGCTGTAACGCGCGACTCGGCGACATCCTTAGGTCCAACGATGAAGATGAAGTTGTACTTCATCTGTTTGGCCCTCTGGATCTTCTTTCCTAGCGTCTGAGGGCTATCGTCCACGTCAATCAAGAATGTGGAGTCGACAAAGGAGAGAGGCTGGGGAGCATTGTTGCCACTTTGACCAGGCTCAAGCGCACGGAATCCCGATATCTTAGCCGCAGCCTCATGCGCCTGTTGCAGAACCTTCTCATCCTGGTTGACCGTAAGGACGATTCCCTGTCGCGGAGACAGCCAGAATGGCCAGCGACCGGCGTATTGCTCAATAAGTAGGGCAAGGAATCGCTCTATGGAGCCAAAGTTCGCCCGATGAACCAGCACGGGCCTTGCCCTTCCAGGGGTTGCTGGATTGTAGTCCTCCTCTCCCTCAGCCACCTGATACTCCAACCCGAAACGCTGTGGTAGATTCATGTCCAACTGAATAGTTGAGAGCTGGTGGTATTTCCCGGCTTGATCCTGGAGTTGAATATCAATCTTCGGGCCATAAAACGCACCGTCCCCCTCATTGAGTGCCCATTCTCTTCCGCTGTTATCAAGAGCTTCGCGAAGCTGTGATTCCGCGCTGTCCCACAATTCTAGACTACCAATGAAGTCCTTCTCCGGTCGCGTAGAAAGCACCAATCGATACGGCCCCAGTCCGAAAGTAGTCATAACCATATCGACGAATCCAAGCGCGGATGCGATCTCACTCTTAATTTGTTGCGGTCGGCAGAAAATATGTCCGTCGTCCTGGTGGAAGCGTCGAACCCGAGTGAGTCCGCTTAAAGAACCAGACACCTCATTCCTATGTAGCGGGCTGAAATCGGCGTAACGGATGGGTAGTTCTCGGTATGAGTGGTTTTGTGACTTGAATAGCAAGCAATGACCGGGGCAATTCATCGGTTTCAGTCCGTACGATTCATCCTCTCCGGCCTCTCCTTCAGTCTCCCCCATAGCTCCTCGGCCTCGTACTTCGTACATATCATCTTTATAGTTTTGCCAGTGTCCCGATACCTCCCATAAAGAACGTTTGTAGATGGTCGGGGTTAGGACTTCGCGGAAACCGTACTGGAGGTATTGCGTGCGGAGGAAGGAAACGAGTTTGTTGATGACATGAGTGCCATTGGGGAGAAAAAGGGGTGATCCGGGACTGTAGATAGAGGTGGTGAACAGGTCTTGTGCAGTTCCGAGTGCGCGATAATCGGCAGGTGTAGCTGAGGACTGAGAGGGCGGCTGTTCAGGCTGCGGGTCGGAGCATGAACACGGTCGAGTGGAGGTTGTGGACAGCCATTGCAAGCGCGGCGGTCGGAGGGTGTAACGTGTACTAGGACGTGATTTCCGCAGGAGCAGGGTCTGCCGTAGCAGAGGATTTAATCGACGCATGGTTGCTGGGGGGTTGATATTATCGTACCAGGAATTTTTCGAAGCTGGCCCGTGAAACACGACGCGATTGCCGATCGGCCCGATCTTTAATAAAGCTCTCGTGATTCATCCCCACTTCTCTTCTTATCGTTCGTCAACAATCAATATACACAAACCTTATCGTCGAAAATAAGGGTCTTTGCAGTCCTTCCTGCTCATCCGAAAGTTATTGACCCTTTGTTTACGCATCCTGGCAGCTTTTATACGCCTCAGATGTGCGCTTGGTAGTGTGAGTCCTTCGGCTATATAGCAACTGAGAATCATCCTTCACCTATCTCATCTATGGCTACGGATTCCCCTCGTCCTAAGGATAGTTCTATCCTGGGCGAGTCTTGGATAGTGGCATCATCTTCCCCAGACAAGGAAGAGCGACCGAATAAGAACCAGCCTCCTGAAAGCCCAAGTCAAAGCCGTCACCTAAACAAAGAAGCTGGTCGTCAAGAGTGTAACAATGGGTGCGACTCGATGACCACATCGGCCTCCTCTATATCAGGACCCGAGCTCATAATGCCCT
Organism: Aspergillus oryzae RIB40; assembly: GCF_000184455.2. Taxonomy (NCBI): domain Eukaryota; kingdom Fungi; phylum Ascomycota; class Eurotiomycetes; order Eurotiales; family Aspergillaceae; genus Aspergillus; species Aspergillus oryzae. Next base: position 3,538,430 of record NC_036435.1, on the reverse strand, counting down.
CAATATATGAGACGCCTATCGCGGAGGGTTCCTGGGTTGCGCCGGATGTGCGATCCAAATCAAAGACCGCGCATTCTCTTAGGCGCCGACATAAAGCAGCGCGCGAAAACACACCGCGAACAGAGAAACATGACCTGGACATGTCCAAGGAGAATGACTCCTCTAAACAAGGGCCAAGCACTAGTCAGGTAGATGAGAAGCTCTCCCGTCCAAAGTCAGCGTCAAGGTCTAAAACGTTGCAAACACTGATTCGAACCATAATAAACATACTACTTGTCGTGGCCATTTCGCATCTGCTCATCATTCCCGAAGTAGTACAGCAGTATCAGACTTTATGCACGATAGAAGCTATTTCCACTCTGTACCCGGCCAGTTGTATTCCACCTTACCCCCAGCCTCAGACCAACCATCACCGTGCATCCCGTTACGATACCGTTGTATCCTCTCAAACGCGGCTAGAATCCCTATTTAATACGACTCTGCATGCAATGACCCCGCTATCAGGCACGTTGAAGCAAAGCGAGTCGAAGCTCCGCTACATCGAGACGGAGCTAAAGAAGGTGTACCCGGGCATGAAACACGAGCTCGACCTCGAATTTAGCGGCTGCTGGGAAGCCACCAGAGCCGCCACCAAGAAATTCGATTCCCTCAAAGTTGACATCCGTTCTGCGGTCGACAATTTGATCGCGACCAACGGGGCAACGGCGGCAGGTGACTCACAATCCGCCGCTCAGGGCGCCCGGCTATCGACGCAAATGTCGTGGCGCGAACAGTACCTTGATCAGCTGACTACCCGCATGCAGAGCAAGGCTGACTCTTTGTCCAACGATCTCGCCACACTAGATGACCACCTAGAATCTATTAGCAGCATCTTAGCTCGTGAAATGACACAGTCATCGGCATCTTCAGGCACGACAGACTCCGCTGCGGAGTCTCCTGGCGGTGGACTTCGGGCATTCGTTGACAAATTACCTTCGTTTTTCCGTCCAACAATAGATGGAGAGAACCTAATTCGTCCGGATTTGTCGATATCTGAGCTCTTCCAAGACGCTGCGGAGCAGCATCGTCCCGTTGTTGATACCGTGCGACGATTGTCCTCAGAGTTACAAAACTTACAGAAGAAGAGGGCATACTGATGTGCTTAATTGTTATGTTCATGTGATGTGTCTCAATGAAGAAACGATACCCGATAAAGTGGGAGCTTAGGAGTTTGAAGACGATTCAGGATACGAGTCATCATTCGGTTGCTTGTTGTTTGTTTACATTGCTTGTTTATTTGGTGTTGATGATTGGATGATTGGTAATAACGCTAGTATACGATCCATGTTAATGTTATCTTTCACCTTCAAAAGAAAAACATATAGTAAACGTAAAAATGGCAGATACAGTTACTTGCATACAACAGATTGTTATGAATTTGAATTGGTATTGTTTGAATCCACCCGAGCTTAAATATAAGCTAGTAAAGATTCTTCTTCCTATAGTTAGTGTGTGTGTGGTATGTATGTACCTAAGGCTACAATTAACGATACATGAATCAGCAGGTCATAAAAAGGAGCGTGGTCTCCCAAAAGCGTCATAAATCCCATCCATTACAAAATCCGCCATGGGGTCATTAGGTCAGTAAAACAAAAACAAAAACAAAAACTGATCCAATCACAGCTGCAACATGGCGGTCATCAAGCCCATGACCGTCATGAGGCCCATGAAAGATCCACCGTAAGGTGTTGTAGCGGAGTTGGAGAGAGGAACGGTGGATGTAGCACCAGCGGCCGAGCTAGAAGCCGAGCCAGAGGCAGATCCCGCGCCAGGAGAAGATCCAGCACCAGTAGAAGATCCCGCGCCAGTAGAAGATCCCGCGCCAGTAGAAGATCCAGCGCCGGAAGAAGACCCGGGAGCAGAAGACTCAGTCGTGGATGCACCGGTGCTCGAGCTGGACTCAGCAGTGGTGGAGCCAGAGCCAGTTTCCGAGGAGGAAGAGCCGGTGGTAGTGCCGGTGGTGGTACCAGTGGTGGATTCGGTGGAGTCAGTGGTGCTGCCGGTAGTACTGCTGGTAGTGCTGGTAATGAAACCAGTAGGAGAGGTTTTGCTGGTGGTGCTAGACTCGGTCGCGGGCTCGGACGAGGACGCGGATTCAGCGGTGGACGAGGTGCTGGAGGTGCTGCGAGGCTCAGGGGATGATGAGCCCGAGCCCGAGGTCTTGACACTCTGCCAGGAGCCACTGTTGTCGGAATAGGTGTAGGAGTCGGAGGGGGTATAGTTCACAATGTTAACCGACTTGACATACATAGTGAAGGGGGCTTGACTGTAGTCAGTCTGGCCACCAGCCCATTCGATGGTACCCGGAGCATTGTCCGGGTCACCACCGGCCCAAATGCCCAGTCTCAGGCGCATAGGGGTCTGGGGGTAGCGAGAACCACCCTTGGCGTCGTTGTAGTTGAGAGTACGCACGACATTGCCGTCAACGGACCAGGTGGTCTGGTCCTTGTTCCAGTCGATGGTGTACGTATGGTAATCAGCCTGTGGAGAAGCCATGTTCACAAAAGTTGCACGGTCATAGGACGAAGTGTCGCCCTTGCCGAAGTAATTGGTCTGAATTTGAGTGGTGTCACCACCGAGGGCTTCCTGTGAATCGCATCGAGGTCAGTTAAGAATTCCTTTTACCATGTGGAGAAAGAAGCAACCTACCCAGTCAACCTCATCGAGGGCGTCCGACTCTAGGACAATGCTGCTGACAATACCGGTTCCCGGCGCAGCCTTCATGACAACCTCGACCTTACCAAACAGGAAGTAATTGCTGGTGTCAATTGTGGGCGCATCGCCTTTCTTGGCCAGAGTAAACTCAGCGCCCTGGCCACCAGTAGTGACCTTGCCGGCGGTAGTTGTCCAGCCGCCGAGAGCTCCATCGCCGGTGGTGAAGTCCGAATTGAAGTTGGAACCCATACCCGGGTTGGGCTTGCAACCAGATTCTAGTCGTGCATGTCAGCTCCGAGAACTATAGAGAGATTTGCTACGAAAGGTAGACGGGGCTAAAACATACCCTTAAGAGGGTTGCATGCCGAGTAGGTCTGGGCTGAGCATAGTGGGAGTAGTGCAGCTAGTGTAGCTGCAGCGTAGTTGAAATACATGGTGCCTGAACAGGTCAATGCGACCAGCGAAAGCAGCTCTGCAAGAAACGAATGCGAGGCGCAATCAGATTTCTCAAAGAGAGTGGTTGAGACGGGCGAGCGTCTAAATAAGGCGGGACAATGACAGTGGTTCTGACGAAAGAAAGACGGCCCACAGGCGCGACGATCTATGCTAAAGAATGACCCGTCTTGCAGGTAATAAAGACGGCAAGATGACGACCTCGTTGCTAAGGAACGAAGAGGGGAGGGCTATAGTTATAGCTGCGAAGCTACCGCCAAGTAAGGGTTTACTAACTTTCCCAAAACCCCCCTCAGGAGACAAAGAGTGGAATAGCGGCATCCGCCCTGAGCAATAGTTCGGCCGAGGGAGCCACAGGATGAAGCGTCATTGGAGGCGGCGGCGACGGTGTCTCCTCTGGATCGAGGTTGAGAAGTTTCTTTGGCGCTTCGTCCGAAGGGCCCGACCAAAGCTAGTAACTACTAACCAGAGAGTCACAAGTCACGGTTATGGAGCCGAGTGTGGTCAGACAGTGTGATTGAACGAATGCGACCGGATAAGAGAGCCACTTTGATCCAGCGGGGGCCGTGCAATGGGGAAAGGGTTCTCGATGATAGGCGTATAACGGCATAGCCGTATGCACCAGGCGACGTGGACCACCTTGTTTCTCCACCGACCTACCTCTCATTGCGCATGGCCAACTGGGGTCAACACCACAGCAAACTGCAAGCGGAGCGCTTGAAGAGGGAACCGAAAAAAGCTTAGGCCTTTCGGTGTCTGACTTTCCCTCAGCCCCATCCTTACATGGGGGTTTGTTGATACCTTCTCTGTTCGACAAGACTAAGTAGTAAGTGTGCTAAAAGCTGCACGTATGTCAAAATAAGTCCCGTGTCTCACTCCCACTTTTAGCCGGCGCAGTGTTACATTCGCCAACCACCTCGTGTCGGCTCGCCTACAGTACGTCCCTTTTGTTTTGCTTTAACAGCTTGTCTCACTATCAATATAAAAAGAAAGAAACGAAAATATACACAGAAAATTCAACCTTATTACCGCATCCAGATCGTTCCTCGGTAACTGCGACGTTTTCGGAGAACCCTTCAGAACCTGAGCCAAGGAAAAGGATGTCGGTGGCGCCAAGGCAAAACTTATTGCCACTGTATCCATCAGGCAACAGGTCAAGGGAAATGCTCAATGGCTGACGACGCAAGTTGATCAGCACTGATCAGTATTAAAGGGTCGCTGAAAGTGTCGCAGCCCAGAACGCGCCATTGTTGGTCAACGAGAGAGGTCGAAAGGACGAGACCGATCGAGCCATGGCTACGGGTACCTGCTTGCCTCTACTGCGGCCTGTATCAGGGAATCAAGTTTTGTTCCGATGCTCCTGATCACCTTCCATATCCGACTATCGACCGGGCGCAGTTTGAGAGAATTTCCTGAGATCCAGCAAAACGGGGTGCTACTGTTCCTTGGATCCAAGCATTTCACCAGCCGAAGAAAGAAACTAGACAAAAACGAGAAAGACATGTCTCACCGCACAATTGTACCCTGCTAATCTTGAATCTGTCCTAACTTCTGATGGCTTGAAACCATCTCAAGCCCACACTCCACAGCTTTGAACGCAACTGTTCCCAATGGGAGGGACCCACTGATAACGCGCACACACCGCAAATGCAATGGAAAAGACCGAACCACCGATTAGTCTAAGACAAGATAGACAGAAAAGGGAAAACTGAAAGAACGAGTAAAAAATAGAAATAAAAGTAAAACAACCCAAAACAAACAGAAATGAGAGATCATGGGATAGTTAAGACAAGTTAGGGTTACTCCGAAGTGACTTTCCCCCGTACTTGACACTAACTACTGAGTACAAGGTCAGTTTTGTGTACAGTTACATGAACTGATACGAGACTATTAGTCTCGTGATGTAGTATCGGTCCCCTCATTCCTAAGGAAACAATATAGATTAATTTAAACACCATGCAATGCAACAAGGCAGGGAAATTAAAAACAGTATGACATGCGACTGCATGATAACAATCCACTACGTAGCTTGGCGGACCGCAAGCGAACTTAGGGAAGAGTCATGGAAAAGCCGGGGCGCCAACCCTCGGAATCGAACCTACTCACCCTCCTTCCTTGGAGATCATGTGCGGGATTGTGCACAGATGTACAATTCCACGTGACCCTCCAGCAAGCCTTGCTGCCTGATCTGGTCAAGCCACCAAAAACCAACCTCGGCTGACTAAGGAGGGTTCCCCGCAACCCGTGACGAAATCAAGATCGATGATTGATTGATTGTTGAGGATCTCCAGCGTGTTGGGCGATCATCAACCGCCACGTTGAGTACCACACTTCCAGGAGTCTTCATCAGTTGATTTCCCCTCCTTTTCCCGTGGTGTGAACCTCCTTTTTCTCCTTCCTCTCTTCATCTCTCCATGCCACCACAATCACTTTAGAATATGGTTCACAAATCCGCCAAATCAATCTCACGCTCCAGTACTTCTCGTTACGTTGTTACTGGTGCTTCGTCAGCCTCGTCTGATCCAGATATGGACCGGAAAGTCTACATTCCGCTCTGTTTCTGCCTGATCTCCTTCGCTGTCATGGTCTACGTGAATTGATTCGAAATACACAAGCGAACAAAGAAAAACTATCACATCACATCCATGAAACTTATCGTCCCGCTTCCCAAAGCAACTACGAACAGAGTATAGACCAGCATGATGTCCAGGATCGAGCCCTCGAGCCACATGTGCCCACCGCTCACCGCCCCACCTCGAGCGGTTCGACACGGCCATCACCGAGACAACGCTCCAGAGTACGATACTCAATGCCCAACTGCATCACTCCAGTACCACAACGTATCAGGGACTTTTTATCGATCTGGGGACGTACAAAGTACAATGTCCCGTTACACTATACGAGCAGCCAAGAATGGTACCAATCGAGTTTTAACTACGATACATCGACCCTTGTTGCTCCAGCGACGCGAGTGAAAAACCTGCAAAATTGTTAACTTTCAACAAATTGACCTTCGTGTTCAACGCACTTAATCCGACATGTCTGGAACATTATCGGATAATGTGCCCATATTCCCCTGGTTTTGACCGTGCCGAAGGCAGCTCTGAGGCAAACCTTCCCCGGTCGCATTACTTGCTGGGGATGCGCAGAGCAAATTGGAATATGCGTGTTTACAGGGATATGCATATAGTGGATACAAGCCACTTTCTCTAAACTATCTCTCCTTTGTTTCCTTTTTTCCTTCCCTCAAATTGGTTCATCACTATACCCAGAATTATACTATCACATACGATCATTTCATTTTCCTCTATATATTCACATTTAGCAAACCAAATATACTTATCTTGGTCGCACATATCTCGTATCTACTCGGGTAGCATAAGCGCAGCGTATCATACAATCCATCCAGTAGATCAAGTATATATATAAGGTTATCGTGAGACAACAAACACACAAAGCCAACTGCGCCCCAATCCCCAGCCTCTTCACTAGAAAGCCCTATGTCCTCTCAGCTTCCTCTACACCAAGATTCGCCTCTGCAAAAGAAAGAAAGAAAGAAACAAGTCCTTGCACCGCCAACAAGTTACACAAAAATGGTCCCCGTAAACTTCGATAGTGTATGACAGATGATCTGAGTAGATGGATCTAAAGTATATTTTGGATTATGTCCAGCCTCCGATTGTCCTGTGAGGCATTACACAGTCGCTTCTTGGTATTTACTTTTTCTTGATTTTCTTCAATGCCGTAGGTATAGTATTGGAGATCATCCTGTTATTGGCGGACTGCCTTCGTATTGGGCAATGAGGAAGTTCCACCCTGTTTCCATAGCATCTGTTGTACGAAAGGCCCTGTGCTTATCATCAGGATAGAAATAAGAGCACCTACACAGGTGAAGTGCCTAGACAGGAAACAATTATCAATAACTAGTCGTTGGAGTGTTTCCTACGGGCACGTACTGAAATCTAGTCCGCCACAACAACAGAAAGCAACCTAGAGGTCCCCTGCTGGCAAGAACGTATAGATTGATTTCCGAGAGTGCTGACTCGGACTGAAGGGGTCTCAATATCGAGTCTCATATCATGTAGATGGGCTGAGGATCTAGATCCATAGAAGTCAACGTGCCAGACCACATGGTCAAAACAACGTTGTAGTTCTCACCCTGGCAAGTTGTATTTGCTAGGCTTAACAAACTATAAGGTACTTATCCTATGAAACGTTTCTCTTTGAATCTAGATCATAATGTATCCTATACAAGTCTACCCGTCTATCTACTCACATACAGTACACTTTACCGCAAAGTCACCAGCTCCTCAGCACTGGTAGGGTGGATCGCAACGCAGCTGTCGAAATCGCGCTTAGTGGCGCCCATCTTGACAGCGACACCGAATCCCTGCAGCATCTCTCCAACGCCGAGTCCGAGAATGTGCAGACCGACCACCTTCTCTTCCGGCCCAGCGCAGATAAGCTTGAATTCAGTCGGGTTCTTCTTCTTCTCCTCGGGGGGAACAACGTCGTAGTACATCGCGGTGAACTTGGTGTAGTAGACCTTGATCTGGTCGTCGCCGTAGCGTTCGCGAGCCTCGGGCTCAGTGAGACCAACGGTACCGACTTCGGGGTGGGAAAACACGACAGTTGGAATGTTGTCATAAGAAAGCTTGGAGTCCTTCAGCTCGGGTGGTCCGAACAGACGGTTGCCAAGTTGGCGGCCAGCGGCAATGGCAACTATTTTCATCAGCGATTACCCCAACGCAGTCAAGTCAAAAAGCGGGTCATAAGCATACCGGGAGTCAGCTCAGCGTGTCCAGTCACGTCACCCAGAGCATAAATACCATCGACACTCGAGTTCTGGTACTCATCGACGTCGACAAATCCAGCGTCGTTCAACTTGACGCCTGGGACGTCGAGGTGCAGGTCCTCAACTTCGGGCGCACGGCCGATAGCCCATAGAATCTCGTTGACCTCCATCTCCGACCCATCGTTTGAGATCAGCTTGAGAAGCTTGTCCTTGCCCTTTCCGTCCCGCACGAGCTGCACTTCCTTAAGGCCCGGGTGGCCCTTATGGACGGTGATGCCCGCAGCCTCGTACCGCTCAGTCATGGTCTTCTGGATCATCGGGTCGAACTTGCGAAGGAAGGTCTGGCCACGGATGAACATGTGGGTGTCAACGCCAACGGCTCCCATGACACCCGCCAGCTCGACAGCAATGTATCCGGCGCCGACAACAGCGATCTTAGGGGGCAGTTCCTCAATCTCGAAAAATCCATCGCTAGTAATTCCGTGCTCAGCTCCCTTGATGTTCGGGAGCTTGGGACGTCCACCGGTGGCGATCAGAATGTGAGGCGCATTGTAGCGTGCCTTAGTGCCATCATTGTTGGCAACCTCAATGACCTTAGGCTCAACAAAGCGGGCTCTGCCGTGTACGAGATCGATACCCTCACGTCCCCAGTTCCGTTCATAAGCGCCATTCAACCGCTTGACTGTGGCGTCCCGGAGCTCCTTGAAATGACCGTAGTCGATCTTGACGTCCTTGGGAATGGTGTATCCGTAGTGCTCGGCAATATGAAGTGTCTCGTTGACAGTTGCAAAGTTCCAGGTCATCTTCTTCGGGACACACCTGCACACCGCGGTCAGACATTCCCATTTTAACCACCGACATAGCGATATGGGCAATAAACCTACCCGACATTGACACAAGTTCCACCCGAGCGTCCACTCTCCACAATCAATGTCTTTGCGCCATACCAACCGGCCGCTCTGCGTCCGCTGCCGCTACCACCACTACCACCTCCGAGAACGATATAGTCATACTGCTGGGGCTCCACGGGAGGCATCTTGTTCGAGTCGGGCGTCGCAGACGTCGACGAGAAGTGTCGGTTGAGTAAATCGAGACGTGTGCCAACGGCAGTTGAAGCAATGGAGGTCGAGGAAGAATCCAGAGCGGCTCTTGTTGGAGTTCCGCTAATAGCAAACCGGTTTGCAGCTGTAGAGATAGATTTTCTTCCAATTACCTGGAATGCGATCGAAGGGGACGACACAGGTCGAAGAAGCCGGTTCTTGAAAGCCTGAACTGGAAAGGAACGGGAATAAGAGCGGGGTAGCATGGAGGCTTTATGTTTGGAAGAGTAAGCGGAGGAGGGGTGGAGGAACTGCAGGAATTATGTCTGGCGGGGAGTCTAGCCGCGAAAAGCTTCCTTCGGTCAGTGACGGATTCGATTGTGTATGACGTCGAATCACAGCGGCACCTACCAATTAGTAAGATATGACTAGAATATCAGTCTGCATCCAATTGCGCTCCGAGAAGCTCTCTTGTTCAGTCGAATTCTACTGTTGAGAAGGTGAACGATCAAAAACTTCTCTCCAAACACCGAATAAACTACCCCCAATCGCCGAGTTCGGGATTTCATCATCATCCTTGGAGGCCGGGCTAGGCTACACGTGATTCAGCTGATTGCTAAGTAGCCTGACAAAACTATCTATTATTAATTCAAAAAGGGACCAAAAACAACCGAGTATGGTTTTTATTGTTGTTGTACAATGCTAATTACATAACATCAGAGTCAGATAACTAACACTGGTGGAAGATTGCTCCTCGGTAGTCGTTATAATAAAAGCCATGGCGTTAAATCACGTCTTAATTCATAATACATGAGAAATTCCAAGATACTATGACGACATCACCAGAAAGAGTAAGTTGGTTCATACATGCTGCAAGCTCCCGCAAAGACAAAGCCGAAGCTGATATAGGACTCATGTCGTCGCGCATGACCCTTATACCGGAGAGCTGTCGGCAAGAGGCGCCGGCGCCAGTAAGTCTTCAGCTTATCTGTGCACTTCCCATCCGCCCGTTAACCCGGGACTCAAGGCAGCGGGGGATATATGCATGCATATGCCAAAAGAGGAAATCTAAGCCTAAGTTCTGTGTTTCATCATCAAGGCTGTACGGAAATTGAGGAAGGATCATCAAGAAGAGGGCTGCCCGGAACAGCATCCAAGGCGACAGCATGTAGTGCCGGCTTATTAGAATCATGCAGAAGGCCATTATTGCGACGCTCCAGCATCTCTTTAACCCAGTCGGCGACCTCCTTGTCTTCAGTGACAGAGGAATGGGTGACCCCAGCCGAGGCAGACGTCGTATCATCGCCGCCCGACTCCTCTGGTGGGCGCATAAGGGGCGCAATCCAGGGGTGTCGGAGCAACGTACTGTACGAAGGACGATTCTTGGGATTTTTGTCTAAACAAGCACGGACAAAGGAATGAGCTTCGTCAGAATATCCAGACTCCGGAAGTGTTGGTGGCTCTCCGTGAACAATAGCCTGGTCGATACGAATTAGCATTCGAGCTACCTTTGAAGGGGAAGGACGAAGTAGTAAAGGATATACTCACGTGCAGTTGACTGAAGATGTTGTTAAAGGTCTCCGGAGGATATGGATATCGGCCAATGGCACATTCAATGATGGTCAACCCTAAACTCCAGATGTCACTTTGAACACTATAGGTCCCGCCACCGCTTGCTCCGGATTGCTGGACTCCGCCGCCAGCGATTCGCTCTGGAGCCATGTAGCTCTGACAACCAATGTTTGTCTTGGCAATACTGGCAACCAGATTTCCACTAACTCCGAAATCACAGATCTTGATCTGTCCTCGCGAGTTAACGAGAATATTCGTGGGTTTAACATCGCGATGAATGATGTTGTGATCGTCTTTGAGTGTTTTCAGTCCCATGACAGTGGATAAGGCCATTTTACGGAGGATGTTCTCAGGGACGCCATCTTTGTAGATTTTGTCAATCGACCCACCATCCATATACTCAACGCAGATGTAGACAGCTCCCTCCTGGAAGAAGGCACCGTAGAAATCAATGATAAAGGGCGAGACGCAGCGATGAAGAATTTCCAACTCCATGATAATTTGAGCGAACTTGTTTTCATCCAGCTCCAAGCGGATCTCTTTCATGGCCATGATGACCCCAGTAAGATTATCCGTGACCCCATCGGAGCCAGACGCTTCGGGCCCTGTCGGACGACTGACGATGCCTCTCAAACCCATACCGGGTTTTCGCATATGTGGCCGACTATGCCGGACCTTGTACACTGTTCCATAGTTGCCCTTGCCCAATTCATCAAGACGATCAACTTCGTCCAGCGAAATGCTGAACTTGTGCCCAGATGAGAACTCAATTCCGCCGCCATGCAGAACTGCCTTGTTTTTGAAGTTCAGTGTCCCCGATTTAGTGTCAATGAACTCGGAATATTTACTGAACGCAGTCTCGCCGGTTCCTTCAGTTCCGTTGGCAGGAGACTGATTTCCAGCAGTGCCTTTGGTGCCGGTGGCATCGGATAGCTTGAGTCCAGGTTTCATCCGTTTCGCAGCAAGGCCACCCGGCTTCGCGGAAACGGGGCTCGGTGATGAGCCGGGAATTGATGGAGACGAAACCCAGTTTTTGGTGTTCGGGCGAGCTACCGGGGGCAGTCGGCCGGCGAGAGCTCCCGCCAAAGGACCGTTAACAACTGGGGGGGATTGTCCTCCTGGGCTCGACAGACCGGCTGGGGGCATCCCCGGGCGGGGAGTCTTAGGCACGGTTCCAGTTGAAGCCGCATGGGGCAAAGTCGGGGGTGCGCCTTGCCGAGAAAGAGAGAAAGCCTTCATCTTTGCCAAAATATCCTGGTTTAAGCCCCCTTGTGACGCACCACTCATGGAGCTCATGGAGGCCTGCGGACGCGGAGGTGTGCCCGCGCCTCTTCGAGCTGCACTGATCTGGCCCAAGTGTGTCGACGATGCAGTAATGCCGGGGATTTTATCGGTCGGGCGCAAAGAAGGCACTGAGGCGGGGGGAGTGGTCACGGAGGGGGAGAGGTCGTCGTCGGTAGTATCGGACTTGTTGTCTAAGTCCCTCGAAGGTGAGACCCCCGCTACAGGATCGATTTCGGATGCCATTGTGTTGAATTAGCGTACGAGAAAATAAAAATTTGAAATCAGGGCGCAATATTCAAAGTGCCGTCCCCAATGGCTTCAAGCGATGTCGCAAATCCAGGCAATGTCAGTCATGAAAGGACGTGACAAAATATCGTAACGGTCGGAACGCGCGAGGTAGAGGGATTCAGTGCGTCTTTGTCGTGGATGGCCCGATCCCGCGGAGGAAAAGGTGATTTGATAGTGGAAAGGCAGAAACGTTTCGCAGGACGGCTGGAGATGAAGGTTTGTTCTCAACGCGGGGCACTATTCAAGCCATTCCCGGAGGAGGAAGGATAGATAACGAAACCGAGTATACTGAAGCACAACACCTAACCGTTCGAAAAAGAAAAGAAAGAAAGAAAAGCAAAAAGAAAAAAAATGGGTCTCCTAACACTGCTTAGCTCGAGCTTGTCAGCAACAAAAATAATATGAAGAAGATAGAGGGCATAAATCAAGAATGGGAGCGAGGAGTGGAAAATAGGGACTAGACTGAAGAGTGGGGAGCAAGAATACGGAGAAGTTCGAATGGCAGACAGATGGGGAAGTAAGAGGCGAATATCTGGTTTTGGCAGCGGAATATCAAGGGAGTGAACATTAAAAAAAAAAAAAAAAAAAAGAAAAAGAAAAAGAAAAGAAAAGAAAATGGTATCTGACCTACGACGGTATAAGCGTAGCTTCCCACTCTCTTCCCTGCTTTTGTTTGCTGCTAAGGGATGTAGTTCAGCCAATGGACTATGTCAGGCAATATACTACTAGGAGTATTATGCTTTTCGCCGTAGGCGAACAGAATCCTTCTATGACTTTGCTTTTCTTTTTTACCTTCCCCAGTTCAGGTACTACTTAGCTATCCTTACTAGGGTCTTTTATTTTCGCCAATGATCGGCGGACATGCCAGTGTAAGTAAATTTAAACGGACGCACGCACTAAGAACGCAAAATTCCCACGGGTTGAACTTGTGGCGAGCAACTTTATGTCGGCCTAACCATGAGAAAATAAATTAATTTTGCCACTTCGCACGCCCGATAGTTCGCCGAGTGGATGTGTGCAGAGCATTTCAGGCAGGTCAGAACTTCATTTTACGCAATATTGATACAAGGCGGAAACGATTGAAAAAACGGCCGTCAGCTGATACGAAACGAGATTCAACATTCCCGCAGGAAGTACAGAATACAGAACAGAAGAATAATATAATATATCTCGGCGATCAAGCATGTGGCGAAGTCAGGCAGCGTTTCGAACAAAAGATACCAAAATATTTCAACAGATAACATCCCTTGTGTAACCGATGAGATTTGCCCAACATATCCCAAAAGTCCGACTTTTCTTTCCAAACCCCCCACATCGTTGCCAACGTTCTCTGCCGACAATGAGGTCATCGGTCCAGCTCTTATATTGATGATCTACATCACATCGCATACCGATACCTCTACTAGTAGTACTTAGTATACATTCTACAGTGTCTACTTTCTGTTCTGGCACGTGTGGTCAGTCAGGTACGTGCCGAACGCTTGAATATTATTGGACGGGCCACCATTGACCCAATGAGATCTGATACACATCGTGATTTAAGGTTGTGGGTTTCAACGTCTTCTGGCTTTAATCCACTCTATATGTATTACATGTATGTATGAATATACGTGTGTGCAGAAGTACATAATAGGAGAAGCATCCTACACAGTACAATATACTACTAACAGTATACCCTTTCTCATCTTCAGTATATCCGCTAACTGCCAGTACTCCTGTAAGCAGATAGTTATACTTTTCAATGATATTATTCTATTCCAGGTCGCCTTCAATTTTTGCCCAAGATTGCCCCTTCCACGTGTCGCATGATCCAAGCTGGTTGTTATACTCATTTGCTAAATAGGGATTGTCAACCAGGAGTAGTAATCATTGGCAGTCATAAGATATTTCGTTTAATAGCTTACTCTCCGTAGAGAATGGCAGTCTAATTTGACACATTACAGTCCTGAAGATGAGCAAACAATATCACTTACACTTAATGGATCTCCGAGCGTTCTCCTTACAGTGAATAAGGGGCTGTGTATTGGACTAGGCCAATGTACCAGCACAGCAGTGCTCAAAATTGACTCATCGAGTAACCTAGAATTTTTGGATGTCGGATTGTTAACCGCCGTGTTCCCGATTGTTAAATCCATATCTGTAACACTAAACGACCGACGCGAAATCTCCGCAATGGCCGAGAGTCTATTTGGCAACTTTCTGGGTCGAGAAACTTTGGTAACATCTCCCAGCTAAGGGGTCCTTTCCATGAGCTTTAGACTATTCCCAATGCTTCTTTCGACGGCGAAGATGATCAGGCCATAAGCGTCGGGAACTATGATATAGATGGTAATGTACGGTATTCGGGGATTGCCGCCTGTCAAGACCCATGGGTAGTCCTACGCAGGAATTATATCCGTCCGTGGTTGAAACCGCTTCTGTCGGCAAATTGCGCTATTCAGGCCAAATCGAGACTAAGTCCTAATGCGTTGACTGATACTGCTACCGACTCCAGTTGATTCCACAATCTTAAGTCAGTTAAGCATCCAGTAAGCTACTGCAGTCGGCCAAATCAACATTTCTCTTGGTCAGCAAAAGTACAATATTCGTTGACGACGATCCCCAGGCTTTCATGTGCCCACTGTGGCGTCAGCGAGGCGGAGCGGCTACGTTGAATGGTGTCATTTGTGGTAATCTGGGGATGATTGGCGGAGAACAAATGTTTCAGAAGCTGTGATCATCACGTCTTCAAAGTTGGCTTCAGCTCCTTATCTTACTAGCTGCCGCCTTGGGAAATCCCCAGAAGGCCAATTAGGGAACCATGGGACCGGGCGTGCGATAAGCCAACAAACCGATTGCTAACTGGCGGGAGTGGAGGAAGAATACATCACCTCATTTCCTCTTGAACTCATGGGAGCTGAATGTTCATCGTTGGATTAATCGTTTCCCCTAGTGAATTTCGGCTTCGAGAATTGCCGAGAACGGGTCCAAAATTTCACACTACAAATCCTATGAAATTGCGAGGTTGCAAATATGGTTTGAAACTTGGAGTGACAAATGGGTATAACTACATCGTATTGAATGACCGTCCAAGATGATGCGACTATTTTTCCTTGCGTGATACCACTCTGGTTATCGGTCAATGGGCAACGATGGTGATATCGAGGTAAGAAATTTCAAGAGTAGCTCACGCAAGGAGAACTGACAATGAAGCAATCTCTCTTGGCGATAGACCTCGTTTAGGTTTGCAGAATATGATGCCTATGAAGTCAAATAGTGGCTGTGGTCTCTTGGAAGTCTTGGTGCCGAGACAGAGTTGTGCTCTGAGTACCTTGTGCCACACCGTCCACAGAAGTACCCCTTTTGTAGTAGAAAGTAGAGTATCTAAGGGACCTTTGTAAGCTAACAATTTAATCGGACCCAGTGTTTTTTTTTTTTTTTGGCGCAAAGGCACCTCCGTTCCTATTTTAATTCGAAGAGGACAAAGAAACAAGGAGTTGATGCGAACAATGACGATATCGTGAAATAGTCTAGAGTCTTGGCGTGCTTTTGCTTTGGCGATCGATCGTCCTGGTATCGCCCAATTAGAACAGTGAATGAGGCACCGTTGTCACCACACTTGTTCCGGGTGGAATCACCATTGCTGCAAGCAAATAAGGTCTCCCCAGCTGAGATTGCCGAACACTGCCACTTCCAGGCACAGGCATCTCTTATCATTCGGGAGTACTTTAGTAGCTTCAATATTCTTTCTGGATCTTCGAAACTTCTTCTCGTGGTGATTTCCTCCACTTCCCATTTCGCCTTGAGCTTCCGCCTACCCCCTTTGCTTAGAGCTGCAACCTTAAATTTTTAAGCTCCCCAAACTACTCAAAACTCCCGGATCTCCCGTGTCTAGTACGTCACTCCAGACTCATCACGAAATTTCCTCTGCTCACGTTCGACACACAAGTCAAACAATCATTGTTCCTCCGTTCGATGGCCATTTTTACTGCGCCCACGTCGTTTCAGAATGCTCAATCTCTCGTTCCTCGCCAGCTTTTGACCCAACACCAGATAGGCGTCTCGCCGTCCATTCTCGGATATGTTGCTCCCCATTCAAGTCATCCGTCCTTCTCGCACTTGATTCTTCTGGTCTTTGAAGCGGTCCTAGAAGTTGTTTGCGTCAGCTTGCCCGGTTACATTGCCGCCAGACAAGGCCTGTTCGATGCGGACGCCCAGAAGCTGGTCGCCAACCTCAACGTCACTCTATTCACACCGTGTCTGAGTATGTGTATGACCCTTGTGGTTAACCAGGCTGGAACTGATTTTCCTGGATCATAGTTTTTACGAAACTGGGGTCCCAACTCACTGCAGAGAAGCTTTTTGATTTAGCCATTATTCCGGTGATCTTTGTCGTCCAAACCTTGGTTTCTTACATCTGCGCACTCACCGTGTCGAAATGTTGTGGCTTCAAGAAACGGTCGGCCAATTTTGTCACGGCCATGGCGGTACGTTAATTATTGTTGAACGCGAGTGTTGCACGCAATCTATCACGCTAACACATTTCATGAATAGGTCTTCGGAAACTCGAATTCGCTTCCGATCTCCCTAGTCATGTCGCTCTCACAGACCTTGAAAGGCCTCCATTGGGATAGGGTACCCAATGATAATGACGATGAGGTGGCTGCGCGGGGTATTCTTTACCTACTCATCTTTCAGCAGCTTGGCCAGCTCGTACGCTGGAGCTGGGGTTACCACGTTCTTCTTGCCCCCCGAGAGCGCTATCTAGAGGAGGGAGAAAGAGAGCAAAGTACAACGAGTATCGAACAAGGCCGGGAGCGATACAGTGATAACCCAGAACAAGCGGATCCTGATGAGCCTTTGATCAGAAATGCATCTTCTGAGGGCTCCTCGACTGACTCAAATGACGAGTCTGAGGTATTTCACTCCGGTGAGCAGACACCAGTATTAGTACGCGCCTACTCGTACACAAAGCTGTCTCCGCAAGATACCGACCACCCTGCCCTACTTAGTGCTCCTCCACAAGGACCATTCCTACCCCGGCAAAGCACCGAAGGTGATATTTTATGTTTCCCTAGCGTTGAAGCATCAGGTGGCGATTCCGGAAAGGCCGGGCTCGGCTTCCGCTTCAGAACCTCCGTAGGTCGCCTTGGTGGTCGTGTAACCAATACCTGGGAAAGACAGTCGGGAGCCTTGTTCCAACGCCTGCCGACATTTCTTCAGAAAGTACTATCGGGAACTGTGAACGGGGTCCGCAGATTCTTCCGCGGCCTCTGGCAATTCATGAACCCTCCACTTTGGGCAATGCTTGTGTCTATCATCGTGGCGTCCGTGCCCTCGCTCCAGCGTGTATTCTTCGATGAGGGCACCTTCGTTCAAAATTCCGTGACTCGAGCAATCGAACAAAATGGTCAGGTTGCTGTGCCGTTGATTCTTGTGGTCCTTGGCGCCAACCTGGAGCGCAGTACTTTACCTGAAGACGCGCAGCAGGATATGGAACATCCCAAGGAGGAGAAGAAGCTGATCATTGCGTCTCTGGTGGCGCGTATGCTTCTTCCAACCCTGATCATGGCCCCAATGCTGGCCCTCCTGGCAAAATACGTCCCTATCAGCATTTTGGATGATCCGATCTTCGTCATCGTCTGTTTCCTTCTCACCGGCGCCCCTTCCGCGCTTCAGTTGGCTCAGATTTGCCAAATCAATAACGTATACGTGGGCGCTATGTCTAAGTTGTTGTTCCAAAGCTACGTTGTCTGGTACGTCACCTTTGAGACTGACGAAATGATTATGTACTGACCTTCACAGGATTCTTCCTTCTACTCTAATTCTTGTTATGTGTGCCATGGAAGTGGTGGAATGGGCTTCCGCCTCGTTCTAAGCTTGTCTCTGTGCTACGAGATTGACCATGATCGCTTTACGACTCGGTGGCTGGCGTTAAAAATACTCTTTGCTTTCTTACTATGTATTATTGGCGGCTGCTTCTTGCTTTACTAGATTGGCGAAATCCGTTTCAAATGGGTGGGTAGAATATTTCGGAACGGGCATACCGGAGCATACCTAATAGCATCGTTCAGCATTGAACGTTTACAAGCATTTCACGTTTGACACCTAAATTGAAATACTCAACTATGAGATATAATTTACAAGGACACCATAACAATTCACCCCATATCATATATCACCAACCCCTACTAGCTATTATACTCCCCAACATCAACCAACATTGCCATCCCACTCGCCAAATGCCAAACAATATGACAATGAAACAACCACACTCCCGGATTATCCGCCCGGAACCGCAGCACCGCATACCCCCGACTGGGAATATACACCGTATCCCGTAGCATGGCACGAGAGAGATCATACCCCGACTCAGACTCCAAACCCGGCGGACCCGAATCCACAAAAGGATTATACGAGCCCCATCCTATAGGCGCCTCATAAACCCTAAGGATATAGAAGTGATGACCGTGCTAAGACGTTCCATCAGCATATTAAGCAGCAAAAGTGCAGATAAAGAGAAGAACTCACCAGATGGAATGGATGCCCTCCCTCATCTAGATTATTCACCACCACATCAACCCATTCGGAATCAGGTACGGCGAACGAGAACTGGTTATCGTCCCATTTGTCGCGCGGGAGGGTGTTAAGTGGGGTGTCGGGTTGCGGACGCCATGAGGTACGGTTGAAGAAGCCGTTTGGGATGTTGTGGTTTATGCTTAGTTTCTGGATTTTGGTGTAGATTACCTGTGTTTGGGTGGGATTTTCAGGGATATTTGATAGCAGGGAGGGTTTTGAGGGCGTGTTTTGGAGGTCCAGGTTGTTTTCTGGGAGGGATTGGGGGAGTGATGGGGAGTGGGAGGGTGTTATGGGAAATGTTTGGGTTGGAGTTAGGGCTATGTTTGGGTAGTTGAAGCAGCTGGTGTTTTTGTGTTGTTAGTGTTGGTTTGATTTGGGATTGGGGTTAGTGGACGTACTCTCGGTCTAGGTGGATTGTTAGGGATGTGAGGTCTTCCTTTGAGGGTTGGAGGATGACGTCCATGCGTTGGCCTGGGTAAAGGATTCCTGCCGATGGGGCTTCTTGAGGTTCGACTTCGGTGCTGTCTACTTGGATTAGGGTTAGGGGTTTGTTTTCGAATGATAGGGTGAATCCTGCAAGGGAACTGTGGGGGTGTTAGCTTTTGGTTACTTTGAAGTGTGATGGAGGTAGTACCCGGTGTTGACCACGCGCAACCTAAAGGATGTGTCTATGTCTGATAGGTACGAGAGGTTGGCCTGTTGTTCAATGCAATCCACGGGTCTAGCAGGCACGGCCATAGAGCAGTCGAAGCTTCCTGCCCCGTTGATTAGCAGCGAGTCAGGCACTGGCTACACTGTATTAGTGCTGATTCGCATGGTGACATGCATACTAACATACCTCATTTCCGAAAGATGCGATGCTCATGTACCAGGCTAAGACCTGAGCACCAGGCTGATGGTACCAATCCCCGATCAACAGTAGGAACTCTCTTTCGTACCCGTACTGCAGGGACTCGGCGCTGTCACGGGCCATGAGTCCGCGAACGGTAGGCCGGGAAGAAGGCGCATGCACAACAAAGCCGCCGTATAGGCCATCCGCCCTCGAGGTTCCGGTATGGCCATGGTACCAAAAGGTGCCACTTTGGTCTTGGGGAATAGTCAGGTTGTACATGAAGGTCGATCCAGGTGGGATGGCATTCTGTGTCACTCCGGGAACACCATCCATTGTATCTAGAACGTCAGTCTTATGATCATCCTAGGCATATGTTGAGAAGAATGACTTACTATGGACGTGAAGCCCATGCCAGTGGATAGAGATTGGTTCACCTTGTAGTGCATTTGTGACATTGATTAAAAGGGTATCGCCAGAACAGGCCTCAATAGTCGGACCCGGGAAGATACCTATCTTTAATATCGTGATTAACGTACTGTATGTACAATACTTACTACAGCTGATTTCTATGAAACCAAGATCTTACCGTTGACAAGGTAGACCTGCTTCAACACCCCATCTGGTCGAAGATAATCCTCAGCGACCACCCAGTCAAGGTGTTGTGTCACTGCTCCCCGATATATGTGGTCCTCTGGATGAAGCTCTATACTCGGGCGAGCTAAGTCAGGGTTGTGTACTTGGGAATGTAGCGTTTCGCCATGGTGAACTTTAGGGGAGGATAGTACGGAGCGCAATGGATCTGGTGTGGTGAACTGTTGGAGGAATAACAATGCACTGAGAATGCATAAAATCAGCGGACAAATCACAATGCCGCAAGGCCAATATTTTGTTGTTCTTCTGGCAGGCGCATTTTGAGAGCCAGTGTCCGATTCATTCCGTTCTGGGGTCTCAAAAATTCTCGATTTTCGGCGACTGGGCTTTCTCTCCATTGTCTGCTTAGTAGTTTTCCATCAGGTCGCTTGGCTTCCGAATAGCCTTCTCTTAAATGGTCAGCACATTATATTGCATGGTTCGCTTATAATAGTGGGGAAAGTGAAGGGAACGTTACATGGGATATGTAGATCCGTCATATAATCTGTGCGGAGTATGTCTGTAGTACCGATCATGACACAACCAAAACATTAATCGTAATAAGAAGGTTCAAGTATCGGATGATTGAATCAGAGATTTTGGTAACAGTAATAAATCGTTCTTCATTCGGCTCTAGAAGTTCATTTTCGGCACATTTCTCCCGTGATCTCAATCACTACTCTAACTGTTGGATTCAGATGCATGAGATAGTTATGCGGATACTCTAACTCGGAGAATTATAGTTCTTTAATATTTGATCAATTAGTATCGTTTGGTCCTCGGGTCAGCATTCGTTCGGATCTGTATTGCTTGTCAATTGACGGATTACTCGGAAAGTGTTGGGGTCAAGAAAATAGATCGTCAGGCACTAAAGCTCGCGGTAAATTAAATTGTCTTGAGATATGGCCCCATCGTACTCCATTGGTTGATGGTTAATCATCCAACCGAATGCAACACGTGCCTATCTCAATGTTCTAACCGAGGAGACCAACGAATACTAAACAACAACTCCGCATCATCTTGCATTCCCATTGCAACTGTGTCACGGTCTAGTCAGAAAGCTTGAATATCGGGTGGGTTATAATTTCCGCCATGATGAAACTTACCAATGGCGATGATGCGGCATCTCAATGGCTCGTCAAATCCGGTCTACAACGTGCATCACGTTTCCTCTGGTTGTTTCCTTGACTAATGCTGCATTTGTTGCATCGGCAGGAGCCGACAGGTGCGTATGTAACCTTCAAAGGTATATCTGTCGGCCATTACCAAGATGCTGTTGGGTCGAGTCTCTGGATTAACTCGACGCCTCTCTGCTCGTGTTCAAGATAGCACACCATTATGTCGATGCTCTTGGGTGTGACATTGGCCATGCTCCTTGGGAGCAGGCCTGCTCGTGCTGGTTCCTTGAAAGACATTGACCACGTAGTCATCTTCATGCAAGAGAATCGAAGCTGGAATAACGTATGTGCTGTCCACGTTCTAGACGTGCTCCCGCAGGACTATTGACTAATCTCTTGTGCAGTACTTTGGTACTATGGCAGGCGTTCGAGGCTTCAATGACCCCAACGTACAAGTGAATGATGATGGTTTATCCGTCTGGCATCAGTCAGTTTTAAGAGCACATGAATAGTTATAAGCTATAGATAATAGCTAACTCACTATTACGCGTATAGAAAGGTGGATCCCTCCATGTCCGAAAATGCAACGACCCTTCTCCCGTGGTATCTGGGATACAAAGGTGGAGACTGGAATGATGCCATCCAATGTATGGTAGCAGGAAGCAACGGGTATGAGGACAACCAAGCATCCCTCAATCACGACTTGAACAACAACTGGGCGCGGAACAACACGCCCTGGAGCTGGGGTTATCTCAAGCGAAACGACATCCCGGTCCAATTTGCCATTGCGGAGGGCTGGACTGCTGGAGATATGTACCAAGAGTCGCAGATCACATCTACTAACCCCAATCGCGTCACCTTGGTGAGCGGCTCTGTGAACATCCCAGGAAGCCCCCAGGCGTCGGACCAAGGGGGTCCTTACATAGACAACAACGAAACACCTGGGTGTGATACGGACAACATCAACTGCTATCCTCTCAAATGGAAAACTATCTTTGAGATTTACGAAGAGGCTGGGGTCTCATGGCAAGTGTACCAGGAGAAGAATAACTTCGATGACAACCCTCTGGCTTGGTTCCAGCAGTACCAGAATGCATCTGCATCATCACCTCTAGCCAAAAAGGGCCTGTCATACCTGGGTCTCGACGCATTCTATAAGGCTGCCGCTAATGGAAGTCTCCCGGAGGTCAGCTTCATCGTCGGTCCTGCCGAATTGTCAGAGCATCCACCCTACATGCCA
The DNA here is from genome assembly GCF_000184455.2 of Aspergillus oryzae RIB40. Classification (NCBI taxonomy): domain Eukaryota; kingdom Fungi; phylum Ascomycota; class Eurotiomycetes; order Eurotiales; family Aspergillaceae; genus Aspergillus; species Aspergillus oryzae. The sequence continues at coordinate 3,515,926 of NC_036435.1, read as the reverse complement.
AAGGACGGTGCATGGCTTCAGAAAAAGGTAGTGGATGCGGTGACGAAAAGCCCGAAGTACTCATCAACTCTGTTAATTATCAGTTATGACGGTAAGGGTGGCCTATCAACATCGACCTGTTCAAGCGGCGACTGACAACTTTTAGAAACGGGTGGTTTTGGGGATCACGTTGTCCCTTTTCACTCCCCGGAGGATACTCCAGGCGACTGGATGACAGACCCCTACGGAAAATTCGGAAAGATTTATGTCGGTCCAGGTGAGTTCTGCGATTTTTGGCAAAGAGACGACCACCGTGCTGATACCAGATGACCTATAGGCCTGAGAGTTCCTTTCTATATGATTTCTCCCTGGACACGGGGCAGCCGCGTCTTCACTGAGCACGCGGATCATAACTCACAGATCCTTTTCATCGAGCAATGGTTAAAGGCCAGAGGATATGAAAACGTTGAAACACCGGAAATGGTGCAGTGGCGCCGAGAACACATGTCAGACCTCGTGAGCGCGTTGGACCTGGACCACGTATGTTTGTAGAGAGCTCCCATTCATGTCAACAGGATGCAGTCTAACGCTTCTTCCATCAGCCTGATACCAACCTGCCCACTTTGCCGGATGCAGAGGAGCCAGCCACGCTCCTGGGCAACTACGTTGGTTCGTCCAACTGCCAAGCTAGTCATCCAACCCAGAGACCACCCGTACCATATGGCCAGCAAAGTAACGTCAGCGATGCCTTGTGGTTCGAGGAAGGGTACAAAGAGGTAGTAGGTTACCTAACTGAAGGTCGCTACTTGGTGTTTGAGAAATCTGGCTATGCTCTCACTAATGCGGGCAATGCCACCCGAATTAGTAGCAGCCGCACTGGCTCGGGCTACGGTGATAAGAAACAACGATGGGTGATCCATTACTCCGGTGGTCAACAGAGCGGGGTGTTTCACATCTCTAGTGCCCTAGATGGCAAATGGCTCGGACCAAAAGGCACACTATTGTCTAGCAACCGAGGTAGCCAGGCGGCGGACGTGAAAATCACTTTTGTTGGAAATGGCCAAGGGTATACATTGCAGTATGCTGACTCCACACCCATCGAGATAGACAGCAAAGGAGCGTTGACTCTGCAGAGACGCGAAGCATCTGAGGAGGGCTATAAGGTTTGGAGTGTAAGCTATCGCTAGGCTCTACCAAAACGGCGAGGGGTGGCGACAGATCTCAGCGTGATATATAATATCAGAAATAGCGAAGGTATCAATAACTGAGGAAGAATTGGGTTAGTATACAATAAGTTGCAGTACTTGGCATATGTCTGTAACCGCCGGAAGCTCCACACATATCGCTCTTCAGCACGTGTTTAAGAATAGTGCATGATTGTGTGATTTTTGCATTTGCACGCGTACCCAAAGATAAATTAAATGCATTATACGCTTTGAGGAGAATGGTGTCGTTTTCTGATTGGCGTGCTTGGCATTCTGCAAGGCAAACATGCCTCAGGCTGCCGGAGTCCGTGACCATTTCCCCTCCTTTAAGAAGTCGGGGTCCTTCCCCTCTCTCTTCCAACCTCATCCCAATACCTTTTTCTACTACTAGAACCACACATACTCCGGATGACCCAGTGCCCTTGCAACCTCCGGTCAAGTATGGCACGATTAATTGTTTTCCCTATGCGACAAATCTCCGTATGTATTGCTGGTGACAGCCTGAAGAATGACACAATATGGTTCTTAATAGGTAGCCAGGCATCGTGTACGATGATTACGATAGAAGTACTTGCTAATGACTGATCTGAGTTGACTGCTACTTTCTACTACTACATAGCTTTTTCTCTTCCCATGCGACTACTGCATCGTACCTGGAACCATACTTCCGAGCAGTGGGGACCCTATGCGACAAACTCTCAGAAGATATACTACTACTAGTCGGTCGGCTTATCTCGTTCAGTCTAGAGTACGGTTATCGCCGACTGGCTGCCACCTTATTATACTTTAAATCACAGACCCTTGGCCTGGAAGACAAGCAAACATGACGATGCTCTTCGACATCGTGATTGGTGATTGGTGTTTGCCCCCTTCCTTGGGACACAAGAATAATAACATAATAACATATACTTATCGACATAGTATATGGCGTTTTGTTGGTTTCTTCTCGCTTGAGATTTTGATTTTGCTGCCTGAGAAAATGCGGTGGGACATGTCACCTGAGGCACTAGGCCGTCCGCAGCAGTGCAGCACATGTCCCGTTCCCTTTTCTCACTCCTTCACTTGATAAGCCTTTTTTTCTTCGTTTCTTTTTGAATTTTTCTTTTTCGCCACTTATCTTTAGCCTGCATCATCATTGCATTTCTGATTCCATTCTCTCTCCTTCGCATCAACCATATCCTGCTACCCGTTGATTCACCAATATCACTATCATCTCGGTTTTTAGCATTCTTATCGCAAGTGGAAACTGTTGAGACAGAATCGCCGAGAGTTGGTTCATCCTATCGGGGACCCCACTTGGCGAACTAATCCACAATCTTTTTAGGGGTCCTCACTTCGCTCTCTGTCCACGTCGTCGAATCCGCAAGTTACCCAGTCTTTCTTCGCATTTCTATCTCTTGTGATCTTGACTGGCCCGAGTGTCTCCCCGTGGGCCACTCCAGGGAACCATATATAGCCGAAGTGTGACCAGCTTCCCCTCTCTAGGTGTGAAGCTTGGGCTACTCTCTGTCTCAGGGTCCATTTTGTTTGGCTCGAACTGTTGCGTGTCCGTGGATATGCCTTCCTTCACCGACCACAACGGGGACTCTGGTCCTGATATTGAAGGTAGGCAGAAGGTTTTTAACTTTGCGGTTACCCTTCCTTTCCCATCGTCCGATTGTAGTAGTAATAATTTCCCGAGGTTCTGCTCTCGGATCAGATGATCTCATGCCCACTGCGACTCAACAATCACCCCTGCTCCTCAAGCACCTTCTATTTTTGTACTTTCTAACTGGGGCCAATAATATCGTTATCCCTTGCGTCCTCTCGTTCTTCCCTTTCGTGCCGCAGCCTTGATTATTGATGGATTCTAATCAATTTTCAAAAGGATTTCAACCGATTTACGGTACCGGTCTTAGCATCACCTCACTGCAGAAGGCCCGTCACGCAAACGGCAATGGGAATACCGCAATTGCGCCCGACTCCAGAAAGCATCATCCTGCCATAAGCAAAAAGGCAACCGCACGCCCACCACTCTACCCCACAGCGCCATTAAGCAGTCAATCTAGTGCCATAAGCGAGTCAGGTGCACGGGATGAACAAGAAATGCAGAACGGCGAAGAAGATCCGCAGAATGCCCTTTTCCACCAGGTCTTGGAATGGCTTCAGCGTGAAAAATCTAAACGGAAATCTCCCAAAGTAAAAGCGCATGCACAACCAGATGGTTCGGGTAGCGATGGGGATGATGAGGATGATGAAGACGCTGGTAATGGGGATGGTGGCAACTCGGAGAGGACAACTTCCCATGGGGCCGACAATGTATTTGCCTTAGACAAGCTGGAGAAGATCCTCATCCAGTACGCTGCTTCACGCAGTGACGGCGCTGCGCCTGCTTATCCCGCTCGGCGGTCAACCCGCCGGCGTCATGTGAAGGGCCTACGGAGGGGTTCTGCCTCTGAATCTGATTACCTAGATGGCGACTCAGCTGCTCCCAGTGTTGATGCGACATTAGACAACTCTAAAACCCTCGCGTACAGCGGGGGTGGTGCCGAAGATGACGAGAATGAAGAAGGTGCAAATGCCAGGCGGGCCCTGGATCGGGAGGCTTGGTTTGTATTCAAAAGTGAGATACTGCGTATCACTCACACGCTACAACTCAAGGGGTGGCGGAAGCTGCCGATGGAACTCGCCAGTGATGTAGGAGTAGTTCGACTGAGCGGTGCGCTAACCAATGCTGTGTATGTGGTCACGCCGCCTCAGAATATCCCTCCCCCCAGGGCCGAAGATGGCTCTTACAGCCTCGTTCCCAGGAAGCCCCCACCGTAAGTGCTCTGGCGATATCTCAGAAACAGGCTCAATTTAACTCGCAACTAGGAAGCTGCTTCTGCGCATTTACGGGCCCCAGGTGGATCACCTCATCGACCGGGAAAACGAACTGCAGATTCTACGTCGTTTGGGGCGCAAGCACATCGGGCCCCGAGTGCTGGGAACTTTCAATAACGGCCGCTTCGAAGAGTTCTTCGAGGCCCGTCCTTTGACTCCAAAAGAACTGCGCGATCCCGGGACAATGAAGCAAATCGCAAAGCGTATGAGAGAGCTGCATGAGGGCATTGAGTTACTCGACAATGAGAGGGAGGGGGGACCGATGGTATTTAAGAACTGGGACAAATGGGTGGACCGCTGCGAACAAGTCACCAACTGGTTGGATAAGGAAATCCAGTCCAAGCACAATGATATTAAAGCAGTTGCAGAACCTTGGCGACGCCGAGGCTTTGTCTGCGGTGTTCCGTGGCCGACGTTCAGGAAAGCCGTCGACAGTTACCGAAACCACCTCATAAACAGCTATGGTGGCATGCAGGAGATCAAGCGGCAACTTGTCTTTGCCCATAATGATGTAAGTTTTGTCTTTTCTCCAGAGATCCTGTGGACCAAGGCTGACTATGCAGACTCAATATGGTAATCTTCTTCGAATGGAACCTAGTTCTGAGTCTCCTCTCCTTCGGCCGGAAAATGAGCACAAGCAGCTGGTTGTCATTGATTTCGAGTATGCATCCGCGAATCTCCCTGGATTTGAGTTCGCAAACCATTTTGTAAGTCCCTGGGTGCTGCAGATATCGTTTCTCTTTTGCTGACCAGATAGACCGAATGGTGCTACAATTATCACGACCCAGAAAGATCCTGGGCATGCAGTAGCAGAGACTTCCCCACCCTGGAGCAGCAACATCGCTTTATCAGTGCTTATTTAACACATCGACCTGGCTTGGCCGTGCGGTCATCTCCATCTATAACCCCACTCATGCAAGCAGGAGAACTTGCTAACATCACTTCACTCGCTCCTTTGGACCTGGACGCAGGACCTGATGTGGACCAACAGAGCTTGGTAGATGCTGAGAAGGCCCAGGAGGACCGGACGGAAGCGGAAATCCGATCACTAATCAAGCAGGCTCGGCTCTGGCGTGTGTTCAACTCAGCGCAGTGGGTGGCATGGGGAATAGTGCAAGCGAAGGTGCCCGGCATGGAAGAGGGCATCGCAGCCGATGCTGCGACAAATGGCCATCAAAACGGCGCCAATGGCACAGAATCCGAGGGGACTCCTTCAACAACCCCTCCACCGGATACTGATGTAGAGGAAACAGATGAATTTGATTATCTTGCTTATGCCCAAGACCGGGCCATGTTCTTCTGGGCAGATTTGTTATCATTAAACCTCGTTCGGGAGGAGGAATTGCCTGCAGCTTTGATTCAACACATTAAACCCCGCATTATCGACTACTAATACGGCCTGTCACATTCAAAGCAGGCACTCCCTAATTATTGGTGTCCAAACTGTCTTCAACATTCGGCAGTGCGGCGTTATTGATATGACTCACGATGTACATACATACACTAGCTTTGACAGCATTACGGGTTATGCCATGAATACCATCAAATTGATATTGCCTGGCCGTTATTATCGTGTACATCCAGTATATCACGTAAAGCACATAATCTAGAACGACCAAGAGGGTAACAAGAGAAGAAAAGACAGAAAGTAGATAGAATCACCGTCTCAATCTCCTCTCCGTCTCCCCTTTGGCCTTCTGAACCCACTCATCAAACTTCCCCTCCTTCTCCTTCATCCCAACGACCCCCTTCAAAACCTCCCCAATAAACCCAACAAAATTCGACCTCCGCAGAGTATTCTCCCAATCCCAAGCCCTCCTCTTCCTCTCCTCCCTCTCCAACATCTCCACATCCCCGATCTCCCTCGCCCTCATCCTCAAATCCCTCACAACAGCCATGAGATTAAACCTCGTCTCCCCCTCAGGATACCTCGCAATCCTCCTCTGCAAAACCCCAATCACCTTCTCCGGAAACCCCTCCGCATCACACTCCCCATGACTAATCGGATACGGTTGCAAACCATCCAATTCATACAACGTCCCATTCACCGCCGTATACCCAATAAAATGATACACATCTCCTTCCTCGTCTCTCGCGGTGCGCACCGTCTCATCGACAAACGGACTCGCCCGCGCAAACGCATTATGCGCCGTCCTCACCGTCTCGGAGTTCGAGAGCGCCTCACCGCGCAGATCCGCCGGGAACCCCGTCGTGAAGTCCTTGAAGGACCGGAGCTCATTTCCGATGTCGATGGGGTACGGCGTGGAAGAGGGACTGTCTTGGTTGAGGATTACGGAGAGGATGGCTTGCGTGCCGCAGGCGTTTTGGATTGTTTGGGCCGCGAAGAAGAGGTTCTCTGGCGCGGTTTTGTCGTACGTTCCGTCTATGGGGGCTTCGGGTGTTGTAGGGGTTTGGTCGCGGAGGTATTTGAAGAGGAAGATTACGCCGTAGACGGGGCTTTTTTGGGGTATTTCTTGTTAGTTATGGGGCCTGATGGTGGGTTTGGGGGTGAAGGTGGGAAGGTATGCACCTTAGTGAGCGGATGGTGTCGGCGTCTAGGGAGATGAGTTCTTCGAATTGGACGCCTTTTACGCCGAGGTTTTCGATTAGGGAGGTGAAGACGCCCTGGATTTTAGAGAGGGGTCTGTTAGTCTTAGTTGTGTTAAGGGTGGGTAGGTAGTAGGCGTACTTCGTCTGATTCGATTGTGCTCCAGCCGCCTGCGTCGGCCATTTTTGTTGAATTCTGAGGATTGGGTTTGTGTACTGTGTCTATTATATGGTGTAAGGTGTCTAATGAGCGACGCAGGATGAATGATTCAACGATTGTGTATATGTTGTTGGATGGAGCTTTTCAAACTGCTGATGACGATATCGCAGTTTGGGTTGTGGGTGTTTGTTTCACATGCAAACAAGCTCTGCGGAGCGTTCCTTAGTAAGGACCATATTGTGCCTGAGGCGACAAGAAGTGCTGTTCTTCTTTCGCGGTTCTAAATTCGGGGTATTACTAGCAATTGGGGTATATATCATAACTATGTACATGAATGGTAACACACATTAACATAAAAAATCATGAAAATTATGCAAATTACGCAAGCTCGACTTGGAACGAACGCTCGACCTTCATGCCCTGGTACAGCGGCGTGATGCTCTCTGTACTGACATTCTGCATCGACGGCTGACGACCGGTAATGGTCGTGGACATGCCATGGTATCCCCCGGTTGTGTCCGCCCAGTGATGTTTGTCACTATTATTAGCAACGCTCGACAATGGGTAGCTGTTCTCAGTGGGGCGTTTGCGACTGCGAGAGCCGGACGTCGTGTCGCGCAGGAAACGGAAAATTGGACGAAGGGTCGCAAGAGAGCTGGCGGTGATACCCACGCCAGTCTCGATATTCGAGCAAATTGACACCGCATGGGTGGCGTGCAAGAAGTCTGCATGTTTATAGGCGGATAGGTACGGTATGCGGACGATGACGGTAGCACCAGCACTATTGTAGGATTAGAGAGAAAGCTCAAGGCCTAGCCTTGACTAGGAATACTCACATGCAGCCCAAGCCCATGATTCCCGCTAGGGCAATCTTCGTCCGCCAATTCATTTGCAAATTCCAAATTATGAAGCACGGTAATAATCCGAGAACAAAATCGGCAATCGCAGCCACAACGCTGGCTGTATATGCTATCCCCACCAACGCATTGGGGTCGATACATTTGCCACTTTTTGTCAAGCGATTCCAGAAAAAGTCGACTGGGGTACATTCGAAGATGCTGACAAGGACAAACATCGTCCCGACAAGGAGTGTCAATGCGCTGATAGTGTACAGGATCACGGTGTGGATTTTGTTGGGAGTAATACGAAGAAGGGTCATGGCGATGGAAATCTTTGCGATAATGGCAGTAACTAGGTAAAAGTTCTGCCCAAGCCACCAGTACTACATGGTATGTTAGGCCATAAAGGGGATGGGGAGCTGATCAGTAAAAACGCACCAGTAAAGCGTATCGAAGGTAACCCGGCTTGTCCATAAACCAGGTCATCTGTTGTCCGAACCCGTACTTAGCACCAGCGAAAGTGCAGATGGCAAACGCCAAGTTGAAGATCTAGAAGTATTGCTACTATTAGTCACGATCCATGCTCGAATAATACCACCAGACTTACCATTGCCACCACCATTGTGGCGTCGTCCTTTCCGAATGCCCGCACAACACGCAACCGCACAAAACACCTCAAGCACATTGATATCAGAGATATTCCCACAGACACCGCGGTGGCGATGATGATCGATTTACTGCGGTAGTTCATTTTAACGACGATATGGTGGCGCCTTGAAATGAGCGACGAGACACCAAGGAGGGGCTTTTCCTAGCCCACGTCTTATACGCACATAAGACCAATTACAAAACTGCGGTCCACGGAGATTTCAGAAGATAGTGCGGTCGAGCGTCGACCTTATATGAGGTTGTCGTTCAGTAGAAGAAACGAAGGTCTGAGCGGCAATGACCCTGACTCAACCCTGGGGTCAAAATTTCATTAAGCTCGATGCAGAAACAAAGCATGGAGGGTGTTTAACTGCCATGTGGGCAGAGACAACTATAATGTGGGAAAGGGCGCAACCTTCCCTATTACCGGGCGGAGCTCTGAATAATGATCTGCAGGTAGTTAAGGTTTTTTTTTTTGAGCCTGCCTGGTAATTGGGTCTGGTGGGCTCCATGAACTAGCATTGGGTTCATGTAAGTATAAACCATGGTTTGGCACGGCCATTGGCGGATATCTCAGGCATGGACCACTAGGCGTAAATTCGGCACAATATCACCGGCATTGAAACTCAATCAGGCCAACTGATACAGATGTGGAGCACAGCGTGTGCCGGTAACCAGCAAAATCGGAGAAGTTCCGCCACCATGGATGAACGACAGGCAGTTACAAGTCATGGTGTAATCTGACATTGCATGCAACATATGGGAATCAGTATGCCAAGTGACTACTTTTGGTCTGCGATAGAAGGCAAACTGTATTGGTCATCAATAACTTCAAATATGAGGACTTGAAAAGCTTAGTACTTACTAATTATCAGATAGTGAGCGCACATGCCGGAAAGCCATGCGAGATCCACGCTCGCCTCCACCTGCCCGGAGTATCAAGGAGCTAGGGCAGCAGATCCCCCTTTTTGGCTTTTGGAGCACGAATAGCACGAACCCGATGGAGACGGTGCCCCTTATGCGTTCCTGTTTATAATGACTGATCAGGAACGTGCACGATGCCCAAAAAAGTGATCTATGATATGAGATCGACCACTATCGAAAGTCTGTGAGGAAATAAATGGTGATGTAATGTGGTGGTTCATTTTGCCTTCGCCCGAAAAACAGAGTATGGCTCACGTGGCTACGCTAACTGCCAATAGTCTGGAACCGGGGCAAGGGAAGATCTCATGTACCCCATAATGAAATCGCATATACGAGAATAACCCCTCAATTTGATTGATGACCAACGATTAACGCTGCTGGTTCCATGTCTAGCGGCAGAACAACACCACATTCAAGTGCCGAATGTCCTGCCCTTGGTAGTTTTTCACTTCATGGCATCTCCTGACTTGGTCCAGTTTCCCTTCTTCTAATACTCCCCTCACTCTCCACAGCCGCGCAATCTACTCCTCAGGGTCCTATTCTGTGTCGATCGGGCTCTCTACGAACCCCTCACACTGCATAATTGCAATCGCTTTGCCAGGGACTGCAAACTCATCTATCGAAGCCTCAAAGCACGGTGCTATCTAGATCGCAGTAGTAACTGCTAGCCGTCCGACCGAGATTAACACTCCACAAAGGCTCAATTTCGAGATACTCCGTTGTCAATATGCTATACCGATATCTTTCCGAGTGTCAAACGTGAAGACAGTACGCACGATCGTGTGCAAAGGGTTCTAGGGCCACAGGTCAATACCTCGAGAAGTGCAACCCAATGGTCCGAGATTATAATGGGGACAAGATCCTTCTTCTAAACTATTGGGTTCCCAGCAATACTTAGACGATCCGGCCAGATGGCCCACGTTTACGTCTGTAGAGCATGGGCTCCTTCTGCTGGTGACTTGGAGGTTGCCTCTGGACGATCAAGTAACTATTCTGGTACATATATATTTGTTTAACGATTCTAAAGTGAATCATTCAATGGCCTCTATTACATACTCAAGGTCTTGCGCTATTTTCATATACTCGCCACTTTTCATATAGTGCCCTCCCTCAAACTAAATGCTAGAGCAGATATTGAGAATTTCTATGAGGGCTCAACATGCTGGCAACCTACAATCTAAAAAGCATTTGGAGCGGGTGCCTCCCATTCAATGAGTGCCTTATCGACTATCACTCAGCATCACGATATGAATCGATTTGGTGACTTCTCCCAATAGTTCGAGCTTCTTATCCCTGAGAACACAGTCCCAGCTTAAGGCATACAGTCTCAGATCCAATTATCCAGGCTGACGCTTCCTGGGATTACATATATACAGAAAGTCCTCTGACACATTAGGTCGAGTCCTTATTTGGTCTGCATGTCACCCTCGGCATATACCTTCAGATCGATCCACCCTATATCGGGCAAATTTGCACATAGACACAGAAGCTAACAGGGTGCGGTGCACGTGTATGGAGCAGTCATGCAGCGAGAACAAGATATCTTGAAGTACCAGTTTCCCATATCCTCAGGCAGGAAACTCCTCGTTTCTCTAGAGCTCTCTGTTGGTCTAAGACAGCCCATGCCTGGTTTGCCACATTTAACACACTGCCATAATCGAGACTTACAGTCGATGCACTATGTGGGAAAGACATAGCTCCATCAAGTATTCTAGTATATTCGAAACGTAGCAGGATTGATCTTTACGGGCTTGTTCTGAGCAAATTGAACTTGTGCTCGAGTAAGATACATACTTGACCAAGAAAACGATCTTCCATTCGTAGAGGACGCCGGAGACACTTCGAGATTATTAGATGTGTGAAGGGCACACCGTCTTTAAAGTACCGATCGCATCGGGACAATGATGATACTCGATTCGATGTTCTAGCATCTCTCAGCCATGGCGAGATAACTATTTCCTGCACCGGGAGAGTACAACTAGTAAATCCCTATACTCTCCTATACTTTTCAAATGTACTCTTTATGAGAACTCACCGCAAAAAGCAACCTCCCCCACCATTCAATCTACATAGAGAAAACAATAACGACCAGCCACAAGACAAAGCATAAAATCCCCATACATCAACAACACCACACCAAACCACACCACCAAAGTAGAAAAGAAACCAAACCAACCCTACCACCCACATTATATACCACCAACCCTCCACTCCAAACCCATCATCATAAACACCACAACCCAAACCACAAAAACCACCACCAAAATAAACCCCATATCCCACACTAACCACAAACCCTATAACAACAACCAATATAGCCCTACCTAGCCCCTACCAAAGTAACCCAAGTGCAAGGCCGCCCCACGCGCTTCCTTCCTTCCCCAAAGTCAAAGCTAGCTAAAATCTCCTAGCCTCATCCACCCGCATCGATCTGTCTACCGAATACGAGCCCATCCAAAACAAGTTTAGTCCGGGCCCTTCTTTTCCACCTATGCATCATGCCGATCATCATCATTGTGTCGGTGACGGCTTGAGGTGTGTATTTTGCTTGTCGTCGAATGAGAATGCAGATATGGGAAAGGTAAATTGCAGGTTGTTTGGGTTAGAGTTTTGGTGTGTACTGTGTAGTGGTAGGTTGGCTATATATATCTTTTGACTTTGGGTTTTGGTACTGGGGTTTTTTTGGGGGGGGGGGGGGGTCTTGATGGTGTTGTATGTATGGTATTGTATGGCATAGTATCTATGGATTTATTTTGTCTAATTTGTGTGCTTAGGAGTATGTGTGTAGATGGGTTTGTCTGGATGGTGGGTGTGGAGGCGCTGTCTTGTTTCTGTGGTGGCTTTTTTATTTGTTTGTTGATTGTTAGGTATTGTGACTTGGTACTTGGGGATCGGCGGGTATAGTACTGTACATTCCTGAGACCCTTACTTTAGATTTGACTAAATATGCGGGATTCTAAATTTATCCCGACCTCGTGGTATTGACATAATCCCCTTTTTTCTGTTACTTCGTGCAGGTATTGTACAGGTCATGTCTGTAGGTTGCCGATCAGCTCCAGTTGAATGAAACTCAACAATTTCATGATCTCATGCCCTCCCTGATGGCCTCGTTTCGTCTCGTTGCTATTAATAGATGACCTGGTGAAACCTTACAGGACGGAAGCAAGATGATCGGGGATAGTTTGTCATATCATTATACATGGTAATTATCTCAAAGCGAACGCCAAACGGGTATATGATTTTGATATCCATATCAATCCATGCTCTCATGTAGCCTCATTCTGTCCTGGTGTTCCTGTATCGCTGCAGCATATCGCAGGATCGTAACGAATGTCAGGCATGCAAAAATCCAAAATAATGTGCACTAAATGCAACAATAGTGAAATGAAAAACCCCCATTCAAAATATAAGAGTACCAGCCCTTCTATCCATCCAACCCCATGTGAGATCCAAGCTCAAGTCCATATGCCGTGTAAATAGAATGAAAAGTTGGTTAAGGGTATATAGGGATTTTTCTTTTTTTGTTTCTTTTTTCTTTTCTTTCCAGTCGACCATCTTTCCATCTTCAGGTGCAGATACTTCCTGTCCAGCACGGCTCCGCAGTGCTATATCCTCCCACGATTTGTTGAGGCTCACCGTAGAGATCCACGTTCAGTCCGACAGTTCCGTCCACTCGCGATAGCTCCCCGCAAACCATATCATCCACATATGGTGGTGGATATGTGGGCGACTGATGGAGCGAGCCGGTATGGCTGTACTCACACAGTTCTTCTCGTGGGTCGGAGAGCAAACTTGGAGACGGTGGGTAAAGACTCTGGGCGCCTGGTGCTGTGACGTAGGTTCCATTTACATCGAATGGAGAACTAGCGATCGTCACGGCTGGGGGAGACTGGAGCAGCGGGGTGTAAGGTGCGCATGTAGCGGTAGAGGAAGGAGAGGATGATGACGCCAGAGTGTAATCTTGCATAGAATGGTAAGGACTCGCGGGAGACGGCGAGTAGTCGAGGGAGGTCCGCGGCGACCACTGAAGGCGGCTTTTATATTGGGCGACGATATGTCGAGGTAATTCCATAATGGTCGAGGCTAACTGGAGATCTGGGTTGTACGGCTCCGACATGCTCCTAGTAATAATGATTCGATAGATGTCTTCGATGGGGCCGACGGATAGCGGGCCGAGGTATGCGCCTCCTAGGTCAGGGAACAAACTATCCAAAACCACGCCAATACCAAAGAATTGAGCCAAAATGGCGAGGGCTCCTAGGTCTGCGTCTCCACCTCGGAGCATGGCCGGGGGAAGCCAAAAGAGCCACCTTCGCAGGGGCTGCATGCGCTCAAAGGCCTGTTCCGGAGTTAAGGACAGAAGATCTCGCCTGAAATGGCGTACGAATTCAAGGAGTTCTCCGATCCGACGGTAGTGTTCGGGGTTGTGAGCAACGCGCTTCTGGACGTTCTGAAGGGCTATGGTCGTTTGGTCGAGGCTAACAAGGTCCTCATCTTGGAACTGGTAGCCCGTCATCATTGGGGTATTAGTACATCCCAAGTACCTTTGGTTCTCCAGGTACATGGCTAGTTCGGATTCGTGTTTCCAGATCGGATGCATTGAGTTCAGAACGGTTGTGAGTCCCTGTTGCAGGGACGCCCAGCTATGCCTAGAAAGCTATTAGTATTACAACGTAACCGGCTTCATAAAATTACATACCATTCCGAAGCCTGCCAGGAAAGGAGGATGGAGGCTGCGAGGATAGCATCACAGTTGCCTTTCGAGAAAGTACCGATAGCCTTGTGCAAGCCCTGAATCGCAACCCCCCTGTGGTGATAGGCGAGCTGTTTAGTTTCCTTATTTCGCGTGATCCAGGCCAAATGTGACGCCGACAAAGTAAGGATGGAACTCATGACAAAGTCATTGGTAATCGCTATGTTGAGGAATCTGTCGGATGTTAGTACCCCACTCACAAAACAAGACCCGGCCTTTGCGCTTACGTTGGCATCTTCTGCGCCCAGATCGTGGAGTTACTAAAGCCACGACGATGTAGGTCGATGGATAATCCGATAATGTGGTGGATTAAACGAAGATCGGTTCGCGAGAGTTTGCTCCAACAACTGCGTGGGTACTGTACCAGCTCTGGGAACGGAGGCACACCCGTGATGTGCCAATTCTTGATTTCCGTCTCGATTTCGGCGGACATGAGAAGATCAGGGATTTTGCGGGTGTTAGATGATTCGTCGTGGACGGTAGCGACATCCATGTAGTCGCAGCGACAGTTATGTTTGGTACAATTCCGGCTACTCTGTCCGTCAGCCACAGCACATTTGCACAATATGCCCATGTAGTATACGCGTACCATTGTGGAAAACTCTCATCGCAACGAATATGTCGTCTCTTACATGTTTTGCAGCCGAAACGGGACTTGGTATGGCTCTTGCGAGGAGGGCCACCACCGGGACCGGCCATATTGTCTGGATACAGGAAAAACGCAAGACAATGTAATGGTCTCAATGGAAACAAACAGGGCTACCCACTCGGCAGCCAAAGGATGTGTAGAAGGCGTAGCACAACACAACACTGCGTAATAAGGCAGTGGGTAAGGGTCGAATGACAACAAGAGGAAGTCTTCTCGGGTTATGTATCGAAAGGTAAACGGGGGAAAGAGGGGAAGGCAGAGGAGAGATGCAGGTATATAGCAGTACTAATAGCCAAGCCTAGAGATGCAGACTCCAAAAATAACCTCGAGCCTCAGCCCCGGGTGGAGGAAGAAACGAGGAACGAGATGAAGAATGTCCGCACGTGGGGAATACGAGAAAACGGCAAGGGAGGGGAATTGGGCTGTTTTGTTTTGACGAATATTTTGACAGGAACAAGAGGAGTTGAAAGGATTATAAGAGGTGGAGGGTTATAATTAAGTCACAGTCAGGGCCAGTAGGCTAATAGTCCAGGAATGCATGCAGCCTTTGGAGCTGAGGGACCACTCATAATAAGGTAAGGAAGATCAGACAGAAGAGAAAAAAAAAAGACGAGGAAAAAATAATTAAACTAAAAGGAAATAAAAAGAATAAATGTTTAATTTAAATCAGAGAAATATTAAATAAATAAAAAAAAGAAAGAAACTTGAGAAAGTAGGGGACTAGTCAAATCTCTGGGGATGCGTTCCAAACGCCACGAGACGGCCGGTCAGATGCTGATCTCTTGAGAATGTAGTAGTAATAAGAAAAAGTAAGAGAAGAAAAAGTAAATGCAGACTGTTCAAGGATACCTTCAGTAGATGATGTGGGGATGGGGAAAATTGAAAAGACAAGAGATGAGAGGTGGAGGGGAGAAGTAAGTATGGACTATAACCACAATAGGAGCCCGAAGCGTATTATTATTAGTAGTTGGATGGATTAAAGACCGAGGATTCCTGAAAATCATGGTTTTGAGCCTCTTCCCGTCAGTTTCCCTTTTGGATCTCTCAATCTGAAAAAAGAAAAAGAGATAAAATTAAAGGGAAGAGGAAAATACAGAATAGTCAATTAAAAAAAAAAAATCTATTAAAAAAAGATGGGAAAAAAAAAAGGATAGGCAGGATTAACGTGTGTATGGAGTACATACAGTTAGCACCTAACTTAGTACCGACAGGGAATGTGAGGCCTGGATTAACCCCCATTCAAGGAGGGTTACTTTGGACGGCAGCGTGGCTGCCCATGAGTTTCATTAGTCACATTGTTCGGGCGAGGACCACATGGCAGCACCACCACCAGGATTATTTCCATTCTCATGCCTCCCCTGCTACTGTCTATTCCGGAAATTGCTAAGTCTCCTTCCTGGCGGGTTCCATCTCGAAAAGATCCGAAGGAATTCTTCCCCTTCCACTGCATTCCTTTGCTTCTACGTTGCCCCTTCATCTCAGGTTAATTTGGTCCCAAATGAAAAAGTTGGGGCCAAAAGGGTAATCAATCCCCATAGCCCAAGTGGGTGGGACGCGAGTCACGCCAAGTCAGATTTCTGTAAGGATGTTGAGTCTAAGCCTCTCTACCAAATATGCTTGAACTCTAGTCACGGGAATCGTCCGATACCAAATAGGCAACTATCGATGGGAAAGGAAGAAATAATCGGGAGAAGAACAAAAAGTAAAACAAAAGAGAGAGAGAAAGAAAAAAAGAAAGAAAGAAGAGGCGAGCGCCGAGACTGGGACGGATGTAGAAACACCTTGGATGTGGCGTATCTAAGCATGTTCATGGTCCAGAAACCATGTGTGGACAACGGAAGCCAGGCCTCATCGTTCAAATCGATCCTCTGGGTGACAAGTCTGGTCATAGAATGGGGTAAAGTCTGGACAGGGTCTGCGGAAATCCATTACCATAGCTTAGGTTAGGTTGACCCAAAGAATCAACCTGACGGATGGGGTTGGCCGACAAACCACCTGATTGGGTAAATCTGTGGTGGGGAAGTCTTTTTTTTCGTCGTTTTTTCTTGTTCGTCTACGGCCATTTGATATTCTCCATCTTTGACCCAGACCGAACAGTATTGTGGTTGTCTAAGGTTCTCACCCACTCACTCAATCTTGGGCAGTAGGTTTTCGATGACACACAGTGGGTAGACGGGTCTGTCATTGATTGGCGTCAGATTAAAGTCGCTAATCACATGGTTTTCATTACTTAACGATCGGATTTTGTTTACCCTCAAATGTCCGATCCCAGGGGTAGCTTGACTCTCTGTCAACGACCAGACACCCTGTCCTGGAACCATGTGGGCGTTGTTATTTTCCTTCTGAACCTCTCATTCCCTGTCTATTTTCCGTTCTGGACAACGTATGTATTGGATAACGTCGAACCGATAGCCCCTCTTACTGTATAAGTGTAACATCATGATGATCGCCTGCTTTGACTCAAAGGGACCCTTGTCCCGTTACTAGAACTTGGAGATCGTCAACCAACAACCTTGCCCTATGACCGATATGGTTATATCCAACGAACATCCACTCTTAAAGAAGTACAAAAAAAAAGAAAAGAAAAGAAAATTCAAAAATAACCCCAATCATCCTTGGAGGCTCGAGGAAGGTACCGGTGAGAAAAGGGGAAGATAATCCATCTATTATTGGATGCGCTACGCTACACCTGCACAATTGCTTTTTGGCGTCGCTTCCGCGCTAGCAGGGGATTCAAAGAGTTATATTGCTTTTTCATCCTGATGCCTCGTGGACGTAGTCCAATTCAAACAGACGTCACCAACAAATGAATCCCGCGGATCCGTCCGCATAAGGAATGTTGATATGATGTAGCGAACGATTGCCTCGCCAGGCGGACTAAGCGCACCGTTCATGGTGCCTGGAAATCACCAGAAAACTAGGGGAAAACTTTAGCACCCCGCTAGGGGAGATGCTGCCTATAGTTCCTCCACGACTCTATAGCGTCACGATGGATGGTTTCCTACCCCTGATGATGGGGTAGATAGCGCGCAACTTTCATGTACTGTTTGCAGAGTCTCTTGCAATGCGCCGTTTTTATCCGACGCTAGGGGATGCACGTTTGTATTGCCGGTATCAAGCGGAGCTCGATACATAAGAACCGTAAAAACACACACGGTCTAAATTCGGGAATAGCAACCGACTCTCTCGGTCAATACTCCAATCAGTAACGGAGGGGTACTTCGGCCGAGGGCTTCTCAACCTTTCCCTCATGACCATTAGAAAACCTGTCTGACGGGTCTCCCAAGTATCTTTACACACGGACACCCATGGAGAGAATAAGCGATCATACAGCCAAGCCACTAAGGCACCGAATCACCTGTCCAGGGTCACTGCGTATGCAGCTAAGATTTAGTTCCTCCAACTAAGATTTAGATCGAGGCTGCAAACCTTCTACGGACAAGGCACGGAGCACTGTCGAACGAGAAGCCTCTCCTCTCTGGCGGACTGGCCCAAACGTTGAACTTGTTTTCATTCTTCGACAAATCCGGTAACCTCCTGCACCCAAGATAGCCTAAACTAGTAATGCTTGCGGCTGAGCCACGGGCGACCAGTGGGGCAGTGAGCCCTACGACCGTGTGTGAAGATGACCTCGCCCGCTGTCCCGGGATGGCGGGTTTTGAGTTCCCTCGGATGGTGTTACCGTGGATGAAGTGCATGGCCATACTGGGGGCAACTTGAATGACCTGTGACAGCCTTGATGAGAAGAGGAGGGGAGAGTAGCACAGTTTCAGCCTTGATGGAGGGCAAAACCCGTGTGTTACGCATTCCCAGATGAAACAGAACTCGTCAGTCCGATCCACGTCAGTTCGCTAATTTTAAACGTATCAGGAAACCGGTAAGGAGCTCCCATCTTATCAGAGAAGAAATTAAAAGAAAAAATAAAAAAGATAGGGGGTGGGCTAAAGTGAAAAGCCATCAAATGCTAACGCGAAACCACCTTGAACTAAATTAAGAGCTAAACGCGAATCGTTGTGAAACTCTCTTTCGGTTCCAATCTGATTGGATCAACAGAGGGCCCTGAAGGAGGATTTCCAGATAAGGTAAATGCCCTAGAACGCTAAGCGGACGAGGTTAATGAAGGCTTCTAACTTATAGGGAGAAAAACCCTTCGGGGGCTGCGGTCCGGGTCCACGGTCGCGGGCGACCGAGATTAAGAATCAGCGATCAGTTAATCCTGCCCGCTTATTGGCTGGGTCGGATAAGGTAGGGGATACTTTAATTCTCGACCTTTCGGGCAATGTCCTGCTGAAAGCCTCGACAATTGTTGACGATGACGGCATTTCTAGGCTCACCCTCGACCTGCATCAATCGAGGAGTGTGCATGCATTGGAAAGTGTGTAACACAAAAGCCTCATGCCACGTTTTTATTTTTTGATCTTTGAGGAAGAAAAATCCCTTGAGTAGAGACTAATGGATGCTTGTTCCCTGTCAATGATGCTAGAGCTTTGAGGTCTTGGCAGTATAGGACGTATCCCATTTGTCCGGACAGCTGGAGACAAGCCCATTTGTGCATTCTTGGTCACTATCCCATAGATGGAATTAGTCGCGCCCTAACGGCTTTTTCAACCAGAGCCACCACCAGATTCCCGCCAAGGTTGCCAAGGACGTGTGCATCCCAGGTAGCTGGGAGACGAGACTATCCACAATTCAAGACCTTCATCTGGTTAGAATTCGACAGAGAAAAGAGACTGGGAGAGAGAAAGAGAAGAATTGGGAACGGACTAAACTGACCTTCCCCCAAGTCCCGCTAACCAAATCCCGTAAGAAACGGACAATACCGACCCGTCAGACGGGAGACGACCAATGACAAGTCCCGAGCCATTCTCCGCATTCGATAGACTGCCCCAGGATGGTCAAGTCTCGTGATTGGCAAATGGGAAGTTACTCCGTCACGCCCCCCTTGGCAGTTTTCTTAGGGCCAAGCAGCCCGTCGCGAGATGTCACCTAATGTGGTTAGGTGTGTTCCAGACCCAGGTCACCGCTTTTTAATTCAGAAAAGCGTTAGGGTTGGTCAACTTTGTTTAGCTTCGGCGTAACTTTATTCGCTTTTTGCCCATCATCACTATTGATCGGATGCTCATTAGGCCATCATATTAGACTACGACTACAACTTTGATGGCTTGGAGACAGGTCATGCTCATGTTTGCCTATCGAGCTCCCCCAACGAAGCTCTGACAGTGGTGACTCACCTTACACAGGCATCTTGCACGCCATGTGGACTGATATTAACCAGCCACTGGTGGGGACTTTTTCAACGATGGACGATGTACCTTTTTTTTTATTGAGTTACGCTCTCGCTTCGCCATGTCAGAAACCCTATCTAGAATACCTGTATACTCAATAGAGGAGTAAAATGCGACCAAAGTTAAAATCTCCTGCTGATCTGTCGTTCAGCCGTCTCGTCTGTCAATGATACACTCAAATGACAACAGCTGGTTGGGTGTACCTCGAGCTACAGTGGGTATGCGTCAAGCATAGATACATTGGTACTGTACATGCTCCAGAAGGCCCAATGTACATACAGCCAATCCTGGTAACCGTCACGCATCCCAGATGTCGTCCTGCACTGTTACTGTGACAGTGGTCGATATATCAATACCACTCCATGTATGGAGTACATACCGGCCCCACTCAGAGGACGTCAAACCAACGCTTAAACTATCAGCTTCTGGACTAGTTGTCAATAGCAGAGGGAGAGGAATAACACCTAGTCTTGTCTGCTGGCTTATGAATCAGGCGTGCAAGGACCTGATTTGAACATTGACTCACCCTTCCCTGAGTAACCATTCCTATCCTATCATAGCGCCATCAGGCGTTGTCTATGAGGTAAGCTCGCTGAAGCCCGGGCCTGGGTCTTGATATCACCGGGCACCTCTACATCGGTGTCTACCTATAACGTTCCTCCTTCCTGATCACCATACCTCAGGTATCGAACCGACAAAATGTCAAAATCGATTAATAATATGAGGCATGACCTCACACCTCCCCAATGAACCAAGGTCAATGCAGAACCCTATCTGTAAGAGAACCGTGACAAAAATAGTAAAAAGGGCTAATTTGGACGGAAGGTCCTGCCCCAGGAAAAAAAGGTCACCTTACCCGACAGATAGAACCAGATTGGGCCTTAGGCCAGAAAGCTAGTACCAAAAGCTGGGTACATCTTAATCTTGCCTCCTCTCTCCACCAATCTTATCATGACTTCGACATGGTCAGAAGTCCCTCCGCACCATACCCAATACAGCTTTATTCACGACGAACGCATTCTGCCCTGTCGTATGATCTGATTGGCCCCGCCTGCCACCAACAACAACCCGTTCCAGTCGCCCATTGCCAAGCCCCGTACCCTAATTTCCATTATTAGCCACCAGAGCCTACTATACTAAGTAATCCTTACTAACTACCTACGTAGTAGTAGATTCAAGATTGTCAACATCCAATTCCCCAACGGATATAGTATCCTGCCTCCGATCTACAACGGAGTCCTCCCCCTTCCTTTACCGGAGTTCGACTCCCTCGACCCTCCGTGCGGGCGGGACTTTCCGTTGCATACTTTACCTAGATCAGTTTCATCTCGCGAAGGTTTCAGATAGACCAAGTAGATCTCTGGTCTCTGGTAGGTGGGAAGCGAGATTAAACAGAAAACCCTTCTCCATTGATACGTTCCTCACTTTCTCTCCGCGGAGACCACCCTGCCGTCTCGTGCATGCATGCTAACTTAAGGGTCCTTAACGACCATGAACCGGTGGTTCTTGGCTCTGGGGGCGGAAAATGGAGAGATTGGCATTGCAGGCTGAGCCATCAGATGCAGGTTCAACGAGGTACATACCTATACTTAGCAACCCGTGTCCCTTATGAAGGATGGTCATTTCCTTTTCAAATGAGGATTTGCGCCCTTGATGATCAAGTTAGATTTCCTTGGCGCTGCCTTTTTGACTCGATCTGAACCCGTAGTGTGGTGTGTTTGTGATTGTGTTACCGTCGCAGGCGCATGGGAAACTTCATAAGGCGTGGGACATGGAGGGTTAGTCTACTGGCCGGCACGCCTCCCCCACTCCTCAGGGCGCATGGACTTGCATGCGAATGTTGCTATATTTGGACCCCTGATTCTGGTATTCTTGGAGGTGGTTATTGTGGGTGATAGACATGCGCCAGCGGGTGAAGAGCGCTCTTCCATGCTATGGACCGTGCTACTTGTGTAACGTTCCCTACTCGTGGCTTTCTACAGGTGTGGATCAATGCGCTGGGCTTGGGGCGTGGGAATTGAGCAAAAGCAAAGCAACGTAGACGAAGTATTGATTTGGGCTAGTTGTTGCTTTGGTGACCTCATCGCGAATTCACCCGAGGTTCATTTTGGGGGTGTTCCTTCTATCCGTTGGACCCTTGCTACGCTATGCATTTGGGCGTTCACGTAACCTGTAGATGTAGGTTGGCTCTTAGTTCCTTCGAAATTAGTTAATGAGTGAAGGGTTCTGAGCTATGTGGATCCATTCGTCGGGGTTCACTCGGTACAATCCTGGAGGAGGATTTGTATGGAGACTGGGGCTATCCTCTGTAGGTGAGACTTGGCCGGATTCAGTTCACGATGCTGTCTATGTCTCGGGGTTTCTGGGTATGTATGGCTTTTCCAGGAGCTTCTTGAAGACATACTTTGCTACCTAACACGTTCAGATAAATTATGTGGCTTCGTGACATGGCGTTAGCCCGTAGTTACCTTCGCGTAGAGTATTGAAACTTGTCGCTAGGGAAGCCAAGGAAACGTTTCTATGAGAACAGGGCTGCGGCATAGTTCCGAAGGCTAGATTCGGTGAACACTATGCTTCTCCGAAGGGACGGATACTAACGGCTATATGCCAGCTTCATGACCGGGCCCGTTGATGATATTGAAGCTCACATAACTTTCCGCTGGCCAGAGAAGTGCTACGGTTTGATGAAGCATGTAAAACACAAGACGCAGGGTTATGAAGGCCCGTAGGAAAGAGTATGGAAGGCTTGTGCCCTCGTCATGACGGTCAATTGCTGCGTTTCATGTTGAACGGATAAAAACGATAATCCAATGTCGGTCTGTCATTTAGCCGGAATTTGGAACGTATGAGAAGTGGTTGGATGCGTGCAAATGCAGGTATATATGGACAATCGACAATACGTGCTCATCACTTACAGAAAATGGTCCGCAATGCGAGCTTCAAGCTACTGGTGCTACAGTTTACTACTCCAGACGAAACAGGGCGTATTCGGGAACGTGCAAATGGGGGACAAGCTCGACTCTCTCCCGCATATCAAACTGCAAGCGAAACGGAATGACGAATCTCATATTGCACCATTGCCAAAGTGTCACAGTGCGTGGCTGATCTGATTGATATAACAACCGCTTCGAATGATGCGATAGACCGGTAATCGAATCGTCAAACTGAAGGCGCAGGGCGATAGGAGAGAGAAGTCGGCTTGGGCTACAACAAACCCCGCCATCAGACAGAATGTGGAAAGAGACATGTGAAAGATCGGTTCACGAGATGTCCATTGTTGCATCTCGATAAAACGCTAATTCTTTTTTGTCATTTCAATCCCATAAAACCGACGTGCTGGAGGTCCTTCCAGGAAAAATGTCCACACAAACTCCTCGGAAACCAGATGTAAAACCGAGAGAAAACATTCGCTTCCAGGGGACCCATCAATCCAGCACGCGGCAAACGATCATGTCCGTATTCGTAGTTCCCAATATCCTTGGAAATGTATTAAGTCTGGATCCATTCGTGATGCGAATTCCATTGCTGGGCTCTTAACACATGAAAATCAATGTCCGAATGGTTGCCGCCATAAGCCAACGCAATAATTCCCCAGTGTACTCCTCCCGAAGAACCAATCCGACCCCTTGTCGCTTTTGCATATTTTTAGCGCAGACGTCTGGCCTCACGTTCGGATTCGAGCAAGCAGAGGATGTCGTCGACACGGACTGTAAAGGTTATCAAGTCAGCCGGGCGCTTTTTTTCGACTTTTGAATAGAGCGAAACATACCGGGGCCCTTGACGTTACGGATGATGGAACGGCTCTGGTCATCCATGAACTCGACACGGACCTGGGTCACACCACCGCGAGAGCCTACTCTTCGTTAGATATCATCTCCCTTCGATCCCAATAACTTCCTATTGTCCATCTCGATGCTTCAAACTGCGGGGACAGGTCATACCGGTACGGCCGAGGACGCGGGTCACCTTCACGAGCTTAACGGGGGCCTTGGCGGAATCCATTGCGAATGATTGATTCTCTCGCTGTGGTTGCGATTGATCGAGTCGAGGAGCGTGTGTTGAAGGCGAGGCGCGGGCGGTTGTCGAGATGTGCTGAATAATTTTCAGTGCGCTTCGGTAGGGTTTCCCGTCACCGAACCCTCTCCGCTTCGGCCCAACTTAAAAGCGAAGCGACCCATCTCGGATAAACTAACCTAAAGAAGCACAACTGTCCAGGCACCTCTTGACATGAATCAACATATGAGTATCTGGGTACTCGACGTTTGGATCTCAGTCTAAGATAGTAGTACAACAAGAGAAATAAAGGGTGGGGGCGGGGGGAACTAAAAAAAAAAAAAAAAAAAAAAAAAAAAAAAAAAAAAAAAAAAAAAAAAAGAAAGAGAGAGAAAGGAGGCTTTCACTAAACGATCGTTACGCTCATTGATGGATTTCTATCTGCTACGTTAATTTACTATAGTAATAATCTATCAACCAAATGGTACACAGAACTCATCCGCCGAGTCAGTCCATTATGCATGTCATCATTGTCCATTCCTTCACCTTCTCGTATATAGTCCTTGGATATGCTATCCCAGGCTCATGATTGTTTGTACAGGCCCAGTAGATCTCACTCTATGCAGGCCCAGGCATGAAATCGCCACAACGAAAGAAATCAACACGCCATAGATGGGAAATAAACAGAAGATCAAAAATGAAAAGAAAAACAAGGGTCGTTTCTCACTCCATCCAATAGATTTGAAGCATCGGCTAGAGAGATTAAGGGGAAATCAAGGGGTAGATTAAAAAGAAAAAGAAGATGGGGGAAAAGGTGAAGAGATAAAGATGCAATGCAGTTTTAGTGCGCCTTTCGCCAAGAATTTTGCCCTCGTTGAACACTAGCAGTGCCGACATAATCTAGATTTGGTATACAGAACGAAGTTTCTGAGTAACGTGAGCCGGAAGCTGGGTGAGGAACGAATCGAAGTTGGGTATCAAATTTTTATAGCCTTGCAGAACCTGTGCGTTGTTAGTGGCTATCTAACGAAGCAAAGGAGCGACGCAAGATGTATATCTTACCTGCTGGAATGAGCTCTGAATATCACGGTAATCATCCTGGTGGAGAGACTTGGTAGGGAAGGCAGCGATCGCCTGGAAGTAATCCGCAAGGCTGGCTTCCATGGCCTGCGGGTTCTTCATGACCACTTGGTTGAAACCCAGGAAGGCGGAAGCCTTCTCCCGTGTGAATTCAATCTTATTCATAGATTTCAAGAACGCGCCCGCGTACTCACCAAGGCGAGGGGCAAGCTGATCCGAGCAGCACATTCCCAACCTTCCCAAGGCCATTGCAGCATTTTCATTTACGGAGTCAATGATCTCCTCGTTGTTGATGATGACATATAAGCCCTGGTACAGCTTGTCGGCGTAGGGTGATAGGGCCGCCTTTTCGTTGACTGCAATTTCTCCACAGGACCAGCAGGCGTTGTTCAACACACTGAAGCCCGTGTGACGATCATCATCTTTAATCATGTCCAGATCAAGCTGCTTGATAAGGGTCGGCATGATGTTGGGGATGAAAGGTTCCAGTTGCGCGAAGATGCTGATGGCACAGTCGCCAAGCAATGCATAAGACGACTGACGCACCTCATAGTTCGGGTCCTCCATACAAAAGCAGAGGAGGTCGAAGAAGCGTGGCTGGGAATTGGCTACTAGCTCGCCACTCTTCTGGGGATCAATCGCCTGGATGATCGCACTCAGGAGATCCAAACTTGTAACCAAGAAATCCTTGTCGGGTTCCTCGATAGCTTGGTTGTTGATGGAAGCCATATATTCTTGTAGGTTCTCGTAGATGATCTTGATACACCTTTGGAAGAGAGGAGGGGCAAAGGGAGCAAACGCATCGCCGTACGCAGCAGCAATGTAGCCGAGGCATTCCAGTAGCGGAAAGAGCTCCCGAGACTGGTCCGACACCTTGTTATAGCGGTCGATAAGAGCAGGCATGAGGATGTCGACAAGGTGTGGCTTCGACAATTCTCCCATGACACACTCAGCCAGAGTTTGAACACAGTCATACAGGATATACATATTGCGGTCTTTGTATTTCCCGAAGCACTGGACAAACTGCCGGAGGATGGGTTCACAGTAGGGAATCAAGTTGGCATCTGACTTCTCTTCCAAGCTTGCGAAAGCGGATGCGGCTGCCTCCTGGACCTTCTTATTGCCGTCTAGCATCCTACGAAGAATACCTTCCATCATCGGTTCGAAAAAGCTAGCCCTCTCCGCAGGGTCGTTGAGGTGCGATGCCCATTCAGAGTATCGCCCCAAGCACCAACAAGTAATCTGTCGCACCACAGGCTGCGAGTCATTCAGAAGCGAGATAAGATAGGGAACAAGCTCCGGCAGATGGGGGGTAACCGCATCCATACATCCATCTGCAACAGCGCCCAAGGTCAGGACAGCAGCTTCCCGCTGTGGCCATTGGTCGTGGCGCAGGGTCTCCTTCAAGTACGGCAGAATGATCTCGAAGATCGGCTGGTGATAGACGTTCGAGAATACGTCTAACGCGGCGGCCGAGCATTTCCGCAGAGTCCACTCGTCCTCGGGGTCATCTCCGAATTCCGAGTCCTCGATCTCACCTTCGCTCAAATCGTCTTCGTCGTGTTCCTCGGCAGCAGCGTTGCCGTTAGCCTGCTCCTCAGGCTTTGATGAGTCTAACCGAGAGCCTTTCGACTTGGCAAATGTCGGCTTGAGGTCTTCCACACGGTCTTCCTGCTCGGCATCGTCACCCTCATTTGCCAAGCGGATGGCGTCATCCTCATCGTAGACCATGCTCTGAAGCAGCACGGGTACGATCTTAGGCATATGAGGAGCCAACGGCTGTTGCAGCTTGGCCTGTTCGCCTGCAACAAGCCAAAACTCTGCAGCATCGAGAGCCAGCTCCGGATCTTCTTGATTATGCTGTTGCATAATGATGTAATTCACCAACCCTTCCATGTGCGGGATGAGTTTCTCGGGAGCAAAGTCCACCAGCTGTGCAAATGTTTGGCAAACTGTTCGCCGCACATCCGTGCTGTTATCGTTGGCCAGCTGGAACAGCTGCGACAAGAACAGGTTCATCGAAGCGACCAACGCCTGAGGTCTGTGAGGAAGGAAGATATGGATTGTACCTAGCGCCATGGACCGGACCTTAGCGCTCTGACTAGAAGTGAACTCTAGCAGCTTAGGAATAATAACGTTAAGAGGGCACTGCCCCTGGTAGTCTCGTTCGAGGATCTTGCGGTTGTCCTCGCACACCTTCGCCAGAGCCGACATAGCGGCCTCTTGTGCCACGACTGGAGCATCCCCTGATTCATTACTCACGAGGGACAAAAGCTCATGCAGCACTTCGGGCCACGCCAACAAGCCCGCCTGTTGAACCAATTCTGTGATGATGCTACCGGCCGAGCTCCGCACCTGAAAGTTTCTGTCTCGGAGCCCAGTCAAAGTGACCGATCGGATATATGAGAGACAAGGTTGAGGAATCGTATTGTATGCTACGCGAATCTTTGTCTTCAGGTTCATGGCAGCAGCAAAGCGGACCATATCATAAGTGCTCTCGTCAAACCCCACCGGCTGGGGGGACTGCGGTGTGCTGAACAAATAGGTGATGTATTTGACATAATCGGGGGAGGAAGTCGCTTGTACTAGCATCTAACAAGGAGAGAAAAAAACAAGTTAGAAGAAGCCAGTGAATCATTTTATTGAAGTGTGAGTGCCGGAGATTTTGCAATACGCAGGTGGTGGTATAGAGATCCAAAAGCGGTATACAGACGGGGGCTCCGATAAAAATTGCAGGGTAGGAAACACACCTGTTCGGCCTGTTTTTGGGCGTTGCGGTCATAAGCATTTAAAGAGTCCCTGAGACAGCAAGCTAGCTGCCTCAATGGCTCATCCTGAGGTTGCCACTCCATTGTGCACACAAGAGGGGGAGGACGAGGAGCAATTGCGGGTGCGAAAAGGAAAAGCGCCGAGAGGGAGTTGCAAAGAAGGTGTGGAAAGTGTGTACAGTAGTCGCACAGGAAACCCCGCCGTGGATTTTGGTGCGAAGCGGCTCCAACCCCTTCTTCCCCAGAGGTTTTTTTTTTACTTTTCAATAAAAAAGTAATGAAAAGCAGGTTGAAAGATAAGATGATTTCTCCCTCCCTATCGATTAAAGTGACTGATTATCCGTTACGAGCAATAATACTGACTAAAGGGTAAAGCTTTTTTTATTGAGTAAGAAATAAAAAATATTTAAAAAAAAACTTTAGGGTAGCAAGGCGAACGATGATGATGGGAGATCACGGACCGTATACGGAACCAAAATAACAAGGTCTGTTTTCCAGGTCTCTTTTTCCTGGGTGGCGGATTTAACGGCACTTTGTTCTTTCTTTGTCCGGTGTCGAAGTGTCCCTCTCAGTCCTGTTCCATATAGATTATAAAAAAGTACAAGGGAAAATTCGAATCCTTCCTGAAGCGATAATGTTCGTTGAATGGGAACTGTTGACAAGCATTACTTGATTGGTGGGTATTGACACGGTCTTGTGGCCGTGCGTAGCCAGTGGTAATTTTCCCATTCCACTTTCGGTAGGGAGTTTCTTTCACCTCTGGCAACCGCAGAAGTACTGCGATTACCGTATCGATTGAAGTTCCAGTGCCCAAGAGGGGACACGGTTCATACCTAGTAAGCAGCATTATTCTCACTGTTATCAACAAGGACTCTTCCTGCTCGATAGATATTTAGAAGCTGGCGGCTTGGCTGGGTCGAATACAATACTTCATATCTGCTTATATCAGAATTACAATTTTTACCCCACCAACAGTCTTCTGGGCAGCAATCCCAGTCTTGAGACTATGCGCAGCCACAGTTACATGTACGTAAGAATGTGATACAGTACATACAAGTATGTATTGGACGTACATGGATCCTCCATCTGCTTATTCAGCAGACCCGTTGGACGTTTTGGATGATGGCATCGATCTCCCGCTTTAAGTTGACCTCCAAAGTAAAATATTAGGAAAAGTGATAAACCTGTCATAACTATTGTATAGCCCTTGAGTGATCTTCAATCCCATGGTGCATATGCGATATATCGCTTCTGATATGAATCAGGTATCTCCACGAAGCACATGTCAGGCACCTAAAACTTAGTATCTTCTAATTCCACATCCCTATTATACACACGGGTCATTGAAGATCAAAAAAAGACATGAGAGCTTGACTGAAGGATAGTACGAGGTGAAGTTGAATTGCAATATCATAAAAAGTAGTGGCATTAAGTACGCAGTGTATGTATATAAACCAAACCGGAGAGCCTGTGACATAGGTTAGTATAGAACTCATGAACCAGTGTACATACTTTGTCAAGTTTCACTGATAGTCCCATGGTAATACTTTTCTCCTTAACTATATAAAGTCTCCCTCATTAGTTACTAGAGTTAGTAGGAACATCTGAGTATACCACACCACCAAGGATTCTCGGGTCAGGAGATCTTCTAGTGGGTCATGACATGATACTTACTAGTATGCCGCCGCATCGTAAGGTACAACACAGCCCACACTGTTAATGGCAGCCTTCTAGCAATCTGCAAGGTACCGTTCCTGATGCTAAGTCTGTACTACCTTTGTAACTAGTACTACTTGGGGATGCCCATGACTAGGGCTTTTACTCTGATTAATCCTTTACCCCGGAACTCCCGTATTCCGGCTCACGCGTTGATAGAAATCTATATGCAAAAAATTGGTACTAAATAACAGTGATTCCTAGTCCTATTCGCGTCTCGCCTTGTCACTACCATCCGATAAGTGTGAATCAAGTGGTGCACCATGGATGTGATTCTGGATGTGTTGGATACCCTAGTATTCGACCGACTGTACGCAGCGGTTCTCCCACGACATAGTGCAACGAAAATAGCACATTACTTTCCCTCCAATGGCACAGAACTGGCAACATTAAACGAGAGTGTTAATCGTTATTTCGCCCTATCACCTTCTAAATGGGCTACACAAAGTATCTTACCCAGAGACCACCTCCTTCGGCAAAGTTTGAGTTTGTTTCTTATTACATGGTTGGGGCTCATAGCTGCTCTTCTATCAGACGGACCGGGGCTGATAATGTGGTTATTCTTCTGGCAGGTTATTTGGCATCATTCTTTACTTCCTCAGCGCCACCCTTTCGTTTCACTTCATCTACGACAAGCGCGCCATGAAGCATCCAAAATTCCTACGTAACCAGATTTCCATGGAGATCGCGCAAGCCGTGAACGCAATGCCCGTGATGGCAGCCCTCACTGTTCCATTTTTCCTGGCTGAAGTCCGGGGATACACAAAGCTGT
Organism: Aspergillus oryzae RIB40; assembly: GCF_000184455.2. Classification (NCBI taxonomy): domain Eukaryota; kingdom Fungi; phylum Ascomycota; class Eurotiomycetes; order Eurotiales; family Aspergillaceae; genus Aspergillus; species Aspergillus oryzae. Next base: position 3,485,746 of record NC_036435.1, on the reverse strand, counting down.
ACGATTTCTCCAGCCAGGCGCCGTTTCCGCTTTACACATACCTCCAATATCCTATCTTCATTGCGTTCACCGACTTCGGAATCTATTGGATTCATCGCGGAGAGCATCATCCCAAGGTCTATAAGCATCTACACAAGCCCCATCACAAGTGGATCATCTCGACTCCGTTTGCCAGCTACGCCTTTCACCCGGTGGATGGGTGGGCACAGAGCCTGTCATACCACGTCTTTCCTATCCTGTTCCCTCTCCAGAAAGTCGCCTACCTGGGCCTGTTTGTGTTTGTGACAATCTGGACTGTTATGATCCGTGAGTTTGCTTCCTAGGTCAGTCTCAGCCGATGATATAAGCCTTGCTGACCCATTGTAGATGATGGAGAGTATGCTCTGGACTCACCTGTTGTGAACGGTTCCGCCTGTCATACTATTCACCACTACTATTTCAATTACAACTACGGCCAATTTCTGACCATCTGGGACCGTATTGGAGGAAGCTATAGAAAGCCAAATCGGGAGCTTTTTGACCGCGAAGTGCGGATGACACAAAATGAAATCAAGAAACAGGTCGAGGAGATGGAGAAACTCGTCAAGGAGGTCGAGGGCGTTGATGACCGGTGTTATGAGACTCAGACAGAGATGAAAAAAACCCTTTAATAACTGGATATGGTCTTTCTAAGACTAAATTGGTTTGCTGTCTTGTTTGTCTATGAGGGTTACGCATGCTACATGAGCTCCATAGCAGGCAGATTCCCGCTCAAATTAGGAAGTATATACTTAGTGTTTAATGTAATCAAGAACTGGCTCATAATGATACATAACATGAGAGTAGGGTTTTCCTAGGTCAAAATAAGAACGAAGAAAAAGAAATAAAATAAAAACTGTGTTTGCAGTATCCCCCAGGTGGATTAGTATTACCAGAGTTACCGTGCGTCGTTGTCCGGCAACAGTGGAATCCGCCACCGGATGTTATTGGAAGGCGCTCAACATCCATAGTGCAAATCATTGCGTTCACAGGTGGCCTACCCTCACGTTTTTTTAAAAAAACCTTTTTACTTTCTTATATCCACAAGTATACTATGGTATACTATTAGGATTAAAGTGGAGTATCTTTTGTCTCCACCAAGCCTTGTCGAGAGAAGGCGTATGGCACTATATTTCTCGTTACACGGATAGATTTTATTTATATATCGAGGACTCGCCCTGACCCCCGACCCTTGTAGGTCATGACATTGTGTATCATTTTATCAGCATAGATTCAAAACACCAACATCATGCACTTCACTAAGCGCACCGGCCGCGCCCTATTCGCAAACCCTGCGAAACAATTCTCGACAACCTCCCGACGCCAACTATCAGGTCTCAAGATCAACCACAACCGACTATGGGAAACGTTGCACGAAACGTGCGAATGGGGCGCCGCTCATAGATACGGCAAGTACGTCAGGCCTTCATAACCTGGACTCTTGAATAGCTCCCCATTTAACATATACTGTAGGAATTCCACAGATACTGGCATGGCTCGTCTAACCCTGACTGATGCCGACGCGAGTGTGCGTCGCTGGCTCGATGATGAAGTCAAAAAGCTGGGTTGCACACTCCATGTGGACCAAATGGGCAACATGTTCGCAAGACAGAAAGGTCGACTGAACTCGTCAGCGCCTATGGTTGCCATGGGCAGTCACTTGGACACACAGCCGCGTGGTGGTCGCTATGATGGAATCCTCGGTGTAATGGCGGCCTTGGAGGTGTTGCGAACAATGAAGGAGAATGGGTATCAAACGAACTATGATGTCGGTCTGGTGAATTGGACTAAGTAAGTTCCCTTGTTCTTTTTGTGTCGGATATCCCATTTCCCATCCTGTCCGTTTCTGAGGTTGGTACATACTGACAAGATGACAGCGAGGAAGGAGCTCGGTTCCCTAAGTCCATGTGCTCCTCCGGCGTATGGGCTGGCGTAATCCCCATTGAACAGGCCTGGAATCTTCAGGATATCCATGATCCTAACGTAACACTCCGTTCTGAATTAGAACGACATGGATACCTCGGTGACATCCCCTGTTCGCCCGAGGGCTTCCCCCTCGGCGCACACTTTGAGCTGCATATTGAACAAGGTCCTATCCTCGTGGAAACCGGCCGGTCGCTAGGCGTAGTCCAAGGCGGCCAGGGATACAGATGGCTAACATTCACCGTTTACGGACGAGATGCGCACACGGGCACGACTCCCTTCAGCGCTCGCCAGGACCCCCTACTCGCCGCATCTAAGATGATTGCCTCGTCGAACGAGATCGCAAAGCAACATGGGGCGCTGGCCTCCACCGGTGTGCTCAAGATACCGTCTAACGCGTCTACGAACACCGTTGCTTCGCAAGTAACATTCACCCTGGACATCCGGCATCTCGAGGATGAAGTGGTGCACGCTGTACAGAAGGAATGTCTTGAATCCTTCGCTAACATCGCAAAGCAAGATGGGAAGGGTGTTTCGTTCGACTGGACGATGGACACGGATTCTGCTGCTGTCAAGTTTAACAAGGACTGCATCGATGCAGTTCGCACTGCCGCTGACGAGCTTGTTGGCGCTGGCCAGTACATGGATATCACCAGCGGTGCTGGACATGATACTGTGAATACTAGTAGACACTGTCCCTCAACTATGATCTTTGTTCCGTGCCGCGACGGCGTCAGTCATCATCCGGAGGAGTATTGCCGCCCTGAAGATTGGTAAGTTCGCCCAAAATATTTTGGCAATGTGTTATAGAGCTAAACATGATATATAGTGCCCTAGGAACTCAAGCCTTACTTGAGGCGGTGGTTAACTACGACCAAGCTCGGATGAAGAAAGAGGCCAACGCATAGTCAGGTAAATAGAACTAAGTGTATTTATGTAGGAGCAGTGTTTATCTCTTGTTTGGTATAATATTACATTGAATGGCATAAAATTGATAGAGTTAAATTTCTTTTCGTACTACACTATCCAGTACATGGAACGACCTCAGCTTCCTACTACTAAGAATGTAAATTTCTCACATTTTCACTTGTTTATATATATCCCACACCATCCAGTCCAATAGGAAAAGAACTCCAGGATGTCCCATAAAATAAAACAGAAATTTTTCTGTCCGATGGAGAGTAAGGTTAAGGAATGTGGATGCTATCACCTAAGTGGAGATGTTCATGGAAGGCGCCTGAATGTCATCGGAAGGCTGTAAGGACTCATTCTCGGTAATTGGACATGAGCGGGGGCTCGACAGATCCCTACATAAGTGCGCAAATCACTTCAAATAATACTTCCCATCTGATATTATACCCTTGCTTTAAATTAAATTCCAGATCATTGTCAACATGTCTGCTCGCCGGCCCATATACTTCAACCCCGCCGCGGCAAATGCACGCTGCGACCCTCGGGACATCCATGGTCTCAAAGAATTCCATCAATCACTGCCCAACTACGCCCCAACACCGTTGACTCCTGTACCCGAGCTCGCAAAAGAATTAGGTGTTCGCGCTGTTTTCGTCAAGGACGAAAGTGATCGGTTTGGCCTCCCGGCTTTCAAAGTCCTGGGTGCCTCGTGGGGTTGTTATCGGGCTGTGACTGCTCATCTGGGCCTTCCGCCCACGGTGAGCTTGGATGAATTGTCGGCTAGAGTCAAGGATGCTTCGATTACTCTGATTGCGGCTACGGAGGGTAACCATGGACGAGCTGTCGCCTTCATTGCGAGACTGCTCGACAGCAGGGCGGATATCTTTGTGCCCAGGAGTATGGATGAATCTACACAGCAGCTCATTGGGAGCGAGGGTGCCCAAGTGATTGTTGTCCAGGGGGACTATGACCAGGCAGTGCAGGAGGCAGCAGACGCTGCCCAGGCTCTTGACGGGGGCATTTTAGTACAAGATACTGCATTTGATGGCTACGAAGACATTCCCGCGTGGATTGTAGAGGGGTACTCTACAATGATGATGGAGGTCGATGAACAGATCGCAAAGGAAGGCCTGCAGTGTAATGTCGTCGTTACGCCTGTTGGAGTGGGCAGTCTGGCGCACGCGGTGGCGAGACATTGTAAATCCAGAGATGCGCCCATATCGGTTGTGGCTGCTGAGCCGGACTCGGCGCCTTGTCTGCATTCTAGCCTCAGATCTGGGAAACCGGTCACTGTTCAAACGTCGCCGACGATCATGGATGGAATGAACTGTGGTACCGTGTCAACCACTGCGTGGTCTGATTTGGAGAGATTTGTTGATGCTTGTGTCACAATTTCTAGTCATGAATGTCACGCTGCAGTTGAATACTTGGCTACCAAGTCAATAAAGGCTGGTCCTTGTGGTGCTGCATCGTTGGCTACCTTGAAGCGACTTGCTGTGACAGAGGAGGCGCAGACTCTACTAAACAAAGACTCCGTGGTTGTTCTACTCAGCACTGAAGGCCCACGGCCGTATCCCATCCCCAAGGAAGTGTCGATTGAAGACACAGTCGGGCTGACGCAGATCCTCACGACGATCAACTCCTCGAATCCCTCCCTATCTTTGACAGACGGCGCTGGAGAGAACCAGATCGCCAACTACTTGGCCGCATGGTTTACTCACCGAGGCATCGAACATCATTGGATTGAGACCGTCTCCGGGAGGCCATCAATCGTCGGGGTCTTGCGCGGTTCTGGGGGAGGTAAGTCCTTGATGTTCAATGGTCATATCGACACCGTAAGTCTTTCGAGCTACGAGAAAGATCCCCTTTCGGGAACCTTGGGTGAGAAAGACGGCCGACAAGTAGTGCTCGGAAGAGGTAGTCTCGACATGAAAGGAGGTCTGGCAGCAGCCCTGGCGGCTGTATCAGCCGCTAAAGCCAGCGGCAACATTCTTCGCGGCGACGTGATCGTGGCTGCTGTTTCTGATGAAGAGGATGCTTCTCAAGGCACGCGCGACCTGTTGGCAGCAGGTTGGCGTGCCGATGCAGCTGTCGTTCCTGAACCTACCATGGGCAAAGTAGTGACAGCCCACAAGGGATTTTTGTGGGTTGAGATCGATATCCTCGGGGTTGCTGCTCACGGATCCAACCCCGCCGCAGGACAAGACGCTATTCTTGATGCTGGTTGGTTCCTTCGTGCTCTTGAGCAATATCAACAGCAGTTACCTGTCGATGATGTATTGGGGCCGGCATCCTTGCATTGTGGGTTGATTCAAGGCGGCGAAGAGCCTTCCTCATATCCCGCGAAATGCACTATCACAGTTGAATTCCGCACTATCCCCTGTCAGACGCAGGAGTCGATCTTGAGTGACCTTAAGAATCTTTTGAAGGGTATTGTTCAGGAGAACCCCAAATTCCGGTATTCGGAGCCTCGCGCTACCATGTTCCGCCCGACACAGAAGCTGGCGACTGATCATCCCTTTGTTGAGAGAGCGCTCGCTTGTGCAACTGCTGTGCTGGGGAATACTCCTCAGGTAAGCAGTGCACCTTTCTGGTGCGATGCGGCGCTGCTCAGCGAGGTAGGAATTCCATCAATAGTGTACGGACCTAGAGGTGATGGACTGCACAGCAAAGAGGAATGGGTCGAAGTCGAGAGTCTGCAGCAGCAGGAGAATGTCTACAGGAGACTGATCGAAGACTTTTGTCAGTGATAGCTGAGATATTCTGCATGCGAGTAAAACCCGTTCGAGTAAAATCTGCTATGATGTACATAGTTGTGAATGACCAAACGACAAGCTACTCAGTGTATAGAGAGTACTATTCAATACTTATAGATTTTCTGATATAGGTAGCGGTATAGATCAGCAGAGAATTAAGTATATCCTATTGGCTCCAGCGACAAGATTGCGGTCAGCGGTTAGGCTAAACCACTTTAGCAGAGTCTAGTGGTGAGTCAGCAGATTCCAAGTTTGTAAAGAGAACGTGACGTGATTCTTTAGATGAACTCAACCACTTCTTCCCTTCAGGGATTCTGTGGACATATACACAAACATGGAAGATGCATCTGGATTTAATTCATCACAAAACTTCTCACAAGTCACTAAACCAGACGATGGGCCAGCCGATGGGATTGATGTGCCAGATATGAACTTCCTTACTTGGCCACTTGAGGAAAATGCTGCCTTCGACTGGGATGCACTCAACGCTGAGCTACTTAGCGCTTCTTCAGACCCGAACCATGAACAGTGGTCGCAATGGATAGTCTCCGATCCATCTGAACAAGCCCACATGTCATCAGGTTTTCCTATCAACGGCGACTCTACCGTGCCCCCGCCGGAAACCCAATTAAACAAGACCGGTGCTCCTGCATTTATTGATCAACCTACAGAATTATATAACCCCGTGCCTATGCGCCGGGGACTTACTGATGTAACTCAATTCCTGGATGGTGCTTATTGTCCTCCACATCCCTGTAGCTATTGTCGTAAGCACCGGTTGCAGTGCCTGATTATCCGGACTACTCCAGCGAATCCGAACCCAATCACGTCGTGCTCGAGCTGTGTGGCTTTATTCCGCGAATGCAGTCTGGCAATAGGAGAAAAACGCCAACCTTCTGGGTTTGAGACTCTCGCTCCAGCAATTGGCCATCTCCATGGTCTCCGGGAGCTGAGCGAAGATGTTGCTTTTGCGGACCAGATGACGATTCCGGAGCAAGAGAACGAGCTCGACGCCTCTATGCTAGATCATGCGAGAGGTAGAACTGAGCCGAAAGACTCCAAGCAGTTTGTCAGAAAAGGAGCCAGAGTCTTACGGGCATGGTTCCTTCAGAATCAGGAGTGTCCCTACCCATCCGAGGAACAAAAGTCGCAGCTTGCCCGTCAGACAGGCTTCTCTATGAAACGAATATCGACGTGGTTTGCCAATGCCCGTCGACGCCAAAGACAGAAAATGGAGTTCTCCGGTCGCCCTCAGATCAACCGAGCTGGTTCACCAATGCCCACTAGCCAGTGGACAGCGATGACACCCTTGGAGCGATGGCAGGCGTCTCCTCCAGAAGATGATCCAGTGCCTGAATCAGCGATTAGGGATGCCATCGCATCTTCCACGGCAGAGTCAAGCTGGAGTGGTTTACCATCTGAAACCAACCATCTCCCAACCGGATCACCATCACTGAACTTCGACTCGGCATCATCTTCCCTCTTCGACTCCTCAGTCTCAGGATTCGGGAGTAGACAATCAGAAGCGTCATCCGACAGCATATCCATAGCATGGAGTCATCAATCACCCAACGACGGCGCCTTGCCATTCCCTATCAAGCCACCCAGACGGCACAAACGCCGATCCTCACACGCTACCGAGGAATACCGGTACCAGTGCACATTCTGCCCACAATGCTTCAAGAAGAAGAACGATTGGACCCGTCACGAGACAAGTGTCCACCTCTCTTTAGAATCGTGGATATGTACACCGAACCTCGCAGAACTAGAATTGACCGAACTAAACCCGCTCGCGTGTAAGTTCTGCCCTTTCTCATGGCCTTCCCAAGCCCATTGGGAGGAGCACGACTTCCGCGTTTGTGCAGAGAAGTCAATGGAACAGCGGTCGTTCACTCGAAAAGACCATCTCTGGCAGCACCTACGCAAGTTCCATAGCTGCACGAAAACCCCAATTCCTGATCTTGATGCCTGGCGCTTGACGAGAGGTGATATACGAAGTCGTTGTGGATTCTGTGGTCTGGAACTCGGTAATTGGGCGTTAAGGACCAATCATTTAGCAGGGCATTTCAAAGAGGGCGTTCGAATGGAACAGTGGGAAGGTGACTGGGGGTTGGATGCCGAAATATCCAGTGTCTTGAGGAATGCGGTGTTGCCGGGAAAGCGTGGCCAGGGAATTTGAATGTGGAAGTAAAGGAAGGACCTATAGTATGGTACGCATATATCATCATCTCATAGCCATCTGCTTGATGCCATACTATACATACATTTAAATGTTGTGCCTAACCCCGTACTTTGATGTGAAATATAAAAATAACAGAGCAAATAACAATAGAAAGGGAGCAGGTCCAATCGTTGCAAAACAGATAGCAGGTTCTTGTATGCTCTCAACAAATCCAAGAGCATTATGTGGTATTCTATATATTAGGATATCGTCTCTCAGAAAAAATTGTGTTCGCTTGTAACCCACACAAGACAACAAAATATACTGTCGGTCTCTATGCCCACACCAACTTTTTGATGTCATAAACCAAATGCTCAAAGATACCTGTCCGTTTCTTAGCATCGTCTAAGGAAATAATATCCGATGCCTCGATTATGGATGGGGCTCCTTCCTTTTGATCATTTGATTCTGGTCGCTGAGCTTCACCGGTCTTCATAGCTCGCTCTATTTCCTCGCAGACAGACCGCACCCAGTCTGTTTCACTGACTGTTATGCTGCTCTTCCTTGTTTGTGTTACAGAGTTGGAGAGGGGAAGAGCTTTGAATGCAATAAATCGGGTCGTCGAGTGGGGTGTACCCTTGAACCAGGAGTACACGTCCCATTCATTGCTGGAGGGAGCGTTGCTGTCGAGTGTCTTGGTGTCCACGTTACTTTGCAATGAGCGGGTGTTGACACGAAGGGCGTTTGCATCGCCCTCGCGGTACTCGATAACAAGGCCAACGTTACCACGTTGATCAGTTTGCGTGTCGGTCAGAATGGAAGTGATGTATGTGCCGTAGTTGATTCGTGTTACGGAGCGCAGATCGATTCGCTCGAATGATAACACCTTATCGATGCTCCAATCGAACCGGCAGCTATAGATGGCGGCATCTGTGAGCAAGAGAACAGCTTCCTCGAACGGCAAAGTTCTTAGAGTATTAGGTTGTCGCGGAGTTAGCATCGTCCAGCCGCCCAGAAACTCCTCCGACTGTTCGCTGATCACAATTCTGCAGCTTGTATCTATAGCATTCTGGCGGAGCTTTTGAACTGAGATTCCTGGATCAGCTGTTTGCATCTCCGTTGCAAATTCTTTAAACACTTGCGTGGAAACATTTCCTAACATGTAGTCGATACACGCTTGTGAGAAATAGTCGTTGACAATGTTGTTGAAGTACCGTGTCAAAGTCAGTCCCAGGTCGTTCAATGCACCTCGATAGTCCCGTTTCCTCGTCCGAGTATAATCACCTTTCAGAGCTGCTGTTGAGGAATACTGTTTGGAGATGGCGTCGCCGTTATCTGCCCAAAGGGTATTGAACCATTGCGTCGAGGAATCGCCGCCAAGGTCGATGTTGATGCCCTCCTGCTTCAGCTCCCGCTCTAGAGCCCACTGACCGAAGGCGCATTGTGCGACTCCTGTACGATCTAGACAGTCCATGCAGTTAGTGCGGACGATGCCTGTTTGCCCCTGAATAACAGTATTGTTGTGTACGACTGTGTCGCTGTATTCGTTCAAGGTGCTCTCCAAGCTATTCACAAGTCGGCTGACATTCTCAAACCTCATTCCACGGCACTCATTGTGAAAGTCAAACCACTCTAAGCCAAGCTGTGTCCCATCTATCCCTCCTGACTGGTTCATAGCTTGCGCATATTTTTCATACTGCTCCCCCAGCTTCTTTTCGCCCGCGTGCTTGTCAATGAGTGAAACTGCTTGGATCTTGCCGTACTTTCGACTCAAGTTACGGAAGTGTCTATCGAAGGCAAGCTGATTCGTTTCTGGCGAGTGATGTAGCACGGGGACGGGTTTGAAAGTATAGGGTGACTGAGAGAAGTATAGCGGAATGGACCCACGCACTTGAAGATGGGAGTAAACATTGCGTACAGGATCCCAGTCAGGGTCCGAGAGAATCTGTTCAGTCTCTACGCTGTTGGCGGTATTTCCTTCATCATCAACACCACGGCGCAGATATCGGAGGCCAGGCCGCTTTACCGACCGCCGGGAAATCAAGGTAAGGAGGAATTTTCGCTTATCGAGACCAGGGGCTTGCGTTTCATGTGTTTCGTCGACGATACGCCCCTCCGAGCTCTCTTGAGGATTATCTAGTCTTGTCGGTCGGTGGCCTTCTGTAGTCGCCACTGTGAATTCCCGCTGGCCGACAAAACCCTGCATCAGCGGCAACACGAAACTATGGGCATCGATTGTGATAAATGGTTCCATGAGATGCCTATTCCAGAAATACTAAGCTCCAAGGTCAGCTGGGTGCGATCAGACCACAAAGACATTATTTCTATTTACCAATTCGTCCACTACCTTGTGTAGTGGCAGATGGCTATTGTTGAGTGCCAAACTTTGCCCGCCAATATGTCTAGTGAGGTCATAATCATATGCAAAGAAGAAATTATTCGATGTAAAAAGCAACTTCGTGTAACGAAGTAATTTCGGCAGCAATTCTACCGTCGGATCCCCTGCGCTCTGCCGCAGCGAGACGTCAACTTCCGACGCGGTTGCTTCGGCACTTTCCTTATTCACGTCTGTGCCAACACCTTTAGACGTGTCCGTAGGTTCCTGACCTACTGTACCAAATCCTGGTAATCCAAGGGTCTTCCTCGACAACCAATTCGCCGCAAAGCGTCCGAAACGTGCCCTTTTCCCGATCACATCTTCAGCAATACTGCTGACACTATGACCTCTAATGTGGGAAGTCTCTCGGACCGGAGAAGAGGGCATGGTGCTAACATCGAGATCCTCACTATCAGTCTCCACATCGGATATACTCTCCTCTGAAGCCGTCTCATCTTGCCCACCTTCACCTTGCAAGATTTGTTCTTTTGCCTGGAAAATTGCGCGGCTAGCATCTTCCTGTGACGAAGTTGGAATGATAGCAACATTGGTAATAGAGTAAACAGGCTTTCCTTGGATTTGTGCAACTTGTTGGCGTTGAGTTACAGAGATAAGGAAGGAGTATGACGCAACGGTCAAAAGGCCTTTGGTACCATTCGGTTAACAACGCAGAATCCGGTAGGACAGTAACAGCGAGTGACATGGGGATACATGGGGCTATGAGGGTCAAGAGCCTACTCACCAACAAGGCCGAAAGCCTCCATCCCTTCATCACGCTCATCTTGGTCCGCGGGGTAGGTTGGATTGAACGAGACCCTGCCGGTTTTATAGTCAATCCGTATTGAGGAAGATTCATTGTTTCCATTGTGTCGCAACCCGTTCCCGGGAACCTGGAGAATTAGTCCATCAACGGCGGCGACGATACACAATTTTCGCAACAAAGCTGGCATTTCGCCGGTTATTGGTGTCGCGGTGGCGGAGAATCGCGTTGTTTTCGGGGACTGTGCAGAAGGAGAGGGGCTCGAATCCGGCGCAAGTTTTCTTTCCTCGAGCTTGCATTATTCAATGAAACTAATAGTCCATACCGTCGTTCGCAAGAAACCCTCCGCAAGCCAAGAGTATGTCATGAGGAAAAAATAGTGGAGGTCATGTAAGGTATATAGCTTAGCTTGGACAAGGGCAGCTGATCTCCACTCGCTGACTTCATCGGTTCAGGTACCCCACGTTCCCCTCAATATATGTATATTTTTGATTTTTCTTTCTCTTCTTCTATGTTGGCCCTTTTAACAAGAGTCCTCAGACGAATACCAACAAATTATTCCCAAAAGAGACAATGCACAATATCTATCTCAAAATTGACAACGATGCGTATATACAAATCTGTTTGTCGCAGACAACTGTTCCTCTTTGAACTCCAGTCGAGGAGTGGGCCAGAAAGGCAAAGTGTGAGGGGGGAATAAAGATGAATAGAAAAAGAAAACAAAGGAGAAAAAAAGAAAAGAAAAAAGAAAAAAGAAAAAAGAAATTTGTCCAATTCAGTTCAAATGACTCATGAGCATCCCTGGTTCCTCAGCCTGGTATATTTTCTTGCGCTTCAAGAGAAGTAAAAGTACAATGCAGCCATAAAACAAGATTCTTGGGTCGAATGGTGGCCATAGCAACGTATGACCGAGTGGGGGAAAAGCAAAAAGAAGAAAGGAAAAACGTAACAGCAGTAACCTCGTCGTAAATGAAAACCAGCGGATCAAATGAAAAGAGATACCAAGACAGACCGTCCTACTATCGCTCGTCATGCTTATTGGGTTGATGAGAGGTGCGCTCTAGGTCGTCGCTTCTTTTGTTTTTATACGTGGGGCCTGGCTCTCCGTCACTTTCCTCAGTCAACTCTGACAGCCCATAGGCTTGGTTCTCCACATCGTAAGCGTGAATCAGACCTTCACGATCTCCATTGCCATTCAGGAAGGCAAGGCTTGACGAGCTTCGGCGATGAGGCTCGTTGCTCCGACGGGACTGCATAGACCGGCGGGTTTGGAAGCTTGCGATTCCGTCAGTTGGCACACCTTCATCATCTAGCTTGGAGTTCAGCATCTGCCGCCCGTCCGGGTCATGTCGGGAGAGATTCAAAAGATAAACGCCGGAGAAGATGATGAGAAACCCGCACAGCAACGAAATCGTGTTGACAGCATCGGTCGTGTTGAAGCCTTTGAAAAGGATGAAGGAAGCGCACAATGTGGCCGTCGTGAACGTCACATAATAAAGGGGATTGACTCTGGGGAGGAAAATTGTCAGCTGCGGTTGTGTTACGGCGCCAGCTTACTTACATCGAAGTAGAAAACTGGTTCAACGCCTTGTTGAAATAGTTCATCTGGGTGAGGATACAGAAAGCCGTAACAATCATGAAAACGTAGGTTGATGCGTGCGTAAATTGGTTGTTGCCACCAAGGGTAAGTTTCAAGGCAATGCCAAAAGCCTTAACGGACATGACGGAGACTGAGCCGACGGTGGAACAGATGGAGATAAAGATGAGGGGATTTTTTTTGCCGTAGACCGGCGCAACTCGGTAGATCATGACAGTAGAGAAAATCGCAACAGCAAGGCAGTAGAGAAGAAACCCTGTTGGAGCCGATGTTAGTTGTGCGCCGCGTGTTATTAGGATTGTACATACCTGGTTGGAGGGCATAGTGCAGAATTTCTTCGATTGTCTCGACGGGTTTGTCCGGAGGCGCGTGAAGCACAATCACCACGGAGCCCAGCAGACACAAAGCACATCCCATTTTACCCAATGTGCCTAATTTCTCGTTGAGGAAGTAGGAACCAAGGACCGCACTTCACTTCCGTCAGCCAGTCGCACAGAACACACTCGACTTGAGGACAACACCTACCCTATCAAGACACTCAATGCGCCCAAAGGGGTAACAAGGATCGCAGGCGCAAAAGCGTAGGCTGCGAAATTCGCGACTTCTCCAATGGCCACTACCGATCGCTGTCAGCTCCATATCCCTTCCGTATATTTCTCTGTCGGTAGCCAACAGCAGGAGTGTTCGTACGTGTGATAACACCACCCCACCAAATCGGACTTTTCAAATATGAGAATCCTTCTCCCTCGAATCCATGCTGTTCGGAGGCATGCGTTAAGCCCTGCACGCAATTGGTTAGTTACCAATCTCGAACTGAGGAGAGTATAGGCGGGCGGAGAGGGAAGAGTTGAAAGCGTTAACGAAAGCAAACGGACCTTTTTGGTAATAACAAAACTTGTGCCTAGCATATGGTCAATTCTGGTCTTCGCATGAACCTCCAAGAGGAATACATACCTATTGCCATCGTTGATAGGATGGCCAAAATGAGGCCTATGTACCTGTACACAACGGAAAGACCGGTCAGAACACCATGCTCATGAGGCCCCTAGAATAGAACAATCAAGGGCATAACATATAATGCATACTTATCGGAGAGCATATTGACGTATCTTAGGAGCTAAAGGCTCCCCCTGGTGTATGTACTCCAATGCTAGCAGTCGCCTTCGTAAATAGAATGAAATGGGGAAGAGGAATTGGGTCGTTGTTGGCTCTCGGTCGACTAGCCAAGCATCCGGGGCGCACCAACAATGAACGTCTCTATCCAGGAGGATGAAGAATAACAGCAACACTGCAATACTTCCGGCGTAAAAAAAGGAATAGAGGGGGTTTGCCACAAGTTATTTGAAGGTATGTTGGATTTAATGACTTTCTAAAGAGTCGTTGGTCGAGAACTCCTGCGATTGAAAGAGAGCTTACTTGTCGGCCTTCCCTGATCGGTTCTAGAGGCTGGCCTGAGGTTGGCTTGGCTGCCTGCGCTCGTGCGGTGGGGGGAGTTTTTCCCTTCCCAGCAGACGGAACCGGACTGTTTTTTGGACGCGTAAGTGGTTGGAGGCGATGAGTAAAGCCCACAGTCTGCTTTGGAGAAGAGCTGGAAAAAAAAAAAAGTACTAATAATAATAATAAATAACATTACAAGCGTCAAAGAGTGAGATCTTGATTCCTTATCCTTGTGCTCTCGGAACATTAAAATCTATACAAGCCAACCCAGAGGGTCAACAGTTGCAGAGAATCGAAACCAATACAACACTCAACCCTACCCAATTAGTAGTTACCTCTCCGCGCCACCATACTAATAATAGAGTACCAACCTTGCGTACTACTATGGAGTAGGATATTGTTGTGACTGCCATAGAGTAAGAAGAATACCTATACTATGTACATAATTTGTTTTGCTGTATAACATCATGAAGTCTACTGAATGTGCTGAGCTTCACATACTGTAGGAATACTAAAAGAGTAGACTCAATACATGTCCCGTATGTTTGTATGTATGGATGTCCACTACCACCTTGGAATGGTCATACCCAACCTAGGTTCTGTAATGAAGGGCATAGGTGGCCACAACCCGCCACCCAATCAATATCCAGCGCCCAACGCGCAAGCCCCTTGGTGCTCCTTGTTGAACCGTTCCTGTGTGTCTGATCGGCGTTTCACATCTTGGGGAGCCTCCTGTTGTCAACGGAGTAGAATGATTAATTAATTTGGGCTTACTGACTCTCCAATCTGTTTCCCGGCGCTACTCCGTACAATGGTTAGTACTGTTACCAGTATATTACACAAGATACTTGACAGGTTACTGTAAGTATCATGTGATATGGTATGTTACCCTTGTTGTCCTCGTTATCCTCTTCCAATTCTTCTGTTCAACGTTGGAAAATCCCTGTTATCGCAAGAGCCTGGCACGAGGTCTTAATTTAACTGCCGAGGTATCCACTCCCAACCCCTCTGGAAATTACTAGTAGGTATCCTATATTCAGAAATTCAGAATCAATACAATATAGCCTCCCCCTGCCTCCTTCCAAAATTCTATCGCCAGCCACCCCTCACTTTAAAGGTCGTCCAGGCTATGAGATGCTTTAACTCTATGCATTGTCCCTGGACTACTGTAACCTAAAATCAATCTGCTCCGATGGAAGACTTCCTTATTCGTACACGGAGGCACGTGACTTGCTATTAGCACCCATACGCATATAGTATAGTAGCTGTCTCCTTCAAGATAAACCCTTGCATCGAACATCAAATTCTAAGGTAGTTGGACAGGAGGTCAGACTATGGAGAGAAGTATTACGGACAGGCTATAGCAGTCAATCAACATTGATACCTGCATGATTTCTTTACTCCGTACGGCTGCCCGGGACTCCCCGACGTACGAACTCCCTTCACAAATGTCCATCCTCCTCATATAGTCTCGAATACCGAACCCTTCAGTGAATACAAAAATAGCAACTGCAAAATCCTCAAATGAAACGCCGTGATCAAGACAAAAACTAAGATATCATTTTGCACCGTTTGAGAGGTAAACGCCCAAAGGGTGAATAACCCACGGCGCCGGTGCTGAACTGCTATCTGGTATAGCGCTTTTGGTATTAGAAAACCTTACACGCCGTATAACGCCGAAACCGTGAATGGTTTCATTCGAGCCAGAAGTCACAAGCAATGCAACGAAAGGGGGTTGAGATGCAAGGAAGGCGGAGATCAATGTAATCTCAAGTCGAAATAATGTGTACAAACCTGAACTTACGAGCCATGTTCGCATGTCGAGAAGGTTGAAGGTATACGTCGGAGAGCATACCTCGAGAGAATGACAGGGTTATGAGGGTGATACATACCTGGTTCAGTGAAGTGTTTGTGAGACTTGATGCGCCGGATAGTTTCGTTAGTAGTTATGTCATAATTACTAGTGGTACCCGACGGAAACAATACTGTAACCAGTATGAACCGAAAGGTGCAGTGGCTGGTTAGACAAATCTAACAGCCCATATAGCCCAGAGTAGAGGTCTGGACTAGGGGAAAGTAAGAAACTATTCTCACTGGAGATCATGATGATCTGGAACGTTTAGCGTCCGGAGTAGGACTCTCGGCCAGCTCAAACTCATCTTCCGGCTCGCGGTGTCGTTTAGTAGATGCTGGGCCGGGTGATTGTGTGCCAAGTGCCTCGGCAACACCAAGATCTTCTGCGATCCCCAGATCCAGATAGTCTTCGTCGTCCTCAAAGGGTAACTCTTCGGCTTCCTGGTTGGTATGATTTGAGGCGATATGTTCAGTGACATCATCAGATTCCTCAGGGAGGTCTGTACCCTCGATATCATTGTCTGCAATCGCCGAGCCTCGAATAGAGCTGTCCAGGATGTCCCCTGCTATTCCTAATGAGTCATCGACCAGGTCAGGACTCGGTTGAACATTGTTTCCTGACAGATCTGAGCCAGTGTTATCCAATTTAGGCAAAACATCACTCTTATCACCCTGTAATGTCTCTTCGGTTTCATCGTCTTGAAACTGAGACGCAGCGCCCTCGACCTCGGATTGACTGTCTTCATCATTTTCTTTCAGAGATTCCCCTCGAAGCTCTTCTGTGATTGACTCAGTAGTATGATGGTCATCATGCCCATAATCGGAAGCATCGCCCTCAAACTCCTCAGTACCATCGTTATGATTGGAATTGATCGTGATTTCTCCCTCCTCGGGATAGCTTTCGTCGTTGGCGTTGTCCGGTGCGGATTGTTCTTCATGGATATCGTGGGCTTGGTGATCATCATGTGGAACATCCGTGGAGCCGTCAGGATTTGGTTGCTCCTCTGTCAAATCAGTTGCAGACAAATTATTGATAGTAGCAGTCGATTCTGTATGCTGTTCCTCTTCAGAGTCATAAGATTCTTCATTTAGTGACTGGCGATCGTGAGACTCAGGGTTGCCAAGTTCTGGCTGAGTAGGAGCTTTAGTTTCACCATCATCGCGGGTCTCTTCAGTAATACCACCTGATAGATCGGCACCTGCAGCATCGCTTTCGGGATACTGTTCCTCCGGCTGGCTCTTCGCAACTTGCTGCTCGTGGACATGTGACTCGTTTCCATGGACTTCCTGCGTCTCAGAGGGGTGACGTTTTTGTTGGCCAGAGATGTCTTGCTGTTCCTCGCCGGGGCTCGCTTCCCGGTCGTCTCCTTCAAATATCTCTGCTGAAGCTGCTTCCACTTCTTGATAGCCATCCCATGAATGGATTTCAGACAACCCTTTTCCTTCGCTGGCAGCTAGGAGAAGGTCAGATACTTCCGCAGATATAGTCAGTTTTGTGTTGAGAGTGAGATAAAGCGGTTCAGGTTCATCAATTCCATCATTGTGGCACAACTGGAGATACAAGTCGACAATCTGGTACAAAGTCACCTTTGATATGTGTAAAGAATCCTAGGTCAACTGTCAGCATCTGTACAATGAGAAACGATAGAGTGACAAACCTCAGTTAGTTGGATGTTCAATGCGTCAACATCCATAATGAGAACCTCATTGTCTCCAACATTGTCCTGGAGCACTTGACGGCAGGATTGGAAGAGCTCTCCTAACGGTGCGTATGCGAGATTCTCATCTTCGAGGAAAAATGTTTCAGAGGAGTCACCCTCCTTGGGGGGAAATAGCGAGATCTCGTTGTCTTGATAGTACACTCTCACAGGGTATAACGAAGAATCCTTCGTCGTACCCTGCTCTTGCTCGTCGTCTTCTGCAAGTTCCGTCTCCTGCCCATGAGGTTCATCACGTTCTGTGTCATGTTCTGTGGTGTTCTTTCCTTCCGATTCCAATTCTTTGTTCTCGTCCGCTGTTTTCCGGTTTTCACCTGCATCATCTTCATGAACTTCGGGGCTTTCGGCGCCAGCTGTATGATCCTCATGATCACTAGGAACTTCGTGTATATCTGCTTGTTCTGGTTGGTTAGTGTCAACGACGTTATTATCCACATCTGCGGACTCGGGCTGGTCCACTTCAGCCTCCTGGATAATGTTGTTTTCATCTTGATGATGGTGCTCTGGAGGAACTTCTTCCAATGGGTCATTTTCAAGGTGTGCGGATTCGGTGTTATCCCCGGGACGGGCTACCGCAGCGTAGTTTTCGCTAGTGGCCTCCTCGCCATCATTCTTTTCCGTTAAGATGTGTTCTGATGTTACTTGATTATCCGCAGGCTCAAGGGATGCCGGGGCTTCTTGAGATTCTGGTACAGGGGCTTCTGGAAAAGGGGCATCAATGTCTTCATCGTAATCATCTTCTAGCATCTCTGCCTCATAAATCTTCTCGGTGCCGTACTGCATCTCAACACTGTAACTTGTCTCTGCATACTGGTCGTCCACATCAAGCATGGCCGGTTCAGCGACCTCATCTATCATATCCGCATCGTTTGGGCCGTCTTGTTCGTATTCTGTTCCATGAAGAGCTTCTTCATATTCGTCGGCTCCCATCATATCTTTGTCGGTGTTTGAGGCTTGGTCGTCCATGTCATCAAGGTCGATGTCGAAATCATCGGCATGCCCCTGATAAGGCGAAGCCATCTCCATCGTGTCATCAACGACGGGGGTTTCCATTGCAGAAAATGCTAATGAAGAGGTTGTGGCCATGGCATGAATGTATTATACAGCAACGGGTAGAAGGGAAGTCGCGTAAGATTTCCAGCGTGGCGTCCCAGCTGTCAAAGATTCGAGTTCGAATAAGGTGTGCCTGCTATGCTTACTAAGGAAAAAGAAGGTCTCGACCAACACGTAAAATAGAAGAGATAGACACCTTTTCTACAACGTCAGTGTGAGGGGAAAGCGAAAGATAACAGGGAAAGGAGATAGAGGTAGGTGACGGGGTTGTTAGACGTGTAGAGGTCGCCAGCAGCAAAGTTAGGCTGTCTCTCTTGTGCTGTGGTAAGCGAGGGGGTAGTGCTGTGCACGGGCCAACGGAGAGACAGAAGTGAACAGCAAGCGGCTCCGCCGCTGGAGTGGAATACCTGGCATTGCATTCGGACACAGTCTGGACACGCTTTCAGACAATCGGTCGTTTGACTAAAGTTGCCATTTTATTCGGCTACCATTGAGACGGATTCAGACCGTTTATTATACAGTCATGGTTTGTTGCAATCTTTAACGATCCCACTAAATCTTGCTGACCGTTGTCAACACACAAACACAGGTCGTACTCGCAGCATCCATATGCACCCGCGGGGGCAAAGCAGTTCTTTCGCGCCAGTTCCGTGAGATTTCTCGCTCCAGAATCGAAGCTTTGCTCGCATCCTTCCCGAAACTGGCAGATTCTGGCACCCAGCATACCACCGTTGAACAAGACAATGTCCGCTTTGTGTACCAGCCCCTGGATGAGCTATACATTGTCCTGATTACCAACCGTCAATCCAACATCCTGCAAGACATTGATAGTCTTCACCTTTTTGCCCAAGTTACTACCAGTATTTGCAAGAGTTTAGACGAGCGGGAAATTTTGCGCAATGCTTTCGAGCTACTCAGCGCATATGACGAGCTGGTGACACTGGGGTACAGGGAGAATCTGTCGTTGTCGCAGATCAAGACTTTCTTAGAAATGGAGAGCCACGAGGAGAGAATCCAAGAGATTATTGAACGGGTAGCTATCTCTACTAGGCAAGCGGCTGGCTGTTTGCTGACTTTACTCTTTAGAACAAAGAACTCGAGGCCAGCGAAGAGCGCAAAAGAAAGGCGAAACAGCTGGAGATGCAGCGAAAGGAGGCAGCTCGTACCGGTCGTGCTATGGCTCCACGCACCCCGTCCTATCCTGTCTACACTCCCCCATCGCGACCTGCCGTACCCGATGCCTACGATTCCTATGAAGCAGAGAAGAAGAAGTCATTTGCTAAGTATGTGTCTGTATCTTGTTACCTTTGCTACAGTCACTAATAGGCGACGATTTTTAGGCCGTTGCCAACCAGAGGGAAGGGCATGCAGCTCGGCAAGAAGTCAAAAACCACGGATATATACGAGAAAGTCCGCGGCGATCTGGGCCCTGAAGTTGAGGAGTCTAGCCCTCTAGTCACCCCACAAGCTTCAACTCCTGTCGTCGGGGAGACATCGTCTGCTCGCGCCTCTCTCTCTGCTGACCGGGATCCTATTCATGTTACTATTGCAGAAACAATCTCTGCCAATCTTACTCGTGAAGGTGCTCTGAAATCCTTCGAAGTCAAGGGCGACTTACAGCTCCGCATCTCCGACCCGTCATTCACTAAAGTCAGACTTGACCTTGCCACCAACCCTACTCATGGGGCTCAGTTCCGTACACATCCAAATGTTGATAAGGCTGCCTTCACCGACTCATCTGCCATTCAGCTAAAGGATTCGACTAAGCGATTCCCGGTCAATAACTCAATCGGCGTCCTACGTTGGCGTGTCGCTAGCTCTGATAATGCTGATATGCTCCCTATCACCTTCACCGTCTGGGTGAACAAGGGATCCGATTCCACTACAGTCACCGTTGAATACGAGCTCACTGGGTCAGACGCTCTGCGTGACGTTGTTGTGACTATTCCATATGGCGAAATAGAACCGTCTGTATCTAGTTTTGATGCTGTGTACGAAGTGACCGGAGATAGCATCGACTGGAACATTGGAACAGTGGATGACAGCAACGCTTCTGGTAGCTTCGAGTTTGAATCTACAGGGGATTCTGATGAGAATGGTTTTTTCCCGATGAATGTTCGTTTCTCTAAAACGAATCCTTTCGTTGAGGTTGATGTTACTGCTGTC
This sequence comes from Aspergillus oryzae RIB40, assembly GCF_000184455.2. Lineage (NCBI taxonomy): Eukaryota > Fungi > Ascomycota > Eurotiomycetes > Eurotiales > Aspergillaceae > Aspergillus > Aspergillus oryzae. The sequence goes on along the minus strand of NC_036435.1, from coordinate 3,465,014 downwards.
TCCCTATTGGAAATGGATGGCGAAGAAACCGGGTTCAGCAAGGAGGTGAAGAGCATTGCAGATGGTTATTTGATCAAGTAATACCGTTATGGGCGTATAGAGTACTAATGATGTTCGGATTGCCTTTTAAGATTTTATCACTGCAAATTTCCTCTAATTCTGTTGACCAGGGCCCTTTTGTTCTTATATTCTCAATTCAAATTATCATTTCTGCCTAGTTGTCTATATGAGAACGGTAAAGTCGGTGTACATGGTTTAAATCAAGGAAGAGGCGTTATTACTAGCACTCTTGGGGTCTACTTTTGGGCATAAGCGATCTATACCAAAGATCATAGTTCCACATACCCAGGTTCACTGAAGGAGCATTCCCTACTACTGAACATCGGTCACTTCAAGGAAACACAGAATCTTGATAGAAAGCCCATGGGGCTGTGTCTCTAATATTATTCATTTATATTTGATTTTATTCTATTTTCTCCTTTTCATAGTAAAATTAATTTCAGTCTTCGTATGACGACAGGAGGGCACATGAAAGCATAGGTTTTGTTGTCTTTTTATCATATGGTAAGTTTAAAGTCACCTGCCTTGACTGTTAGGCGGTTGTATTCCCATCTTCGCATTGCGGCGTACTTCTCGATCTTGAACACCCTCTATCTTGAATGTTCGACATTCTATTTCAAACAAATACTAATATTGAGGTATGTGCGCATGGGCGAGAATGAGATATTTAGCCCCGGCTGACCATGGCTCTCGATTGAATGGATGTCGTCGAAACTGGGTCATTCGGATGTAATGAAAGACGTCAGCATCGAGAGGCACTCTCTCCTATCCGCCATGACAGGGCGGAGCCACGGAGGACAAAGCTAAAAAGGGAAGAAACGACTCTCGGCTCATGCTTAGTGTATACAACAATCTGTCAATCCGGTCGTTGATTGATCCTCCAGGCTCCCCGTACCCCCAACACTACGCCATGGATGGTCAGCCTTTCGGTGAGGAGGTGCAAACTAATTCACATGAGCTACTGGTTATTGGATCACATTTAAAGTACGGTAACCAGGGGTCCTGGGAAGCTGTTGGGGTATTCTCCCCTCTTCCACGCCACTGCCCCCCAAGTGGTCATCCCCTTGACGATCAGGTGGGGTGCAAAGGCAAGTCAAGGGGGATCTCAGTCAACCAAGGCATGATGGTTGTCATTTCCACTACTATTGTGCTTATGTCTTACTAGCCCTCGGCCGAAATATCAAAACTAGGCCTGTCTAGTCTTCAACCAGTCATGTCAACTATGGATCACCCCGTCATTTAGGTATTTCTATTCGCTTAACCTTTGGCTTAACTTATGCAGCATCTAACGGCAACCCCAAAGATGCATCCTCGCATAAGCATTACATGTAGGGACAACACGGAAAATAGTGATTCTAGACCATGCTCAACCAGCCCTGTGAGAGGCTCTTCCATCTGAAAATGGGCAGACGGCTGAAATGGTGAAAGCCAATGAGATCGTGCAGGGCGGCTCTAGGTGTGACCGATCAACCATACTCCACTGCATGTCACACTGGCTCCCCTGCACGGCGTCTAAGGCAACATTTGGGCACGATGGATATCCCCTGTCGAGTATCAACCGCCACCCGGTTAAAGAGACCTAATGATTTTATAGGCAATAGCTCGATCGCCTTATTAGGTATCGGCGATGAACATCCAGTTCCCCGATCCATCTAGAACCTAATTGACTCGGGCTTCTATACCATTGCAACTGCCGCATTATGGGTTTCAGATATCCATGAAAATGTCTCTAGGCAATGACCCCACATGGCGCTCTGCCATTCCGACAAAACTTTCTTATTTTTATTATTTCCTCCACTGGGTTTCATTTTCCTATGTTGGCATGATCGCAGTGGTTAAATCTAAGACATTTCTTGGCTTCCTTTTCAGGATATGTTGTGAGCCGTGCCTCAGTGCCTTATTTACCATGGCGACATCTTATGGGATGTTTTTTTCTTTAGAAGCCAAAACAAGAACTTTGATCGACCGCAGCAAACAATTTCTGGTACGCACAGAAGTAAGAACCTAATTTGCCTAGGTATGCGTATTGACTTTGTAGTGAAGCCTTGGTACTTGTTCTGTTTGCTTACCAGTGCAGATAAGATATTTCTTTTCAAGTCCCCGATATATCCATGTCACTTTCATTACACGATGATTAACCTGCAGTTTCTCTCCTGGAAAGAGCAGCCTACTATGTTCAATGCATCTTCCTCTGATGCTAAAAGCTACAACCATGGGGTATGATCTGACTCTTCGAACACTGAAGCAAATATCCTACCTTCCGTACGTGTTCATGTGTTTATGCTCCTAATAACGTGCAGGACACTCCGATGGCCCCGCCACCCGCACACGACATAGATCATCTTTTTGGTAGCAGAAAAATGGCCATACCAAGACTGGCAGAAGGGGCTGAGTCTGCTTTTACCTCGCCCGGGAGATTTCATCGTCGGCATGTTAGTCGGGCATGCGAATCCTGCAGACAGAGGAAGACAAAATGCACAGGTGATAAGTCAGGCTGTCGAAATTGCAAGGAGGCAGGAATCATATGTTGTTATACTGACGGCAAGCGAGAGAAATCTAAAAGGTTAGTGGCACTGTTTCAATTCATCTCTTACTTCACTGGTGCCGTGAATATGCCAACTTTCCTAAATCTCTTTCAAAGACAGATGGCTAGCTTAGAAGGAAAGATACAGGCCTATGAAGATGTCCTTAGAAAGCTGAGCATCCGATTTGGTATCTCTGACGAGCAGTTGATGAGTTTTGCACTGGCAGTGGGTGTGACTAACCCTTCCTCATCCCTCTGTACTAAGTGAAAGCAGGAATCCGCCGCGGAATCGGCCACACAGCCTGATGCATATGCTGCTACACCTGAAGACAGGAAGTTCTTTTGGGTCTTGGGCTCAGAGCCATATCTTTCCACTACTTCGCTGGTGTCCCATATTGCCGACCACACAGAGGAGGATTTTAATAGGGACGACTTCACACGAGCCACGGGATTCATTGGTAAAAGCTCAGAGATCTCATGGCTCCAGATGTTAAGCAAATATGTGAACTCTGGGTGCGAGGTATGTCATCCAACTTCTGATATACCTTCACCGGCTTTGACATCCTCCTGTGATGGGCCGATAGCTTCGTCAAATTATCACCTTGATGACTTCGACATGCCTACTGTTGAGCGACTTGACACATCTGAGCTCCCGTCTAAGGACACTGCTACAAAGCTTTTCAATGCGTACTTGAGTTCTGTACATCCATCGTTTCCTATAATCGGAATTTCGACATTTGCGTCACAATTCCAAGCTTTCTTCCATAACCCGTCTCTGAAGCCAGGGAACAAGTGGCTTGCCATTTTGAACCTTATTTTTGCTATTGGTGCAAGATATGCCCATTTGACCAATGCAGAATGGAGAAGAGACAGGGATGATCACTATTCATACTTCATAAGAGCAAGAAACATGAGTCTCGAGGGCCAACTGCTACACCATTCTGATCTACAACAGTTACAGGTTGAAGGATTGGCGTCTTTCTATATGCTATCATCTGGCCATATAAATCGGTATGCTTGCCTTGGGTATCTGCGTTTCGAATGTAAAGCTCGCCACGCTTACGGATAGATCCAGGTCATGGAAGCTCTGTGGCAGTGCTGTGCGAAGTGCACTGAGCCTTGGGCTGCATTTACGCAATATAGGGACGTGCACTTCTGATACGTCTAAAGAAATAAGATACCGTGTGTGGTGGGCTTTATACACACTCGAGCATCGTCTCAGTGTGATGACAGGCCGACCGTCCTGCATCATAGATGTCGCCTGTACGACCCCCCTGCCTGTCCCTTTCGATGAGAGCGACTTCCGCAAAGAATCCGTAATGCGTCTTATAAACCGTTCCACACCAGAGGATCTTGGCCAACCCGGCCCGGCCTCGAATTCTTCTCCTAACTCAAACCTTAGGAAGACAGGTAAAGGAATGGAGAGCGCAGATGCAAACGCCGCTGCCCCGTGCAAGTCACTGTACTTCCTGCAGTTAATAAAATTGACTTCAATTGCGAAAAGGATGACAAGCAAGCTCTACAACCCTGACGGAGTGGAAAAGGCTTGGTCAAGTATGGAATTTGCGATACGAGGGCTTATGCTTGATCTTGATTCCTGGCTTATAAACCTACCTGCTGCTTACGACTTCACCTCCACACACACCTCGCAAGGCTCGGCAACCCACAGAATGAGCCTAGCTCTCACATTTTACAGTACGAAGATTGGAATCACAAAGCCGTGCCTTCGCCGTATAGAATCGAGTGCACTTGGTGATAAATCGGAAGAATTTTGCAGAAAGGCTGCAGTTGAATGTGTCGAATCTGCTTGTCATATGTTGAGACTGTTTCCCGAGCCTCTGGAAGCTTCATTACTTCACAAATTGTCTCCTTGGTGGTGCATATTACATTTTCTTATGCAAGCTACTGCCGTATTGTTAATTGAGCTTTCTTTCCATGTCCAACACGTTCCCGAAAAAGCGGCCATGGTGTCAAAGGCGGCTAAAAAGTCCTACGATTGGCTGGCAGTTATGTCGGAGACTAGTATGGCCTCAGAAAAAGCTCGGAGGATGTGTGATGAGTTCCTGCGCCGGCTTGGCTTCAACGGCGGTGCTGAGATCCACAGCTTCCCTTGTATAGCGGGCCTTGCTTCACGGAACTCGCCCGAGGACGAACCTCACGATCCACACCCCAGACTCACAAGAATAGCCACCCCCGATGGCCTTCGAGGTGGAATAGGCTCCATACCATTGTCACCGGTAGACCATTCCACCGCCGCTTTTGCCCGGCCATTGTCAGTTGGTTTGGAAGCCCCGGAGGCACATGAATTTGACCAAGACGAGAAAGCTCTCACTGTCCACAATCTATATGACGGCTATTTACCCTACGACCCGAACACCGGTCAGATAACCGGCTCCTTTTTCCCCCCTGAAGATGACATTGACATCGGACTGGGGCCGTATTATTGGGATGAAGCGATGGGAGACCACTATTACCAACAACCGGCCTCAGCATCCCCAGTGATTCCGAATGACCCAAGATAGCAAAAGCGACCATATATTCTTTTCGAGCAACGTGAAGCTTTCAACCATTACACCCATTGAGCTAAGGTCTTGCTTATGGGACGGAAATGTTCAAAGAACTTCTGCGACACACGTTGTCTTCGCTAGTTTCAGACCCCTGATTACAAGCTACTGTCCAATCAACTGTTTAATGTCTAATGATCCTGTTTCGGCACTGTACAAAGGGATGACGGCAATGTTTTGCTCGTCGTCCGTTCGTCTTCACGTTGAGCAACAATGAGAACGATTTCACATGATTGACGCAAGGAAAGCAATGAAGGAGTGAGAATGTCCTCAGGAGAGCCAAAAACACCTGCGAGCGAGATCAACAAAGCATGATTCGCCACCTCGACAATAATTAGCAGTGAGATGAGGAGTCACTCCTTCCCAGAATAAATTCACTATGACGTTCCCAACACTCGTTTCCAAACGGGAACACAACACCGCTGACTGAGCCACACAGTGTTTCAGCATAGCCACGATCCTTCATTATTACTCAATGCACCGGTTCCTCGCTTGGTTTCGCTGGACTGCAAACCTACTGCTATTTGATTCCTCCAATCATGATATCGATATCCTCGAATTCTATCAAAAAGCACTAGTGGTACTGCGCAATCATACAGCTTTTAAACTCATCAAGTGGGCGGAGCACAGACAAAAGAGCAAGAAGATAGTAAAATAGTAGAGAAAAGAAAAAAGGACTGAGGAAATCAGAACATTGTATAACCTACTACATGAGAACACCTTTTGACCAGCGGGTCAGATCAAGGACTCCTTCCCGGCAAGGGCAAGATATCAAATTGCTTTCCAATTATGCTGGTCATCCACCCCCAGTCCCTTCATTGAGGGAAGTGTTGATGCTTTCTCTGACCTCAGAATATCTTGAAACGTCGTGTTTACTTGTTATATGGTGAAAGAATATTGTTGCCGCAAGGCATTATATGTAATAACTTCCGAGAGTAGCATGTTCCTATTTGTCTTCTTGGTTTATAAATAGACTCTGTCCATCGTTTCCCTCGAACACTAAGAATGTTATAATTTGTTTGCCGCCAAAGCGACATAAATATATACTTCAAGTCTTTATACCCCCGTAGTAGAAGTAACGCTCTAAGGAGATATGTAAGATTGTCTATACACAATGGACATAGTCTATGCCTGTATTTACCAACCATCAGGTCTTCGTAGCAAAAAAAAAAAAAAAAAAAACAAACCGTCCAGGCAGACCCAAGACTAATGTTCAGATCACGCTTCCCAGTTCCTTTTCTTCGCTGTAAAAAGCAAACGAGCATTTTCTTCCTGGGAAGAGGATCGTGATAAGCCCGAGGACATTGCCGGCACAGAACTGATCCTGGACAGATGGATGTCGATGACACGGGCTCTTCGAAGTGATCGATTTGCCCACGAGCCGGACGAAGATGGCCAATTTTTGTTATCCCAGTCTTGTAGCTCAATACCTAGTAAGCCTCTAGCGTCACCCACAAACCGCTCTATACAATCCAAAGGTGGTAGAAAACGGCGTCGCACGCCGCAACCATTGTGATTTGTGTCAATTTGATAATCAGGACACTGTTTGAGCGAGGAGATGATTGCAGTTATGTCGCTTGGTAACCCAGCGGGCTGGGTACGTTCTGCCGTGTCCTCGTCTTCAGAATCTAAGCCAAAATCTGAATCTATCAGGGTAGATCCTAGAAATATTGTCTTCGTGCGCAGAGTGAAAAAGCGAGTCATTTGACCCAGGTGAAAGGCGTCACAGGCACTGGAATTGCCAAATCCACATCGACATTGATACTGTCGGGATTGGACCGCAGTTACTGCGACCGATGTAGTGGTCGAGTTAGGGCCTTCTGGCTCCTCCAATGCGCCAAAAGCGCGGAGAAAGTACGCTTGGAGATCTGTGATAGTATTCAAAACGCATTGTCGTCTATAGTATAATTCTTCTGCAGACCTTATTAGCATCTGAAATACCACTGGCTTAGGTGGTGATAGAAGAAAGCTAGATTTACCTTCTAGACCATCGGAAAGATACCGCCAGCGGACGGTAGGTGAAGTAGGTGGTTCCACACCATTTACCCAAAACTTTGACCCAGTAAGGATCAGCGCATGCGTCCATATCTGGAATATGGTATACTCATTAAGAAACCTCGCTATGAAGATCGTTTGCCGAATTCGGTCCTCACTCAATCTCAGTGCCGAGGAATCGAACCTCGACAGGGGAATCCTTCCTTTCCCAAATGCATACCCAGACCTTTTTAAAGCTTCCCGGATGACATAGGGAGAGTTGAAGGAATCAGCTAGCTCTATTAACCTAGCAACTAATGAGGTAAGCTGAATTCTGAGCTCCCCGCCGAACTTGGCTTTCTCTTCTTCCTCGAATGAGTTGAACGATAGCACTTGGAGGAACAGTTCGATAGCATCTACCCCAAGCTTTTGCGGGAGATGATCCACCGGTAACCTGACTGTTGGCAGGGTATACTGGATCGAAGTATCATCAGATAAAGATTCTCCACCCTCAGTGGTGGTACCCTGGCTCCACATCGCCTTCTGTTGGATGAAATCCCTGCCTTCAGAGAACTTATTAGGGTCAAGCAAGGCCCGAAAGTAGGGACTGTTCCTCATAAGATCGTCACTTAAGACCTGCCAACGGTGACTAGCGTTTCCAGGAGAAACAGGAGAGCTGTCTGGGGGAACGTATTCGATAATCACATCCCCGGTGCTTAATAGAACTTTTACAGCTGGCTGGGCCCCAGTTAAAGGAGTATCTCCTCCTTTATGATTGTTAATAACAGCGGAAGCCTCCCCAGTCAAATGAGAGCAGTGGGGATCGTCTTGAGCATCGCGAAGCCCCGGTGATTGAAGCGAAGCTCCTACTCCATCTGGTAATGAAGAATGACTTGGGTCCATGACGTGTCAATTCAGGAGGTGAAAGTCTGTATATAGGTCCTTTTCACACTACTCGCGTCACAGGTCTGAAAGCACATTGGAACTGTAGAATTGCCTATACTCTTGTTTCTCATCGATATGGTTGTAATGGTTGTGGCCTGTGCTGTTATTCGGATGCCCCTCTCCACGGTTATGAGAGTGTTCATATATTTCCCCATAAGAAAAGACTATAGACACGCGCCAATGTGCATTCTAGTATGCGTAAAAGGGTTGCGACTCAATTATGGCGAGGAGTTGGTTTAGTGGTGGGGAACTGAAATCATCGACGAACGTTGCCTCATCGGGAGATAGCGTCATGTGATAATACACCTTCCAAAACTGGTATTGTGTTTTAAACCTGAAAAGTGCGGTTTCTGTACCAAGAATTGTATTATACAGTATGTCGGTTGTCGCATTAAATTAAACAGTTGTATAACTTCAATCAACTTGAGCCTCACCATCCCACCCATGGAGGGGTGTCCAACTCCATAATCATAAACAAAAAAGAGAAAGAATTTCTATTGATGGCACGAAGGAATGCGCTATCGAATCACCCAGTAACAAACGCAACCCAAAGGGAATGTGGAACAAAAAAGAGATAAAGGATAAAACGCCGAATATTTAGCAGCCTCTCTTAAGGCAAAGATACAACAGGAATGTGCAGGATATCGTATTCATTCCGGATACTTGTGCTGGTATGCCCGTTTTGCTTGCCCTTGATGGACGCTTCTCGAAGCTTCAATGCATGCGCCATACTGTAGAAAAGCTTCATGGACGGTAAATTTGCGATGTCCGCCTGGGATGCCTCCATCGCAGACGAGCTCATTTCATCTACCCCATTCTCGTCATCATGATCATCAAGATCAGTGTTCCCTATGAGGTTGAGCCTTGGGAAAACATGCGAGAATAGCGCCAGACATGGCTGAGGCTCCTCCTCGTCTGAAGCATAGGGGCTAGGTTGTTGTTGGTCTTCTTCGTGCGCCAGAGACTCGGTGTCGAATATATCGTTTCTTTGAGAAACAAGATGCCATAGCTCACCGCATATGAATCCAATCACAAAATCTTGATTCGCGCGTGCAGCTGCCAAGCAACTCTTTCTGTAATCGGACTTGAAAGACGAATCGGTATTGGACGGTAGACATAGGACAAGTCCACGCGCTAAAAGAGGTGGAGGCGGAATGTCTTCATTGATCACAAATAGACTTGAGGTTGCGCTTTGAAAGCTTTCCTTGCGTTCATAGAGTCCAGAGTCCGTAGGCGATTCTATTACATCCTCCGTATGCTGTGTGATAGTTTGGGTAAGAGATATAGTCGAGGCTTTTCGGGGCGGAAGTCCTAGACCGCTGGTGTCGCCAACCGCATACTCAGAAAGATGTGAAGTAGCATCGTTATCCCCGAAGGTTATTGACTCATGGCCAGTGGATGGACGTTCACTTGGGTTGTTGGCTGTAATTTCTGTCTTGATGGTCTGCACCGCGTCCGCCACAGCCTCTCGAGCAGCAGCCTTCAGGGTCGGGATCAGAATATCAGCCTCCTGATTACCCACTGCCACTCCTGAGGCCCATGCGGTTCCCAAAACAGCCCACGAAGCCTCCTTTATGACACCTTTCGTGTACTTCTTCCGGATCAAGTCCACCAATTGATTCTTCATTTCTCTTGACTCGGTTTTCTGTCTGCCAACAATATCGACGGTAGCATTGAGGATGCGGCCAGATTCCCACAGCAAAAACCCATGTTTCTTGGCTAAGGAGGTCAATTGGCGAGCGGTCTCATCGGACCAGTCGTCGATAATATCCGCATGGATCTGGAGAATGGCAATGTGTGGGCCAACGGACGATGCTAGTTGAAGCAGAGCATCTGTGGTGGTGATGGTGTGGGAGGGAGCCACGCAAACAGGAAGACCAAACGGCAATCCCTTCTTAGCCGTTGCTAGGGTTTGAAGGTAGGAGATTAAACGATTTCCGAGGAAGGAAGGGGATTCGAACGTTGAGCCTTCCATTATTTATGGAGGATCCGAAATAACCGCGGGGATGTATGTCGTTCAGGAAACGGGGAGAACAATGGGGATTGCCTTCTTCTTTTAACCTGAGAGCTTGGGGCAAAGTGAACCAGAGAAATTGGCCCTCTTGATGAAACTAAACCTGTACTAACGTCGTTGGCGTCTAAGCAAATGAAATGGTCCAGTCGGTCGAGACAAAATGATTGACGGAAGGCTTTTAGGAACTCCACTTTTTCTGACAGTTAGTCTGTTCAGGTAAATCGACAGGGGGCAAAAGACCCAGCGTTGTGGTTATTTTATCTCCTAGGCAAACTCAATCGAGTCAGCTAATTGTTCCTCGAGGCTGTTTGTTGGTAGATTGGTTGGGGTTGATCTTTTATACTCCGACAAGGTAACACCTGTCACGTAAAAAGAGATAAAGAGGAAGAAAGAAAGAGAAGAACGGAGACAAAGGGAGAGAGAGGGAGAGAAGAGGGGGGAAAAGGAGAATGATTCCGAATTGAAAATAGGGATTCCGACATGGCGTATCTCATGCGTCCCCTTCCTTTTTTTTGTTTTTTCTTTTTTCTTTTTTTTTTTTTTTTTTTTTTTTCATTGTTGACTTACTTTTTTGGACGAGTCGAGTGCGTTGTATGTATGTGTGTGTGTTTACTTTTCTGCTGGTATGTATTCATCTCAGGGTCACGCTCACTGATTCACTGATGAAGATCGTCTAATGGTGGACCGTTTCGAGGATCTCCGACGATTCTCCAACCAGGTTATTGTAATCACAATACCATCGGCTGTGGCCTCCCCCATATTAAGGGGTAGAGAACGGTTAAGATTCCCATCTATCCGGTACGACTTCCCTCTAAACCATACTAAGCCGTACCATCATTTACACTAAAGCCGAAAGGGGAGAACGGGCTGAGAGACCGCTTATGCACTAATCTCAATTTTGTCCGAAAATTGCTTTGACCGCCTACCACATGGACTCTAGTTGAGGACTTGTCCTTCGGAAGGAGTGCTCCGTAGTCGGCCTCTTAACCCTAAGTCCATGTCGCTAGACCGAGTTTGGCATATGGGAGGGTTTTAGCTCGTACCACTTCCAGTACGAAGAGAAACACACCCTTTTAAACTTCTTTCGGGTACAGATGAACCGCGGTACAGGCGGAGAGGAAATCTTAGCACGACGAATGAGAATCGAAAGAGAAATGAGGCTGAGAGCGAACAAGTTCTCGCGGTATGGCTGCGAGCCTCAATCAGCTACCCTGGGGCAAAGCTGAATCCTGATTCTGAGAAAAGTCTATCTACTCAGCCAGCCCCGCTGAAGTTCGGCCGAAGGTGAAAACGGTCATATGGGATTCGCCTTCATTGACCTCAGCGGAGAGCGACCGATAGTGTCTGGTATTACTCCGTAGACCTTGATTCTTTGTCCTTAGACGGCCAGAACGTTGAGTGTCTTCGACGTGATCAATCAGGATCCGTGGATCTACCTCTGGATTGAAGCTACGCTCTCTAGCCTTCCTATAGTAGTAAAAGGTTGCATGTCAACCCTTGCCCATCACGGCTTGAGTATTGGCAAATCCCCACCCCATGCATGAGGGAACGCAAGGACCTGAACGCGGACCCCAACATGATATTGTCCATGCATTTCAGATCGAACGCACGGCAACTAAGCAGATGTATAGGGTACATACATACCGGGTTAATAAGTCTTTAGGAAAAAGATCAGAAAGCCTCATAAAGCTTGAGGATGTTTATTCTGGGCCTCATTCGCCATTCCTTGTTTCTGTTTACTTTTGCCAGCATGTTGATAGGTCCTCGAATCCTCATACTTTTAGGTACATACAATGTAGGTATGGAACACTGCCGTACCGCCAAGGCACTAAACTCCACTAGCGCTCTGTATGGGCCATTGCAATGCAAATCAATTATATCAAGGAACCAGGCCACAGGTTAACGGCACTCCCTAGCTATCAAGTGCTGAAAACCGTTGGATTACTCAACCCCCTACGAGGCACCCTATGACAAGTCGCAAAAATCTTTTCACTTGACAAGTTAGGGCGCTTGAACAACCATGCAGTAAATGATCTATGCTTAATCTAGACCCGGAACTTATGCTTGCTTTTGTTGTTTTCTATGTACATACTATGCCCAAAAGAACTATACATGTATCTACCTAGCCGGACACTACTCCTGGGCTTTGCCGCCCATTAGACCCTCCTATTTTCTCTTTTTTTTTTTTTTTTTTTTTTTTTTTTTTTCTTATTTTCTTTGCTTCTTCTTTTTCTTCGGGATGCACTTGATCTCTACTGTGGCTGTGTCTGTGAAAAACAGAGTATGGGCCATTACATATAATTTCAAATTCCGGAGTGTAACCCATCGAACTGACTTCCTAGAACTCGGGGCACTCGATTCGTAGAATTGAGCGTATTGCGGTGACCTGGTCAAGTCTGGCTACATCGACCTTCAGGAAACAAGATATACACTGCTTCACGTACCCACTCTTCCATTTGGCATACAACGGAGCCTTTTCTTTCTCATCTCTAGAAACCCATGACCGTCTCTGTTGGGTTGCTGACTAACCCCCTGCCAGGTGGTCAGGGGCCATCTTCTCCGATAGGTTAGCGCCAAACTGGCCCACGGCATCAGCATGATCAAGAAAGAAGAGGAGGACCTGCAAAGATGACTTGGACTCTTCCTATCGCCTCCGCTTTTCACTTATGAATACTACCCTTTAGGTACTCATTACTGTGCGTGGTTGGCTACATCGCTAAGGTTGCAAAATATTTGCAGCCGTGTTGTGCAGGGTAATCTTACACCTTACCATTTTTCCATTTTTCTTTTTTTCTCTCTTTCCCTGCTTTGGTACCCCTTCCCTTGTACCCGTCGGAGCCACCGGACCCGCGACCCTGGATATTATTTTGAAGCTCACGCCACTCCTTTCCGATTATCCATTCCGTTTTTTAGGTGTGGTGTGATCTGTCCAACTACATCTCTCGAGTTTCTACACTTATATCTCGGCTCTCCTGCGGCTCCTACAACGTTTGGCATCCACCACTGGGCGTTTCCCGTTTAACAGCCATGCCTGGAAGGACTCTACCAACGTTTACCTCCGCCGAGGTCGAGTCTCATAACAATGCCAAATCTTGCTATGTAACTCTGGGATCGAAAGTGTACGACATTACCTCTTTTGTCGATGATCATCCTGGTGGTGGTGATTTGATCCTTGAGTATGCTGGAAGAGACGTCGAAGAAATTCTGCGCGATACCGTCTCTCATGAACACTCGGAAGCAGCCTACGATATTCTGGAAGACAGTCTGATTGGTTTCATTGCCTCCGAATCGACTGGCAAAGGTGCAAGCATAGATGCCGCTAAAGCAAATGGTGTAGGGGGAACATCAGGCCCTGTATATGCCGCAACTGGAATGTCCCGCGAAGAGGATTTGTCTGTTGAGACAGACTACAGTAAGGATTACCAGACGCACAAATTCTTGGATCTCAACAAGCCTCTTCTTATGCAGCTCTGGAACGGTGGCTTCAGCAAAGAGTTCTACTTGGAACAAATCCATCGTCCGCGCCATTACAAGGGAGGAGAATCGGCCCCCCTCTTCGGAAACTTCCTGGAGCCCCTGAGCAAAACCGCATGGTACATGGTTCCAATTATATGGCTGCCCCCTGTTACCTACGGTACTGTGCTCGGGTTTGCTGGGCTGGGGAACGTGTATGCTGCAGCTGCCTATTGGATTGGTGGCCTTGCCCTTTGGACTTTGATCGAGTACCTTATGCATAGGTTTTTGTTCCATCTTGACAAGTATGGCTCCCAGCTTCCCTTCTAGTCCTGTGGTCTCCAAAGCTAAGTTTGTCTAGATATCTTCCTGATAACCGTGTTGGCTTAACCCTCCATTTCCTGTTACACGGCATTCATCACTATCTACCTATGGACAAATACCGACTTGTTATGCCACCAACGCTGTTTGTTGTCCTCGCTACACCGTTTTGGAAGCTGGCGCAAAGTGTCTTCTTCTATAACTGGTACGCCGCCTTGACGGTATATTGTGGCGGCATATTCGGTTATATATGTTATGATACGACCCATTATTGGCTCCATCATCGCAAGTAAGTTATAATGGATTTTCGGGTTCTATGAAAATGTTATTGACCATATTGTACTGCAGTCTTCCCCCCTACTACAAGGGACTTAAGAAATACCACCTTCAACACCATTTTGCCGACTTCGACAATGGTTTCGGTGTCACCAGCCGGTTTTGGGACCGTGTTTTCGGTACTGAGCTTCAAACACCTGCACCTAAAGACGTGAAGACACAGTGAACACAGTAAACACAATCACATGTGGGTTTGCGTTCATCTCAATCTTACTAAGTACGAAGTCATGCCGAGGCTTGTTGCCGCCCAGTCTTTCCATTCATGTTTGTCTCTGAAATCTTAGGATTTCGAATGCTTGGTTCTTATTCTGCCCTAATCTGCTTCATGTACAGTGAATTCGGTCATTTGCTATTGCAGGACCTTGATTCTTTCCATACATCTTATGGTCATGGTCTTTGGCGAGGCCGTTTTGTGAAATAGTGTTTATACGATTGTACATGATAATAGCACCTAATACATCATACATTCACCATGAGAGGCGTGTTTACAGGCAATTAAGATTAAGTGACCGTGTTCGTGGCGACGTTTCTATGGTTCATTCAGAAAATTGTTCGGAGGCAATGCCAAGATGCACCACGTGATGTAGGCCGCTTTTCATTTCCCCCCAACCTTGCCTGTTATCTCGTACCACTTTTACGACTCTTGAACCTCGATAACCCCTTTCTTCTTGACCATTAATCAAACTCCACAACGATTAAATCTTGTACTTAGGAGCAGGGACGCTCTATCTGGAACTAGACTGTGAAACGAAGGGTTCGCTCAAGTCTAGCCTGATCTGCCGTCACCATCTAACCAAGCTAAAAGTGACCTTAATCCATCCCGCACGATCTTCCTTTTCTCCTTTCCATTCAGCTTCATCCAGGGGAGAGTTATCAACATATCGTCAATATGTCAGGTCTCGATGTCGAGGCTCTACTTGAGTCCACAGCCGCCGCAGCACCACCACAAGATGCACGACAGTCTCAGGAACGCGATGACCGCTCCAAAGCCGATAGTAGTGACCGCCGGGACCGCGACCGCTCACGAGACAAAGATCGTAGACGCCGGGACCGCAGCCGGGACCGACGTCGTGACGCCGATGGAGATGAAGACATGAAGAGTCCGAGAAGCGAACATGGCAGTGCTAACGGAAGCCATAGAAGCAGAAAGAGGAGCAGGAGCCGCGAGAGTGATCGCCGTCGATCTCGACGTGAACGCTACGGTGATGACTACCGGTCTGGCGGTGACTATTACCGCGGCGGCGGGCGGGCCCGCACTCGATCTCGATCTCCTAATGATGACCGCTATTACCGCCCTTCAGGTCGTGCCCGTCGAGAAGAGAGGGATGATGACCGACGCTCTCGCCGTGAACGAGAGACTCGCAGACGTAGCCCCAGTCGCGAAAGGACTCCGGAGCTCAACGAGGATGAGCGCGATAGACGTACCATCTTTGTACAGCAGCTTGCGGCACGTCTGAGAACAAAAGAATTGATTGCTTTCTTCGAGAAAGTTGGACCAGTTAAAGAAGCTCAGATTGTCAAGGATCGTGTTAGTGGTCGGTCTAAAGGGTGAGTGTCAAATTTACCATTGAAGGTATGCCGGTGACCTAACAATTGTCTAGTGTCGGTTATGTCGAATTTAAGAACGAAGATTCCGTTGCTCCTGCTATTCAACTTACGGGACAGAAGCTTCTAGGAATTCCAATCATCGCACAGTTAACTGAAGCGGAAAAGAATCGTCAGGCTCGCAATCCAGATGCCAGCAGTGGCAACAACCACGCAGCTCCATTTCACAGGTTGTACGTGGGTAACATCCATTTCAGCATCACTGAAAATGACCTCCAGAATGTTTTTGAGCCGTTTGGTGAGCTCGAGTTCGTCCAGCTTCAGAAGGATGAAACCGGTAGAAGCAGAGGTTATGGTTTTGTCCAGTATGTGTCAGCCCTTTCTTCTTTCATGGTGCTTTTGTTGTTAACTGGTATCTTCTAGGTTCCGTGATCCCAATCAAGCTCGGGAGGCACTAGAAAAAATGAACGGGTTTGACCTTGCTGGTCGAGCAATCCGCGTTGGCCTTGGCAACGATAAGTTCACCCCTGACTCGAGTGCTCAACGATTGCAGAGCCAAGGTGCAAACCAACAAAATTTCCAGGGCTCTTCGTTCTCGGGCCATGGAGGCCGTGGTATCCAGGCTGGTGGTACTAGCAACTTCGACCGTGCTGGTGGCCGGGATTCTGAAAAAGGAGCCGGTGCTAGTGCTTTGGATGATACGGATGTTGCTGGGGTAAACTTCAACAACTATAGTAGGGACGCATTGATGAGGAAACTTGCAAGAACAGATGAACCCTCAGAGTCGTCCGCCGACGATAAGCAGAAAGTGCTTCGCCCTAAAACAGAAACCAAGCCATTACCTGTCAATGTCAACATGGCAAGTCGGTGTGTTATGCTTCGTAATATGTTTGATCCTGGCGAGTAAGTTGACCCCTATAAAACATCTTTGCAAGCTATGGACTCTAACAATGTATACAGAGAAGAAGGTGAAAGCTGGATTAAAGAGCTAGAGGATGACGTCCGCGCTGAGTGCGAAGAAAAATATGGCCATGTTGTTCACATTGCACTAGATCCTAACTCACAAGGTGATATCTACTTGAAGTTCGACCGCGTCCAAGGTGGTGAGAACGCCATCAAAGGCCTGAATGGACGATTTTTCGGCGGCAAACAGATCACTGCACAACCGGTTGTCGACGCTGTTTACAGCAGTTTGTTCTCTCGAACCAAGGCGATCTAGTGCTCGACCCATCAGCACCTACGAAAGCTTACATCTTAGTAGGTATTTCATCTAATAGCGTGATATTAGGTGCGATTATCTTTGACGGAACCACCGTCTAACTCCGAACCATTACACCTACTTCGACATGGTGCTTGGCTTTGATGACACTACTACCCCTGGTAGGTGCCATTTTTTGACGTATTGCTTTTTATAGGCCACAAGGCTTGTTGTGCAATGATTTGTTTATAGGGATTTGTACAGTGCATTAGCGCAATGAAACCTCTGTAGTTTTGCAGTATTTAGGTCCTCTCATTCTCTGAAACTCCCACAGGCATGCACTTTGATACATGTCATCAGTTAAATGTGCGATAAAACGCGTTGGATATCAACGGGTCTGTGTAAGTTTATGCCATAAACAACCCTCCGTTCACCATGAGGTCCATGCTTGGCCTGGAAGAAACTGCTTCTTGGTTCCCCATCACCTGCATGATGAAGTCGTTAGGCACTCGATGTGAACCTTCACGCCCAAAGCGCGTAGTCAGGGAAATATTTATCGTGAATCTGCCGAGCATAATCCACCACCACCGGATATTCTCGAATAAGTTTCTGCGTATTCGGCGCCCTACAGCCAACGAAACAGCATCAGCAACGTATCACGCAAGGGACACAGAATAAAGAGGAAGAGGAAGAGGAAGAGGAAAAGAAAAACATACGCATAACAAACCAACCCGGAAACAATAAACCCAAAAAGCGCCGCATCAGCCTCAGTAGGTTCCTCACCACCCAAAACCCAGAACGGACCCTGTCCTCCATGTCGCGATCTCGCCTCAACAAGCGCACCATTGATACGCTCCCAGATCTCGGCGCCCAAGGACCCGATCTCCTCCGTCGAGAAGAGCATCGTCCCCTGGCCGGTAAGAGTACGTGTGACTTTGTTGTAGACCATGAGACCTACCACGACCCGAACAGGCCAAGGCAACGCAGCCAGAATCACATCCCGCATGGTATAGTAATTCAGCACCCATTTTTCGTATGCCTAGTTCCAGAATCAGCACAAAATGTCATATTTCCACATGTTCAAGTCATGAAAGATTCCATCCACCCATCCAAATAGAGAATTGATGATAATGAACACATACATTATACCAATACAACTTATCCTCCAATAAGGCTATCAACCCCATATCCTGGAGCTTCTGCGATCCCGAAAGCTTCGCGTTGAAATCGTTCGTTAACCCCTTCTCGATAAATGTCTTCGTAATCATGGTTGAATCGCCCATAACGACTGGAGGAGCTGGATGGCTTCCGTCCTCGTACAGGATCTCTGCCGGGATGGAGATGTAGGGCACTTTGCCTCGGGGTGCGTTGCGCATTGAGCCGGCTTCCACGCGGTAGGGTATACCGGCGAACCGCAGACGGGCTTCCAGTTTGATTACGAATGGGGACCAGCTGTAGATTCCTGTGCCTGGGAGGCCGCGGTAGAGGGTTAGGGGTGTTGGGGCTGTGTCTGAAGTCATTGTGGTTGGGGTACTGGTATTAAATTTGGATTTTTATTTTTCTCCTGAATGAAATGGTGTATTTAGGATGGAGTATACTCCGTAACGTGGTCTAGGGATGAGCTTTCTTGTATTTGTGTTTATATATATACTTTATTGGGGCTTGGGTCGGGTTTTGCGGCGGATTCAAAGCCGATACGGCTTGGGGGCTTTATTCTAAGTGGGTGGTGATGTAGGCATTGCGTTGCAAACTATGATGTGGCCGTCAGCACTAGTCAGATCCTCATAGCCTGTTCCTCGTAACTTGATCTGCTCCACTTTAGGTTGTATTAGGTTGGAACTGACACAGATCGAGATGGCGATGTATTGTGAATGTTTGATATATATGTACAGTATGACCAGAGGGCCAAAGCTCATCAAAGTAAAAGAAGTAATAATAAGAACAATATTTACATATCCTTAAGTGAGCATTGAGTACTTACTCACGGTCATCGCCGCGACCGACGCGGATCAGTCGCTTCTTGTCGGCGCCATTCTCGAGATTCCTTCGTTCCCAGGCTTCCCAAACCGCCTTCAAGTCGTCGTTCCCAACCACCTAGTCGGACGACGAGGCAGGTAGCGTTGTCTCCCTCCTTAGTCACTTCATTCGCAAAGTTGACCACATCCCGAGACCCCTGCTCGGGAGTCCTAGCCTCCTTGACGATGTCAACGACTTCTTGGTCACTGAGCGTTCCACTGATGCCATCAGACATGAGGACCAAGAATGAGTACTCCGCAGGTGCCATCTCAATTCTTCGGAGCTCTGGCTCGGCTGATACGCCAATCCGTTTCGATTGAACATCACCAAAGGCTCGCGTGTTGGCCAATCCGCTCATGCGCTCTTCTCCAAACGAGTCAGTCACAAATGTAGTGGCATATCGTCGTAAGCGACTCGCCTCAATCGGTGACGACGGATGGTGGTTGGAAGTCAGTGGAATGGCATCGCCTGTCTCTGTAGAGCACAACAGTATCCGGGTGTCGCCGACATGGGATACCAACAGACTAGACGGGCTAGACGGATGCCAGAAAGGGGTAGGCGTTGGGGTAGATATGAGCGCGACGCTAGCGGTGCTACCTCCCTTGAACCGTTTCGCTCCCCCGATATGTAGAGATGGCGTACGATCACGGCCGTAGAGGATATTGTCCTGGTATAAAGGGTGACCCACATTCTCCAATTCATCGCCTTGTTTCGCCGCTTGTGCCGACACAAACTCCAGATCGGTACGGAGAAAGGCGTATTCGAGGACCTCTTCAATGGTAACACCTTCGGGTAGGTCGGACAGTGCCTTTGGCTCACCACGGGCACCTTTCCCAATATGTGAGAAGTGAGGAGGTACAAATCTCTTGAAGTACCCTCCGACTAGGGTTCGCCAATCTCGGACGAGGTGTTTTTCTAGTTCCCCGATTCGTTGCGAGTTGGCGTCCTGCAGAATAGGCAAATCTCCAGTGGACGGCTCTGTGTCCTTAGAATAATGGCCATCCCGGTTTTTCTTCAGACTGGACTGGAGCTCGAATGTCGCTGCTGAATCCTGTATGTACTCATGAAGCGTGTGCTGTAGAAACGTGCTACATTCGTTTCCCCCGTGGCCGTCGAATACTGCGAAATAGAATACCTGTGGATCGCCACTAGCAGTCTCCGCCCCTTGACTCTCCCGAGTTGCAGGGATTCCATTGGCACCCGATCGTTTGATCGTTAGGGACGCAGGGGGGCGCTTCGCAAATGCAGGAATGTCGATCACACCAGCTTGATATGTATCTTCATTCTCCGGACGAGTCCCACGGGAAGTAGATGCGCCGAAGTGGTGTTTCGCGCTGCGAAGAGGGATGCGGACGACAGTCGTCTCCCGGTCGACCAGCGGCTGGAAGGAGGCTGGGGGGTGAGATGACTCTCCGGTATGAGGAACGGAGGCGGAGCGAGGAAGTTTGTAGAAGGAGTTTACTGGCGCTCGGGGATCTGGATGAAGAGAGGAAGATGGTAAATGTGTAACAAAGTAGTCGTGAAATTCAGGCCTCTTGGTTGCCCGGTTGTCGTTGGCAACAGCATTTGCGGGATTCGACGTGTAGCAACGCCTTGGTAGAATAAGAGAAACTTAGAAGCATATGAAATCAGTCAACGTTCACCAGAGCTCATGTGGGAACCAGATTCAGCGACGTGTGATCGTCAGCATGGACACTTCGGAGATAAGCCCTAGGGATGGTTGTGCAAGGGTTAAAGATATACATACTGCGACGATCAGCCAGAGTCCGGACCTGGACTGTGACCCGCTTCGCAGGAGTTAGATTCATGAAGGTCGAGGCATTGACGAATTGAAGATATGGGGAAAAGGTAAATTCACGCCTGAGAGTAGGGAGTATGTAAAAAAGCTGAGAGGACTTGATCGGGAAACCGCGGGGATTGATGATTTTGCGGCCCGAGCGCAATTGCGACGGAGAAATGCAACGGCACTTTCTTAGACTAAATCCTTCTTATCTCCCTTATCGACGTTGCCCTTCACTTACCCCATGGAGTATCTTACTTATCACTCTCTCTTAAGGATCGGATCAACAGCAATGTGTGGCATGTTATCATTGGGGCCGAATTTCACCCGGACTATTCTTTTGCCTCACCCCAGATCCTTGAAATTCTCTCGTGGACTCCACCATAACGCCATCGGTCACTTCCAACAACCAATCCCTCAATCCTGAACTGCAACTATTGACATCATCACACCGCTGAAAGCCTAAACCACTTGGTCCAATTCATTTACTCTATTCTTAACCAACAAGCTATTTCCTCTCTCCTAAGCCATTGCCATCTTCAAACCTGTATTACTCCGTTTTCTCTCATCTTTATGCAGCCCCAAGATGCGGTGAAAATTCAAGAATAGAAGGAAATCAAGAGCACTTTCCCGGACCGGCACTCACTTAGCACGCATCTCACTGATAAGCTGAGTATAGCGTCTTGGGGGAGGACGCAGCAGTACCTTCGCAAGGCCTACCAGCCTGACGTCAGCAGGACTTGTGGAATTATCACTAATACTAATGATTGGGGTAACTCCTAGACGAACAAGGGTGTTGTCCTTCCTCAGCGCCTGAGGGATTCCGCCAACAAATTGGTCACAATTAACCATTGTACCGGGCTCGAATATTTCGTTCACCGCAGGAAACCTGAAGCTATATTCGAATGGTAACGAATATAAATCTATCGCGAGCGCCTGCGCCTCGGTTAAGATGTCCTGGAGATCCATCCAGACCACTTGGTATTGGTTCAAGGGATCATGAGTAAGGGGACCTATCAGTAGCCACAGCTTTTCCATATAAGAGTGGGTGTTGTTTTTGTTACATTCGGAAAATTCCGGTTTATTTACCACGGTCTGGATGTGATGTGCTATCGCAATGAGCAGCGAATGGCGGACCACCGCAGGGGTTTCTATATCTTATCATTAATCTCTGCAAAGGGGAGCTGGAGGTTACTCAACATACCTATGGTTAGGTGCTCCTGTATCTGGTTGATTTCCACATCCACCTGAGCGTCGAACCCTTTGACGACTGTGGGCTGCAAGATCTCGTGGACGAGGTAAAAGTTAATTGCTTTTGCAACCACGCACGGCCTAGTGCATGGATTTCCTAGCAATGTTGACGCATGGATCTTATTCGAGATACTCATGACATATTCCTTAACCCGCGGGTTCAGCTGACTGTCAAATTGAATGCTAGGGAAATTAGTATACATGTGGCCAAATTTCTGCGTCCTTGAGAAGAGGCTCTGAAGTCTGGTCGAGATCAGCCGAATTACTGTTTCGGTATCGAATGAAGAACCTAGAGAACAAATGCTCATCGGAAGACTACCCCTCTTGCAGCTAAGTGACGTCTTGGAGTTCTCTCCCAGACTCAGAAGTTTGCCCTGTGGAGTGCTAGCAGGTAGGTCAAACGCGGGAGGAGGGAGAGTGTGCACACTTGGAGAGTAAGAGCTCGCTGACGAGGGGGTGCTTGAACTCGGAGACCTTACGATAGGGCGCTGTTGAGTGGGAGTGAGAGGAAATATTGGCATAGGAATAGTTGACTGCAACATGCGAACCCTCTTGGGGTCTGCAATGGCTTTGCTCTGGTTGCTGATTGTGGTCTTCTGTTTCCGGACCAAGTCTTCTAGATCAAGAATTCTGACACGCTGCCTGCTGATAGTCTCGATATCCTGTGCACTGTATTCACGGCAGCGGTTGAGGGCCGCTTCAACCTCTTCCAGCCTTTCTTGAGTTGCTTTTACGCGAATCTGGAGCTGTTTAACCACATCTGCACGGGTCAATTCTTGCAGGCTACCTGGATCAGCAGCATAGTAGAGTTTTTCGATTGCCATCTGAGCTAGAGTCCACCAGATATCAAAAGCACAGCAGAAAGTAGATGGGAAGACAGATCGCAACTGATGATGTTTAGGCTTGGATTAATTGTTGAACAATGAGAGAAGCTCAAGGTTGGAATAAAGGTAGACTCTGAGAGAAAATATCTTAACAACACAGAAGGGAATACCTATATCAATGTTTGTAGGAAACAATGTTCAGCTAATAAAGCAACACAAATAACCAAGACTATATTCTGTTGTATGAGACACCAAGTGGGGCATCAACATCATATCATGGAGCTAAACTGTATACTGTACCTAAAGTGAATGGAATTCACTGTGTCATTTTGACCAGCTCACCGGCCAAGAGTAACAAAGAGAGTGGGTTTATAAATAGGTTTCCTGACTCAAGTTCAGCCTAGAAACACAAACGGGCACGTTTTCATTTGTCTCAAGCCCTTTGGCTGCCTTCGGCAATCGATTGAAAGATACCCGTCATAGCCAACTCTGGAACTACATCCTCTTTAAGTTGCCACTTCCAGCTATAGGTAGTGACTGCTGTACTCCGTACTACTTGCTATATAGGTAAAGCAGTCCTACTATAAATACCAAGGTAATACAGATAAGTCTGTGTTCCCCCTGCGGTATGAGTACGCAGTATAGTTAGTTTTGTAGTAGAGAGTATACTCCGTACTCTAAGTATATATACGATGTATCTGTTCTACACTCTGGAGAATGACCGCATTGGGACAGCTTTCTCCTTTTTCTTTGGAACCCGAAAGCTTTGACCCACGAACCAATTCCGAGCCTCCCGCCCGAAAAGTCCTCCCTTCCTACCTACTAACTTACTTAATACCATTGTTGAGCAAAATCTGGACAACCAAACTTTTTTTCTTTTTATTTCCATTCTTGAAGGGTCGCTGTCCTCCGTTCATGAACTAAGTCGCAATCCACTTCCAAGATAGTCTATCCATCACTCTAACGGGGTGGAGGGATTCCAGAGCGTAAGTAACCGCACGAGTCGAACTACAGCCGCTACTTCAACTAGTAGTTGGTGGCTTATCAACCTTATCGCCAAAACGACACACATGGCCAATTTGGAAATCTTTCCCCGGAGATCTCCTGATCAACTAACACTCCGACCTCGATTGATAGATTACCAACATCTCCCACGAGCTTTTATTGATACTGCTGCATTCGCCTCAACCGCTAAATCCTCTGGCTCCGTACAGTTCCCCGCTCGACTTCGGGACGCGTTGTCAAACTTGCGTTAATTAGGTACGTGTTTTTGCAGAGTTCTCCTGGAAAACTACGCTGCATAATCATATCGCCATTGTACCTGTCTCCCCACAGGGGTGGTTATGACATGTATAGCTTTGACTAACGTATTACTTCCCGGTATCATTTGCAGATTGCCGTATACTTTCAGATAGCGAACACACCGCGTATCGTCCGCTCCCTCCATAATCCACCGATTGTCACTCCCGTTCGACCTTCGCGCCAGCGTGGTTTACTAGCTTTAGTGCTACCAAAACCCTTATACGACCCCTTATCTCTTGGGATCGCCCGGTCGCCAAGTCCGTCACTGTGTACACTGAATCAAAAATGGGTGCCCGCACAAGAAGACAACAGGCCGCCTTGGCCGCTCAGTCGGATAGTAATGAGTCGCCGGCTGGCAATGGCACAGTGGAAAAATCGCCAAGGAAGACCAGAACTCCGAGCAAGAAGGAAGTGAAGGAGAATGTATATTTGTTTGCCCCTAACCTTATTGGTAAGGAGCTTCTTCCCGCCTTGTCATTATTTCACGATGTTCCGAACAGATGCTTACCGGTGGCGCGGGATTAGGATATTTACGGGTTGTCTTGACAATGGCTTCGCTGTACTATATGCCGCTGCATCCGCGAACGTGCTCCCTTCTTTACAGTGTGTCTTGTTTGCTGGATGCCCTAGACGGATATGCAGCACGCTACTTCAACCAGTCCACCACCTTCGGCGCGGTTCTGGATATGGTGACAGACCGCTGTACAACTGCGTGCTTGCTGGTGTTCCTGAGTTCGGCGTGGCCTCGCTGGTCTATTGTCTTTCAGAGTCTGATTGCCTTGGATATGACCAGCCATTACATGCACATGTATGCTACCCTCAGCATGGGCGGGTCTGGTCAAAGTCACAAGAAGATCGATTCTAGCAGGAGCTGGATCCTGTATCAGTACTACAATAGCAAGGTGGGCTATATCCAGCATATAAGAAGTCCCATACTGATCATGCTTACAGACTGTTCTGTTCATCTGCTGTGCTCTTAATGAGCTTTTTTTCATTGGCCTCTACCTTCTTTCGTTCTCGTCCCCTATTTTGTCTCCATCCCTTCTTCAACCCGTTCCAGGCTCCGGAGCCGACGCTGCACAGCCGGTCTCGACTGACTCGTTCGCTAGTCCATGGAGCGCTGGCGCGTTGGAGATGGCTAGGGCCAACAAGATTGACAGCACCTGGCCTTGGATCATCACCGGAATCTCGGCTCCCGTTATGGCTCTAAAGCAAATCATCAACGTGGTGCAGCTTGTCAAAGCTAGCAACTGGCTGGTTGAAGGTGACATGGCCAACCGCCGGGCGCTGCGAGGTAAGAAAAACTAGGCCTCCGGCGCAGTTGTCGGGTACCTGGCGGCCAGTGAAATCACGGCTCTTTCTCACCTAGCCTTGGGGGGCGTTAC
This sequence comes from Aspergillus oryzae RIB40, assembly GCF_000184455.2. Classification (NCBI taxonomy): domain Eukaryota; kingdom Fungi; phylum Ascomycota; class Eurotiomycetes; order Eurotiales; family Aspergillaceae; genus Aspergillus; species Aspergillus oryzae. The sequence continues at coordinate 3,439,522 of NC_036435.1, read as the reverse complement.
TACCGCCAGGACCTGATTGACATCGCTACGCTTGCATGGCTTTAGTGCCTGGTTAATTTTTTGGGGCAGTGGAAAGCTGCCCCGGTTCTTTGTCTCCTCTTCTCCTTTACCACCTGGTTCCCTTTCTATGATGCCTTTTGCGGAAGATATGTTTCAGTTGGGAGGAAATTATGGATTTATAGGTCTGTGCAGACCATTGCGGGACAGACCCATTTTCATGACTTATAATTGCTTCGACTGTTGTCTTTATTAGGGGCTACCTATTTGCACCCCCCCCTTTTTTTCTTTGCTTCTCATCTTTCATTTCTTTTTGTCTCTTTATAAACTTCATTTTTCTGTTCTTCTTTCTCTCAGGCTGTCTCTGACATGTTTTAAAGATTTTAATTTGGCTCTCTGTATTAGTGGACATACAATTGCTTTCTATGAATGATTGCAGTGATCAGGAAATAATATAAAAACAGTTGAAAATGCTGGACTCCCTTAGTAATTCGCATGATCCTACTAGCGTTGCAGTTGCAGTTGCATGAGGCGGCGGTTAATCACGGGGAAGTCCGACTGCGGCTCCGGTGTCGGCGCGCGGGGTGACTCGAGATCCACCCCTCATCGCCATATAACTCTCGATGCTTTCGGTCTTTGAGCTTGGTCTCTCGTCAGTGTTATAGTCCATTGTACTCAGACAGCTGCTTCATAATGTCTTCTTACAACATCGTCGTCTTTGGCGGAGACCACTGCGGTCCGGAGGTGAGCCACTGAATAAATATGCTGTACATTTCTGAGCGTCCGTATACTGACTAACGTTCATAGGTCACCGCTGAGGCCATCAAGGTAAGCAACCTCGACCACAATTCGACCTCTTGGAGGACCTGAGAAGGATTGGTCTAGCATATACTAACCATGAGATTTGTCGATTGTTAGGTCCTCCGTGCTGTTGAGAAGAACTGCGATGTTACTTTCAACCTTCAAGACCACTTGCTGGGAGGAGTACGTTTGCACTTTTGTCCTCTGGGATACCCTTTGGCATTGGCATATGGCTTACTGATTATACAGGCGTCAATTGATGCCACAGGATCTCCCTTGACCGACGAAGCCTTGAACGCAGCTAAGAACGCTGATGCTGTTCTCTTGGGTGCCATCGGTGGACCGGTATGGCACACCCCAACAATTCAAATACAGCCTAAGCAAAATAATCTAACACGAGACTAGAAATGGGGCACCGGCGCCGTCCGCCCCGAACAGGGTATTCTAAAGCTCCGTAAAGAAATGGGCACCTTCGGCAACCTGCGCCCCTGCAACTTCGCCGCACCCTCCCTCGTTGAGAGCTCTCCCCTCCGCGCCGACGTCTGCCGCGGTGTTAACTTCAATATCATCCGTGAACTGACGGGCGGTATATACTTCGGTGAGCGCAAGGAAGACGATGGCAGCGGATATGCAATGGACACAGAGCCCTACTCGCGCGCTGAAATCGAGCGTATCATCCGTCTGGCCGCTCACCTTGCCCTGCAGCACGACCCCCCTCTTCCTGTGTGGAGTTTGGACAAGGCCAACGTCCTGGCTACTAGCCGTTTGTGGCGTAAGGTTGTCACCGAGGTTATGGCCAAGGAGTTCCCCCAGTTGAAGATCGAGCACCAGCTTATCGACTCCGCCGCTATGATCATGGTGAAGAACCCCCGCCAGCTGAACGGTATTGTTGTTACCAGCAACCTGTTCGGTGATATCATTAGTGATGAGGCTAGCGTTATCCCTGGATCTCTGGGCTTGCTTCCCAGTGCTAGTTTGAGCGGTATCCCTGATGGAAATAGCAAGGTTAACGGTATCTATGAGCCTATTCACGGTATGTTCTATGTTCCGCACTGCTTCCATAACTTGGGTATATACTGACGTGGGGAAAGGCTCTGCCCCTGACATTGCCGGAAAGGGCATTGTTAACCCTGTCGCCGCCATTCTGTCCGTCGCTATGATGATGCAGTACTCTTTCGGTCTGTTTGCCGAGGCCCGCGCCATTGAGCAGGCCGTCAGCAACGTTATCGAGTCCGGTGTCCGCACTGGTGACATCGGCGGTAAGGCTACCACCGCCGAGGTTGGTGATGCTGTTGCTGCCGAATTGGAGAAGCTTTTGAAGTAAATGAGACCGAATAATGGGATATGGAAGGATGAATGGGGAAAAGTTACAAATTTAGGCTCTATGCCCAATGAGATATGACCTTCTGAATAACTTATAGATGACAAATATTTGAATTAATTCGCTTTTGATTCCCAGACCCCTCGATGCTCCATGAAAATAATCCGTATAACGTGTAATGCCAAGTTCAATATCCTCCAATGCACCATGGAACCGATACAACGAAAGATGGGTATCTTAACAACCGGAACTCCGAATACCAACCTAGCCTTAATGCTCCCCATGCCCGTGATCCATACCTATATATGAGACCACCAATCATAAAACACTAGGGTCTGATAAAGTTCCTAGCAGCAATGCGCTCCCTCGTCCCCTACCGAATGACAGGCTCCCCCATCCAATCCGGCTCTTCCAGAGCAGCAACCTTATCCGGGTCTGTATCCCCATGGACACCACGCCCATCGGTCCCATCATCCGCCGCCCCACGAAGCGACTTCCGCATACTGTGCCTCCGAATCCTCCCATCAGCAGAAGCAGACGGCGCATTGCCAATCCGCCGACGCTCATCATCCCGCGCAAAGACCTGGAACCCGCGCACATGCGTATCCTTACCATTCTGATGATTCTCCATCACACGCATCTGGATCACCATCGCCTTAAGCACACTCCCCGCGTACGGATCGTCCTCGTCGTCTTCGATAGCAGTTTCCTCATCGTCATCTTCATACGCAGCCAGGTTGAACTCCGCCGGATTCTCCGTATCAGAAAACATATAGTCCGGCCACGCCGAGGACTTCCCCTTGCCGCCTTTCCGCGCTCGATTCCGCCGCTTCTTCCGCACCCATCCTCCGTCTCGTCCCCCCACGCCTTCTAATGGTACATCAACCCATCCGCACGGCGTCTCATCTTCCCACGTCGCAAACTCGACCAGGTCGTTCCCGCCCATACCGGCGAGAAACGTCATCTTCGTGGGGGTGTAACTCTCGTCTAGGTCAAAGTCGAGGTACACCCGGATTTTGACCACCGCGACCAGCTTGAAGAAGTGCAGAGTGAGCGTGTGCGGCTGGGGGCCGTCGGATTGCCAGTACTGCGTCGGCGAGGGGTGTCGTAGGGCCGAGACGCCACAGCCGGGTTTATGGGTCGAGACGGTCCATGAAGCGAGAGAGGAGATTTCGCGGAGGTTGCTGGGGAGCGGGGATGGCGATCTTGCTGTGGTAGGTGTTAGCTATTGTTCTTTTTCTCGCATGTCTGTAGTGGTTTTGCTCTGGGGTAGAGCTGGGAAGGGCCATGAGGAATTTTGTAGGTGGGGTTTGGATCATAGTAGTTTACCTCGATCGTGCATGATCTCATCTTCGTCTTCGTCTATTACCTCCAGGTCGTCCTCGACTATCCCCTCCATGTCTTCTTCGGAGAGTTGAGCTTCGTGATCTGCGTTCTCTTGCGAGTTGTATTCGTCGTGCTCGTCTTCATCTTCGAATTGACTGTCGTCTTCTTCCTCGTCGTCTTCCATCAACTGTGTCCGTGGACGTCCTGCGACTCCTCGGCCAAATAGGGAGAAGAGAGCCGCTTGGGCGGCGGCGGCTGGATGCGCTGATTCGACCGGCTCGATGGGTCCCGATGAAGGATGTAGCTGGGGAATACCCTGCGACGGTGGTGTCTGGAATTGAGACTGTCCCGCTGCATGTTGGCCCAGTCGTGATCTACTTGGACGTGGTTGAGTGGACTCGGAGGGGGATTCTTCTGGAGCAGTGGGGTGTGGGTGTCGGCGGAGGAGATGATGGCGAGGCATTGTAGGGTGGGATAGTTCGAGTTGTGTAGAGTTAGTTGGTGAGATTTATGTTCAGGGACTCATTTCTTGGTTTAATTGAGGAATGTAGCTGTATCTCGTGTAATGGGTTACTTTGATAAGCTTCATCTTTCGCGTCGCTGCTCCGCGCTATCACGTGCCATCTTTGGCTCATGCCAAACTAGTATAAAGGTTGTAGAAAAAAAAAACAAGTATATGACCCATTCATAATATCTAATTTCAATGCTTTTTTTGCTGGGTGCGCTTCCTGTTGAAATCGCGCTGTCTATGCTATATAGCGAAATGTCTGAAGAGTGGTATGATACAGAAACAACCCAAAAATACATGAAGAAAGCAGCCTCATTAATAAGATGTATAACTCCTGGTCAGACCGGGTGTGATACCTCCAGTGATGTATAGCCCAGCATTTCACTGTTCGGTGTCCACATACCCCAGTTTCTCACCGACCTTGATGCGTTGACCCATCTCGATGGTCCAGTTCCACCCACCCTCACGTTTTCCTTCTTGATATCCCGCGTCGAACGACTTACGGGTGCCCATGGGAGCCTCGAAGACCAGGACAATCGTACTGCCTAGTTGGAACCCTCCCATTTCCTCTCCCCTCTGGAGCGGATGGCCTCCGAGGGTCCTGCTGGCGTGCAGGTAGGTTGCCTCAACGAAACCGGGATACTGCTCACCTCGCTTAGCAGCGAGAGCTGCCGCCATATCTGCGGCGGTGTCTGTGGTGAGGCTGTTCGTGCGCAGCTCGGAGTCGAAGTTCACCTTGATAGAGCCCACATTGGTAGCACCAACGGGGGTATAACTGAAGAATCCCCAGCGCCAACGTCCCAGAAGGACAACCCGCTCGTTGAGAGTGAAGAGTCCAGGAAGGTGACGCTGCAGGTATGGCGAGACGGAGTACAGCTCACCCGCAAAGTGTCGGCGGCTCTCGACCACCCAAGGCACAGGGGAGTGGAAACGGTGATAATCGCCAGGTGCGAGGTAGATCACGACGTAGTAAAGTGCATTATTCGACTTGGGTTTCGGCGCATACCATGGAGCGCCGTCCCCACGAGCCAGATCAGCCTTGACTTCGGCTTCTGCGGCCGCCTTTGATCCTGTTGAGGCGTCCAACGATGCTGAGCGCTTCCTTGCGCCGCCCTGGTCACCAGCGAAGAGAGTTGGTAGCGTGTAAGGAATGCCATTCATTGTGGCAAATTCCTCATCGGCTGCCATGTCAGCTGCATCTTTCTGCGAAGGTTCTGTTGAGTGATCGATGAACTTCTTGGAATGGTCCGCATGTGAAGGTGTAGCTGCCCCCAGAAGTGCATCCAAACTGTATGTAACTCCCTTGACCTGTTCTACTTCACCACGTTCGATCAGACCGAACTGAAGAATACGTCCATCCGATGGCGAGATAATCGCACGGGTATCGGGATCTAAGGGCCGGGCACCGGGCTTCAATCTGCGATAGAAGAAGGCCGCCAGGTTCGGGTAGGTGCGTAGATCCGGCTGTTCTACTTCATCCAAGTTGACACCAAAGACCCATGAATAGAGCTTGAATCCAGGAGCGCGAAGGAAAACAGGAAGCTCAAGCTCATTAAAGCGGCCCCATAGCCGTGAGATTGCTTTTAGTGGTAGGGTCGACATGATCTGAACCTGCCATGGCCCGCTTGGTCTGATCCTATGTCGAGGAGGAGGGTTTATAATCTCATCTTCCGCTTCTCTTTCTCGGCGTTCCCGTTCGGCTCTTTGCGACTTGTAAAAATGGAGTATACCCAGGAGACCAATGCCGAGTCCTATCGGGATCGGATACCATTCCACCTTGGTGTTTCGGAGCGCAAATCGTAGTCGGGATCCGAAGCCCTTCGGCGCTGGGTTCTCTTGGTTGTTTTGGTTTTGGTATTGTTTCCATGATTTTGAGAATTGCCTAGCACTGGCTTTACGTCCAGCAGACGTCCTCAAGGCCACCATCTTCATCAATCCAGTATTCTCCCCGAGACGGGAGTCTCCCAAGTTCCGGCGAAGCACAGAACGGCTGGTAAGATACAATGTCATAATGCTGCTTACTCCATATTTAACGCCCCTGGTGGGGAGTAGTAACCGTCGGCACGAAAACACTGAAGTTCCTAAACGTCAGTGAGCAACAAAGGAGACCGAGGTCTTTCCCCCTCAAATCTCGTGCTTTTGCATCATGCTGCAGATCATTTTCACCGCCCGGCAGAATGAGCCGTCACAGAAACGGCTTCAACCGGACAGTGTTCTTGGTGCTTTCTACTTCACTTCTGGAGCGCAGAGACATGTTCTGGATTTATTCTCCCCTATTTTTGACTTCGGTGTGATTGCTATTACCAGGATAACATATATGTGCCACTAATCCATGGTGGAGATCCTATAACTACGTGCTGACCCCTGCCCGCCTGCGGAAAAGGCCACCATTGTAACTCGGGCCACCTTTATATGCGCCTTATCAGGGGAGTATACCAAGTCGCTGTGGCAGTGAACTAGCTCCGTTGTCAACTCACTTCTTCCGCATAACATCCTCTTGAATAATACCCCATCTTCTAGATTTGTCTAATATCAATTTAAACCTCCGGATCATTCTCGAGCCTGACACTGCGCTTGTAAGCGCGTGAGCAATTACTTTATGTTATGATTACATCTACATTGGGAATAAGACTATACGAAGATGACTTCCAGTTCAGCCCCGTCAGACAACTCATTGTCGAATTCAAACGCGACCAGTGGAACACAAGCCTTTATTTTGCATGTGCTGTGCCCATCGCTTCCTCCTCCTAATCGCTTTACATTCAATGATCTGGTACCTTCCATCACTATCGCTGGCCTCAAGGCCCGAATATCCCAATCGATTCCCAATAGGCCGCCCCCGGAGACCCAAAGATTGATATATCGTGGAAAGCCCATCTCTGATGATGACTGGACTTTGCAAAAGGTGTTAGAGCCTACAAATGTGAGTGTCACGATGACCCTTTGTTTTGGTTGGCGTGTCCACGAGTAGTTGTTAACCTAGATATGTCTATTAGGGCGCCGAATTCTCCATGCATCTCGTTCTTCCACCGGCTCCTCTACCATCCCATGTGGCGACTTCCCCCAGACCTTCGCCATCACCTCAGTATCAAGCACCCGCCGGCATGCCTTCACCAGACCATCTTTTTGCACCTAGCCGATCTGCTCCGCCATACCCAATGCAACATGGGCAAGAAGTGAGGTACCGAGGACCAATGGGTCCTAGCGAAGCAGATATTGGGCTAGCTCTGCGACGTAATATCGAAACTATCCGCCGCCAAATCGAACTGCGGGAGCGAGGTGGCTCGCCCCTATCAGATCAGCAGGGAGCCGAACATACCCAACAATTTCCCTGGCAGCGTATGACACCATTCCAATCTTCAACGACCACGACCACGACCACGTCAACGTCAACGTCAACAATGTCGTCCCAACCGTCAGGCCTCAGTGCTAGTTTAGCTCAAGATACTAGACTACGTCTGCACATACTACGACCGCAAATTGCGCTATGCGAAGACCAACTCAATCGAGGCATCGCGCCTCCGATGGACCAGGTGATTCGCATTCGGTCACAATTGTTCGATATTCTTGATGATCAGTATAGAAACCCTTTGTCTGAACGCGACGGCTCTATAGAAGCCTTGCTCACTCGGGTCTTCAACATATACACCCGCGCAGATCAGCTCCGCGTAAGCCAGTCTAGGGCCACCGCATCCATGCAGCACAATATGCTTGACAGTCCTGCGAACGATGGACACGGACAGGCCCCCTTATATCTTCTCTCGTCGCCAAATGGATACCAGGCTCTAGTTAGCTCTCCCGGTGCAGCGAGGTCAATCGAATCGTCACTGAGCGCAATTCGCGCGGCGCATGCGTCACAGGCTACTAGTCATCCGCCCCAGGCGCATCCCAATCCAAACGCTGCCGTCATGGAGAATGCCGTTCGTCAAGCAGTCCTTAATCAAAGACTGGGCAATAACGAGCCCGTGGGGTTCGCCCGGAGCATACGACGCATTTGGCTGTTTGTTCGACTGTACTTCTTTTGCTATATGTTTAGCGAGCCAGGCACTTGGTCGCGAGTCCTGTTGGTGACCTTAGCTGTCATTATATCCCTCCTGTCGGAAACCAGTGTCCCGCGCCAATTGTACGGGATGATTATTTCACCACTTCAACGACACCTTGAAGGGCTGATACACTTTTCTGCCGATGAACACGTGCCGCCGCGCCCTCAAGGCACAGATGCCGCGGGTAGCTCGGGATATGCAAACCAGCCCGGAGATAACCGAGCTGCCGCCCCAACGGGATTGCGCCATAACCTTCGAAGAGTAGAGCGATCTTTGGCACTATTTGTTGCTAGCCTGGTGCCGGGAGTTGGGGAGAGGCATGTCGAGGTGCGCAATGCAGCCGAGGCCGCTCGGAATGCAGAGCGCGCAGGAGAAGAGGAGGAGGAACGGCGTAGACAGGAAGAAGCTAGCAACGGCGAAGGGGTAACTGAGCAGGAGCAGCAGAACCAGGAAGAAAATCCAACTTCCCGCCCAGAGTCGTCTGTAACCAACCCTGCTACTGAAGACGGAGCTGGTGCCTCAATACCCCGTGGAAATGAACACGACGCAAGGTAACCACTCCTGTCGCTTCATTTATCTATTTCCATTATCTGTTGCGTTAGTGTTGTACATAGCTGGCGTTAAAGTAGCGTTGGAATTAGCGTAGATCCTTACGGACGGATTTAAAAGATGGTGATCTGAAACCTTACAATTAGACAAGCTTGAGAGTCTATATTCTGGTATATTGTCTATTGTGCGTATTTATTAGCACCCTCTAAACGGGCCTACAGCAATGCGCAGAAATATCACTAATCATAAAGGTCAGGATCACAGCTTCGTGCTTGGCATTTCCGTCGACGTATCTTGACTCGACGTAGGCAAAGCTGAAGATGGAGCCATGGGACCGGTATCAAATGACTCTTCCCCGTTAAAGTGCCTGTGATGGAAAAAAAGTGTTAGGATTGGGAATCCAAACCGCAGAGAAAACAGGACAATTGATCAACTTACCACCCCCTCTCAGCGCCTCCACTCAAAAAGCTACAATCCCCATTCACAACACAGTCCCACCCCCCACTAACTCCCTTCCCATCTTGCCAACCTGGTACAACCGTCCCAGATCGAATAACTCTCGTTCCTGGCGCCAACTCCCGCCGCTCTGCGCTACCATCGCCAGCCGGTGTTGTCTTCCTTCGGACAAATGTACTTAGACCCGCCGTGAAAACCTTAAAGTCCTCTTCATCAGCATCGTCCGGCATGTTTCCTGTCAAAACCCGCCCCATAGCAATCAACGGAGCCGCATGTGCACAAATTAGTATCGCCTTACTAGTGCGTTCCGACGGCGGCTGGGATGCTTCCAATGCATTGATTTCTGCATCAACATCCGCAATAATCCCCGCCAATGCCGTAGCTACTCTGTCGTGAAGTTGCGCAATCGTTTCACCGCGGGTAGAGGGTAGGAGATGCGGGTTGTAATTGGCTTCAGGGTCCGAGGCAAGGAGTGTTGGAAAATGGGTCTTGAGAGTACCGGGCGATGCAGGGGAAGGGTGATCAAAGAAAGAGGTTGGACCGAACCACTCTCTATCAACATATGTTAGCTTTACCAGCAATACGTTACAGCAATGATATCAATTACCCGACTCCATTTTCGATCCTCACATCCAGGTCCGCATTTCGGTCTATACCTGTTTCACTCGAAGGCGTGGAGTTATGTCTCTCCTTCAGGGCCTCAACAGATGGCTGGATCGTCTGCAGACACCGGTAGAATGGGCTTGAGTATATCCGAAAGGGTTTCGGATAGAACTCTGGGCTGATTAGGTGCTCTGCGAGCTCTAGCGATTGGCGCACACCGTGCGAGGTTAGGGTTGGGTCTGCGGGGTTGCCGGTCGGTGTTGGGAATTGGGACTTGTATTCGCCTGTTTTATAGTCGATTGTCCAATTTAGACGATGCTGTTGTTTGGTCTTGCTTAGTTCCTTACGTTGCTTGGTGGGGGTGGGGTTGAGATGGAGGTATACCTACGCCATGTCGGGTTAGATATATGGTGTCTAGAGGCATTGCGAGATGGTATATAAATCAACGTGCAGGTGTAATTTGCTTGAGAAAATCTCTTGAATGAAAGTAGTATATTGCAAAATTGTAGAATAAGGATGAGTGTTGCGGGGAAGAGAGATAAGAGCGCAGAATGCGGAGAGGAAAGACCTCGGCTTCATAAATTAAACGACGCTAGAACGAATAGGGAATATGTAAATCAACAGCCATATTTTTCCATGAGAGCTCTAATGAAGGATCCTGCAGAAGCTGTGTTGCAGTCAGACGTTTCTCTGGACAGTAAGTGAATATCTTTAACATAATGGAATGAACAAGCTCTCGCTCAACTGGATCTGCGTCTGCACGAAAGTATGCAATTGTGGACGCAAGGTTACGATTTGGTTCGGGTGTTTTGCTCTGATCATACCAGGAATCAAGGCCGCCTCCAGGGTAAACGTAAAGGCCTTTCCACTGCTCAGGCAGTGGACCAAGAGACCTAACAATATCGCTTATCACTCCGCCATGAGCAACGGTAGAGAAAGGAGAATAGCCGTTGAGATAAAGCACTCCAAAAATAACCATATAACTCCACATATCGCAGGCAAAACTTGGGTGTTTTCCATGAAGACGATCTGGGGAGCAAAATTTCATAGGCGGATAGCCTTTATGAGTTACAGGAGTATTAACTTTCACTGCCAAACCGAAGTCTCCAAGATAGGATTTCTCTGTACGTAAGTTCTCAGGGATCTTAAGAGGCCCAACAAGCTCTCCCTGTTTCCAGAGATCGACAACTGGTATAACCTCCTTCAGTGGCCGACCGTGTACTTCGTATTTAGCACTCCTGCTAAGATCGTGAAGAGGAGTGATCCCCCACATACAGTTCTTCTCATTCAAGTCTATCAAAATCTCAGTTTATATATAATAGGGAAAAAAGATAGGGGATATATTTAGCTTACCGCGATGCACAATTCCGGCGTTGTGTAGATTTTCTAAAGCCTCTAGTAATTGCCGAGCAGCGAACATGCGAGTTGCCATGGATGTCTTTTCCAGGACTTGCCAGGAAAGACATGGGCCCATTAACGGTAACACCAGAACCCTACGATGGCCATTGTCTCCAGGTCTAGGGAGTAGAAAGGTGGCCAGATATGTCACAAGATGTGAGGTATCCTGTGCATCCTGGATGATCTTGTCTTGTATAAGCACTTCATGGCTTGAAAGTGATAGGGGAAGGCGTAGTTCTACACCACAAGACGACCCCAGACCCAAATCTTTCCATAGGCTACTATCTTCAGTAGCAGCCGTGGGCCATGGCATCATGTGATTGACGGTGGAGTCGAGGGAGAGAGAAAAGGGCGCTCAAGGGTCTGCAAGGTGACTTGTGTTATCGAGCATTAGATGCAGGTCATAAGATCCCTTCTTCTTTCTTCTTTCTTCTTTTTCATTTTCTTTGTTGTTGTTGTTGTTGTTGTTGTTGTTGTTGTTGTTGTTGTTGTTGTTGTTGTTGTATATTGTTGCAAGTTATCTGAGGGAATATGGTTATGTTGGAGATAAGGAGCGCAGAATACTTTTATATAGTTGCCAGCTTCGGGAGAATTGTACTTTTTCGAGCTGTTAAATTTGAGACTTACTTGAGTGACAATCATTTTCTCAGCAATGTTTTTTCTCAGGCCTTTATTTGCTGCCATCTCTGCACTGTGGCCTTCCAAGAAAATCACTGGATGCAAAAGAAGGCCTCACAGAGCCCTTACCTTCTTTGCGGTAGGGGAATGGACCGAAACTGAAACAAGCCAAATTGTATATGAGTATCACTACGGCAAAGCGTCGCTCCTATTCCGGGACTGGGTGATAGCATCCATCTATTCGCATGTCTATGTGGCTGCTCAAACGGACATTTTCTCAGTGGCTTGGCCTACTAAAGTGATTGTCTGGGGTATCCTAAGCTCTCACGTCTTGATCTAAGAGTGCCCCAATACTTGCTTTTCGCAAAGAGAATCTCCAGATCACTATCAACCCAATGTGGTTGAAACTCTGGCAGCCCAAGTCCATCAACACACTCCCCAACTCCAGCCAGCTCCCTAAGCCACCCATAATACTCAGCAAAATCCGGTTTAACCTCATGAAATAGCTCCGTGGGGCCCTTACATTCCAGCCGTTCCTTATCCCACCGGCCCTGCTCCTCAATTTCAGGTAGTCCTCCTGAACGCCCGGCAAAAAACTCGCGCCACAGCTTTGGCTGGATACTCGAATATATGAAAGGTAATATCTGCACGAATCTAACGAAGCAATAAAGGTTAGACTGTGTTAGCGATATACACCCCTGGAACAAAGGCAATAATCCATACCTGGCCTATCACCGTGAGAGACGGACCTCCAACCCTAGATATATGTTGACAGAACCTAATAGCTGGTTTCTTGCTGTTACTGCCTCGAACGGCAGAACGGGATATGACAGCTTATACCCCGTTGCGAAGATAATCTTACCAAATCCGCGAATACAGCTGCCATCGTTCTTGCACCGGCGTTTGTATCGAGAGTTTCGTAAATGGGGCTTCGTAGCCCTGGCTTCTCTTTTGCCGACTATGTCAGTTATGGTAGATTCTCCGGTATGGGAGACTGTCTCTCGGCGTCAGGGTAGGAGGGCCGAGATATGTCCGGCTGGGGTTCGTATGCCTTGTAGTATTGAAGTTATATATCAGTCTTGGATTTGTACTTTGCTAAAATCTGCACTATCATTGATTGCAGAAAAGAGGTTGAAAGCAGACCATATTTCTCCAACGCGGTCCTTGCGCTCGAATACACGGATATAATCGAAGCATTGCTCTTGGACGAGTTCTCGTATAGCTGCCAGACCGGCGGGACCGCCGCCAACGAGAGCGACACGTTTGTAGCGAGGTGAGACCATGGCGAATGGCTGTATGTAATACTCCTATAGACATATTCAAAACCTTGAAATAAGCACTAAGTTAAGCACTAAATATCCGGCGATCATCGATCGGGGCTAATTGTCGCTAAGAAGTAAGAGAACTTGAGCCCTATCAGTCCCCTATCGTTTCCTTATCGGTCGCCTATCGTCCTATCGATAAGGAATTTGTGCCCTAACAACCCAGGCCTTCTAGTATATTCATTCCACTATTTTCTTTTATCAAGTAATACATATTTTAATCAGGGATTATAGATGTTAACACAGAGGAACACTATTCGCGCGCTATGCAGATGATGCTCTCCAATTATTGAGAAATACCAAATAATTTCGCAAGTCATAGATTCATTAAGAAGTTCTCTGTTCTCGTTCTAAAGGGTATATCCATATCCCATATTCCTCGCCTTCAAGTAAGCTCATAATCCGCCCAATAGAGCATATCCATCGAAGGCAACTCCCCGAGTTGTATTTCGACAGAAGTATCACTCACTCCAACACCACTATCTCTCGAATCATCTATTTGATCCTCAGGATATGTTGCAACGTCACGAAAAACCTCCGCCGTCATGCGCTTGATTTTCTTCAATGTAGCATGAGCCAAGCCTCACATCCTCCCCAAGGTCTTGAGCACACCCATAATGAGCTTTATTTGATCCCAATGCTTGTCATAGCTACCCGGGCGATTCGCAGCACATGCAGAAAGCTGCACAATGATAATGAACACGACACAGCAGATAAAGAAAGGAGAATGTTTCCTGACAGTAGACGGGCAAGAGGCAAGGCTGCCGAGACATTTGGACGCCGAGATGGTCTTTAGAGCATGCATATGTTGACTCGAAGTTGGGAGGAGGAATCTCTCTCGGATCACGTCCCTGGCCGCTGGAAGGGCGGGTGCTAAGTCACTGCGTGGGAAGTGTAGATACATGGTGGCGTAGTTGATAAGCATGTGTGCCTGGAAGAGCTTCTCGTCGTCACTATCGTTGAGATCTAACATGTCTATCTGTCCTTGTCCGTCGGGGAGATGGTGAAACCATGCTGTAATGGCATTGTCGATCGCTTTCATGTGGTTCTCATGGACTTCATGCGTCCATGCTACGGCTAGGACGCGCGCGCTAGGATACGTACGGCATCGATGCGGTAGGTAAATGAGGAAAATGGCCGGTCTTCATCACCGTAGACCCGAGCGTCGAACTGGGCCATGGAGAAGGGCTCGGGGATGGTATTATTGTGACACAGGTTCTCATCGCAGGGAAGTAAGACTTCGGTTTTGATTGTGTGGCAGCGGAAGGTGGGGTTGCGTTGGAGTGCTGCCATTATGCCATCTATCACGTATAATTCCCACCATGTACGTCGAATGCTCTCTGCTTCAATCTCAGTGTTACCGTGCCTCTGGGAGAAGTCTTTGCGATTCATTCCTAAGTTGATGGTTAGGGAAACTGCATCAGCCAGCACGCTGACCGACTCTCTGATTTCGTTTCGTGAATGGAGGGCTATTGCGAATAGCAATCGAGCTTGGACAAGATGAAAGCCTTGTTGGTCATCGTCTCGAAGTGCCTCTGCTGTGGCGGTACATAGCGAGTCGCTCGAGGTTGTCGTAGAGAAATGACTATCGACGAACTGCACGGCTAGCTGTAGAGACTCTGGATACGTCTCTTCGTTGTACATAGACCTAGGAAGCAAAATTGGATGTGCTGAGTGGAAATTCGCATAGAACAAATTGACAAGACCTTCGTCATGATAGCGTCGTGGGGCTATCTGGCTCAATGGTGGTGCAGCGGTGGGCTGGTCCGTCACAATTTCGCTAACATGTAGGGTGTTAGTTAATGATGCTTCCTGTATAACGCCGAGGTGTGATGCCGGTTCTCGCTCTAGGGGTCCCGACTCGCAGTGCGGATTGGTAACACTGGCCAATCTACCGGGAGTGGGAAAGTCCACTACGGCGAGGTTCTCGATGGTAGATTCGAATGCCCGCCTGACTGCTGTGGGCTCAATGGATGCGGCAGCTCGCCTTTTTTGGCCCCGACGTGAGGGCAAGTAGTTGCATTCTTTGCTTGCCGCTGTGCAACGATTGCAAGTCGGAAGGCTGCCGTCGCATTTGAGGTGTTTGCGTCAACATTCAGTAGAGGCGAGCGAAGCTGGCCGATCTAAATACATGATTGCCATGGAATCGTAAAATTATCTCACAGATATATCATGGTTGTAATGCGCCGATCCCGATCCCAGCACAGCCGGCTTTTGCATATGATAACGCAGTGGCCCGTCCGATGCCTTTGGACGCGCCTGTTATGAAGACGTACTTTCCACTTAGGTCACATTTGCGCGGATCGACGGCTGGGTAGGTGTCGCTGTGGCGGGTCGGGGTGAACTAAGCCCCTGGACTTAATATTAGCATTGCCCTTATAAGGCTTTGCACTCGAAGTTGAGGGAAACCTCAATGTTACCTGTATGGAGTACGTCACTCATTGTGCATGATTTGTGTAAACACGGTACGAATCTGAGACGATACCACTGTGTAGGCCAGGAGAAGAGGAGCGAGAGGCGAAGAGCGGGGCGGAAGTTAAAGTTGTTGTAAAGTTGTCTAGTCGCAAGTTGTAAGTGCCCACGAGACGATCGTCAGTCCACTTTTAGTTGTTTCCCACGTCATTTGGACTGGATAGGGTTAACTATTAATTCCAGCCATATCTCCGAGACGCCGGAACATCAATCACATCATTGCAGGACTATGCCCGACAGTCCCTACAAGGACCCCACGTTCTGAAAACAATCAGCGATGCCCTGCCCGATCACGAAACACAAATATATGTATCATTCATTGCGGATGGTAGTGGGCGGTGCCTGTCTCACCGAGAACAATTAAGCGTAGTACAATCCGTCGTGGAAATGGGTTGCACTTGGTTTTAGAGAAGGTCATCTGGGAAAACCGTCCGAACGAAATGTTCTACATCATTCCAAAGATCTTCTGCTTGTTCCAAGGCAGCAAAATGGCCGCCTTGAACGTGAGCATTGTACCCTACCAGATCACCCAGCGTCGCTGCCCACTTCCTAGGGAGGCCCTCGATATCATACGGGAAACGACTGTAGCCAAATGGCTTCGGAACAAAAGGGATCATGTCTTCAGGGGCATCCAGACCGGATAGCTTGTAATAATCACTTGTCGTCATCCCCGTTAGGTAGTAGACCGAAGCGTGTATCAAGGTTGTTTGCATGGGTACAGGGTGTTGTGGATCTACCCAACTGTTGAACTTGTCACTCAGCCTGACACTGTATCAGTAATTTGGGGCTGCAAACACTGGGTCACTAGTCATCTCTCACCAGGCCAGCAATGACAACGGGTCTTTCTCCGGAACAACTCCTAAAGTGACCTGTCTTCCATGGTCTGTGATGTCCGCCTTTTGGAGAGACTTGAAATACGAAGTTCGGTTAAGAATCTCAAGGTCTTGATCACTAAGGTCTGTATCGGTACTTGGGTCGGGTAACCCGGAGATAAGAGGGAGAGAGTTGACTAGTAAGCACAGTTAATTGGTGCTGCTGAAGAATAAGATTTGTTGAAAGGGACGAGTGGGCGTTACCGTGTACAGCTGTACCACAGTTAGTAATCTTTCCAAGTACCAGCATAGAACTAATGAAAGTGACGTACCTTCGCAACTGGGGCTATATGACCCAAGTAGCCTAGCAACAGAGGCCCCCATACCACCACCTTGGGCAATGTAACGATTACCCAGACCAATGCCGGTGAGCAATGCGTCAACGGTCCGAGCTACGGCGAACATATCCGCGTATCTACTCACGGGGGAGCCGGCAGAGTAGGCATAGCCAGGCAAAGATGGTACAATGATATGAAACGGGCAATCTTCGGAAGAATAATTCTGGCGTACGATATCGAGAAGACCAGTAAAGTCAAGGAAACTTCCAGGCCATCCGTGCAGGAAGACGATAGGGATGGCATCCGCTTGCTGCGAAAACAATGCCATAAAATGGACATTGGAATTATGGCCGTCCACAGTCACAGACGCATTGAAGTGAGGGTGACGGTTGACCTCATCTTCTAGAAATGGCCCACTAATCTCGGACCAGCCTTCGGACGCAAGCGCAATCCAATGCTGCTGCTCGTTGTCGTAACCGTCAGGATTGCTAGTTCGGGCATGTTTCACATTTTCGTGCATCTGATATACTGCATGCTGCGGGAACTTTAGTTGTACACGCTGGACAGGGATTGACGCCTTTAATGGAAGGTTAGACCACCCATCCGATGCTACATTATGGCAAGACTGCTCTATGCTTTTCGACGGAGAGGCGGACACAACAGCAAAAGAAGCCAAGCAAACAAGCGCCTTGAGGGGTGATAAATACATAGTTAGTAAAAGTGATGCTAGAGTTAAATAAGAGGGCTCTAATAGATGTCAACGACACTCAAACCATTGCAGGTAGTAAAGAAAGGGAGTAAGTAATGTCTCAGGCGATAAACTTTTAGTCGCGTCGTCTTTTTTTATTTGTTCCTCCGTCCCTCCTTCCTTTTAATTCCGAGCTTATGCGCAAACTATCTTCATTGCTGAGGATGCCACTCGCGAATTTTAACCATTGGATCGCCTTTAGCACAGAACCTGCGCCTCATCCTCTCACGCACGGTAATGGGGAGACCGAGATGATTTGAGCATAAATGCCAGAGCAGCGCGCTAACGGATGCTTCGGAATGTACGGAGTAGGAATCTTGAAGATACTAAGTTAGGATGCCCGATCAGCATAATTACTGCTCGGGGCTCGGGGACTGCGGACTTCCGCTTTCATAAGAAATGCGTCCGGCTTCCGAAACCTGGATCCAGATTAGTCTCATCCCGTAAAAGGGATAGCGGCGGATCAAGAATCAACGAGAGAACCGATTGTATCCTTCAACAAGCATAAGCACCTAACAGTACTGTTTGATGCCAAGGCTCTGGGAAAAATGAAATATCATGCGTATCCAAACAAAGGTCAGATTTTACTCTTCTACGATACGACAAATATAAAATGATTTGACCGGAACAAAATGACTTGGTTGAATTGAGCAAGATCACTCAAACATAGGCTATCTATGGCGTTTCTGCCAGGGTATCCGTAAACTCCTCGCCAAGACACTGTTGCTCCTGAGCACATTCCTCGCTCGGACCTCACCAGGCCACATTACTCCCGATACTATTCAAGACATAAACTTTTCGTTGGTCGTCTAGTAGAAGAAACCGAGGAGCTTGCCAGCAACGTGCTTGCGACGAGCCTCCTCGTGGTCCATGATACCAGCGGAGGTGGTCAGGACGACGAAACCGAACTGACGAGAAGGAAGGAGCTGGGTGGTCCACTTCTCGAGGTCACGGAGCTGGACGGGGTAGCGGGGGTTGATGACACCGCACTTGTTGAGACGACCGTTGAGCTGGATAACGATCTTGCCGGAACGGTGGTCATCGACCTCCTCGAACTCGCCAATGTAGCCTAATGAAGATAGAGTCAGCAATGTTACGAAGATTTAAAAGTTCACCAAACAGAGAAAAATAAAATCCGGAAACTTGTAAGATCTCCGCCTTGTTTAAAAAACAAATCTCAATATATCGGGTACTTAAAGGGCGGACGTCGTTTGAAGATCGAGATCGCCGCCTAGTTATCAACCCGAAGAACAAACGAATACATTTTCCAATATACACATGGTCGCATAACAAATAGCAATTGAACAGAAGGCGATAATATTACGGAAGATAGTTATGCATACCGTGCTTCTGCATGACGCTCAGGAACTTGACGATGACCTTGGAGGAAGGACGGACGAGGACCTGGCGCTTGCCAGCCTTCTCGGCGTTGTTGATCGCGTTAAGCGTATCGTTGAGGACGGAAGTCTTGACCATTTTGGCGGTTGATATTCGAGATTCTCAAATCGAGAGACGGGATAAGAGGTATCTAATTTTCAAAAAGAGAATCGTGTCAGCCACCAGTAGTCTTCGAGCGTAAAGAGTGCCCCTTTAAGAATTTTTCATCAAGGGTTCTTCAGCCCGTGCCGTGAAATGAGAGAAGCGTATCACCTGGACCCTCTGGTAAAACTTTTCAATTTTCCTTCGGTTGCGACTCCACAAGGATTGAAAAGGCCAGAGTTCCATAGTGATTGCTCTCCCAGACTAGCTGAGAGGCCGCAAGAAGGGGTTCAATAACGAGTAATACATACCTCGAGGGTAGTACCGATGAGGCTGGTGAGAACGGGGATGTGGTTAAGAAAAGTTCTATCAGGAGCTGAACGGTGAGGTTTTCGGGATGTGCGCGGGTAGGGTTATGCGAACTTTGCCCTTATCGAGTCACGTGGATGCTGCGGTATACTGCCTCAGGCAGGATCCTGGAGTATCATTGTACGCATCGAGTACACTCTGATGAAAAGATTCAAATATCTGTACTGTATATGTTAACAGTCCCGTATATGTGAGGTGAAGTCACGTTAGATACACCCAGGTATCGTCCTGCAGTATTATGCTAACGCGAGTGGTCACTATATAGCTCCTACACCACACCTATCATTACTTTCCTGCACGACCACTATTAACTCCAAATATAAGATAAGAGCCATGTAACCAAACCCAACACATCCCCCACCACAGCACGATCACCGCGTGGCCTTGATAGTTTGACGGGATGTAGATTAAGGACTACGCTCTACTTCCCCCTCTACCCACTATCATGACATCCATACGCAAATCTACACCACGATCACATTGTATACGTTACCTGAACATCGGGGGCCGCTTGGTCTATACCACACCCCACTGTCCACAGGCGGGTCAGATTTGGCTACTAAGCATCTCACACAAGCTTATTCAGGTTGTATCATTGGCTCTATACAGGATCTTTTGGTGGGTAAAATCGGAATATACGGGAAGGATATGTGAAGTATTCGTTGCAGTGTTTCTCTTAAGGGGTTACATGACTTCTTGGGCATACATGAGGTTGAAGATAATGCTATAGGGATCTTTGTCTAATTAAACGACTTGGCATGAGAAAGGAAGGGGGGTAAATCGATAATAATAGTAGGATGAAGGTGATAAACAAATAAGATGCCGGCAACGACGAAACAGGATGCATTCAGGCGTCATGAGGGGGCTAATGGTTCCGAAAAGTGGGAAACAGGGAGTGCCCAACAGGGAGCTGAAGGGCTGGGGGAAGATGGGGAAGATGGGGAAGGGCGATGGGATAGGGAAGTTTGACGAACGGACAGGGTAGTAGTGCTTAGATCAAAGCGGTATAGCCAGTATCAGCCCGTTCAACCGTACCGTATGATACAGGGATACTGCGTCTGGCAAGTTAAAATTCGATCAATGGCACGACGTTTCAGCATCCCTCGTGAAACAGAATTCACATTATGGAATGGGAGCAAGTGGTCCACGGCGTAACTTCTCTGAGTGCGCCTGAAAGGGCGCCTTGCTCCGAGGAGGGTGGTCTCGACAAGAGCAATAGATGGCTTTGCGAGTGCGAGGGTCCATGCTTATGCCATAGCTGCGGCCGTAGACAGGGTGACCTGACGCTTGACCTGCTCACGAGCCCAGCGAGCAGTCTCAACTGTGGTCGCGCCAAAGTCTCTGTTGTTTCTGGTGTCTCTGACTAAGTCCGTGACCCAGGTGTTACGGAAGAAGGCCGCAAACTCTCCATTCGGGAACGCCTCCGCGATGTCGCTGTTTTATGGTTAGACACAAATACACGCGTGTGAAGGCTCAATATGACAAACTTACCCAAGAACACCCATTGAGGCCCTCATCAGCCCCTCACTCCGGTTGAGATCCTGAGAGATCAGGTGGAGGAGCTGGAAGATAGATTCAACATAAGGCTGGAGGGAAGTCACTGCAGATATCTTAGCATACGACGGAAAAGCTGTATTACACACTTGCTTACCTTGAGGCTTGCCCTTATAAGACAAAACAATACCACCCCAAGCATCCATAATTCCTTCGCGAAGCGAAACAATGTAGTCGAGCATTTCGATATTAACGTCCGAGCTGGCGGTTACGATCGATGCCTGCTGGAGGACCTGGGCGACGACAGAAAGGTATGTGTCAAAGTGTGTTCCGATAGCCTGAGCAATGTCTCCGAACGTCTCGAGGATTGCGGGCTTCAATTGATTCGTGGAGCTCTGCAAAAAGCACTTAGCGAGGGATAGGTCTCAGTTTACTATCATGATTGGAGTTAACTTACCCTCAAGTTATTGAGCAAGTAGTTCATGAATGAATCGCAGTATGGCTGAACCTTTTCGTTCAAGGCACGGGAGATATCGCTGACCAATCCAATGGCCATAGCACAGAGGGCAGGTTCTTCTTGGTTGCCGAGGGCGTTATAGAGGAATGGCGAAAAAGATTCCATATACTTAACGAAGTCCTCCTCCAGTGCACTTGCAATAGCGCCGACGGTGGCGAAGACAACATCAGGCACACTGGACTTGGGAGGGACAGTTGTTAGGACCTGGATCATCGCATGCATGATACGGTCCGCTTGAGGCTTAATCTCAGTCTCGAGACGTTGAACGATGGCCTAAATTGTCAGTCAAGGTACACATGAAAGCGTTCCTGGGCTTAAAGAACTCACCAATATAACGCTGATCAAGCTGGTTTGCACCTCTTCCAGGGTGATCCGATCTTCCACACTAACGACTTGCTGTTGCATGGGGATGGTGTGCTCCAGGCGCTGAATCACAACGTCGGAGAGGCTAGCAACCATAGGCAGACTGTCGTTCGCCGCATTGGTAACGAAGGAATTAAGAACTTCATATCCAGCAGTCCGAAGCTGGTTGTCTGCATCTTGCCTAGGAGCATTTTAGTAAGCCAGGTCCAAGAAAACAACTCTTTGAATTATATCCGACATACCTCTCAGTGAGAGTAAGAAGCGACTTAACACTCTCTTCAAAGTGCTTTGATAGGGGGTTAGTCTGCGCACCAACGTCACCGGCAAATCGATCGGCAACGTTCATCAGAGCCCAGCAGCAGGAGCTGGCAATCTTAGGGGTGCTAGCAAGCCCGTTGAACAGGCAAGAAATAAGGGGTTGTAGATGCACGTCAGGGTCCAGGGTCTCAGAGCAGAAGTCGCACACGCGACCAAGGGCATAGGCTGCCGAATCACGAACTTGAATGGAACTATCTTCCATCATACCAACAAGAACACCTAAGGCCTGCTTGACCAGGGGTTCAAGAACCTTAGGATCCGGTCCATCCATGATGGCACCGAATGCCGCAACTGCAGCGTCTCTGCGACGCCAGTCTTCATTACGAATATTCTCCTCGACAAAAGAGAGGACAGGTTGGATGACCTCACCCTGGACACAAGAAGCATAGAGTTGCAAAGCCTGATAAGCCGCGCGAGAAACATTGTACTCATCATCCGTCGCATCCTCATCTTGTCTGCACATAGCTTGCAACAAGACAGGGACAACTTCTCTGCATGCCACGCGAGCGAAGCCAAAGAAAGGACGGACCTCGGGAGAACCCTCCGCTTGCGCCTATACCAATTCGTTAGCAACCTTCCCTTTCAGAAACGTGTAGAAAACTAGACGAACCGCAGCGTTGTCATCCTCAATGGCGATTTCTTCTTCGCAGACGGAGCACCAAAATTCAATAGCCAGCTTAGCAACATCTTCCTCCTCACTCTTCATACCCATGATGCTGAGGCCAAACAAAGCCTTCTCCATGTAGAAGCGCATTTTCTCGTAATAAGCAGCCATAATACGGTTCAAGCAACCAAAAGCGCCCGCCTGAACACGGAGATCATCGGCTTGTGTAGCCTCACAGACCACTTGCATGATATAATTACGTTCACCTTCGTTATCCATGTTCGACCGGACGAAGTCTACTGAGTCACTGAGAGCCTTGATAGCAGCGTAGCGGATATCCATGTTGGTTTCTTCACGTCGGGCGCCCTGCACAACAGCGGTCAAGATTGCATTAGAGTGAGCAGTTAAGCTCTCCCGAAGATCAGCATCCTGGGATTCACAGATGAAACCGATTGTGATGAGCGAGGCCTGCTTCAACTGGTTGGATCCCGTTGCGACATTCTGAACCAAGACGTTCATCAGATCGGGCCATTCATTCCGAGGTAGCTCGATGGCGGCAATGGAGACGATGAACTGGGCTGCAGACTGGCCGGCCCGAGAGTCTTTAGAATCCAAAGTCTTGAGCGCAAGCTCCTTGACCTGTGTCTTAATCTCCGGGCTAATCTGTTGCTGCCATTTTCCTTGCACCTCACGTAGTTTAGCATGATCTCTGAATGTGAAAGCATTTTTCAGTGCGAGACCCGCAGCGGTTCTGATGTGGGATGGTGTGTTTTCATTCGCCAGTTCCTGGCCAAGAGTAACAAGGTAACCGGCCTACATGGAGAAAACATCACGGTTAGCAGAGTTATGACGGTCAACGAGCGATCGCCCGAAACGACGCCAAATGGTGCACCCGGGAGACATACGAAATCGACTTCCGCCGCGTGGACAAGCTGCTGTTCCGCATTTGTACGTGTTGTCGCATCTATCAATCAACGCAAAAACCACCCGTCAGCAGCGTTCTTGATCGCACCAAAGACAGTTCCAATACAGAGGATAGAAGAATAATCTTACCTGGCGACAGAGTGCCCTCCAATACCTGAGTGACATTCATGTTGTCGGAAGTGGGACACTGGCCACGGGAAAGAAAAGAAAAAGAAAAGGCAAGAAATAAAAGAAAAGAAGCTCCTCTGGCTTGATTAAATTTTGATAGGCAACAAGTTAATTATGAAATTGCCCACGACAAAGGAGTGGTAGCGTGGACGAGGAGACTGAAAGAAATCCTGTTGTTTTTGTGGATATATGACGAGGCATGCACCAGTTCTTCCGGCAAGTAGGACAAGAGGGAGGAAAAGACGGCTTGTGGTGCACGCCGAAGAGCCAGGAGAATGGGGGAAAAAACCGCACTCCGAGGTCTATGTTTCAGAGAGACAGGAGGAGAGAGAGAGGTGATTAACTGGTTCCCAAAAACCTTTTTTTAAGTTCCGATAGAAAACGTTTAATCAAAAGAGAGAAAGAGAAGGGGAGAGAGAAAGCGAGAGCGAGGGAGAATAATAGTGTGTCCCTTCAACTTTTGATCCGCAATGAGGAATGAGAGCGACGATGGGCAGAAAACAACCAGTCAGCGCTCGGCGGAGCCCCCAAGCTTCGCCTGCTGATTGGACCGCGGCCGTTGGTTTAGTCATGGCACGTGACCCCTCACCAGGCTGAAAGGGCACCGTCAATCCTCGAATGAAAACCAAGAGCAATGGCCCTATCAGGATAAAATCGTTGGCTTCCCTATTCTATCTTATTATTCTATCTATTATATTGTCTATTTTATTGCAGGTTACCCCTCTTCTTACAGCTGTAAGGGAGTTTGGAGAAGGCAGTGGTGTGGTGGTAATGCATAATCGTTTTTTTACTTTAGAAGACCGACCACATACTTTCGTCACCAGTTCCATTGTTGCCTGAGGTATTGCCCCTCCCTTGTTTTTCTTCTGGTTCCTTCTTTTCCTTCCCCCAAATTTTTCCCCCTCCATTGGTTTTTTGCTTGTTTTGATTTTGCTTCTTGAAGCACTTCCACCCTACCCACTTGTGTGGCCCCGGCGACCACGCCCTTGTTTAAATGATAGTCAGGGTGTCAACCCCATCGCACAAATCTATTAATTTTTGGAACCGTAGAAACTAAAATATAAATAAATAAATAAATTATATTCCCAGGATAGTCCCAAGTATGGTTTAAAGAACAATGGTCTGTGAAGAGCTCATTCAAACATGAGATGTCAGGGGCTCATTACAATCATTGAACAAAAAGCCCGACAGCCAGTCACAACCAACATATCAATAAACAAACGCAAAACAGAGGCACATCCCTGCCTGGAGCGGGCTTTGTCCCTGCCGATGGTGGAACCTAGAGTTGCTCATCAACACGCTAATTTGCTGGTGAGAGCCAACCTCACCTTGCTAGCCTTAGTTTCCCTCCGTCAGGAACAACCAGATGAACTAAGCATTGTACTTACCCCCCGGCCTCTATTCGCTGTCCTCTTCTGGTTCTTCGTCTTCCTCCTCTTCGTCTTCCATCTCCGCGTCTAAATCTAATACCTCATAACGCAGACCGTCGCCATACAAGACACAGATCGCTCGACGATCGTGTCGGCCATTGACGTATATTCTCGTGGGTTTGAGTTTGGGCCCAGGTATCGTAAAGGCATGTTTAATCCACTGCGTAGATTCGGATTCTTGAGCCAATACATCAAGCGTCACAGTGGGTGCAGCGGGCGTAGATGATGTTATATAGCTATCATAGTCCTCGAAGCTGACGAAAGGAGGACTTTCGCTAGTCGGTGCCGGCTGAAAGGGGAAGTTAAGAAGGTAAGAGGCCCCTTCTGCAAATCATCGTTAACATATAACCTTCACGAAGTGTATATCAAGCGTAATATACCATTATTAGACCAGAGTATCATAATGGTATCATCCTCCACGAACTGTATTTGGCGTATTTCCCCCTCCTGTAAATCGATAGCTCCTATACCTGTCGTTCGGGTAGAGCTGACCCCATTCTCGCAGTCCAGAACCGTGCGGTATATATACACTGGAAGTCGTGGGTAAGAGGTTAGAAAGCAAAGGCATAGACAAATGGAGTTATACGTACGTATATGTTTCGAACGAATGGATCTAGTAGCCGCATATATCACACACAATCTTTGTTCTCCAACATCCTAGGGTTATGGTGAGCACTATTTCTCGCCTACGCTTATCAGGGGCGTGGTACCTCGTAGCGCATGACAAGATCAACGATATCTTTGTCACAATCTGGGTGAAGGGCAAGTGGAGACCTATGAAGGATACCTCTACGCTGTGTCAAAGCGATCTGCCCAAAGACCTTTTCGAACTGTAGCCCGAGACGCTTTGTTAGGTCATTCATCTTCGGTAGTTCAGCTGGAGCATCAGCATCGGAGGCTTGGTTGCTCTGCTCCAGCAATTTCTTAAACGTGTCATAGAATGACCCATCGTGTTCGGTTGGTGCCCACTTGTCTGAAGTGCTGGGGGCCGGCCTTGCAAACCCGATCAGGGGCAGTTGCTGAATGAAGTTTCGCAGTTTGCTCTTGGTTAACGCGCCTCTGATATACTTCAGAGTCTGTGGATATTCAACCATGTCCGTTTTTTCCTGTAGCTCTTCCAGCGTCTGGGACATGGGTTCTGCGCTCTGCATTTCGATCTCGTGGCGAAGCCATCGTGAAAATGAGTTGAATTGGCTTAATTCTTCATTTGCATTGATGAGAATGTGATGAGATAAGAGATGGAGGCAATCTAGAGTCTCGACAATCCCATTCAGATCTGCCGTCTCTAGGCCTAGGACGCCACATATTTTATGAAATTTGGAGAGCCCGATGAGGCGACTAAGTAACACTTCACATCGTTCCAGAGCCGGAAGAAGGCATTCGTGTGTCAAACGTCGAACATTTTCATAGCCACTCGATACAGCTTTCTCCCACCTTTTGTGTCCCTAGAGACCACGTCAGCGGTTGATAGATTTTGCTTCCAAAAGCAGACGCCCTACTCTTTCCCCGACAATATCCACCAGAAACTCCTTCATTGGTTCAAAACAGTCTCCAGTGACCACTAGGTGATAAGCAGCCGTAACAAAATCACAATGACACTTTTCTTGCAAATCTTCGTTTATACTGCGCATGTAACTTGCCGGTAGTTCTTGTGCATTTTTCCACTCGAGTTCAACCTGTCTTTGTACCTGGTTGATGTATCTGAGAAGGTTTTGAAGCTGGGTTGTCTTATGGGCAAGTAGTGAAAGATATCTGCCAGATCGCGTGATAAAACGAAGGTCGAGAGTAAGCAAGTGCAAGGAGTCTGGACTATCGTCGTTATGTGAGGATGCCAGCAATGCATGGGTGGAGCTCAATGGGTGAGAGGCGTGCTGAAGGATCCTGCACGAGCTGGAAGGCCCAACGGAACTCCCCACTTGAAATGAGCCTATTTCAAAGCAATCAAAAATTCGCAAGTGAACGGTGCCATCATCAAAGCCTACCAGCAAGACGTCTACTGCGTCATTAGTGTTTCTGCCGGCAGAGTGGAAGATAGCATCAATCGATGCTCGAGAACTAAACACGTCGTCACTGGAGTCTGAGTTAGTAGGAGGCGGCTGCACTTTTGGGTGGTCGGAGGGCCTACTCGCTCCCGGTCGCGGGCAGTGTGCTTAATTTAGGTAGTGAGCTCTCGATGTCTAGTAAAGCTAGCTCCCTTGGTAGGTCAGCTTTGAGTAAGGCAGCTGCTTTTGATGGATGTACATCCGACGACAGCAGGTCTTCGACGGATATTTGCCCGGCAGCCTCTTTCAATTGCTGTTGAGCAACCTGGCTATCGGTGAAGTTCACACCCCAGCCCAAACAAGTAACCTTAACAGATCGGTCGGCATCGCTTTGCTCTTCATAAACAGGATAATGATGGACAATTTTACCACTGTAAGCACTAATAATACGGATAGTATTGTCCGCACAAGCGACAGCAAGTAGGTGACCTAGCAACTTGTAAGTCTATCTGCCATACAAGTAACTAAGTTTGCAAGAAAAAGAACAGTATATGAAACTGAAAGCCAAGGACGCACCATTGTTTTTCCACATCAACTTTCGAATTTCACCCCCGCCGTCGTCTTCATCCAGGTAGGGATCTCCCTTGAACGATCCCCCAAAGACCTTCTGTCCATTCAGTCGGAAGACTCGTAATTCGTCATCCTCTGTTACAAGGGAGATAAGGTCTATCGTAGGACAATACTTCAGCGTGGTGGTCTTGCATTTTGCCGGTAGTGATTTTTCTGCAACAGGGGTGAGTTGCGGCTCATGTCGCAACGATGGGGGATGAGAATTGTCTTCGGCCATATTTGTGTATTACTCCCTTTAGACCATTCTTTGCAGGGGGATTTTAACGCGGTCGCTTACTTCTAGTATGTCCCGCGCCTGACGTTGCCCAAGATGGACAAATGGTGAGTGGACGGTGGAGTCACAGAATGGCGGACCTCTTGGCACGTGGTGTCTGTCGCGTGTCCCCCAAGTTAGTAAAAGCCTTTTTAACCCTACCTGGTGATTCAGATTAGGGCAGCTAACTTCTTCCAACAAGTAAGCAGTATAATAATCTATATATATAAGGAGCTAGTTGACTCTGTGTCTCATGTGTACTAGTAGTGTAAAGTCATCATTACATATCTCAATCCTAACTTGTAGTTCTACTACACCTATCTGAATATATTTTCACCACGGTATAGTATCTTACTATCTGTCAAAGCGAGAAGATCCTCCAACACAACGCATGACTGGGACCCCAATCCAAGGGAACTACAGTTTTTTTTTTTTTTTTTTTTTTTTTTTAATATCTTCTACACTGCCTATATTCTTACTTACTACCGACCCGATAAGCAAAGAATGAAGCATGAAAAGAAAATCTAGAAAGCCTAGTATATTTGTCTTAACAATCACACTCTATATATTGTTTTCCTGTAAATTATATACTCGCATCATCTAAGATTGAATTATCGATTTGAGATAGCTCAACTCATCCATCATTTCTTGCATTGCTGCAGACTGTCCTGGAAGCGAGCTGATGCTGAAGCGGTCATAGCCGGGCGCAGCATTCTTCCCGTTATGTGTCGCTTCCGCATCACTATGGACATTTCCCGCAAACTGCACGGTAGAGGGTCCGGGGCTCCGGAGAAGCCCGAGTCCTTCTACTCTCCCAA
Organism: Aspergillus oryzae RIB40; assembly: GCF_000184455.2. Lineage (NCBI taxonomy): Eukaryota > Fungi > Ascomycota > Eurotiomycetes > Eurotiales > Aspergillaceae > Aspergillus > Aspergillus oryzae. Next base: position 3,410,861 of record NC_036435.1, on the reverse strand, counting down.
AGAAAGCTGCATGGCGCTTGGGATCTCTTTCGACCTCATCGGCGTCACTGATACAAAGACTTGAGAAATCCATGTCGGAGGGGGATAAAGAGACCGTAAGCCGAGGAGGCGGCAGATCAAGGAGGGGTGAGTCACCACCGAGTGTGGCGGGGGAAGACGTTGAATTAACAGTAAGCTGTGGAGTGTTTGGATCGCTGGTTTCAGCAGGAGCAGAGTTCTTCCACACTTCTGCAAAATTCATCCCTTCGAGAGCAGAACAAGTTTGGTTACCATCGTTAAAAGTAAGCGAAGGTGTCATGGACTCAGGAGAGACCACCTCTGTATCTGTACTCCATTCGGAAAAGTGGCTCCTCTCGCACGGAGAGCTGCTCGTGGACTCCTCCGTTGTACTGAAATCAGAGAAATGACTGCGAAGATTTTCCGCATCGAGCTCCTTTTCTCGAGCTTCGAGATCACGCAGCGCCTCGTCCATGACTGAAGAAGGAGTATTCGGTAGAGTGGGGAGCCTCTTTTCTGCGAAAGTGAATGGTGTAGGGGTTACAGCGTCTTCAACTGCCACTGGCAAGGCAGTCGCGAGCAAGGAGACGGAGTCCACAGAAGCGACAGAATCTTGAGGGGCATGTGGACGGGCCTTTTTATTGTCATAATTTCTAGTGGTAATCGTCTCATGGCTTGTTTGAAGAGTCAAAGGAGTTCTGGGAGTCGCACGCTCCGTGGTCTTTGGATTTAGAGCACGCCGATCCTGGATAGATAGAATCGTAGTTTCAGGATGTACAGAAGATGCAGGCCGCACGGGAAGTAGGTTTCCCTTTGACGTATGACCTGCCTGATCCGCATGGTGATCCTTCGACGTGTTCTGAGGAGTTTCAAGGCTTTCAGTACGCCCCATGGCAGGCTTGAAGGCTAGTCGGAGTTTTGTAGAATCACTATTCTGATTATCTGCCACGTTGAGATCAGGAGAGGATGCATTCCATTGTCGGAAGGCAGCCCGAAGACCCCTTGATCTTGGAGGAGAGACTGATCGAGCAGCTTTGCTACCTGACGGTCTTTGGCCATTGTGAATTGTAGCCTTAGGCGTTGCACTATTAGGCTGGGAGGCGCCTCTGTTGGTTAATAAGCTTAAAGGGGAGGTGTTGAAAGACCAAGCCGGAGTTGGTTGTTGTAGCAGGGGAGGAGATGTGCGGAGGCGTGGAAGTGCTGGTTTGGGGGCCTGTCGCGGATTCATATATTTATCATTAGGGTCCATAGTCCGCTCTTCCGTTTGTTGCGGGCTTGGACTTCTATCACAGGAATGAATCGGATGTGTATCCGGCAAAATGACAGGTACATGAAGAACGTTGACAGGCTGGCCGGGAAGAAGAGGACAATGCGATGTGACTGGCTCTGCATGATTGTAATATTCCATATCATCGTCCAATAAGTACTAATCTAAGGTTAGACAAAGCTGCCAAACAGAAGAGACATAAAGATACTGACATAATACCAATATGTGCCGCCCATTTTGAGCCCACCGGAGCGAGATGAACCCATATTCTTCGGCGTTCCATCACATATTATGCTGGTAAAACTATGGCATCCCCTCCAATGGCCCGGACCAACACGCCTGTCGTGCTCCATAGGATATGACTTGGTGAAGTTATCCCATGAGCCTATCAGTTTGACAGACTTGACCTGGGGATTAGTATATCTATTTGACCATTAGCGTATGTGATGGTTCTCAGAACGAAGAAAGCGACTCACAGGAGGAATGTCATCAAAGTTGTTGAAGCCATGGTGGTATAACGAAGAAGTTACCAGGAAATGATAGGTATGAAGTAGGATAATATGGAATTTTGAAACAAAAGGGGACAAGACAATTTCTCCAAGGCCAGCCTGGACAGAGAATAAATGGACAAAGGAGGGTAACCGGGTGTTGTTTGGGGTTCGTTGTAGAATGAATTTGAGTATGTCCAGCCGCGCGAATGTTGGATTAATATAGATAAACCCGCGACTATAAGCTCAAGGCTAACCAACGTGCCATCACAACCCAAAGAAACTTCGATACCAAAACAGTCTGGCTGCTGGGAATCAGTTGATTCAGTAGCCGCGACGGGACAGTAGTTAAATTTCGATGCCCCTGACGCAAGCTCGGAAGTACTCAGAGCCAATGACACTGGTTGGTCGTGAGCTCTAAGCGCTGACAAGGCGGATAGACGGAGTCGAGAACATTCGCAAAGGGAAAAGTAGAAGAATATCGGTGCTTGCTACAGGAGGTACTGTGCTTTGACTAAGACTTAAAGGAGTGTGGATATGGTTTGCTCGGTGGAGAGGAACTGGTTATTCAAAAGAGAACATGGAAAAGAGTGGAGAGTCCGGACTCTCGCACTGTGAACAATGACCGCAAGAATATAAGTCAGTCACAGACTGTGGGCATTGGGGTAGAAAGGTAATCAATCGATCAACAAACGCATAGCTCGACCGGCGCTTATCCATTGAGATCCACCGGCTTTTGCAATAACCACGTCACGATGTGCATACAAACCCCTGCAAATCACGAAGGGAAAAGGGTAGCCTGAGGCTAGGGGGGAATCAAAACGGTAGCGAAGACGCGATGAGATCTGAACATGGTTCCCGGGAGGTCCAATCGACCACTCACGGAGCGGAGACCGGAGCTGAAAATGGCTGAATGGGTATCCTGTACGGAGTACCTGGCGAACCAAAGACTACTGGGCCTTAGTTGCCCTAGTAGAGAAGCCAAATGGGGCGGGTGGAAAGATGGATCACAACTTTGCAGCTAACCATGCGGTGGTGGAAAGAAGCGAACCACTTTTGGCTTCCATGGAGACGCTCTCCGACGAATCTGATTGAATGGAAATCCGGAAGAATAAAAAGGGGGTCTGAGTGGCTGGTGACAATACCGTACACGATGCTGAGCCACTCGACAACCGTGGGAAGGAAAATATCTGCAAGTGATTCATGGATGATAAGGAAATTTAGACGGAAGCTGAAGATGAACTACTAATTACTACTACTGCTGCCTTAAATGATACTTGGAAAATTTCTCAGACTGGCCTACTCTCGAGTCATTGTCGCACCAGACCTACAATGCCAGTCCAGTCAAAAATCTTACGAGGGAATTGAAGATTAATCATTCAGTTACTTTTCTACCTCTAACCAGGTAACGTAAGGGTAGCAGGTTGATTAGTACATTTTTTTTCTCGCCGATCGCCCTGCTCCACCACCACGTGAGGAACAGGTGCCACGACGCAGGGTATTCCTTACCGTATTGGCCTTACCAGGAGTTGCCGCAACCAACAGGTGTAGGACGTGATGGTTGAAAGACAGATCAGATCCCATTTTCCTATTGGGAAAAAAAAGGTTTCGTCGTTTGGGGAAGCACCGGATGTAAACAAAACTCCCATGCTAACATTACGCACCGTCAGCAGACAAGGTTAGAGCTTGCTGAAATCTACCTAACCAATTTGTCAAGATTATTCGCTTCTCACCTGAGCTAATGGGAATCCTTAAATAGCACTAGGACATGGCCGAAGATCCATCCTCACGGACCAGGCCTCAGCTGAAGGATAGAACAGGCTAAACTTGCTACTAGTCTAGATATTGAGTCAGTAACATTAGACCACTGGCAATATCGACAATCGACATGGCATTCGTTCAATGAAATCGTCGGGATTTCATTACAGCACTATCTCTCGTCGAAGCCGGGCGCTACTATTCGGCCGGCCCTTGGATGCTGGGCAACCGACGGTCAACCTAAAGTAAACACCGGGAGACTTTAGGACAATAGCATCCTTTATTAATAGTATCAGGGCCTTCAATCTTATTTTTTGACCAATAAGCCATTGCCGTTCGCTCTCCAGCGATGAAATCAATAGCACCCCTAGAGTTGCACAAAAAAAAAATCATTCGTTGAGCGGCCTTGAAACAGGACAGAAATGAAGAGTAAGAAAAGCATGAATGGAACGCCAAAGAGAACAAAAGAAGGGGGAAGGGCTATAGCGTCCAGCGAGTGAACGAATCATATCCGAGTGTCTAGCCTGGGATTGTCGGCGGCTACGCGGCGCTTGCTGCGACATATTTGAAACTCATTTCTTTAATTTGCAAGAGACCGCTGAGTTTGAAAGCTACCGATCATGATCGAAATATAATAGGCGTCAATATCTGAAAGGCTCTGTGCAATTTGGGGACTTTTGAGCGAAACAGACAAAAAGAAAAGGAAAAAGGCAATTAGCGAAATGCGTTGCACTTGTCATATTTGCGATTGACAGCGCCGAGGACGCATTTCAAAATTCCGTCCGCGCTCAACGTCTGACCCTTGTCACCCCTCCATGGCACTGTATCCACGATATCTCGCATGCCCTCATTTTTTGACTTGTGGCCTAGGTCATCATCCAGCATCTGCAGATATTCCTGTGCGTGTTTGTCATCCCCAATTTGGAAAAACTGGAGGCCAACCTGCCATGGTGTGGCATTGCATTTATCCAACCTTTTGGCGGCGTTGATGATAACACTTTCCGCATCATCAGTGAACACCCCGTCTGTGATGGTGATGACGTTAAGCGGTTTCACAGTCTCGCTAGGGTCCTTTCCTTTGGCTGCTATGGCCTCCACGCGACGAAGGTATGGGTCCAGGATTTGGCGCAAACGGCGCCCAGCCGGAGTTGCTCCTTGCGGCTCGACGCCGTAAAAAATCTCGCGGACATCATCCGCCGTCTTGATGTTAGTATATGCGCCGGTTTTGGGATCAGTTCCACCGTGTTGATAGTTCAAGAAATAGATATCAATACCGTCCTGGTCATGTGCGGTACAAACGGGCGCGATGGCGGCAATAGCATCTGCAGCCTCGTTCCAGCGACTCCCCCTCATGCTACCGCTGTCATCCACCAGAAATACTGTATCAAATTCGCGCAGGAAGGAGTAAGGCGAATCTCCAGATGACGAAGCCCTGGGTGCCGAAGCATTTGAAGGTTGCTGTGGTGTGTATGGAGGAGGGGACCAGAGATCGGGATTCCCTGCTTGAACAGGTGCACTTTTTGCGTGCATATTGGTTGTAACCTGTCGACGTCGATCGTGATGTCGATCGTACATTGATGCAGTACTAGACCGGTTGCGAGACCCGGAATAGCTTCGGACTCGTGAATGATGGTTGCCCATAATCAAGTATGGAGTGACTGCGGGCAGATGTTAACAAATACGGCTGAGGATTGGGAGATGGTAGTTGTTGTCAATACACTCGTATGATTCGTGTATATGCAAAGGATGACGTTTGTAGATGAGGTAAGTAGTAGTAATGGTTGTTGTTGCTGTAGTGATCATTCATGGAACCACATCTCAGATGGAAGGACGTATATTAATTTATAAAACAATCATTGAATAATAAGAAATGGGAGATTCCTGTCAGGTGTTACATCCAATGAGTGACCCAATTTCTTAGAAATGTCTCCCATCCAATCCTATAAAGATATCGTTGACATTTCCGCGGTTCTGGAACAGTGAATGGAATCGCTTGACAAGCTAGGCTGACTGCGACTTCCCCGCCAGTTCGGTAATAAGTAAGAAAACCCAAGAATTCCTAAGGCGGAAACAAGGCAGCTTCCTCTTGTCACACATACAAACCCAAGATGCATGTTTCCACATGTCAAAGCTAGTTCAATCCCCATAACAATTTGAACCGCGATGAAGCATAAGGCACAATTCCAGTGGAACATCCCTATGGGGCAGTGGTGCCCCGATCCCACAATTACATACTTTGCCCTACGTTGACCCAGCACCGCCATTGGAGGCAAGGGATGCACCCTATGATAACAATGCATATATTCCGTATGGGTTAGAGTTAATTTGCACCGAGGAAAAGAGGGTACTAAATAGTACTAGGACCAAAGGAAACGGTGTACAGCCTGTAAGGCGCAGCACGATAGTCATACCTTAGGCATCCGTGCACTGCCCCGTTCGGTTTCTTGTACGACATACAGTTGGTCGTACCAGCAAACGCGAGTGTGGAGAGTTTTGTAAGGCAATGAGTTAGATAAGGCTATATTCTGTTGAAGAAAGATAAAAGAAAAGAAAATGGGTTTGTAACCTATAACAGAGTGTATGTAAATTAGTTACATCGACTGAGGTTATAGGAACACAGGTGCAATGTAGTATCCTCCAGCCATAGTTCAAGAAGTTTTCCTAGTGGAACGATCAAATGGACTCAAAGATATCCAAAGACTCTAAATCACCTAAGTCTGAGATTCAATACGCATCTATGGCAATATGGCAAATTTGAACGGTGCAAAGAGCTGTTCTTTCCGCAAAAGACAATCTCCACGCTAGGATTTACTGCCCCAAACTTCAAAGACATGGCGTCTTCTACTTCACTGGTCTATTCTACTTATCTATAAAGTGAAAATCTCTAGAGAATACTTGTTACCTTTTGACTAAGTTTATGCTAAATAGCTTAAGTATGACTAAGTAGATAGGAAGCCCTGTTCTCCTTACTCTATGGGCACATATACTAGAGAGTTGAGCATTAGGTATATAGGAAAATGAAATAACTCTGTACAGCATCAGATAACGCTGTCACAAGAGAGCAATAATCAGGCTGAATGATGCTGACCGTGATAATCGTGATGCAAAAACCAGTTCACGCCATTGTTGAAAGTCTTTCGGGCGCGGGCAGTACCTCAAATGTCCTTACTCGGTCGGCCTCATTGATGACCTCAATACCTGGCCAACCATTCTATGAGTGGTATATTCTGGAAGTTGCGCAGGTGACGTACATACAAATGCTAATGTCGATGTATTCGTTATGTTTGTAAATGACTACGAACGCCTTGAGTACGAACAATAGTTGGATATGGCTGAAGTATATGTGTCGAAACCTTTTAGTAATCTTTATTCTGGAATTAGAATTCATTTGGCAACTAGATTTCGAAATTACTCACAAAATGGATCAGCCAGGCTAGGAATAACCCCCGAATCAGCATAACAATGTTATATACTCCCCAACGAGACCAAACAAGCATAACAATGCGGCGTGATCGCTCCAGGGTGGAGTGTCTTCCATGGGTGAAATCGGGGATTTGCGGTGGTCCATGGGGGGGTTCTGCGCTCCCTCCAATATGCTTAATCTTTGTGGCTCTAGCGTCTTTATATCAGGAGGTTTTAGTCCGACAATCAGAATCTTGTCCATCCGATTTGGAGGGAAAGGTTGTTCCCCATCAGTCCCCCACGTATATCCAGGTGCTTCGGGATGAAGGACAGTCCATACATCTGTCAAGCCATTGCTTTCAAGGAGAGTGGCGTCTTCCTCGAGAACTGGGTTAAAGTCGCCGGCAACTAGCCCGCAGCCTGCGCTACGCAAGAAGGAGGAGATAATGGATATCTGTCGGGGGCGGTGAGAAGGTTTGATAGGCAGGGAGTCCAGGTGCACATTAACAAGCCGTACTCGCGTGGGAGACCGCTCTCTCCCAAATGAAACAAAAATATCGCAGCACAGCGCATCACGGTCAAAGTGACTGGGATACGCTACCCTCCAAACCGGCCCTAAAGCAGTTGATGCAAAGCGTGCTTTGGAGAGTAAGGTAATAGTCGCAAAGGATTGTTTGCCCCATGCGGTATCATCTTGCTCGCTTGAAATCCAGGATCTACGGATGCGCTCGTCCTTGAGAATCTGCTGCAATGCTGCCTTTGACACTTCCTGCAGAAAGACAATACGAACCCCAGGATCTAGTTGAGTAACGAACGTGATGATATCTGTAACGCGATCCTCTGTGCGGGCAGATGTTGCGTCGATATTCCATGTTAGCAATACCAGATCCGATGGTTCATCATCATCACGCGGTGGCTCCGTATGGTCACGGGTGTCATTATCGGTGATTGCAACCCACTGTTGGAGAGATAGATGGAAATGATGCCACGATTGGAATTTAGGATACCATTTAGAATCCGCAGTGGGGAGTGGTGTTTCATGCGTCCAGGACAGCAGACTGGCCCTTGCACGGGCGTAGAAATTCATGTTCACAGTGGTTGTTATTGATGGAGAAGAGGGGAAGTCTGCAGCCCGTTTGAACTACCGGTAGTACGGTACACTACCAAAAAGAACACTTATCTGGTTAGGATCTCCAGAAAATACGATAGAGCTGAGATAAGACTGGAAGAAGATGACTGATTCAACTGTCTAAGAGACAAAGCAAGCCTTTATACGGCTGTGCGTCAGGTGACCGCTTAGGGGTACTTGCATTCTTGGATTTAAGACAAACGTACAAAAGCTAGGAATATGTGAGAGCGTTGAATCTTCCAGTAGAGGCCCAATCGCTTGTATTATCGGGTATGGCTATAGATTAAGTGCTTCTGACTACGAAGATTGCAATGCCTCTTTCTAATTCAGTTGCATATCGCTAGGCGCAGTAAATTTCATTGTGGAATTCTACTAGGGGTTCGCACCGTCAGCCTTGTGCTTGAGTGCCACCCTGGTCAACTCAGGCCCTATCTGTGGATTTTGACGGCGTGCAATACACAGAATGACGAGGTAGTACTAGTACCTAATGATATTCGACCAAGCGTACTCCACGTGATCCTTTTTGCATTCATTTCCATGTCCAGCCTTGTCTAACCCCTCCTCCCCGCTCCACACTGCCTTGTGAGCCCTGCAGCAGTCAAGGCTATATAGTCATCGACGTTTACCTTCTTGGATAGACTCACTGCTGTTGCCTGTTACGATACTTGCGCGAGATATCGAAATGATAGACACTCAAAAGCTTCACAAATGGTATGTGTAGCGACAAGATGCACGAATAGATCTGGTACCTTGTTGTTTTATATGTATCCTGAATAACGTTGAATAGGTACAACGGCCTCTATTCTCGTACATTGGACCTTGTTGGCGACTATGCTGGAGATGAGCTCTTCATCCTTGAAGGAGACTCTTTGCTCCTGCATTGCTTTTCAGATGACCAGATAGACTTTACCAATGGTTTCCAGCTACTCCATGCGACATACCTGGTGGAGAAATTTCTGGCACAACTCCACCAACGGAAGTGTAATTTTCATATAGCCTTCTTCAAGAAGCATGCTTATGGTTGCATCCCTCCGGATGTTTCTAGGAAGCTATGGCCAAAATATCGCCTTGCACGTGAAGCTATCCTCCATCATCTATTGCAAAACCTTCCAATTACGCTTTCATCTATGAGAATCGGGTACTTCGAGACCTACGAGTGTGAGGAGTTTGAAAGATATCTTGTCTCGGTAGATCCGTACTTCTTAATGTGCCATGATGGAGCATCCTCAGGGGCACATGCCGGGAGACGTCCAGGGTTGACGTTAGAGAATCTTGAGTTGTCATCATCAGATGATGATTCAAATCCCTCGGACGTTGAAGAGCCAGGGAGCGAGATAGCTACCAGGGAAACTGGCGTTATGTTTCGGTCTATGATACACCATTTCATTTGTCGGGGATACAATATCTCACTGATAAACAGCTTGGAGTGCCGGGACACGAAAGTAAGTTTTGTAACTATCTGTAGATATACTGAAGATTGACAATGTCAGGTAATGGCGATGATAGTGGAGGATTCTGCGGACCGTGCGAGACAACTCTATAAACCGGAAGCAGCAACTACCGAAGATTCTTCTTCGTCATCGAAGTCAGCTCTCGAAGTAGAAATGATTCCTGAAACCGCGGTGCTGCATGAGAACGCCGGAGCTCAGAGTGTCATGCAACCTATTGTCACTGTCGGTATGGTTCCGACGCTCACTGATCAAGCAGTGAGTGAAGGGCTATCCGAAAAGTTGCTCAGACTAATCAGTTCTCGGTCAAACCTATACGTGACACAGCGTGATATTATTTCCATTTTAGCAGTTAGCGTCATGTTCAAATTGCGATACATCTGCAGCGGCAATAGTGTTCTGGCGGCACGCTCCCTTCTGCTACACGCAATCATTCTACGCGAATGCAAGCTGGATGAAAGGACCAATAGCCCCCCGAGAATCGCAACTGGTGGAACCTTTATGGAATGTTACAGTAATGTAGTGCTTGGCATGCTCACCTCAACTTGGTGGCAAGGATTCGCCGCAAATATACACTGTGACATAGGGGACATGATAGACGGAAGACTATTCCAACAGACTCTGAGAGCACTTCTGCAGCCAAGCTACCGACATAGCTTTTCTCCAACGGTGTTATCGCAACTTGAAGTCTTCGAGTCGCTCGTTAAAGACCTCTGTGAAGTGGATCTAGGATTTGAGCAGCGTCTCGGCTTTAACATAACAACCCGAGCCAGTAAATGCTGTACTGGATCAGAGCGCCCTGCGGGCAAAACAGCAAGATTGAAGGATTGCAAGAGCAATGAACAGAGTAATATTCCAATTGCGGTGTTACCGTTCAGCAATCCCGTATTAGATCCGCATCTGAGCCCTGTGTCTCTTGCCATCGACCACTCTGCTGGCAACTTGGTTGACGTCGCGATATCAAGAATATCGGAGGAACTTAGTCACTGGCATAATCACAGAAAGACGCTAGACACAAAGACTATCCATAAATTAACAGGATGGCAGCTTCGACGTAATCAGTTCTTCATGGCCGAAATGAGACAATATGCTGCCAGTCTTACGAATTCCACAGGGGGCATCTTGAAGCCAGAGACAGTATTTGTTCAATCCGAAAACAACAACCAACACAGGCAAATACAGACGTCGAGATCTGGCATGAATGATGGGCTTGAGGGCTTACAGTTAACAAAGAATCGTTCTACGCAAAAAAGCTCTCGTTCTAAAATTAGGCCTTCATCAGTTAGGGATCAAGCAGCAGCTCAGCAGTTGATAAAACGAGATGAGGCGATTAGCAGACACTGGAAATCATGGCGAGTCAAGATTCTGGAGCTCGACCAGGAGCACAACTATGCTGCACGTTATGTGAAACTCAAACAGTACCTGCAAGCTCTCTCGAATGATAAAAGAAGTGCCATAGAATCAGAGGTTTTGACTTATGGGCTCAGCACATTAGTTGTTTTATGGATAGATAAGTGCAGCAGCAACAAAAGAGATCGCTCCATGTCAGTTGCAGCACTTATTTGGGCCACGACCTGTGAAATTGCGAGGAAAAAACATGATGTAACTGAGGACATAGCCAAGTGCTTACAGGGCACTATAAGCAAACTTGGCCTTCCGGCTGTGGAGATCTCAGCTCGAAGCAAACGACCACTTTCCTTTCAGTTTGCAGCAATTACCTCCACTAAAGTTGATGTCAACATCGGTTTATCTACACTCGAATTTCAATTAACTCAAGCTGGGCCATACCTTGATCGGAGTATGGGCTCCGCACCAGATCCTCGTGTTTATGACTTTGAGCCCGATAAATGGCAACGGGAGATCTTGGACCAAATCGATGCAAGAAAGAGTCTCTTCGTGGTGGCCCCGACAAGCGCAGGAAAAACATTTATTTCGTAAGTTATCCCATTATCATCTATCTTGTCTATGTCATTGTCGAGTCTTATGGAGATATTGCTAACCTAAATTGCCAGTTTCTATGCAATCAAGCAAATCTTGGAGGACGATAATGAAGGAGTCATTGTCTATGTCGCCCCTACGAAGGCTCTTGTCAATCAAATTGCCGCCGAAGTCCAGGCAAGGTTCTCTAAAAACTTCAAAGAGACTGGGAAGTCCGTATTGGCGATTCATACGCGTGATTACCGCATCAATAATCCGACTGGGTGCCAAGTCTTGATCACAGTGCCTCATATTCTTCAGATCATGCTCCTTGCGCCGGCAAATGCAGACCCGTGGTCATCTCGAGTCAAGCGTATAATATTCGACGAGATTCACTGCATTGGTCAAGCAGATGATGGCGTTATCTGGGAACAACTGCTTCTCCTTGCCCCATGCCCAATCATCGCGCTCTCCGCGACTGTCGGCAACCCACAGGAGTTTAACAAATGGTTGAAGTTAACTCAGAGGGCAAATGGTAACGATCTGAAGATGATCGAACACAGCACTCGCTACTCAGACTTGAGGAAGTACACATATCATCCCCCAGCTAGCTTTGTGTTTAATGGGTTCTCAACCTCAAGCCTACTAGCTCCACTTGGGCTTGATAATAGTCCGAACATGTCTTTTATGCACCCTGTCGCGAGCTTGATTGACCGATCTAGAGGCATCCCTAATGATTTGACCCTGGAACCACGTGACTGTTGGACGCTTTGGAATGCAATGGAGAAGTATAAGACAGCACAATTTCCAGTTGACGAATCGTTGAACCCTTCGCTTGCTCTTCCAGCCTTTATTTGCAAAGCAAATATCATCCAGTGGGAGGCTAAGCTGAAAGCTCTCCTCAAGTGTTGGATGAATGATGATAAGTCACCATTTGACGCAGTCTTGAATGAGCTGTCATACGAGCTTCAGATCAAAGGCCAAGAATCATTTCAGGTGTCGTCAGGTATAATTAGCCAATCGGACAATAAACGCGAACTCAAGAGAAACAGCATTCTCGATACCACTCTGCCACTAATTTGTTCGCTCCATGACCAAGGTGCACTTCCTGCCCTTTTCTTTAACTATGATCGAAGTCATTGCGAGCGAATCTGCCATCATCTTCTCAGCCAATTAAAAGAAGAGGAGAGCCGGTGGAAAGCTTCCAGTTCAGCCTGGGCAAACGATATCCTTGGCTGGGAGGAATGGAAAACAGAAGAGACACGTTCTAGAACGCAGAAAAGAAAAGAAACTGGGAGGAATTCTAAGGTATCGAAGGACGAGCAAATGCGTGAAACGGCTTCTGTAGAGCCAAGCAAATATAGCTCCTTTGACCCTGAAGCCCCAATTTCCGGGTTTCACCTGGCGGATATGAAAAAACTTTTGCCGTCGGAATTTGAAGAGTATGCAACAGAACTGAGGCAGCGGCTCATACCAGAATGGCTTATCGAAGCTTTAAGACGAGGTATTGGCGTTCACCACGCGGGTTTGAACCGCAAGTACCGCCATGTGTGTGAGATCCTCTTCCGAAGGGGCTATCTACGCGTGGTTATTGCAACAGGAACGTTGGCCCTCGGTATCAATATGCCTTGTAAGACAGTTGTTTTTTCGGGTGATTCGGTTTTCCTGACAGCTCTTGGCTATCGTCAAGCAGCTGGTCGAGCTGGTCGTCGTGGGTTCGACTTCCTGGGAAACGTCGTCTTCCAAGGAGTCACCTATGCAAAGGTCTGTCGTTTGCTCAGTTCGAAGCTTCCAAATCTCAACGGACATTTTCCAATCACGACCAGCTTGGTCCTACGCTTGTTCATCCTACTTCATGAATCTAAGCAAAGCCCATACGCTGTGAAAGCGATCAACTCAATCCTTTCATGCCCACGTATCTACCTTGGCGGGCCAGAGTCGAAACATACAGTTCTTCACCATCTCCGTTTCTCAATTGAATACCTTCGGGGAAACTACCTTTTGGACCAAGGCGGAGCACCACTGAATTTCTCCAACACAATAGCCCACCTCTATTATACTGGAAATTCCAGCTTCGCCTTCCACGCACTGCTCAGCGGAGGGTACTTCCATGACCTTTGCAGAGACATCCGCCATAAACCTAAGCAAGTGCTTCTGGCATTAATGCTGGTCATGTCACACCTGTTCGGTCGCCAAAACCTTAGACCGGCTATCTTAGAATCACAACAAAAAGCAACCAAAAGCTCAACATCAGTGGTAGTCCTCCCGCCGATGCCCAAGAAGGCAGCGCAAATCCTGCATTCTCACAACGAGAAGACATTAAATATTTACTCAGCCTACGTCACAACATATATCAACCAGCACATCAAAGACGCAGACTGCTTTCTACCTTTAACCAACTGCAAATGCGGAGGCGATACGTCCGCCAAGGATATCAACCCATCAATGCCATTCCTCCCTCCCACACAAGTTACTTCCGCCTTCGTCGCCCTATCCGGTCACCGCGATAGATGGAACAGTATCCCCGAGCTTTGCAAAAATGTCCGAAGTGGCGTATGGCTCGAGCAAGCCGTTGTTCCTTACGTTGGACTATACCCTAAGGAAGGAAAACTCCCCTTGAACGCGTACTTACTCGACTTCTTCAAGCATGGCAACGTGCATGCCCTCGAGAAGGACAACAGGGTCCGCAAGGGTGACATTTGGTTTGTTCTAAACGACTTTTCTCTCGTTTTGGCTACCATCGTTACTAGTCTTGAGAACTTCCTCAAACTATCCCCTAACACTGACCCGGATCTATTAGATATAATGGGTAGCGGCGACGCCCATGAAGAAGAACTAGATATAAGCTTCGCAAAAGAAAAAGTCTCCGAGCCCGAAAATAAACCTCTCAAGTCAAGCAAAAATAAGACAAAAGGACTTCCAAAACAACCTTCTCCGTCCATGCCGGTCAAAGTCAAAAAGCCTAAAGTGGCCGAGAGCTGGGAAGACGAAGTGAGTGACGATGAGCCGAACCCAGAGGAGAAGGAAGAAACCACCACAGACCTTGCCCAAGAGACTCCCGGTAATCTGAAGAGAAAGACAAGGAAGAAAAATACTAGCATTCACGCACAAAGCACGAATGTGATTGACCACGACTCTTTTGGGAGTATAGTCCTAGACGGACAGGGCGTCTCTCTAGTCCTAGAAGCCTTCAGAATGCTCCAGGCTGAGTTTAATGACAAATTCAAAGCAATGTGGGCATAACCTACTGGAGTAATTTATGGGGATTTTGCGTAAAATCTTGGTTTGTGATGAGGCTTGGAGGGTGATTATTTTCAAAGGTCATCCTATGATTCCTTTTGGCATTAAAAGTCAAGCTAGCCATGGCTTATGTGAAGTAACTTCTAGCCTTGTCAAGGTACTTTCGTTGTGGGTTAACTGTGTTTCTGGTATTTGGGTCTTGTTAAAAAAGACACGGGAGGACGCCATGTATTAAATTCTCTACGATGTTGCGACGCTAACTTGACTGCATTTCGAATGAGAGACCAATGGCACGAGTGACAACCTAACTATCAAGCATTTATAAATCATGAGACATACATCATTGACGAACTCAAGTCGTTCGCGTTACTTGCACACAATACTTTCTCAGAACTCATGTACATGCATGTTTGGGGAGCTGGTAAAAATATACCCTATGGTTGGCCGTTCCCCAAGGATTGCATCTAATGCAATCAGTCAACCCGGGAGTAAACAAAAACATTGAAGTGAAAGCCACGGCATGGGTGAATAAACATGGGGTATTGTCGTTAAGATAAATCGAATACAAACAGAAGATGAAATATATATGCGTAGGCCAGCATTCGGGACCTTGTCCAAAGCTATCAACAGCGGGAAGGTGATCAGGAAGCCCACGTTCCTACCAGGACTCGATTCGTCGCTAACGAAACAGTTTCACGGAAATAAATGCCATCATCGCCATCCCCTACACCGTCGAAAATTCCCGATTCACACTCTAGGACCTCAACCAGGGCCAGGGCTTGATCTACGCCCATGCTATGCCCTATGAGCCGAAAGCAGGAAATCACCCATTTGCGCAAAGGATGATTCAACGACTCTGTCGCTCCTGCGAGAACTAATGGCCAAAGAAGAAGCAAGCCAGCAACGTAGCTTTGATTCACGGGGAGACTATCGAAGGGACCCGTCGGGATGTTCCCCACGCTGAAATGATATGGGACGCTGGCGCAAATGTCGTTGGCGAGCTGGCGTGTTGTATTGCGCAGCCTAGTACAATGCTCTAGGAGATCATTGGAAATTGCAGCTGCCGGCACGTTGAGGGAGAGTTGGCGTAGGCAAGTTAGGATGATTTCGCTCACAATTATTCGGGCACAGCGATACTGGTTAAAAGTATGGCATGTCCACAGATCGTTGTATATGTGATATTTGTTATTGTATGGATGAGGTCCCTGACCCCACATGTTGGACGAAATGTCCGACAATGTTGGGCCTTCAACATTGGTGTACAAGAACTCTGGGTGTAAGGCTGCAATCCATCCCATTAGCTCCGCCTCAATGCCGTAAGCGGCAGATAGGATCTCATGCGGGTCAACTAATAGCCCCATGTTAATATCTGCTCGTAAATTGGACAGTCTGCCCGCTATGCCAATCAAACGGTCGCCATAGACATCAGCCCTGGTTCGCAGAAACATGGCAACCTTTGAACAGTCAATCAGCGAATCGGGGACTCGCATCGCTCTTTGAAGGCAGCAGATGATCTGACTCGTGTCATTAGCATCTAGGGACAAGGAAGAGAGTGGGGAAGAGGGGTTCATATTTTTAACATACGATTTGAAATCTTAGCTGAACAAACAACTTCAGTCCATCTTCGTCTTGTAGTTGCTCTGGCCCTCGCACTTCGAGTAATGCCGCAGCACCATAGATATGATTCGTCCATTTCTCAATATTTCCCGGGGCTCTACTCGTGACGACCTGCATTTTGCTTATCAGTATGATGACCAATCTAGTGAGTGAGGGGAAGAAGACGAGTGTGATTTACCTCAAAGATAGCCAGTAACAGAACCGCACCGAGGGTTGGATTGGACTTGGCCTCCTCTTCATCCATCACAGCGGTATACATCAGATTCAAAGCATTGCCATATTCTTTCTCCGCAGCAATCTTCAGAGGTCCATCTTGTCGGATACGCGAAAGCATGGCAGTCCCGACCGCAACAAGGCTCGCCTTCATTGCCTGCTGGCTGAGAGTCACCTCTGGAATCACGAAGAAATCCGGTGAGAATTCCATTATCCAACAGGCCCCGGGCCACGCGTTAAAGCGAAGGAAAAAGCACACGGCTTCATCTTCGGTGAATTGGTATGATGGAGGAGGTGCAATTTTCGGGGATATGGGGCCGGTGACTTGCTGTGCCGCCGGTGGCGATGGATACAAATCGGAAAGATCGTTGAAATCCGATATGTCACTTGCCAGGGACGAAGACGTGGTGGTCCCTTGAGGGCTACTCCCGCTTGGGGAAAGCATGCGCGTGGATTTAGGGGCCTTTCTAGCCCGTCGTCCGGCGTTACCGGCTTTGGCCTTCCGGACGACCTGTTGGCTTTCATCACGGAACATTAACGACAATTCATCTCTATATCCGGGACACACGCGGTTTCCCTTGATACACTGGGAGCATGTTGGCCGGGCCTGGTCGCAACGGATCTTTCGCGATCGGCATTCACCGCAGCCTTTGCTCGGTTTCCCGCAAAAGACCATGTTGGACAAGGCGGGGCTGGTGCCACGAGGCCCACGGGGCAAGTTACACAGTTGTGTGGATGATATGGTATGGTCTTAAAGTAAGGGGTGTGGATGTTCGGCTCGAATCGGTAACCCATGCGAGATGCCGAGAGTACATTAGTGTGTCTGTCTTACAGCAATTTAGAACGAACAAACAGGATGATCTCCGATCGGTTTAGTGGTTCCAGTATGACAAGGTTAATAGTGCAGGGATCTTCTTGAGTTGACAGTATGACAGGTCATGCCCATTGTCCAAGTTCAGTAGATTATCTCTGTTTTGTGTGAAGTTGATGATGGGGGGGAGGAAGAGGAGGAGGAGGAGAAGGAGAGACAGGAAGAGGATCCCCCACACGACCCCAACAATTCCCCTTCTCTAAACCTGTTCGGGCAGGCGTTGCGGACATCTTTTCCCGAGGCAGTTTAACTCCTGGATATCCGTCCTCATTTTTAGGGCCCCTGTTCTGATTGGTCATCCACGCCCGCATTCCTCCCCGGAATTAACCCTAATTGACAACTTGACGAAAGTAGATTAAGGCTGGAACAATCCCATTGTATGCTGCGCTTGATATAACATCTCCCTGTCTACAGCTTCACACACAATCCAAATGCCAACATTTCCACCTCCCCAACTAAAGCCGTCCATACCAACCCCCCAGAATATCTGACAAGTCAGCGGAAGATGAAGAGATGTGAAACTCAAACGGGTGACAGCACAACCACAAAGCACAATTTAGCACTCCATATACGGCTTCACCGGCTACTGACAATCAATAGCTCGTCTCCCGCGGACCTTCTCGCCTTCTGATGGATTGGAAAAAACTCAGGGGCGTCACCGCGAAGTTGAGGATCCCTGAATTGAGCTCCCGTGTGATTGATTACTGTTTCCGGTGTATGACCTCCCCCTGTACCATACGCAGGGTATTGGTATTGCTGGTATGGGGATTGTTGGTACGGGTATGCCTAACATATGTCATATCAGTGTGAGTACTGTATAAACAAGCGAGAAACCTTACTTACCGGATATGCTGGGTAGTAAGATACCGGAGCGACGCAGGGCACAGAAGGTGCAGCAACAGATTGATATGGATAAAGTGGAACGGGTGGAGCAGGTCGGAGATGTGAAGGGGGCTGGAGCGGTTGGCTATTTTGACCTGATCGAGTGGGATGGTTTGATAGTATAGGCTGAAAAGGCTGAAATTGCGGCATCGGTTGAACGGGTTGGGATGGTGGGAATGGCTGACCAGGCAGGATTTGTGGAATGGGCTGGACAAATCGATCATGCTGGCTTGAGTAGCCCTGGATTGGTTGAGAAGGTAGAGGAGACTGTCTCGGAGGAAAGGTATTGGGGGCTTGGTTTCCATTCCTCCTCATCCCAGGGTCTTCATATTGGTTGTGAAAATCAGGGATCGGTCCAGGACTCCAGACAGGAGGAGAGCCGCACGGTTGCTGACGCAAGAACGAGCTGGGAGGAAACCCATCATGCGCCAGGGGTACAAATCCATGTGGAGAAGACACCAAACCCGGTGGCACCGAAGCAATAGGTCTCAGGTATACCGGATATGAGGTCCCGTAACTGGGGAGAAGAGGTTGCATTGAGTATGCCACACTCTGACAATGCTACAAGATATACGGTTAGCCCGTATATATATTCGTGAGGCTTAGTATGATGTGGGACTTACATGGCCGGTTTGGCGTCTTCCATACCGTCCACCTCTTGTCATGGCGCGAGCTGAAATACCCCGCTGAATTCAAGTGGCGGGTGGTATAGATCCTAAGTAAGGGCGCGGCTGTCACATATCTTCAGTATTCCATAAATTAAGGCATTATACTGAACGAGAATAGTCTACCTTGAACTGTGAAAAGGGACAAAACGGCTCTTGTGGAAGCAATCCTGGCCTTGATTGTTGAAATGAGATCTGAAACAAAGAGCAGGTCTGGTGACAAGAACTGTGACTGGGGTGACGTGTGAAAAACAAGGCAACCAGACAAACACAACATATCAGGAAGGAAGAAGTTCTCACCGTATAAATAGCCGGCCTCAGGCTTCTGTCCTCTTCCTTCTTTCCTTCCTTCTTCCACCTCTCTCCCCCGCCAAGGGCGCGAGCACAAGCACATTGATGTGCTCGCGCCCGTTACATGCAACTGTTACTTTAATAGATATTTGAAGCTTCTGAAATCACAGCTACAGTATACATATCGTGATTTGCTTTATCGCAAGCTCTCAACTTCATTTTACATAGTCCTTTGTTGCTCAACCATTACTATGGATGGCTTAATGGAATGCAACTCAAAAACACATAGGCCCATGAATTGTCACTCATGCAGACATCATTTTTTTAAAGGTTATCTAATGATTGCCTTTTCTTGGTCAGTTTCTACTATCCTTTCTTTTTTTTTTCATTCTCTTTTCTTTTCTCCACTTCCTTGAGAACAAGGGCAAACAAGATGACAGAAAGGAAAGAAAACAACCCGTTTCAAACATCAGACTTACTCCTACCTCTTTCAACATCGAAGCTGACCCCTGGTAGTCATATGCTTAAGAGAATTGTGGAAGGAGCTGTCCGCGCTGGTCATGAAAGGAAAGAAAAAAATATGCCAACGTGACATTCAAAGAAACCCCTATTCTCTAAATCTCTCCATACACCTTCCAAACCAGTCATCTCAGTGATGGAAGGTAGACATGCTCAACTTAACGTTCGTCTTAACCATTGAGAACTAAGTATCGGATAGGCTGATTGTTATCTAATCTTCATCCATTTGAGCTCGAATCTGAGCATATGATTCAAACAGGATGTTTTCAGCGAGGCATTTTTCCGTGCGTTTCTTGGACACCAATGCTTCAGCCTCCGTGACTTCCCTGTCGATGCTGTTGTAATCACTGACTTGCTGCTGCAACGACAACGCCATCTAAAACCAATCATCTATCAGTTTCAGAGAAGCAGAAATCATGAATGTAAATACTTACGCGGAGGTTTCTTTCCCGCTTACTCGGAGTGCTCTCATCCCGCGCTCTGTTGCAGAGCTGTTCCACACAAGAGTGGATCTCATCCAGGGTCTTAGACAGCGAGCTGGAGGCACTTCTCTCAATCTGAGGAGCTTTCGTCTGAGAAGTGATGGTATCCAGTTCAGTCAGCCCCGCAGAAGGCGGTAGGTTAGTTTGCTTCGGCACAGGCGACATGATTGCGTCGATTCCTTTGCTGGGGCGACTAGTGCGCTGAGGACTCCCAGTGGTGGCAGCCACTGTGTGAGTCCTGCGTGCCGGACCTTGAGGAGCGATAGCTGATTGTCCACGTGGACTAGTGACGGCCCTGGTGCGTGCTGCCATTGTAGATCGGGCGAATGAAGGCATGTTTTCAGGAGTTATTGGGATGGGTGCCGAGATTGTAGGCCTCTTGTGCCTGTCTGCTGATGGTATAGGGAGGCGCAGATTTTTGTTCCAACCCTCAGACAACTTATGGTGCTTGGCGCTTGCCTTAGGTCCTGTCCTTCCAGAGTCGAGCTTGCTGCATTCGGAACTTGTGATAAGCTTCGCACTACTGGAGTTCGGGTCTTCGATTGCAAGGCCAGATGTTTCGTTAGGCCCCTTTTCATCCTTATCCACAATGCTTCTATGCTTGAACATATTTCGAAAGCCATCAAGCATACGGTTGCTCCGTAAATCAGGGATCCTAGCGCTTTGAGGCGTCATATTATGGCTAGGACTTTGTGATACGATGTCGTCGAATGTCCTGTGCTGGACTGAGCGTGGCGCATCGTAAATGGGGAAGTCGGACACGGCTTGTAGAGACGCTGTCCGTTTGTTTTGAGGCTTGATTGTCATCTCACTTTCACTCTCTCCTGGACTTTGCCCAAATTTCTTGGCTCCAGGAGAAGCAGTCTTTTTCGGAGTTACTGGGCCAGATGCCATGCTTTCTTTCATTAAGGCCTTGTATGACTCAGGGAGTTTTGGTATGGGAGGGGCAGACTGCATACTCTCGGGGCTGGGGGTAAAAAGAGACGATAGGCTTGGACTGTTGACAGGCTTGCGGGGAATTGAAAATTGGCGGCCACTGGTGTCCCTCTTTGGGGTTGTCTCGAGCGACGTTTGGGGAGGGTTGGATGGCAGAGTCACCGGGTTGCCTCCAGAGGTGTTGCTGTCTTGCTTACTGTATCCTAAGGTCCCTGATGTATCGTCAGTGTTACGACCTTTCTTAAGGCTTTGTTTAGGTGTATCCGGATACTGAACGAGGGTTGGATTCGATCGTTGTGTGACTGCATACATGCTGCTAGGGCTATCCGAACCCATAATAATCTTCTCGGCTGAAGGAGCAATTCTGAGGGCAGGACGAGTACGGTATTCACCAGTGTACACATTGGTGGGTCGCTTGGGCATTTCCTCTCCAAGGTCCCAACCACCGAATGGTGCTGAGGAAGACGTGATGCTTTCTTTCGGCTGATTGGGTGCTTCTTCAACCGAGCTCGGAACTGAGTCTTTCTTCTGCTCAGCCAAAATGTGGGGACGAGGACCACGAGGCTTCTCGATTACTCGAATGCCACCAGAAAACCCTTCACCCGGCGTCTTTGAACGACTGTTCAGACGCTCAGGACTCCGGATTGGGATTGGGATTGAGCTGCGCTGCTCTGAGATGACTCGACCCCCTTTCAGTGAAGTAACAACTGATTCCTGGCCTTGTCTCTGAAAGACTGGTCCACGAGGAATACGACTAGGTGGCTGGGTCATGGGGGAATTAAGATTTTTAGGCTCCTGGGAAGTATCATATTTGCGATTCTCTTCTGTGCGATTGTTAATAAGTGGTAGAGGAAAAGGTGCAAAGAGTGTTCTAATTACCCTGTTCTCGAGAGTTGCCAGAGTGATAGGGTTTTAGGGTCGATATATCACTCTCACTACATGGAGAGCCAGATTTAACTTCTTGACCTGATCCTAAGAAGATGCAAAGTTAGTGGTGCAATGGAAGAAAATGGCTGCTCCAGAGATCCGTAGAGAGAGTTTGTAGCTTATCAACGTATAGATCAGGAACCATCGTAACATGAGTGGGTTGAGGTGACTCTGAAGGGGAGCTCCAGGAGGCTCTACTCCTTTGGAAATGTGACATGAGAATAAGGTACTGACCTTTGCTAGTCATATGGGCTTGTTTTTCGCAGCTGGGTGTTTCCTCTTCGCTGCCTGTAATAGAGGGGTTCACGAAGGGATCGTGCAAGTGAGGGGTGTAAGAGGACATATTGAGTAGAGAATCAACGTGCAGATGTGTAATAGTGGTTTCTGAAAAATCTATAGAGATACTGCAGATAAAGAGCAATCTGAATGGCTGGTTGAGTGGATCATGAGAGGTGCTTTCAGGATGAGGGATTGAGGAACGAGTTGGTTGAAAAAGATGTTGTGGACGTGTAGAAAGCTGGCTTTCCTTCCCTCGCTGAGAGATAATTGTGTTGCCGTGCAGACTGTCGGGGTAAGAGTGTTTTGTTGGGAAAGGATGATGTCGTGCGTGTGATTACTTCGTCGCTGCCTGGTCTCTCCTGGCTGAGGTATTGGTATGAGTAGTAGTGCAAACAAACGAGTCAATCACTGAAGGAAAGAAGAAGAAAACGGGTTTCTGCAGTTGTAACAACCGCCATTCACCTCCAGGATAGGACCTTCTTTGGCCCCTTTCTCATGAGTTCATGGATAGACAGCCAACCCTAACATTCTTTGGCAATAATTGAGGAACTGCTTATCAATGTTGCCTTCTCCTCCTTGTCGAATTGTTCAACGATTCTTGGGGGCGCATGCCTAGTATGTGATTCGAAACTATGCATACATGCACAGCTAATGGCTATTTACATAGCTCCAACATATCGAGAATTTCTCGAGTACTTCCAGTAGCCAGTAGTGGTATTGACTTATGCCAAATTATGATAACTGGATAATCGTCATCATACCTGCTCGCGGTATCGAAACGCTTGCTGGGCCTCAACTTCTGGAGACTTAGCTCATTCGACCTCATCTTCGGTCTAGAAGATAATGTTGAAGGTTCTGGAAGAGCACCTATTGTGGGAATTCTACTTTGTAACGATGGATCATACTTGAGGAGATATTCTATCAATACGTCAACACATCCCCATATACAGGGTTGTTAAGGAAACTCACTAAGCACAGGTAGGACATATATCGATTGCTTCTTTGAGGAGCCATGGCTTGGTTGAAGTTGTACCTGATGAGAAGTCGCGCTGTTCAATAATCCAAATGGTACAGGAGCCCCCATCTATACATATATAAAGGTATAGGTGGGAGCTCCTCCATCATATGCCACAGCAGAGAGATTTATAGGTTCTGAATGCTGGAAAGTAACGGGAATACCTATGTGAAGGAGGAGGAGAGTATGATTATTTCAGAAGTGTTCCTTGTTTGAAAACAGACAAACTGCACTGTTAGTAGACATGGAAACGCTAAGCGAGGCCAGGGCACGATACCCAATTAGGAACAGGTCTGTGAAAGGAGGATCGCCTGAGGCATGCATAGTCACGTTATGGTTCTGAATGCTTGTGGTGTCACAGCAAATTAGGATTTCTAGGATCTGATTTGGTTTATAATGCATGTTCGATGTCGATGTGATATGTCTACTCTACTATTGAAAGTATCCGTATCTGATGATCAAGTCCAGCTTAAGAAGGAGTCTTATAGTCTTGGGTACAGTGTATTGAGCAAGCATATTATATATACTCATAGACCATTCTTGTAATAATTAGGTAGACAGCGGTGGAAGGTTGCAAGTAAGCAGGTTATAGATTGCTTGTAGTACTCGGCTGTAAAGCTACTAATAGATAAATTCTCAGCCTAATAGCTAAGATATGTACCATGACTTCTTGGCTATGCAACAACAACCTAGGGCCAAAATAGTAAATCATGATAACTGTATTATTAAACCATATTAAATTCTGCTTTCACCTTTCTAATCCTTACGGGGATCCACTTTCCACTACACTAGTTTGCTGCCCACGCTTCCTCTTCCCGGACGAACTAGATTGAGCTCCCTCTGACCCGTCATGCGTCCATTCGCTAACCTCCCATTGTATCGTTGTTGACTGATCATCACTGACACCGAACCCACGTCTAGACTTCATCATGCGACCCAGTCGACTACCCTCAATCATCTCTTCAAACCACGGGATCCCAGCTACAGTGCCTTGTCTATAGGTCCTAGCGACACCCTTCGTGCCACCTGAAGAAGGAATGATAGTATGAGAAGGCGACAAAGGTTCTTGCGTTGTGCGAAGTGGCAGATCAGTCGACTGGTCTCCCTGTCTGCCTTCAGCTTCTACTTCTCCATCTTCATCCTCGGAAAGAAGACCCAGGTAGTCCAGCAATCGTTGGTCACCCCCCGAGAGACTCCCGATAGTCACCGACATGTAGTTCGCCTCTTCACTGGGAACATCAGTCCAATATGAGAGTGGTGTTCCGCAAAATCCGCAGAACGCATGCTGTGTATGCGGGGCATGAGCGGGGGAGAAGATGCGCCGGATTGTCGCGCGCGACTCGTCGTCAAAATACGATTCGGTATGAGATTGATACCAGTCCAGAGGAACTCGAAGCCATGCGGTAAGAGGCGTTCCGTGGATTCTTCCTGTTTTAGGCGGGTATTTTTAGTGATACCGTTTCATGGTTTATGAGGTTGTATGCGAAAGAGTAACATACGGCTATCCCTACTACTGTCAAAGTAGATCTCTGCGCGCTCAGAGACATCCTCTGGTAGCTGTATAGCGTATTGATTGCGCCCACAATGACAGGAGCCGCGGAGGGGTTGGCGACTTGTCATTGTGCTTGATGTGTAGGTTAAGTCTTGTACAATGTGCTATGTTGGTAGTAGATATCTGATCAACGGTACCGTTGATTTAGTTAGCGGGTTTAATAGGTAGCACAAACTCGAAATCGAGGAGTTGAGAATGGCCAATTGCTGTCAGAAAGAAAAGTCAGTTAACGACAGTTCCGGGTTACTCATGAATCTACTAGAAAGATTGAGTAGTGGCCTGAGGACGAGCAATTGACATCGATGACGTAAGGTGCCAAGGCCACGGATCGAGAAGTCTTGGCAGCACTCGATCCGGCAACTAAATTAATTTCTCCGCACCTTTAGGTTACTTTGGGCGATTTCTTTTAGTGTGTGCTCAAGATTTGATTGTACGCCGAAGCATATAAAGTGGTCAGTCATGCAAGTCACTAGGTACGCTTAGAACTAATTCCCTCCAGGGGCTCTCACTCATTAATTGCTTCTTTACTTCCTTCCTTTCTTTCTTTCTTTTTCTTTTCCCTTCTCACCTGTCGTAATTTACATACGCTTTGAACGCTAGTTTTCTTCTCTTTTTCCATTCACATTCCTTTCCAGTTCCCCGGAACCCGCCATCTCTCTTGTACATTTTACCCACTCTTCCATCCGTCTATCACATGAAAATCTCTCCGACACACTTCCACAACTTATTTGACAACGACAACAACAACAACCACAACCATCATGCCGTCTGCACAACCACCAGCATCCCTCGCTTCCAGCTCTTCTGAGACCTCGTGCTCTCCCGGTCCAGGAATTATTAACACGACCGACGACCGCAATGACCGTTCTTCATCTACCCCCACCGCTTCATCATCCAAGCATGCCGGCTCAAGCAGCGCCCAGGACAAGGAGAAACCGCGACTGACAGAGCAAGAAAAGAAGAACAATCACATTGCATCCGAACAAAAGCGCCGTGCAGCAATTCGCGAGGGCTTCGATCGCCTGACGGAGCTAGTTCCGGGCCTGGAAGGCCAGGGCCGAAGCGAAAGCATTGTGCTGAGAAAGACGGTGGATTTCATTCACATGCAACTGCAGGAGAGACAGGAACTCATAGCTGAAATTGAGCGCAGAGGTGGTCGCATTGACGATACGTTTCGGTCGTGACATCGGCGCAGCCGCCGGAGTTTACATCCTCAGCCGAGGTTCGATCGGGCATGAAATATGATGATGTTGACGACTTGATTTACGGAGTTGTGCGGATGGACGCAATACCCTACGCTTGGTACTATTATCTCAGATGCCATTCAATGCAAAAGAAAGGAGGCATCAATTACTTCCCATTTATAAATTTTATTTTTCGAGCCACGGTTGAGCTCGCTGGCTTGTCATATTGCGTCCGTCTGGATTATATCGTGTCTACGTTTCTATTTATGTTTCTATATTTTTCTTTATCCTCCGCTATATGCTCATTGTACATCAGTTTTGGTTTGACAAGGCGCTTTCTAAGGTGTTCGGGTGCTAGGTTTGTAATGAGAACAAGGATAGGGGACGGTTATGTTTATTGTCATTTACCGCTTTACAAGTACAATATCAGCTTTGTCCTACCTTTATGTGTAGGCTGGCTTGAAAAAATATATATATGATATACTCGTGTAACTCTTCCGAAGTGGATATGAAAGAGCAGGCGGGGGAGACAGAGGATCGATCAATATCGGACATATCTATAGCCATGGACATTAGAGAATATCGACCCACTACCAGAAAACTCCTAGCAAACGAAACGATGGATACGTATTACCACAATATGTGTCTTCAAACTTGTTTGGCCCGGGACTTCAAATGGCTCACCAGTGCAATCGCAATAGGAACATATATTGCTTCTGACTGATTTATGTACGGTGACATTTCCTGATTGTTATTATGAAGCAGCATTGCTGCCTGCGGGTATCTTGCTTCTTTATTCGATTCAATACTCCTTACTTTATACTCAATCCATGGATGCCATCGTCATCCTTATCATGGCTCTGGGTACATGTACCAGAGTACCGGATCTTACATCCGCTTGGCACACGTTCTAGAAGATATGGACACAAGCAAAAGAAGAAAAAAGAATAACACAGGAAACCAGAAAACATAGTCTGAGTTACACACCCAGAATCTCCTATACTTATCATTCATACAATCGTTCTTTTGGATTATTCATGCATGGCTAACAGCTCATCAAACAGCAAATATACATGGATAGTCCGACACCACCACAGACACTCCGGAAAACCCGCAAGAAAAAGCAAACCACCTTATCGACAGATTCTGCCACGATTCACCGCCCATCTATCAAGATCCAGAAACCGAAAAGATACGAGTCCTATTCGAACAATTCGACCGCGCATCCAGAAAGCTCCCCGGACACGTTCAACTATATAAACACGTCCGGAACCTGATATACAATACGCTTCAAGAAGAACAAGGACAGGGAACACAATAAACCTAAATGTCCGACTCAAAAGCCGCTCTCCTCTCGCAATCCGAACCCATCGACCCCCCACCAGCCTACGATGCAACAGACAACAAGCCACCAGCACGCACACCCCTCCCCCGCCCACCACCGCTCTCCCTCCCGGTGCTCAACGAGCTCCGCAGCAAGCGAGTCATCCTCGCCTCCCAATCCCCACGCCGCAGACAAATCATGTCCCACCTCGGCCTGCCTAATCTAGAGATCATCCCGTCCAACGCAGAAGAGGATTTCCCTAAGACAATGGAGCCATTTGAGTACGTGCTTGCCACGGCTACGAAGAAGGCGCAAGCGGTCTACGAACAGGAGATCATGAATGAGGAGAAGGGCGAGCCGGCGCTGATTCTCGCGGCGGACACCATCGTCGTGGATTCGGCTACTGGGACGATTCTTGAGAAGCCGCGCTCCGAGGCGCAGCATCTTGCCATGTTGAAGTCGTTACGGGATAACCGTGACCATAAGGTGTTTACGGCCATGGCGGCTATGGCGCCGTTGGTTAGTGCGCGGCAGCCGGGGTATGCGCTTGAGACGGCGCTGGAGGAGACGAGGGTGCGGTTTGATGGGGAGGTTACGGATGAGCTGATCTTGGCTTATGTGCGGACTAGGGAGGGGGCGGATAAGGCTGGTGGGTATGGGTTGCAGGGGTTGGGGTCGATTTTGGTAGAGAGTATCGAGGGGAGCTGGGATAATGTGGTGGGGTTGCCGTTGAAGTCGGCTTTGAAGTTGATTGAGACGGTGGTTGAGAAGGCTGATGATGATGATCGGCTGTCGGGTGGTCTTGAGGAAGAACTGGAAGAGGAGAGCGATTAGGTTGGAGGGACGTAATTTGCTTGCATACGGCATAAACGCTGGTCGTTTGTAATTTTTGAGGGTTATTGAAGATCGTATAGAAAGGATTTAGAAAAAAGAAAAAAAAAAAAAATTTCCAACAGTATCCATTCGAACAGTTACATATCTTTTAGCTCAATACCAAGAGCGCCAACCAGCTGGACTGGCTTACTTTAACAGAAACAGCATGTACATAGGCAAAACGCCTGAACGGAAGGAAAGTTCAAAAAGAAAGTAATGAGAAACAGGGATATATCAATGCAACGATCTATGCCTTCCACACCCTCTTGAAGGCCTCTGTTACACCAACGTCGTTCGTCTCGAACTCATACAGACCGACGGCAGTGGTAAGAGTGAATGCGCGCAGGAGCCAGTTGCAAAATGTGGCAGTCTTGGGGACACGGCGAGTGGGGAAGTAGTCAATGATGGCAGCCCTGCATGGTGTGAGGATCGATTGGAATCAAAACTTCATATCAGGTAAATGAACGTACTGGAATCCAATGTGGGAGTGGAGAACGATGAAAGAGCAGAGGACTGCGTCCATGACCGGATTAAGAGAGCCAGCAGCGAAGGGGGCAATGGTGAGAGGGACAAGACCGGCGGAGATGGCTCTGTTCAGTCATTAGTTCGATGTCCTGTCAGGTTCATGAAACCGAGCTTTATTTACACACCTTTCAAAGGTCCAGTGGTAGCTTCCCTCCGAGGGGTGAGGGGTGGGGATGGGAGCAGGGTCGTTCACTACGTAATTGACCGGTTAGTTCCACTGTATCTCTGCAGCAAACAGGCAGCTCGATTTGAGTATTTCAGGAGTCGGTGATGGACGTACTCGTTCCCTGAATGGTCTCTGTTCGTACTCGTTAGCATCTCTTTCCTTGAACATCTAGATGACCAAGACCCATAACTGATGTTACGGTTCCGACTAGATCATATTCAGAGTCACTCACGAGGCAGAGGAGGCAGGATCTGCTTCTTCGCGGAGGCATGGAAGGCCACAACCTGCGACACGCCGGCGCCATTTCTGGTCGCGAATGGCGAGCGGAAAGCAGAGAGGCAGGACTGCCGGAGGAGGGAAGACTGGCGGGCGATTGAGGCCATTGTGAGGGTGTTGAAATGCAAGACGTTGGGTATATTCTCTGCGACTCAACGCTGCACGAGGCAAAGCAACAAGATGAAGTCGTTCAAGTTCGTCAGGATGGAACCTCGGAAGTCCAATCGGGAATGCGGTCATCCTATTGCGGCGCAGCTGATTGGCCCGCCTCTCTCCGCCCAGCCGAAAATGGCCGACGTTCCGGCAAATAATATTAATCGGCTATACAGACGGAAAACATGAAATGGATGTCTCCCTTACAGCCTTTTTGGGGTTGTCGCGCGTCGCTTACATTTACTGCTATTATTGCCCTGTTTATTAGATTGGAATTACCAGAACTTGTACCATTTTTCTTGAAGATTCATTATATTTTCAATAATATCCATTATAACATCAGTTTACCGAGGTTCACAAATAACGCCTCTCTGCAAAATGAACTATATACTATGCAATGAAAGATGAACAGCTTAGAACTTCAGGACAGCTTTGCCCTTGTTCTTTCCGTGGAAGATACCAAGTAGAGCGTCGGCCGAATTGTCAATGCCAACGGTCTCGTGGGTCAGAGCTTTGAACGAACCGTCCTTGATCCACTTCTGAACGTTCTCCTGGTGCTCCTTAGTGTACTTGTCACCCATGCCGGCATCACCAACAATGAAGCCACGCATAGTCAGGCGCTTAGTCAAGACGTATTGGATGTTCTTGATGGGGTAAGGGGCCGAGTTGTACTGCGAGATCATACCGCAAACGACGACACGGCCAAAGTTGTTCATGGCATCCAAAGCAGCTTCCAGGTGCTCACCTCCGACGTTCTCATAATAGATATCAATACCCTCTGGGGCCAAGCGGGCCAGCGCATCGGCGGGCTTCTCATTCTTGTAGTTGAAACCACCGTCGAAGTTCAGCTCCTTTGTGATATATTCCAGCTTGTCGTCCGATCCGACACTGCCGATGACCTTGAGGCCTTCATGCTTAGCGAGCTGTCCGACCAGCTGACCGACGGCACCGCTGGCAGCAGAAACGAAGATGGTCTCGCCCTTCTTGGGCTTGCCGATTTCGTACAGGGATGAATAAGCGGTCAGACCGGGCATACCAAGGGCACCCAGGAAGACACGGATATCCTCAATGCCCAAGGGGTTTTCGAGAGGGCGAATGCGGACGATCGACTGTTCGTCCAGGACAATATACTCCTGGATGGGGACGAATCCAATGACCAAATCGCCTTCCTTGTACTTGGAGTTGTTGGAGCGGAGGACCTTGGCGATGGAGCTGCTATCGATGGGTTTGTCCATGGCGAAGGCAGGAGAGTAGGACTTCACCTCAGCGGGGCGCATACGGCCACGCATGTAGGGGTCAAGGCTAGTGTAAAGAGACTGCAGGACAACACCATTGGCAGGAGCGGGAGAGTTAGGGTCGACCGATACGGGCTCGACAACAATGTCCTGTCCAGGGACAGGATATCCCTGAGGGATCTTCTTGAACACGAGAGCCTTGTTCTGGGACATAGTGAAGATAAGGTATGGGTATGAATGAATAGGTAGATTAAGAGAGGATAATCACAACAAGAAACTTATGTTGGGTATAGATAAATATGGCTACATAGACTAGAGCTATACGGAGTAGGGCTCCTTTTATAGGTGAGCAGAGGTCACCACCACCCCCCCAAACAAAGCGGGGCAGTTCCAATCTCCTCGTATGACGATTATAAAGCAACTAGGATCACTCCCAAACGCGGCAGAAGCTTCTCGAGAGGCAAAAGATGGGGAAGAGATTTGGCCGATCCCACCGAGGCAAAGGTTCCGGAAACAGCAAAGTGGGTTGACAAAGTATGGGTGGCGTGAACTTGAAGAGCAGTTGGGTGGATCTCTACATTATTCAGACTTCTTTGGAGGCACGGAAGAGCCTAACCTTCTGGGCAAAACAACCGGAGCTTGCTGGTGATCACAAATCAGGAAATGAGAAAAGTCTCCATTGCGCGCTCGGAGATGTTGCTGAAAGTTGCTACGCGAGGTTCACTAATCAATCGTCCTTACGCAGTGGTACATTCATTCTTCCTCAGATAAGAAGGGGTGGTGTAGTCCAAGTCAAGAAGTACACTATGGTAGATACATAACTTCTATGCAACTATGAGTGAGCACAACATGAAGTCATGGAATGATCATTTTATTTTATTTTATTTTTATTTTTATTTTTTCTTAATCTTAAATGTTTTAACTTTCCTACATCCGATGCTTAGTCAGCACATATTTATAATCGGTTGAACAACGGTTGAAAAAAATCCTGAGACATCCATGAGCATAATTCCTGATGAGTTAAACAAGCATTGCATAGAATGACTTGATACCTCGGCGGTCCATAGGCTCATTATGTCTTCTAGAATATCAATCAATGATCGCGACTAGTCTCATCCTCTCTCCTGACGCCGTACTTTAATGATCCTTCGTTCTGATCGACTTGAACACACAATACACTGCCTGAGGCCATCAACATGGGACCGTGATACAGTACGGAGTACTGTACATCCAGTATGGATGTACATACTGACTTCCTTCTTTAACTTGCCTGTCGAGCTTTTCACCTGGGATCTGAAAACAATGTGTGTATTTCTATGATGACTATAGCTATACTACAACCTAGATCTCAATATTACTCTAAGCGATGAACAAGCGAGATTGGTTGTTTTGATATGTATGTACCTTGAAAATTAAATACTACCTCCAGGTACTCCGGATTGTTGTTGTTCCTTGTCGGGACGAAATCCTTCCCTTCTGAGTGGCTGATCAAGATCCCTTCCGACTTGGACAATTTTCTGCCGGACATTTTTTCTTTTGTCGCCTCTTGCCAAAACAGCCATCTTTTTCCATCCATCCCGATCTCTCTTTTATCCATCATTTGGATTTTTTAAAAACTTTTTCTCAGTAGTTTCATCTTGCTGGATAGTCGTTTTTTGTTTTGAGTTCTCTGATCACCTTTTCCCATCTCCCTTTGCTCCCATCATGTTGGGCGCTTTCCGCCGCAACGGCGTTGCCCATGCGCTGCGCGCTTCTGCTCCACGATCTCTTTCGGCCAGAGTGACACCCCAGCAGCTACAATGGCGTCCACCGGTCTTCTCTGCAGTCTCGCATGTGCCCCGCTCGCTTTTCCATGCATCTCGAGTCTCTTTCACTGCCGTTGCGGAAGCTCAGGCCCAGAATGCTGAGGTTGACCAGGATGGTCGTCTGACCGATTTTAAGCAGCTGGCGGATCAGGGATTGGTTGACCCCATCATTATTCGTACCATTAACAAGAACATGGGCATTAAGACGATGACGGATGTTCAGAGCATGACAATTCAAGAAACTCTGCAAGGGCACGACGTGTTAGTTTGACTTTCGTCCGTAATGTGTTCTTTGATGCTGACGTTTATGCTCTCTTCAGATTGGCTCAAGCAAAGACTGGAACTGGAAAAACACTTGCCTTCCTCCTCCCCGTAGTGCAAAACATCTTGAAGGATCCAACCGTCAAAAAACGTTCTTACAGGCGTTCAGGCTCAGGGGCCTCGTCGGCAGATATCCGTGCCATCGTTATTTCCCCAACCCGTGAACTTGCGGAGCAGATCGCTACAGAAGCGAGAAAGATAGCGTCTGGTACCGGGATTGTGGTGCAATCGGCCGTCGGTGGCACTCGTAAGACTGAAGGCCTGCGTCGGATCCAGAGAGAAGGCTGTCACTTGTTGGTTGGTACGCCTGGCCGGCTCAAGGATATTCTTTCCGATCCGGAGAGTGGGGTTGAGGCTCCTAAGTTGTCCAGCTTTGTTCTCGATGAGGCAGATCGCTTGCTAGATGATGGTTTCGCTCCTGAGATTTTCGACATCCAACGCCTACTCCCTGACCCGATGAAAGTCGACCGTCAGACGCTCATGTTCTCGGCTACTGTCCCGAAGGAAGTCTTGTCCATGGTTCACCAAACCATGAAACCCGATTTCAGAACTGTCCAAACTGTCAAGGATGATGAAGTGCCTACTCATTTCGCTGTTCCTCAGAAGGTTGTTACGCTCGATGGCTTCCAGAATGCCCTGCCCGCTATTCTCGAGCTGGCTAAGAATTATCAAGCACACATGGCTAACGACCGCAATGCTCGGCCTTTCAAGGCCATTGTTTACTTTAACTCCACCATGCAAGTGAATTTGGCCCATCAAGTCTTCAAAAAGTTGCTCAACAACCCCGATGACCGCCGGAGTGGCCATCCTTTGAACAGAATGCACATAATGGAGCTCCACTCGCGTCTGAGCCAAAGTCGGAGAACGCTTACTTCCGACTTCTTCCGGAACAGCCGTTCTGGTATTCTTTTCTCATCCGACGTGACGGCGAGAGGCTTGGATTTCCCGGACGTCACTCATGTCATCCAGGTTGGAGCTCCTCGTGCCCGTGACACCTACATTCACCGTATCGGACGTACTGGGCGAGCAAACAAGGAAGGCGAGGGATGGCTTCTCCTCCATCCTGGAGAAAACGGTTGGGTCCAGAAAAAGTTGGGAGACCTTCCTATCGAGAAAGACCACTCGTTGGCCACGGCCGTCACGAATATGCGCCAGGAAGTGGGCGATGAGGTTTCCCCGTCCGCTGCGGAGTCTGTGGCGCAAGTCAAAGCTGCTATGGAGCAGGTCCCCGAAGACATCCGGGAACACGCATTCAAGTCTCAATTGGGCGGTCTGCTATCGATCTTCTCCCGTCCGAGAGATATGGTTCTCGCCATGAACGAGCTCGCTGTGCATGGGTATTACCTGCCTGGGCCACCAGCGATTTCCCCTGGCATGGCCCAGAACCTCGGCGTGGCCGACGTAAGGGAAGCAAATATTTCCGGGCGTCGTTTTGGCTCCCCTAGAAGCCCGCGTGGACCATCCCGTGATTCATCTCGCGGTGCCAGCCACTTCAGGGGTGGCCGTGACAGGGGTGGCCGTGACTACCGCGAAGGCAACCGCGAAGAGCGCAGATACGACTCCAACCGCCGCGGTTCTAACCGCTGGGACAACAGAGACCGCTATTGATAGAGGTAGCCGGCCTATACCTCTTTGACTACCCGTATTTTTCCGAAAACACCGAAACAACAAATTTCCGAATGCATTGGGCGGCGTTCTTTACGGTCACTGCAACTACTCTGTACATTTAGACCAGAGAACGAATCTTCTCCTCTCCGGATGTATTTTTATCATGTATGCCGTTCTGTCGCTTCGAGATACCATATGACTTTTCTTCTTCTGATCTGTCTCGATATACCGGGCGTGTTCTAAATCGGGACACAAGGATTATGATCTAGACTGTTATCTTCTTTATTGGATATATTGAGCTGGGACAGACGGACACCCGATTTGTATTATGTATTGTATTAGTCTAGATAGGTTCGTCAGTTCACGTTATTAACACATTTAATTTACACGACGACATGCAAAATCTCATTCTAGACCTAGTGTAGCAACTCGACCTTCTATTCCTATGCTGAGGGAAAAAAAACTTGCTACAACCCTCCGAGCAAGTCAACCGAAACGCTCCACATTCTAACTCGGTATGCCGAAGAACTCCAATATAGAATAGATCCATCGGAAAGTGGGCCGGTCTAGAATGAGAATAAATTAAGTTCCCAGCATAGACTATCAAAATACCCACACATCAATCCTTGGTATCCAGACATAGAAAATAAACCAATCCTAACTCCTAACAAACAGCACCCAAACCAATGACCACGAGTATACATACACACAAGTAACAGAGAAACAATAAGAAAGGAAAAGAAAGGAAAACTAAAAGAACCTAATTACTATCCAAAACAACCACCTCCGCCTCCCCCTCCCCAAAACTCTCCACCGAAATCACATCTCCAACATTCACTCCCTCTACAAACGCCCCATCCCCCTCCTCCAACACTTTATCCTCCCTCCCATCCAACCGAACCCTAGCCCCTCCCTTCCGACTGGCCGGCAAATGCACATACACATTCCTCTTCCGCCGCGACTGCACCACACTCTCTCCACCACCAACCGCCCACCGGAACGTCTTCCCCGGCTCGAGAATCCCCGCCCCCATCACGAAATCCGCATGGATGGGAATAGTCCCCGAGATGGTGGGGATTGCGGCCTCCTCCTGGGCAGGCGTGGCCTCAGGCCCGGCAGCTAGGGGAGAGATAATGGGGACGAAGGATTGGCGCTTTGCGTCGTCGGAAAAGCTCTGCGTGTGGTATTGGGGTTTGAGGGAGGATTTCCACGGTAGGACCCAGATTTGGAGGAAGTGGACTGGTTTGCTGGGGTGTTCGTTTTGTTCGGAGTGGGCGATTCCTGTTTTCATAATTCATCTCGTCAGTCTCTCTCTTCTTCGTCTGGTTTCAATTCTCCATGCTCCGCTAATAAAACGAAAGAGAAAGTAAGGCAGGATAGTGTAAAATAGGATAAGGGATATACTGACCACTCCCGCCAGTCGTAAACTGAACATCCCCCCGCTTCATCCGATAAAACTCCTTCCCCTGAGCACCTTCCTTGCCCTTTTGAATCATGCTATCGCGGTGCGTAAGCTCGCCGCTAAGAATGTAGCTGAAGATTTCGGCATCGCGGTGCGGGTGCGTCGGGAAGCCATTGCGTGGCGCCACGCGGTCTTCATTGAGCACGCGCAGACATCCGAAGTGATTGAATCTGTGGTCGTAGTAGCCGGCGAAGCTGAATGTGTGGTGTGTCTTTAGCCAGCCGCCGTGTTCGGCGTAGCCGCGTTCGCTGGAGCGGCGGAGGACGATCTTTGCGTGGTTTAGTTTGGACATTTTCTTGGTCTTTTCCTTTTTGATGTGGATTTGGCTTTGGGTGGTGAGAATTAGATTGTTCTTCTCCTTTTTCTTGTGGGTTGTGATTGAGCTGGGGGGTTTGGGGACTTTTATAGTCATTTTTTTGTATAGGGTTGAAATGCATGACGTAGGATTGGTTGGGTTGGATAAGCATGGATAAGAACTGACTAACAGTGAACTAGTCCCTCATCCCTCAGTCTAAGACTCTAAGCACCGCATAAGCATTACCCATCCCCACGTAGGTTGGGGATTTCCTCTGGCATACGCTAGATTTTTTATTATTATTATCCCTTCTCTTCTGGTGGATTCTTCTTTAATTTTATTTTATATCAGTTTCATAAGCAAAGCGAAACACGATCTAATTAGGTTTAGCATGCCACCTCTAACCTCTCACCATGATTATCACACAAAGACAGAAAAGATACCATGACCCATACGTACAGAACAGGGGAGAATTTGTACAGCAGAAAAGTATGTCATTAAAGGTAAAAATCAAGCATCTATTCATCTGTATAGAGCAATCCACATCTACCCTATCGGACATCGTCATTCGTAGACAGATTTTCGGGTCGACCGCAGAAACCAAAAGTACAAGGATGATGTTGTCTCATTGACACATCAGGATATTTTATGGGAAAGGAAGCTGAGAAAGAAAACAAGGATCAACCCGTCTAGATGTAGTCAAAATTCCAATTGCTCTACTCGCGGGCAATCATGTCATCGCGAGCGGGACCGGTACCGATCCATTTCACAGGAACGCCACCCAGTTCGCGCTCGATGTACTCGATGTACGCACGCGCATTGTCGGGGAGATCCTCGTACTTCTTGACGCCCATGGTGTTGCTCTTCCAGCCGGGGAGAGTAACGTATTCAACCTTCACCTTCTCGAGAACTTCGGCGTCGGCAGGGATAGTGTTCTCGGTGCGAGTGCCGTCGGGCAGAATGTAGGCAACGCCGACCTTGATCTCGTCGAAGTCGTCCAGAACGTCCAGCTTGGTCAGGTTAAGGGCTGTGTAGTGGTTGATCGCCTGCGAGTAGCGGCAGACGACCAAGTCAAGCCAACCGCAGCGACGGCGACGACCGGTAGTGACACCGAACTCCCTGCCGACACTCTGCAGCTTGTCACCGTCTGCGTTGAACTGTTCGCTAGGGAAAGGTCCGGAGCCGACACGGGTAGTGTAGGCTTTTACGACACCGATAACGGATTTGATGCTAGTGGGGTTCAGAGACAGGGCTTGCATAGCACCGCCCAGGCCGGTGGACGAGGAAGTCACATAGGGGTAGGTGCCATGATCCAAGTCAAGCATAAGAGCGTTGGCACCCTCGACCAGGGTGTTGGGCGAGTCCTTGTATTTTTGAAGGAAGGCCAGTTGGTCGACAATGTAGGGGCCCAGGAGTTTGCGGTATTCCTGAGGTCGTTAATACAATTTCTACCACATACGCCGAAAGGTAAAGGAAGGAAGCGAGCAGTATCCTACCTTGAATTGCGCGAGCTCCTCCTCGACGTTGTATTCCAAATCGCCGAATCGGGCGCGATATCCGGCATCCAAAGAGCGTAACTTGCGCTCGAAAACCGCCTCATCCAGGATCTCTCCCACACGGATACCCCTGCGAGAAGCCTTATCACTGTAGCAAGGACCAATGCCCTTACCAGTAGTACCAACCTTGCGACCACCCAGCTTGGCCTCCTCCAAGCCATCTACAACGGAGTGCAATTGAAGGCAGACATGCGCGCGGTCGGAGATGAAAATGCGCTTGCTAGCACCCTCGAGACCCTTCTCCTCAAGAGAAGCCAACTCCTTGAAGAAGCTGGGAACGTGAACAACGGTACCAGCACCGATAAGGTTGATACATGAAGGGGAGATCAGGCCAGAGGGAAGAATGTGGAAATCATAGGTCTTGTTACCATGGACAATAGTATGGCCCGCATCTGGAACGAAGAGTCAATACATGTAAGAATGCAAGCTCTCATTAGAGGTTGACTTACTGTGACCGCCAGCGGCACGGCAGCACAGCGTCGCCTGCTGCGCGAGCATATCCGTAATCTTGCCCTTTCCTATACCATCCGAACGCAATCAGTATGTGTCAATGTCTCGAAATCCCCGACTCAAACTGGAACGGGTGGATTCCCCACCTTCATCACCCCACTGGCTGCCCAGAACGATTGAAACACCCATGATTGCTGTGCAAGTATTCAAAGATCGGATCTACAAGAGACTTTTCAAACCGCATTAGTATCAGTCTTCAATTGATAATCATAGACGTGTGGCTCGATGTGGTGTATTGAAGAGAGATGGCGGGGTCCACCGGATGGAGACTGACATGATTCCGATAAACCGGTTGATTAATTGACTTAAGTCAAATTAAAACAGACCGGGCAATGAAGGCGAATACAATTGGTTTATTACCTGGTAGGTAGAAGGATCTAACCTGTACCAGAAGTAAATGGAGCAGCGGCGAAAACTTCGCGACCGTCAAAGACCAAAAAGCCGAAAAAAGAAAGGGAGGGGAACAGCGGAGGCAAAGATAATATATGGTGACGGAGGACGCTATTCCATGTGACTCAGCGCCGACCTACCGTACCGTTTGGTCATCCGCGACGAATTTTTCCCTGTTGCTGCCCTTCGCTAGCCTTGGCTTCACTATTTCCTACCGTCTCGTCCCGTCATAATTCCTCTCATGGCGGGGTCGTGGGGTCCCTCTTCGGTAGGTGGCGGCCTCAGGCTAGAAAGAGGGGCGGGCCGCAATCGGCCTAGGGCTCGGGGTTTAGGGTCTTTCCAGTCACGAAGTTACATCCATCCATTACGACTTTGATAGATAACCTTGTCGAACTGTACTTGGATAGTATATGCTCCTGTTAAATGAGCCGCTTCTCACAAGTCCACAATGCGCCGGACGTACGAGATATAATACAACGATACGAATGTCCCCATCCCCTCTAATATCACACGAACTGGAACAATCCCAATGCACCAACGCCCCTCCTATGCAAGAGAGAAGAACCAAGAAACCCAGAAATTAGATCGAACTCCAGCCTTATATGCTTCAGATGACTTTCCCTCCATTCAGAATCCACTCCCGCGTCTGCCCCAGTTTCAGTATACACTCCCGATGCAACTCCCGTGCTACTTCCCAATGCTTCAGTACTTTGGCGTCTTCATCTAATCCGCGTAGATATGCGCTGTAGCCGCCCTTGCCACCCGGCACCATCTCCTCGTCACTATCATTACCATCGCCCCCTTTGTCATCGGTGTCCTCATCCTGGCCGTTGATCTTTAAGCGCGTCGAATCACCAACGGCACTTATCCAGTTTGCTGCCATTCCAGTCTCGATGGCCTCCTGACGTGCATTGAAATGATGGAGCATGCGTCGATTAAAGTTATTCCATTCGCGCATGTAAGTATTCATCTCTGCCACATACCTGTCCCATGCTATCCGAGGCAGCCCCAGCTGTTGGGAGCCAGCGCTGATTGGCACCGCTTGTGGTGGTCGCGGTCGTTTCGGTGGGTTTGGGCAAATAAGCTCTCGGGGGCGTATATCGCGCACCGATGTCCTTTGGGATTTGGCGCGGGATTCAAATGGCAAGCTCGAATGGATGTCTTGTAGATCTTCGATGCCACCATCCGTAGTGCTTGTGAATGGTGCTGTCTTACCCAGATTCTTGAGGTCAAAGTGGGGACTTGTGGGCTTCGTATCCTCTCCCTTTCCTCCGTTACCACTTGAAGGCGGAGTGGGTTTTGACGGAGGCACCTCTTTGCTTTTGGCTGCTTTATCTGACTCCACCGTCGTATTCTTTGCAGGGGAGTCGTCGTCTAGATCCATAGCTTCTCCATCTTCCTCTCCTGTTCCAGCCGAGTCTTGCTTGTCATGGTCACCACCGACTGTTGCCTTTGCTTCCTCAGCCTCAGTCGCAACACTAGCAGCTTGGGGCGCGACTCGTGTTTTAGTAGCGGACCGAGTATGTTTACGGGGACTCCGTGGACGCTGGGTATTCCCGGGCTGTTGCTGTTGCTGATGCCCGCCGTCCTTCGGCATGGCCCATAGTAGGTCCTTGAACTTATCCGCCCAGTCATCCGCAGAAAACTTGCCCTCAGCAAATGCAGTAGGTTGTTGCTGAAACGTTGAGCCAGACCGGGAAGGATCAGGATTAGATGTACTTGCAGAGTGGCTTGCTCGACCAGGGCTGTTCCTAGTAGCGGTCCGCCCGCGACTAGATGAACCTTGCTTTGGTTGGGGCTGTTCTTTATCCGAAGATGATGGAGTAAAGAAGTCAGTGGTGTTCCAACTAGTTGCTGAAAATGGCTTCCGCAGGTCGTCATGACTCCTACTGTTGAAGGTCCCATTTGGCGGAACGTCTCGAAATCTAGGAGATTGCGATCTACGCAGGCGAGGGACGAAATGTTAGCTCCAGACCTTGCGCCAATCAGGTACTAATGAATAGCCTTACTGTACGAATGGATCATCGGTTTTAGC
The DNA here is from genome assembly GCF_000184455.2 of Aspergillus oryzae RIB40. Taxonomy (NCBI): domain Eukaryota; kingdom Fungi; phylum Ascomycota; class Eurotiomycetes; order Eurotiales; family Aspergillaceae; genus Aspergillus; species Aspergillus oryzae. The sequence goes on along the minus strand of NC_036435.1, from coordinate 3,370,248 downwards.
TCCAAACATGTTTCGGGCTGAAGAGGTGCTCTCAGAATCATGTCCTAATTACTCGTTCCGTTAGTAGTTGAATCTTGAGCCCTCTTCCTATATGATTGAGATACGGATCTGTCTGCATGGACTAAAAGTACTCACCAGTTCTGGAGTTAAATTTTTGCTGAGTGTAAATGTTAGCAAATCTCTGGTGAGCCCGAAGCCTGCTCTTGGGAACCGCCTTGGGCTTGTGCTCCGGGTCGACGTCCTCGTCGGTGTCGCTTGAACTTGTAGAGGAATAGTTCCGATTATGGTCAGTTTTGAATTTGGGGCTTGCGCTTCGATGCCTGCCAGATTCTGGGGGAGTCGGGCTAGGTGGGTTTGTTCGCGCATGAGGCTTAGGACTTCCGGGTGATTCACGCATACTTGCAGAGCGCCCGAGCCAGGCACTCGAGAAGAAGGTTCTTTCTCCTCCAGTACCAGCGTACTTGCTACCTGTTCGCTCAACTTCCGGCGTACTTGAATTTTCCTCACGGTTCTGGAAACCTGCAGCAGCCTTTCTAGCTGTTGGGGAGGGAGCAGGACCAAAGAAATCTCTCATCTGAGGCCGTTCATTCCGAGGAACATTCGAATAAGAAGAAGTGTTCGGGGCCATAGGCTCATCCCCACCAGCAGACCGCGGGGCAAACCCTTGCTTCTTTTTTGTAGAATGCGCACGGGTGGACTCTGAACCAGCTGACTTGGGAGATGTCTTGAAATACTCGTACGCAGATTTGGGCCTTGTCGATTGACCCGCAGAAGAGGCATTGGTTCGGGGCATAGCACCTGAGTACCCTGAGCGCCCTGTGCGAGGGTCAAACTGGGACCAACCAGACGTGTGGTTCCCCTTCATGTCTTGAAACCCGCGATATGCATCAGCCCGTGTCTGTCCTTCATCCTGCATCTTCTCCCACGGTTGTTTGGGGGCTGCCCGCGCGTAGCTTGCATATCTTTGGGCGCCAGAAGAAGGACCGCTGTGGAATGACTGCGGTCGCGACGAGAACGATGGTTTCGCAGTTTGAGGTTTTGCTGAAGGCGACGAAGGATAGTTCTTGGTGGGAGCTTTTCGAGGGGAGTTGGACTTAGGTGGTCCATAGTACTTTCCGTACCCAGCACGTAAGCGGTCCGTGTCGTACCTCAACCGTTGTTGAGGATCGCTGAGAATCTCATTTGCAGCTTGAATGGCTTGGAACTTGGCAATGAATTCCACCTCTTTGCCAGGATTTCGGTCCGGATGGTATTTAAGAGCTAACAAATCAATAACAACCCAAGCAACCAATCGACGGTCTTCCACTTACCTAGTTTCCTAAACTGCTTCTTGATATCTTCAGCGTCCGCATTGGGCGCAAGACCTAAGTCTGCATAATAATCCCTCCGGACGTCCGCCTTTACCATCTTGAAAGATTGCCAGCTTGCCGGGCGCCTCGTATGGTTGTATTGTCAAAGGAAGGTAGATCACGAAGTTCGCACCAAGATTTAATCCTTTTGTACATATCCTGACACATCAAGCAACGTCGGGACAGCGGGGTTCGGATCGATCAAGAAACAGCGAATTGGCGTATGGACGTTTAAGGCAGTAGAGAGCGAAGAAGGGCCGATCTATCGAGGGAATGACACGGGCAAGGTGGGAGACAAAAATGAACAGTGAAGTGATTTCTCCCTTTCTCGATTAAACTCAGCTCGTGAGCAGAACCCTCTAAGCAACCGAAGAAACTGCCCGTAAATTGTATACCACCAAATCTCTGATTAGTCGTTCCGACCCAGCATCTGACTTTGGGACTCCGTGTTGTATGTCCTCATCGATTGTTTGTTTAGCAGCGGAGGCGGAGTACGGCGAACTTTTTCCTTATCGTTCTCGATAGACGGACATGATCTTCCCGATTCAGGCACCCGAAAAACGGGAAAAACACAAGATCGTTGCGGGGAAGACCGCAGAAAGTAAGCAAGAACTACTGGCCAAAATTGTATGTACACGAGAAGGACAGATGACAAGCACCGACAAGGGGAGAGATCTGAGATCAAGAGAGGGTGCAGCTGATCTAGCAGGAACTAAAATAGGTCAGTTCGCATGGCCAAAGCGTCAATAGATCTTGAAGATCACGAAGAGCAAACTGACTATGGCTTCTCCTCAGGAACTCTCAAGTATATATAGAACCCGGAAAGAGAACGCTCATATATATAGTTGCCATTCAAGGACCCGATGGCATGCGCTGGCGAAGGAAGCAAAATCGGAGGTCCAGTTGTCAAGTTGGTGAAGTGAAATTGCATAGTTTGATTGATTGAATTGTTTGGGGTTTAGCGTTGGTTGTCCCGCAGAGCAACAACTCAATCGCCGAAACTCTTTTTGGAGATAGTTCGTTGCTGCCCAATATTTTATGGCCTCGTCTCTGGCCCTGACAGGCTTAATCTCTACCTACGGCAGTTCCATATTTATTCGGAAATTATTTGGTATTTCTTCACGCTCATTGGGCCTTGGCAGACAGGATATCCAAGAAGAAAGATGCAGCTAATTCAGAAAAGAAGAATAAAAAAAAAGAAAAGAAAAACAAAGAAAAAACTATATACGGCATCAACACATATATCCATGATCCAACCAAAATCCAGGACATAACAAAGAGGATCTGCCTCGTAAGATCATTTCCATTCCGCGGCCGGGCGATTTGGCGATCAGTGACAAGGGAAAATGACTAAAAATAAACAAACAAACTGTGGAATTTGAACAAGTACACAGACCAACAATGCTACCTTTAGCCATCTGCGGATGGACCGGCTCCTGAACCCCCAAAGAAGTATCCTTCAAGAAGATCATAATTGGCATTCTCACTCCAGTCGTGTTGAAAGTCGACTGCCATGCCAAAACCCAAGTCGATTCCAACACTTTGCCCAGCCCCGTGCCCTAATGAGGGTACCGCCTGTAAATCATAGTCGGGGTTCTCGTCAGACCCTAGAGGGACTTGACCCTCTGTACCGGCTACATCGAAGTCCAAGAAATCCAGGCTAATTCCGGTTGATGATATCTCCTGGTCTGTTGGTTGGAACTGATGATGGCTAGGATTGGCAGTAACGCTGCTAGGTGACCCACTATGCTGTGGAGAGTTACCATAGACGTACTGTTGCTGTGTCTGTGGAGATACGGGGCTCTCGTAGTTCCCATAGTACTCCATAGATGGTGTTCGCTGAGGTCGGTTTGGTCGCTCCGAGGCGAAAGTAGAGCTGGAGACGTCAGAGAATTCCGGTCGGCTTGAGTAAGATTGCATTGATCGCCTTGTGCCATGCCGCTCAGGGACAGAATTATCGTTGAAAAGATCACCAAGATTCATATCAAACCTCGGAATTGGTCGTGTCGACCGCGTCTGGGTTTGCCGTCTAGATTGGCCGAGGGGAGGCCTCTGTCGTTGATCCATTGTATAGCGACCATTCTGTCTATTTCGACCAGCATACATTGCGCTGGCGTTCTGAGTTATAATGGCATTTGCTTGGAACCGAGTCAAGTCGACTTGCGATCCAAATCCAGTGGTAGATAAGGACATCTGCACCGTGGCTTTACTCATCCGCTCAAAAGCATCGCGGCACGCTTCTGCGGGCGGGCATTTGTGCACTAAATCTCCCAGGACAGACGTGGCAGCAAGTACTGTGAAGTCCACTTCGTCTAGTGTCTATGGTACAATTAGCTTTTATAATATTTTCCATAAGCGTGGGACACAAACCAAGCGACTTCTAACCACGGGCGAATGCCAGATTGCGTATAGAAACGAGATGCCCGCCATGAAGATGTGGTGTGTAGCGAGATACGTGTAATTCACCAAGCGCACACGGTGCATTTGACGGTATATTCGAATAACCTTTTGTCCTGCCTCGGCCACCTTATAATAGATATCGTCTTCATCGTCGGCTTCATCTACATTAGAGAAAGAAGGACTAGAGACATCTTCAGCGGGTGTAACTTCATCTGCTAACTCGGCGGGAACAGTGAGACTTTGTTGGTACAGCATGATAACAGCTTGCCAATAGTTCAATTCGAGAAACTCCACTGAGAATTGCACGCCTGTATCTCGCTTCGTTGGAGCAGTCTGTTGCCATTCAATCAATCGCCGATGGATATCCTTGCGCCAGGAGCGGAACGAGTCAAAGCCCTGTAGGAAAGGGGATATAAGATCGGATCGTGTAAATCTCCGTGCCGCATAAGGCACCTTATGCTTCGCAAACCGCGATTGCTGATGTTGTAGAACATCTTGAATCTCGGACTGGAGCACCCTTAGCTTAAAGTAATGGTGTGCTGCGTGTTTATAGCTCGGAGCGCCTTCTGGAGGCACCACGATCCCTGACTTAGTGATGTATTGATCCTCCAACAAGGACGGAAACTCTGTGCTAATAGCCTGGTCGCTGATCCCAAAAGGGCGGCCAACACAGCAACTAACCAGACGGTCGAAACTATAGACGCACCACCACAAACGTCGGCGAAGATCACGGACCCATTCCCGACGCCCTCGCTCACGGGTATCAATACGCGGCTTGTCCGTATCTTCGGCTCTCCGTTGCGGATGGTTAAGACTCTCATCCGCCAATGTATCAATGCCTGTTCCATCTTCGTAATGTAGGCCGAGGTCAACAGCCAACCGCATGGCAACGCCAACAATATACCATAGTCCAGGAGCAACGGGCCGTAGCAGGGCAAAATTGGCGAGGAGAAGCACTGCCTGTAGCTCCTCCAACGCTCCAAAACCATCGTTTGTAGAAGGAGCACCAACGAAGGACTCTAGATGAATGATTGCAGACGCATGATACTCCTCGGGTTGATATTGATGATTTGACAGCCGGGGCCTCTTCGATGTGGACGGTGAACGCTCGCGTCCGCTTCCCTTCTCATCCCCTGGCTTATCCTCGAATATAATACCAGCACCAATAGCGAACACAATATTGAGCATGTAAAGACTGCGAGGAGAGCGGCTTTTTTCATCAACTGCATAAGTGCGATCAAGTAGTTCCATAAAATCATTGCGATGGAGGATGGGTATCTGAGGATTGGCATGTTCGAAATACAGACCGGAAAGCTTCTCGGCCAGTTCCCGCTCTGGGAAGGCGGCGCATTTCATCATCGGTCTCGTTTGAAGACCGAAGAAAGAATCACGCCCCGTACTTCCAGCCGTACCAGTAGCGCTATGGGGTAGGCGTTCACTTGGGCGCATGGGACCACGCTCCGATGCATTTCCTGGGACAGAGCTTTTCACTGCAGCAAACACGACCCGAGCAAAAGAAATGCCAGAGGTTGATCCTAAATACCGAGGATCAGAGGTTCCTTGGACCGACACCATGCCAATATTCGACACCAAATTATTTATCCTCCAATTATCTTCTTTTTCGGGATCCGCGTTATTCTCCGCGTCTTCCGCATTCTCATTATGTTTGTCTGTTCTCGATACCGAGCCTTCTTTCTCCCCTTTCATTCGCGTTAATTTGTCGCTCCCGTCAGATGCCAGCACTTCGGCACCTGCAGGCGCGTCCGAGCTAGCCATCTTTGTTTGAGCAGGATCATGGCCAGTCTCCACCTTAACCGCTTCTTCTTCATCAAAAGCTACTGCTCCCTTATAGTCGATTTGATGTTCCATCAGTACCTTCTCCAGGTATGTCACACGAGCCTCCAGGAAGTATACGTAGCTCCGGGGGATCTCCCTCTTGGTGATGGGATCATATCCGACACATCGGACGCCGGCTTTTTCGCAGGACTGACATCGAGGAAGCCGTTGGTCGCAGCGGTTCTTGCGCAGGCGGCAACGGTTGCAGGCGGACACATTGCGGAACGAGGAGGAATTCGAGGCTGAGGCGGTGGAGGAAACGTTTGCCGGTGTATGTTGATGAGATTGCGCCAGCGACTCAGGGTGAATTGAAGAAGGCTCAGTAGGCGGGCGTGGTCGTTTTCTCCCTATGGAGGTCGGCGAAGCCGGGGAAGTAGGGTTCAGCATGGCGGGAAAGGTACGGCGACAAGAAACGCCAACGCACGAGCATGTCTCGCTGTTGGGGTTCTGCGGAAGGTCGAATCAAGTGGGGAGGTGGACCGTAAACCCAGAGATGCAGCAGCATTCATGTTAAAACATGCGCCGACTTCTCTTCTCTCGCCAGTCCTGATTTTTGTCTGCACAGAGGCTTAGGAGATGATTGCCGGGAAACTGTCTCCTCAGTTGAACGGCGATCCGCGGGCTTTATTAGTTTCCGAGATGATGGTCAGGGCCTGAGGTTCTGTTCGGTATCTGTCTGGAGGGCAGGACAGTCGCAGCCCATGACGGTGGTAGCCCGTCACCACACACGCAGTTTCAATAGTCGCGTATAGTCCGACTGATTGGAGACAAAGTTGAACAGAAAAAAAAAAAAAAAGAACCAGAAAAAAAAAATGGATTTCAAGATAAACCAAACCGGTGGAGCTGGCAATGGAGACGCTGCACTTACTTCGGTACTAGTAAGAATGTATGAACCGTGTTAAGCTGGGGTCGGATGGAACTAAAGAAGAAATCAATCTATATGCCGACATCGCCTGAGCCACCCACAATCGACAAAGTAACTGCTTGAAATCAGAGCAATGCAAGGTCTAGATTCGCTCTAGAACATAGAAACACACCAGGGGTTTGTAGTCAAGTCGGTAGACCGTATCTGAAACAATTCCCTAAGAGGTAGTCTACCAGGAGCACGGACCGTGAATGACAATACCGTAACTAGATACTGCACGTGATTCTGTGCTATCAGAGGCGAGATTGATTATTGGCTACTGATAAGGCACATCTATGGTTTTGTCAGCACCAGCCGAATAAATTAATTACGCGTTTCCATGAGCAGTGGAGTCAAGATGAGTACCCGTTCCTCCTAGACAATTAACTAACCTATGATAATTATCTTAATATCCAACGATTCCAGGTGATCGTCTCAATACCCATCCGCTCCCACTACTCTCGAGCTCAATGGGCGTGGTTGTCCGGTTGAGGAATAGTTTCCCGGTCTCATCCCCTGCTGTTCCCTCCATCCCGGTCACTTTAGGGTATTAGAACGGTGTGATATGCGCCGGGATTACATGGGATATCAATTAAGCCATAGATTCAATCAAGCCTGGCGTATACATCCCTCTTACATACATCTGCATGGCCTATTCGCTTAATGGATCTATCCACTGTCATACTAGTTGTGGACGAAGCTATAAGATCATCAGGATAAATTATCCGGAGTGAGAGGGACCTAGTATGTGTGCACCCGCTTGGAGTTATCACTCAATTACCGAAACAAAGCTAGCACATTTCCTCTGGCATTGACGGCTAGTACTTATTATAGAGTAGGCACCTTTAATAGAAAAAGAAGGCAAAAAATGGTAGATAAGCCGCTGGCTGTAGAATGAGAGTCTGAGTAATCTCAAACAGAAGAACCACCACGAGAACGAAATTTGATTAACTATCGAGATAAGAAGCCGACCAGGCTAACCTCCGGTCTGGATGCTCCCAGCATAATCTTTACTCTATTGGAATGCTATCCGACGAGGTGCAGCGTTGAGGAACGTCGAAGATTATGTAAGGTGCCAAAGTACGAGGGGCAATGCAGGCTATTTCAAAGCGGGGCCAAAAAATGAAGATATTCGCAAACGTTGCGAGCGACGAATCTACAGGGAACAACACAGAGAAGGAACGACCAGAGAAACTAAGTCAAGTCAAACAAGGAGAATTCAGTGGATTGTTCGTCCACCTTGTTCTCCGGAAGTAGATTCTGCGCTCAATATGAGTTGGATATATAGTAATAACAAAAGCCTCCCAGATGCAATAGCGCATGCCCAACCCAACAATGCTCAAAAGATGATGAAAAAGGAAATAGCCAACCCATGCTTTTAAAGATGCATCCAGTCTATGAAATGCGCCTTTACCCAGACTTAATCATGATGTAAACACAGAAGGAAATACACCAAAACGAAAACGAACAGAACCAAATCAAAGCTAGCCACCATCATATGAGATACTCAAAAATCCAGAATGCAAGTTAAACAAGTGTATAGAACCAACAGTAGATGGTTAGAAAAAGGCAAGAGAGGAAAGGTAAATAGAGGGGAAATTGAATCCATCAAGCATGATGTCAGAAAAAAAGAGGCGTGGTGAATGATGTCGAATGTCATGCGGAGTCGTGTTAAGGTCACGTCATGCGAAATGGCCAACTCAATCGTGCTCATGCTTGGCGGGAGTTTGTGCCAAATCGAGACTGAGCATTTCAGAATCGTCAACACTAGTCCGTGCAGAGGACAATAATCTCCGCACTTCTTCTGCGGTGGCGTCCTCCTTGCCCGCAGTGTACGAGCCCCGCAGGTTGGTCTCGCTTGCATTGCATTCATGCTGCTCGGTTTGCTTGGAATCGGTTTTCGAGTCGCTCTCCTCCATCCAGAAGCTCTGGATGGCTCCAATTATGCACACAATGCCACAGGCCCACCAGGCCAGCACAGAGTATCCACTCTCGAGACCCTTGGAGTGAAGTAGGCCGGTTATAGTTGGGCCGAAAGCACGGCTCAGACTTGCCGTCGAGGCAGCTGCACCATTAATGGACCCAAGTACTTTAGAGGACGGAGCAGCGTTGGCGAGCAAAATAGCGGTTGACGGAAAAGCGATAACATGGAAGGTGATCTTGCAGATCAAGGCAGCATACACCGCGGTTGTCTGAAGCGCTTCGGGAAGGAGAATGAGGTATGGAACCAACAGGTAAAGAGGAGGCCAGACAAGGAGCACGAAGCGGAAAGTACGCAAAGTGCCAAAGTGGCGGACAACGAATGGAAACAGCCAGAGCTGGGCAATCATAGAGTAGACACCCTGCACCGCGAGCATGAAGCCGATTGTCTTCGTGGGCAGACCGAGGCCTCCAGTAAATTTAAACGGCAATACGGTATCTTCGTCGGACTTGGGGGTGCTTAGGAAAACGGGCATCAGCTGATCAAACGAGACGCTGTGGCTGTAAGGAATGTTAGTATCAACATCGGGCCTCGATCTACGAGATCGGGAAAAGCTCGGGGGTGTTACTTACTATGCAAGGATACCGTAGGCAATGATGTTGAAAATCACTTGTTTAGTAAAAGCCTTAGGGGTTCCACACTTCTCATTCTTCATCTGGCCTTCAATGTCGTCATCATCGGATAGGTTATCCAAATCCTTCATCGGTGACAGCTGTGGGGAGGACTCATTGCTCTTGTACTCGGGTGGGGGAACATCGTAGTCGAGATAATCCGCTTCCTGGGGTTCCACCTTGATATCCGTGTCCTCAGTCAGCTGCACAGAAGATCTGCGGCATTTTCCGATGAGCCAGTTGCCCAACTCCAAACCAAGGTCCCGGCGGTGCTTTTTCTCCGGATGGGTCTCCTCCAAGAACAGGAAGCCAACCATAATGCCGAACAGTAGAACAATAACGCAGACCACGTTGGGCAGCAGAAACGGGAAACTTTCGAGGATAGTGCCGCGCTGAAATAACCATGGATAGTTTTCGCACGGCTGCGCCAGCGCACCGCCCATGGCGGGTCCGATGATCGATCCTAAGCACCAAACAAACGGCATGATCGAGTAAGCCCGGGGTTGGTGTTCCTTGACCGTGACAATCTCCGCAACGGTCGTCTGAAGCACTCCGATGTTTCCGTTCAGCAGGCCTCCTAGAGCTCGGGCGATCATAGCAGTGGGTAGGTTGGGAGCAAAGCCAAACACAATCATACTGATAGCGGTTCCGATCAATCCCATGATTAGGACTGGTTTTCTGCCAACCTTGTCGCTCATGCGCCCCCAGAACATGCCCGTAGAGAACTCGGCGAATGTAAACGCAGAAGTAATCATGCCTGCGTAAAGAGCAATTTTGCGATCATTGTCTGTCACGTGGAATGATTCTACCATGTGATAGACATAAGGAAAAATGTACATAAACGCAATTGGCTCGCAGATTCGGCAACATGCTTGTTAAGCTGTCAGTGATACACCCGGGGTCAAAGACATCATGAATTGATAATAAAAGAAAACCAGAAGAAAGAAAGAAAGCAGCAAGAAGACATTGCCGCACAAGATACAATTCACATCCAGATTCGAAGCTTGGGCGAAAATCTAATATCGACATACCTAACACAAAAAGTTGGCGTACAGGAAAGGCGGACCAATCACCACCGCCACCACCATGCTGGCGCTGTAGACCACCCGAAAGACGTTTAAACATTTTGGCGGTAGAAACTCTTTTCCCGGGTTTGAATGCCCTTGCGAGGAAAGGGAAAGGGATTTAATCAGTCTCTTCCTTGCTATAGACTAGCAATTGACGGAAGATATGGCCGAGAGGAATGTGTCTCCGTTCCAGATTCTCCGCTCGTTCTGAAGGGAGGGAATGCAATGATGATAAGATCGTTGAAACCGGTAGTAGAGACGTGCTTTTTTAATTAAAGGGGCTTCAACATATCTTGCCCCTGGCGCAATTTAATTTCAGTGTTGTTCTGACCGAATACCACCTAGATTGCTTTTCGACAATTGTGACGATAATTGCGCGAACCCTAATTGGGGACCAATATACGGACACCAAAAAGGGGTGTTGAGAGGAGTGAAGATTGAAGAGATGGGAGCTTCCGAAACAATAGCGACGTGAAAAGCAACAGTGAGAAGGATTCAATAGCGTTGCCAGGTGTTGGAAGGACGGTAGAGTGAGGAGTGTTTATAGTTGTCTTCAGGTCCGGAGGATTGAAGGATAGTTGAGAAGGAAGGTCAAGGACCGAAACAGAAGCAGAAGCCAATTATATTGGAAACGAAAAAGATATGTCTCTTAGAAAGGAAGAAGGAGAGAAGAGGGAAGGAAACAAATTATAAAAGGAGGGACCTGGACGGGAAGTGGAATAAATGAAGTATTTGAAGTGGATAACTGAGATATGTGATCAGGCGAAAGACTAAAAAGCATCAAACTACAGTACATCGATCATGGCAATATGGAACCCATTTCGGTTACAGCTGTACAAGAGAGAAGCCTGGTGCGCGATGCAGTCCAGCAAACAGTTGAGTAGTAGTAAAGGGACCCACAAGTAAATTATTATTTACGGATCTTTTTTGATTTTCGATTTTTGAATTTTTTTTTATTATTTTTATTTTTTTGGGGTTAAGAAGGCATGATGTTTTCAGCAGATAAACCGGCAGAAAGCAGATTATGGATCGGGGCCGTCCAACTAAACCAGGACCAACCAGACCCGACAATGGGACGTACCAAGGGAGTCCCAGTGCCTGTTGGAAAGAAGTGGAGCCAATAGCAAAACATAGTCAACGGAAAGTTACCAATCACTCCAGAGAAATGATTCATTGGAGGTCAGGTACTTTTAGGTACCTATTTTGCTTACTCTGTACGGTGTTCCAGCAAGAAAGGAAAAAGTAGCCCGGTTCATCATCGTACGCAAAGTATTCGTTTCTTTTCCTGACAGAACTAAGTACACCGTAATTGCCTGCGGTATTATAATAATACCATTGGAATATTGACAATAACAATCATCCTAAGAGTCCTCCCCGTCGAATCAAACAACGGCTGCGCCGCAGCAGGATCAAATTCCGACTAGAGTCGGGTTACCATGCTACAGTAATAGAAAATTATTCCTCCCACTACCAAAAGAGGGGGCGAATAGAGAAAAAATTAAAAATAAAATAAAAATAAAAAGAGAAAAGGGAGACAGAGAAATAGAAAGTGGCCCAGCTGCTCCCAGCTGAGAGCCGCCGCCACAGATTGACCCATGGACCTGAGCCCCGGGGCCCGGGGAAGTGAAAGAAAGAGTCTCTAGAAGCGCGCTAATCAGGTCCCATAAGGCAAGGATGATCAGCTTTCCAGAAGTCTGGTTTAGTGCGACTTAGTGAGATGATAGATCTAACAGCCCCTACCCACTTTCTCCTGTCCCGCCCCCGAATAATTAGGTCACCTCAGGAATTAAAAAATAATAAAAATTGAAAAAATAAATTAGATGAATAAAAATTAAGATCGAGGAAGACCCGTATGCATTCCGTATGATGTGTGTATTGGTGCTGTATTGTCCCAAACCCTTCCTCTCTCTCTCTGTGTGTGTATTCTGATCCACTACAGCGGAATTCGAGAAAACCCAGCCAAGTGCCCACGCTAATGTTGGATAATTCAACTAAATAGGTCAAAGGTCGACGATTTATATTTGTATCGTTTTAATTCTAATTCTTTCAATTGCGCACGAACAGGGATATACTAGCTATCACCTGCGACGCCGGGATGGACAAAGAATACATACAAGTCACACCACCGAGTCCGACTTACAAACAGGAAATTAGCTTATGCTCAGTGACAAGCATTTGGTAGGCACAATGGCGGGCGGAACGGGGAGGAATACTAGTAGGAGACTTGACTTCAAGTACAGCTAATATGCGGTGTACTCAGTCAAGGCAAGCGGTAAGTGCTACGTCTTGATTCGGTAAATTAAGTCGAAAAAGAAAACGAAAAGGATAGAGTAACAAAAGTTCCTAAGGAAAAGAAAGAGAGGCTAAAATGATCTGACATTGAGGGGGGACTTCCAAAAAGGGATCGAGTTAAAAAAAAAAAAAAAAAAAAAAAAAGAGAGAGAGAGAGAGAATCAAACAGAAAAGGAAAAAAAGAGGTAGCTCAGAAGGAGAAGGGATGAAAATCACAGGTTCAGTACTACCATCATTAACAGAAAGAGAGTGGGTCCGATAATTGTAGACTGGTAACGGTGGAGGGGAGAAGTGAGCAATCGACAATCAACCCTTACGGTGAGAAAGGCGCTATTGCTTCCTGGTCCCCTAAGTGGGCCGACAACGGGTTGGTGATCGGGAGACAGGATGATTGACGTTTACTGCTCATCTAAGGTTGATCTCCCTGTCAGAAAAAGGAGAATAAAACAATCATAGAGAAGGAATTTATTCTCTTTCTTCCCTTAGTTCCCGCCCCCCCTCCTTCAGTGAAAAAGAGAGATAGAAAGACTAAGAGAGACAGAGCCGGACGAGAAAAACAAAGAAAGATTTGGTAAATTTACAGTTTAATTTGAATAGCTCGGATATTTCCTGCCGTAAGGTTGTTTCGGTCATAGAATTTGCTTGGGTTTCCCACTGGCATGAGGGAGCAGGTAAGCATAACCCCTCGATATTCTCCCCGACTGTAATAGTTGGGCAAGAAAATCTTCCGGGGAACCTAGTTGCTCTCCATAAGTACTGCTATATGGGCGGTTTTATTAGACTTTCTACCCTTATGTGTATGATAATAACAAGACAGTACCTGGGGCAGGAGTGGGCTTTCGAGGAAAGGGTCAAAAGCGAGGAGTTGAGCTGTGTTGCAGCATATAATTTGATGCCGATTTACCCTGCAGTCAAAACTCTATTTTCCCCTTCTTTTTGGGTTTTGGTCGGCCAGATGAACGACAATACCTAAAAAATTTCGTCCGTTTGTTTCTTGTCCATTGAAAGGGACAGCACCTTTTGGGCAAATATCTTTGACGTCATTCTTGTTCAGTGCGAATTACCCGCATGTAGTGGGTACAGTTGCCAGTCTGTTGGGGGTTTCGCGACACTAAACATGACTATCGCAACAACGGCCATAACTGATACCCGACGGTCTTCCATTGTTCCTTTCCAAGGCACCTATGTAGGCTCTTCCAATCATAATGATAAAGCGGACTAATTTTGGTTCAAAAAAAAAAATAGACAAGAGGTTGGTCGAGAACGGAAAAAAAGAAGAAAACCAAATGCAATGCAAAAATAAAAATTTAAAAAAACACGGGTGTTAGAGCCATCCGCCCCGTTATACTCCAGTGTACTCCGTACAGGCACTAAAAGAAAGGCGGAGGTGGGAACCTGTACCTTCCGCCTACATGTACTAAGGACCAAGGGATTGGAATTCTATTGCAGATCCTGTTCGCCGATACAGGTCCCATACCGTACGGGCCAGGGCCGCGTACCTCATACAGTACGTACATACTACATACCTCTATGATACGTAACAGCTGCAAAAGGTAAATAGTCCCTATCACATAGGTGGTGGATCTCATAGTGCCTGACTTAGTGTCTTCCCCGATCTGGAGCCACGCGAGCCAAACGGGGGTGAGGAAGAGGGAAAGAAAAAAGATAGAAGGAAGGATGCTGCAAGTGATCTCTTGACTTCTCACTGGACGTGACAGGACCCATAGCTACTACTCAGATCAAGTTCTATAGGACCACCCAGAAGGATTGACAGACGGAGCAGCTACGACGTCATCGTACTTCGGCAGGCAGCTATCCAATCGATCGGGGGAAGCTCAAGCAATTGGGTTCCTAGGGGATAGGGATTGTGGAAGAAAATTCCGGAAGTCAACTTGAAACTGAATCTGGTGATCCAGTGTAGCCGTTGTGTTCACAACAGCCCATACACCACCCTTACGCATAGTTCCCACGAGGGAGGATGCAACCTAAAGGCCCTAGACGGTGAATGAGGTTCATAGGTCTCAGGGAACACTTCCCGATGGGGTAAAACAGGCTGATCGATAGCAAACAAGTTGATATTCCTCAAGTCCGGCTGTCACGAGTATTTTCTCTCTCAAAGTAACCAACAGGTGCCACATCGAGGCCAATGTCAGTGCTTCCCCGGAGATTCCGATACGTTTGATCATTCATGCGGTGACGTACCAAATTCCTTTTTCTTCTCTGTTTAAAATGATTTCTCTTTTGGGTTTAGATCTTTCTTTTTACTCACGTACCATATGCTAGAAGTCCAGTGCTTTCATGACCTTATCTATCTGTTTTTAATGATTTTTATTATTGTTTTGAATTAGGGTTAGGAGCAATTCCTTTGCGAAAACAAATAAAATGACAGAAGTGTTCCCCTAGTTGCTAGTGTTGGCGGGTGATGCGAAGATGTCACGATACATTATCTGGCGGTGTCGGCGCGTCACTCTTCAAATCAATGTATGTTACGCAGGATAGGACGATTGAAAACATGGTGTCTCTCTTAGTTTATCATCGTGTCTATGTCGATGCCCATTCGGACGGACCGGAGGGAAAGAAAAAAAAAAAAAAAAAAACCAGAACAACCGATGAGATGTCATGGCGATGCACCTAACGATGTATGTATGCATCAATGCTAGTCATGTGAACCTCACTTGTCCGGGGTGTTACTGCCCATGGGCATTGGGCGTTGTTAATTCTCGGGGATTATTGGGCTGTTGACACCAGTTGAGACGTTGGCACTGACTAACAAAAGTCATTTGAAAGTCAAGCCAGTCGGGTCGGTGAGTTTGTTGGCAGCTCAACGAGCAAGCCCTGCAGCAAGAATGACTTCAAGTTGCTTCTGCGATGAAGTGGAGGTGAGGGGCAATCAGGGATCGTGAAATCACCGGCAGTAAGCGGTCAAGAGGGAGGGAGAAAAGGAGGGGCTTGCAGGTGCAGATTCCTTGGGTACACCTCCATGCAGGGCACATTTTGACAGCATCTGTCCAGATCCTGGACCATTATTACCTGTTGCCGCAGTTTATTCTTGCAGGCAACCATTTATCATAGGTCAACCAGTTGGAATACGTTCTATTAGCTTGGGCAGGAATGAAATGGCGGGTAAATTTCTGATACAATCAGCCTTAACGTATCACTGGCGGCGGCGGACGTGGTCGACCTTGCAGAAGGCCCATCAGGATCAGAATCAAAATATACGGTGAGTAATAAACGATGACCTGATCGGATTACTCGGTACACAGCCACAATAATGGATTGGTAGGCAGCCATCTACAGGAAACGAGCATTCGTGGAATATGAGGATAGGATAGGATTACCTCGGACATGTATGTGCATTACTTTACCTATACATCTCGTCATGCAAGGCTAATTCATTATCTACTTGCTGACTCTTACGGAGTATGAGTCTGCTGGCTTGAGGCGGGGTTTGGGTTGCCCCGCGATCATAATGGGCATTACCACGGCAAGAGAGAAAATACCGCAGCGTCAGGCCATTCTGTAGTTGCTCTTGAGAGGTCATAGCGAAGTTATCCGGTCATTATTCTCCTGCCGTTCAAATGATGGCGTTAACCTTTTAGGGGAGGTCAAGTTTACAGTCTTACATACGTGCAAGCCTGGTCAGAGAACTATCATTCTCCTGTCATGCTGTGGTCGGTACAGGGAAGACCCTTCTTGGTTAATTCTTTTTGCCCTTAATTAACACAATTACAGACCACTGATAAGCTCCATATCGCAAGCTCCCAAAACAAAAAGGCACCGAATTCTTGTTGGATGGAGGTTATATTGTTTTGTGGATCATTCTACTCTGTACTGTGTAAAGCCGCAGCTCTGTTCCAGACTGTCGGGACGTGACGTCGGGATGCCCTGAAAGTCAGACAAGTTCAGATTTAGTTTTCGTACTAGTATTTTTTTTTTTTTTTTTAAACACTTTCACTCCAGCAAAACGACTCAAGATGATAGTCAAAGATAAATACAATTAGCAGGAAATAAAAACTAAGGGAGGTCAGGGAGAGGAAATACAAAAAGAGCAGATAGAGAGAGTGTGACCATTTCACCGCTCAATTTCTTAATCTCCGACCGAACACAAGAATAATTGATTGGCCTCTGATAGAAGCAGGCCGGTGGGTGTACGTGGATCGATGTTTCACGATGATTATTTACTCCATATTATTAGTGTTGCAGTATCTCTTACATGTGTCGAATCTTTCTAGAATCATTCAATGTCGTATTATTCACGATAAGTTAGGCGGGAAATCAGCCCACCTGCTCTACAAATACGTAGTAAAATTAGCGAGGCAAATGCGAGTGCGGTTGTGGCGGGTATTGTGTGTGGTTCTTGTTCAGTAGAGATGGTGGAAGGCCCCTCAGCTTACATGTCATGACAGCAGCCATCCATAGTGGCTGAGCTGAATTTACAACACGGTAGAGTATAAGGTCGCATCAGAGTAAAGTTCTTGTAGTTAGTTCTCACCTCAATGTTTTGAGATTGTTCCTTCGGACTTCCCCTTTCTCTTCCAATCCTGCCTTAACATTGTTTCTGCGGATACCGTCCACTGAGCATACATCGTAATCCTCAGGAGACCAAAGAAAAAAACTCTGTTGAATCCACACCTACTTGTGTTACGATTGACGTCAACAATAATACCACTATTTTCAAGTGGAACAAAATATGGACTCTAGTACCCGTACTAAGCATCTACCGAGTATGTACGGAGTACGGAGTACTACCAGCCCAAAGGTACTGACCTACCAGAAAAGGTACAGCGCAGGTATGGGAAAATCCACAGCTTTGTGCCTGGAATCGGATGCCCACCCCCGGACCAATAAATCCGTTCGCTTTGTAGATTTACGTCTACATTAGTGCGAGGTGAAACATGGTTCTGGGTCATTAGAATGCTCATGGAAGCGGTACCTTGTTTCATTTGCTGGGACGTCACGAGCTAATTCCGGGGAAGACTTTCGGAACCAAAAAAAGTACTTCCTCGTCGTACTTCCGGTTTTGGTGATTGATGGGGGTAAAAAAATAAAATAAAATAAGAAACTCCACTCCTGCGAGTAGATGGCAAAAGAAGTACTACTATGTACTAGTTTCCAACGATTTCCGCGCTGGAATGGCAACGAGGTAATTTGTTCCCCACATGCCCTGGAAGGGAGGGAGGATAAGTACGTACGTACAAAAATCCTTGACCGTGGCAAATTTTCCAGATTCTCAAACGGTACTAGTCAGTAGGAGTCGGAACGAAGGATCAATTATGCCGTGTGCTGTGTCGCGATATGGCCGGCCGGGCCCTTCGGGCCAGGAAAAGTCAATCCGGAAAAGGTACCAAGAATGGGGACTCAAAGTACGACGACCCCAAGTAAGGTTTGTACGTATGTATTGGAGGGGATCCAGGCTAGCCTCTCCCGGTCCGATCTAGGAATATTAAAAACCTCCTAGTGGCAAAGACACGAAGTCAGAAAACAGACTTCCAAGGCGTACTAAAGTGTTTCTCCACCGGAATGCATGATCCGGTGCCGCGGTGACGGATAACAATCGTCCCCCAGGGGTATGGTCTTAGTCGTCCCTTAGCCCCAAAGTTTCCTGTCCCTGTCTCATAAAAATGATCACAATTAAATTGGTATGATTGATTTCTCAATTTTCGACTTGTTTACTCGTGCTAGTACGGCGACTAGTCGTAGGAATTGCTTCCCCGCCCCTTTTTTCAAGACCCTCTCTACGTAGTGCCCTACTATGATCATGTGAGGCAGGATCCTCTTTCTTTCTTTCTCTTTCCCGCTGTATCACTACCGTATTCTCAACTGCCTATCAGCCGACCGATTGTAGACCGGATAGACTCCACTTCGGAAACACCGCTTCAACGGCTGTCTCGCTTGTGTTCCAACTTGTTTTCCGTCTCGCAAACATACCCAAATGGGGAACTTTAGCCCTCCATTGAAGGATCTTACATAGTATTTCTCAAGTATATACCTAGTAGTAATCAAAGTACTTCGTGCACCTCTGCGTCAAGTCCAATCATAGGCTCGATCCTTTCTCTCCAGGAAGATCATGTGCTGATCTATATCACGCTAGCCCACGCTAGATTTCAGATTTACTTTGCAGGTGCATCTCCTGTGATAGTGAACGACCAATAACTCAAAAGATCCCATTGGATCTATCACGGCCCAACAATCTAGATCCTACAGTCATCTACTTAGGTATCAAGTACCACTGTACAATTTGCAGGGTTAAGATGTGATGACAACCTAATTTTAGCCCTCTTTGGAGACTAAGCCGATCAGTGACCCCTGTGTGGTCAATTCTGTTGCTTACACTGTATGCACGTCTGTACATATGTACATACAGGTGGAGCCTTGCCATATCACAAAGAGATGATATCGATCCCAAGTGGACGGATTTATGCATGCTGGGCACGTAATCCATTATTTCATTATGATCACATTATAGACCTTCATCAACTTATCTACACCTTCATGCTTTGTTTGTTCCAGGTTTATAGCCACCAGGTCACACAAACCTGTTTGACCTGACCAGCTACGCTGTCTTACAGCCTGTATATCTGCCCAAATGTCGCATTTCCTTGTGGATGCACAATAGCCCAGCATCTTTCCAGCCGCATGGTATGTATAATCATTACGGGCAATCGCTGAGATGCACTCTTACCATTTACCTATTGTGGACTTTGCAAGATACGGAGAGATCAACCTTAATCTAGATAATCGATCATACTTGATTTGTCACAGCTGTCAAATATGCATGCAATTTAGAACCAGGGTGTTTTTTTTTTTTTTCTTTTCATTTTCATTTTCTTGTTGTTTTATTGTTTACTCCATTGTTCCTTGTTCGACGCATTATCTCCTAACTAGCGCTTGTTGTCGATCGTGCTCATACCGGATACAAATTTTTTCCACCGGTTTGTATTCTGGCCGACCACCTCATCCATTGATTCATGCTGACCTTGGTAATGCTGGCGAATTTCCCTCAGGAAGAAACGCCTTGCCAAGTACGCCAGGTATGAGGTGCAGAATTTCCAGCAAGGTATGTTGCTATCCCTACGGTGATGACGCATCAAAGTAGGCCTGCTAGTGGTACCATATTGCATTGGACCAGGGTTCCTTTGTGGTTCTGCGAAGCTGCCTTACTGTTTTAAGACTTCCGGACTGCGATGACGGATTCTAGACCCTCGTAAGTCTAGGCCTCTAGAGCCAGGATACCCGTTATCAGTGAACGGTTCATAGGGAACCATGACAACAATCCGCCGAAATCAGAAGATATGGAAAAGAAAATATGATCCAACACCCAGTCCAGACTTCTAGACGCCACAACGAAGTCCCGAGTGAATCATGGATGGATTCCTTTGTGCATTGGTGAAGTGAGGCCGTCGATAAGCTAGTCTAGCGTAAGCTCAGATCGCATAGTCAAGCGCTAGAGGCGATCCTTTGCCCCAGAATTGGCCTCGCCCCCGGAAGCTGGCAAAAGTACGGACTCGTTCTTCGGGTCTGGACTCTGGACTGGCCTCGTTAATAAATTTTTTCGTCATGCGCGATTCACGTCCCGCATCCCGGCCAGGAAAAATTCCCCCATCTTACCCCCCCATCTTGACCAAACTCTAGATGGAAGGGTTCCATGGATCGAATTTACCGATCGTAAGGTAGCTCAGCTGGGTGTGCGTACGTGCTTAACTACCCATATGCTGAAACTCAGTCGGCAGAGCATCTCCGGCCAGGCTGATTGGTTCACTTGATCTGTCACCATCACATTTTCCAAATATCGATTCGCGAAGACGGCGAATGATCGAGGTCGATCTATGGATTACTAGGAACATCCTTGTTGATCAGCCAGGAACTAAGCATATCGACTTTTTTTAGTTCGCAGAGAGCTCCAAACCCTATTCGTATCCATCGTGTGAAGGATTCAATCATACGCTATTGGCGCCTCGTCTATTAGTCCCGCCCCACCAGCTGAATATCAATATGTGACATGTCCACTGCGCAATCTATCTATTATTAATTACTGGAGCTGATGTGATAGACAATGCCATTATGAGGAGTTCGTTGGATGGTTGTCGCTTATTCGCAATCTCCGTTATTCCGTAGTTGTGGTGTACCGGTAGAATCAGTCTTGGGGCTTGCTTGCTGCGGTGCGGCGGCGCCATGCAGCTGTCTTCATGAAGCGAGGGCATATCATCGAAGGTCAATAACGGACAAATGGTACTACTGGTAACTCACACAGTATCCAGTCTAATGATCTATTGCAGTTGCTGCTGCTACATTCGTCGCATTACTGTATGCTGTCCGGCGCAATCACGCTGGTAGCGCGCGCTATCTCCTCGGAACTCTGCCCCTGCCATTATTTGCTTGATAGTAGTACCATGTGCAATCACTTTCGACGCTTAGCCTCATTCTACATGCTCGGCTATGGCGGTTAAGAATCTTATTTGGAGCGTTTGCTCGGGTCATGGGAGACCAGGATCTCGTCGAGCTACAGTAGACTTCTACCATCATAGCCTGCAAGTAAAGACAAGGTATACCACATGCCTTACATTATCCTTGCCCTATGCACAGTTTATCACTATCACTGGCCTTAGTCTTCTCGCGAGTGTCCACTTGGCGCTGTGCTGTATTTGACTCCTTGTTCTACGGCCGACAATGCTAGTCAATCATACAACACTTGATTATCGCCATGTGATACTCGCGGGGGATCACGGATTAGCTTCATAGTTAATATGGTAGCCAGGAGAGAATGTAAGCCAATAGTACCCGTACCTTGTAGTGGTTATTGGAATCTCGTAAGACAACCGTTCAACGGTTACACAGCAAGAATGGTCTAGAGCTATAGCACAGGGTCTTCCATTATACATATGTTTTAATCACAGCATGGTATCGGATTCTCTGTCGTGTGAATGTCTCATCCAGCATTTGCAGTGGTGATGCGCCGCAACCGCTAGTCAGGCGCGAACTATTGTGAACACGTAGTTCATTTGTTAGTTAATCATGTGCGCCTGTAGGGCTATATGTATAGTTGACGTTGTAACTCACATATAACAAGCTACCAAATATCATATCTTGCGCAGGGATCGGGCTTCGTGATTTTAGTTGGAGGGTATAGCCTGTCTATCTTATATATTGAAACGGTCGTAGGGTTACATTGAGCTGCAAGGAACTATGGAACGGAGATTGAAGCATAGATACCCTAAGCAAGCCGGATGGCGTCTCTTTTCAATCCGTCCGGATGCCAAAAGTACTCAATAAGCAAATCTGCTATAGTTCTTTCGAATTGTCTGGTTTCTATTTCAAGAATGTAACCTTTTGTATGGATTAGGGTAGCAATGGAAGGTGTTTTCGACCATAAATATCTACAGCACATTCTAGACCACGAATTTCAATTAGTCAGGCCCAAATTCAAACACAACTCTTGACGAAAGTCACTGTCCTTGGATGGTTGTCAAAAGTCCATTGTTGTCTTATTTAGAAGGCATCGATATGTATCGTTTATCATCAGGTGCTGATAAGGTCACGTGTGATGCAGGTTTGCTCCAGAGCTATGACAACATCGACTATCAGATACACTATTCACAATTACTCGGAAGAAAAGTGCTTTGCAAGTCAGACGGAAGAAGGAAAATGCTTTTAGATTGACTTTAGGCTTACCTCCCAGGCTTTCTATTGACCAATTACTCATCCTAGTACGAGCGACACAGCTTGTGCTGCACAATGACGACGCAACGATTATATTTATCACGAACCCTCCCTTCTTTCCTCCGACGCCCTGTTCATATACCGATTAGGAAAGGGTCTATAGGACTTTCCTGGAAATGCCATCGACAGTACAGCACAGGAGCTGAGTCCGTGCAACCAGCAGAAACCCCTACCTCTCCCGACCAGCCTTCCATACCTTCACATCTCAATCCGTCTCCTGAAGACTATTCCCGGTTCATTTTCCAAGATAAATGTCGCTCAGTAATTTACGCAGGCGCAGGCGGTAACGGATGTGTTTCGTTCCTCCGAGAGAAATACGTTGAAGAAGGCCCGCCGAATGGCGGCGATGGCGGCAGTGGTGGGAGCATCTACATCCAGGCCATTGAGGGGATTACGAGTCTACATAAGCTTGCTCGCAGGGGCGTCATAAAGGCTGGACGCGGGAAGAATGGACAGGGTAAGAGCAAAGGCGGCAGACGTGGCGAGGATATTCTCCTTCAGGTGCCTGTTGGTACAGTGGTGCGTGAAGTGAGCAGATATGATCCAGTTGCTGAGGAATGGGCACTTCGGAAAAGGCAGAGAGCTCAGGAGAAAACCGAGGAGGTCGACGAATTAGACGAAATTGGGCTGCCATCTATTCGTCATGATCGATGGGTACTTTATCCAGGGGCGAATCCTTCAGATTTCTTGACCACGGTATTTCCAAGGAACCCACCTAGGAGACAGCAAATCGCCGCCTTGGAACCAAAAGCCCCGATTCATCTCGATCTGTCGCAACACATGGATAAACCTATCTTGCTCGCCGCCGGGGGTGTCGGGGGCTTGGGAAACCCGCATTGGGTGTCCCGTTCGATTAATCGACCGAAATTTGCCTCTAGAGGAGAAGGTGGCATGCGCCTTGAATTAGAATTTGAGTTGAAGCTACTCGCCGATGTTGGGCTCGTTGGGAAGCCTAACGCTGGCAAGAGTACGCTGCTACGATCGTTGACCAACAGTCGCACACGGATTGGGAACTGGGAATTCACAACACTGTCGCCTAACATCGGAACGGTCGTCATCGATGATTTTAAAGGACGGCCACTTGTTGAGTCCAAGGGAAAGACCCCGCGAACTAACTTTACCATTGCCGATATTCCTGGCTTGATTGAAAATGCACATCTCGACCGTGGCTTGGGCCTAGGTTTTCTGCGACATATCGAGCGGGCGGGTATCCTGGCTTTTGTGGTGGATCTTAGTGCTGGAGACCCCATCCAAGGACTTAAGAACTTATGGCATGAACTCGGCGAGTACGAACGGATACGTGACAGAGAACCAGTGCTTAAAGATGAAGATGGCTCCCTATCATGGGTTCCTCCGTCACATGGTTTACCTGAGCTGCAATCAGAAATTCCTGAAACGTTCTCTAACTCAGAGCTCCCCGACCTTACTCTCCCCCCAATCCATACAAAACCCTGGTTCGTTGTGGCTACCAAGGCTGACCTGCCAGAGACTCAAGAGCAGTTTAAGAAGCTACGCGACTATCTTTCAGCTGTGGAGAAGGCTCAGGTTGAGCATCCTGGAGGTCATCCTGATGGCTGGAGAGAGAAGATATATGCTGTTCCGGTGAGCGCCATGCGAGGCGAAGGTGTTCAGAGCATTCCAAAACTGGTGATGGAGTTCCTGCAATGATCGCCATCGGATCGGCAAATACAGCTAGGACTGCGAGTAGCATTCACTATAAGTCGATATCCTCCTGGCTTCAATCTTTGTATTTATAGGATCCTTGTATATTATTCACATTGAAGATATTTAAGAACTTCACGCAACTATTTACTTGAATAACCTCAAAATTATGAATTGCTGTAGTCTTCACTGTAAGCTACTAAATAGTGCGACCGGACTTAAAATATAATCCCCGCATGACGTTGCGGTAAAATAAGAGTGTACAGAAAAAAAAAAATTAAGTGTGGCCACAACAAATGCAACACTCATCACTTACAAACCACCATTATCTTACCATACCCTCACTTACAAATTGGTGCCGGCGATAGCAATTCTATCCGGGTATTGTCTCTCAAGCCTCTCACCAGAGAGACAATGGTTCACCTCCACCAAATCATTCCTATCGCACTCTCCGCTATCGCAGATCCAGCCTCCGACGACCCCATCCTCGAATGTCTCAATCACAACCTCGAAGCCCATCTGGAGCTCGTTCTAAACAACCCAGATAAGGCTCTGCAGCTTGCCGATGAAAATTTACGCGTATTCCCTTATAAAGATGTCCAAACATGCTGGCGACGCCTGTACACAGACGCGACTATCGTCAAGGCCTGTCTCAATATATGCCACAACTGTGAATATCCACGCGAAGGAAACTCGCACAAAGACAATGGGACGCGCGATGTATCAATATATCCGTATTTGCTCCGCGACATGAACAAGGACATGGGTAGTGAAAAGGAGCAGGAGGCGCTGAAGGTGCCCCCCAATGCCCCATGGTTATCACCGACTATACACATCCTCGACAAAGCATTGATCATGACCGGTGCTCCTTTACGCGAATCACTCATCGAATCCCTACTCGACGCGCTTCAGGTTGCCACTATGTCCTCCTCTGGAGAAGGAGGGCCCAACGGTGAAAACCCCCAGGACATCGACGACACATCAGACCGAGCCGCAAAACGCAGGAAACTCTCCTCTCCGTTGTTTTTACCGGATACTATCCCTGCTCCTGAACTCAAGAGTCCCATACCTCGCGTTTCGGCCCCTTCATTCGACTCCATCGAACATCATATTCGTCATATCAAGACTCCCTTGGTTATAACCGATGCGGTCGAACACTGGCCGGCGATGTCGAGTAGGCCCTGGGCCTCGAAAGATTACTGGTTCGATCGCACCTTTGGCGGACGGAGACTTGTTCCAGTGGAGATCGGGCGATCGTATACAGATGAGGGATGGGGACAACGGATCATGGAGTTCCGGGATTTCGTCGACCGATATCTATGGCGTGGACAGATGAAGTCTTCAAAACATCCAGACAGTGAACAGTACCAGGATGGGGTCGAAGACGATGAGGGGCATACTGGCTACATGGCGCAACATGATCTGCTGGCTCAGATCCCTGCGTTGCGAAAGGATATCTGCATCCCCGATTATTGTTACATTGATCCACCGGGGCCGGAACCTGGGACACCGGTATACATGAAGAAGCGATGGGAGCAGGAAGCAAAACTTAAGGGGACGGGCTCGCAGCCAGCATCTACTGGTCAGGATAGCTATGACGATGGTAATGATAGCTCGGCCTCGGAGCTGGGTCTCCCTGCCGGCCCGATCATTAATACCTGGATCGGTCCGTCTTGGACTATATCGCCTCTTCACCATGATCCGTACCATAACATTCTGGTCCAGGTGGTGGGTGCGAAGTATATCCGTCTATACTCTCCGAGGACGCCCGCGTCCCAAATATATCCGAAAGGAATGGAAGCCGTCCAGTCATCGGAGAATAGAGATGATGTGGAAGGTAAAGCCAATGAACCGCGGCTCATTGATATGTCCAACACATCGCAAGTTGACCTTGCAGCTATCGAACTCTCCCCGGCCGAGTCCGACCAATGGGACGCAATGTGGCCGGGCTTTATGCAGGCTGAATACGTTGAAACGGTCCTTCGGGAAGGAGAGTGCTTATATATTCCTGTCGGGTGGTGGCATTATGTGCGTGGCCTGAAGGCAGGAATCAGCGTTAGTTTTTGGTGGGAATAGAGTCTTACGATCCTGATGGCGTTCTTTGCATGTCTTGTCAGATACCCTGTTATCGGCTGGTTTTTATCTTTAAGGGCAGGCAGGAATGTGGTTGTGGAGTTTAGGTGTTTTCTTTCTGACTCTTTTGTCAACATAACCAGGCATTTGTCTGTCAAATTTATAATTATTCCCTACAGATATCAGGGTATTGACTGTATAAGACTCGGACAAACAACATAGTACCGAAGAGCTACCCAACTCAAGCATTTCTCACCAATATCAAAGGCTTCCCGGCCTCTATTGAATCACCTGGTTGAACCAGGACCTTTTCCACTGTCGCCCCAGCGGCATGCAATTCAGTCCGCACTGCGATCTCGAGCTTCATCGCCTCCAAAATAACCACGATCTGGCCCTCATCGAGCTTGTCACCCTGCTTGACCTCGACTTTCCAAATATTAGCATTTAAGGGAGCCTCGATTGGAAGAATTTGAGGATCTAAGGTAGCAGTTAGTAGACATTCCTCCTTGAAACCATCTCAGAAGAAAAAATAGTGCAATCAATAGATAGAGGTTTGTGCATACCTTTTAGCAAATTCTCAATCGCATCAACCGGGACACCTTTCTCCGCTTTCTCCTTTGCCCAGTGTTCTAAGAGTTCCGCCTCGAGTTTGTCCATCTCATCTTGTGCTTTACGCTGGCGAGCTCGGATGGCTGCTACTTCTTCTTTCGTGTCGTGGAGGAGCTTGTTGTGCTCTGCCATGTCAAATATCACTTCTTCCCATTGGTATTCGTATCTGCCGCTGTTGAAAAGGGCTAGCTCCTTTTCATATTCTTCTTCTGAGACACGGTAGAAGGTGATTTGGTCGAACTCTTCGAAGAGCCATGGTCTGTCGGGTGTGTATCCCTTCTTGGATCCCAGGATGTCGACGCCTGGGATCGTCATTCCGGTCATTTGGTAGCCTCCGGGAGAGTCCACATTGTATAAACTATTTGTGCACGGAGCTTCCGTTAGGATTCATTGGACAATACAATACAAAGCTGGTTGGTGTGGATATAAAGAAAGCGTTACTCACGCCATGCAACTACCACCCCACGACACAGAGCCTGCAGGCGTGTAGACTCGACTGGGATTCATTTTCGGGCAGTTCATTCGCTGGCGCGGGTCGACTGGGAGTGCTAGAGGTAGCGCTGTGAAGAATCCCACGGATACGACCATTAATCTTGCGGTTAGATAAATATTTTCGACTTCTGCTTTTGTAAAGGCATTGTTCTTTGCAACGAAATTCATGTTGTCTGGGAGGTAGGAGGCGTAAGGGCGCTGTGTCTCCATGTATCGTGCGATTGCGTCCTTTTGGCGCTGGCTTTCAAATGCGAGTGGGAGCTTGAATAGTCGGCTGGGCATTTTTGCTTCGCTGAGATCGCCCAGTTTGGTCTCTAGGTCACAGAGGTAGGCTATGAGCTTTTGTTGGGGGAGTTTAGTGCCGTCGTAGTAGAGCATGAGGGCTTCATTTGAAGGGTTAGCACTACATGGTCTTGCTTAACAAGGTGAATCTTACAATTTCCGCATCCAATCATTGAGATCAACTTGTTGGAGAAAGTTATATCTCCGTTGCCTTCGTTTAGGACTTTCTTCAGAGCGGTAACTCTACAGCGGTGGTTTAGGTCGAAGGACCCCATACCATAGTCAATCAAGATATAGTCGTCTCCTGCCTATTTGAAACTTTGTTAGCTTAAGTTGCAAGATGTAGTGGTCCTGGCAATACTACCTACCTGTCGATAATTAACAAGTGGCTGGGTTCCATGCTCCGGGATCTGGTGAACAACTCCAGTACCACGAATCTCTGCCGTCAGCGCTGAAGGAAGGGTATCCTTCAAAGGAGCTATGTCACCAAAGTTTCCTCCCTCATAGCAGCATTTGACAACTTCGCGGACAAATCTCTCCATATGGTTGCGTGCCGCTAAGGCATCTTCCAAGGAAGTAGCTCTGTACTTTAGTGTATCACCTGCTTTCACCTGCCCTAGCTTCCACAGGTCCGCCTTAACGATCGTGTGGCTACTGATAAACCCACCAAAGTCCGGTGCATCCTGGGGGAAGATCACAGGGTCATCACCTGTCCAGTTAAGTGAGCCAATAGCGTACCCGTACTCTATGAGATTAGATGGATGGGCGCCACCCTCTCCTCCATCTGAGCGAGCCCACTTCGGCTTCGGTCCGAGAAGACGGATGCCGCCTCTTGCTGCATTGTGCGAGATCTTCCATTCCGTTTCGTAGAGCATGTCAATACTCTCGGGAGTAAGATACCCTTCATCGTAAGGTCCCGGCATAGAAAGGAGCTCCCAATGATCGGGGTATTTGGGAATGAGATGCTCCGGGATAGAGAGATCGCCAAGAGTATCGGGTGCATCGTTAGTTATTGATAGTAGGTCACCGGATGCAAGCTGCCGGCCTTGATAACCTCCGACGCCAACCATTGGAGATGTAGACTTCGACCCGAACCACTCGGCGACGTTCAAGAAACCTCCAAATACTGCTAGGTAGGCTCTGCAGCCATTCCCGATGGTCTTGCCAATCTTCAGCCGTTGGCCGGCTTCTACTTTAATTCTCGACCACATGCGAACAGGGACGTTGTCAAGGCTGGCTTCAATGGGTGCCCCACAGAGAGAGATAAGTGCGGGTCCCAGGAAATGCAGTTCCGGGCCGCTTAAAGTTATCTCAAGGGCCTCCAGTCCCACGGGATTTCCCACAAGTGCGTTTGCGATGCGGAATGCTAAAGGATCCATTGGCCCAGAATGGCAGAACCCTTTGCCCAACGTTGGACGGCCAGGCCAGTCCTCAATGAGTGTATAAGCACCACCAGACATAACATCAATAGCTGACAGCTTCCATTGGAAATCATCCAAGAATCTGGTTAGGGTATTTCCGGTCACGAATCGCTCGTCCGTAAGAATCTCAGCCAAAAACTCCAGGTTAGTTGGTGGGCCGCAGATTCGAGACTGTGTCAAAATCGTCCTCATTCCCTCAATAGCTTGCGTTCGGCTAGGCGAATGAAGCATGACCTTCGCCAGCAAAGGATCTGTTATTTCAAAATGAGTTTGTGCTCGTGTTGTTCTTGACTGTAAGTCAAAGGCAACGCACCATAGTTTGCCGATACTTTAATGCCTCTGTACACCCACGTGTCAATCCTTGATCCTGGCAGTTCCTTCCATTCCACACTCTGTAACGTTCCGGGACAGGGAGCGAAGTCTTTCGTCGGATTCTCGGCATATACTCTAGCCTCGATAGCGGCACCTGAAGGAGCATCAACGGTAATGCCCGTAAGAAAGGCTACCTCAAGGCCCTTCTTTCCCGAAAGTTGAGCATCTGCTTGTTTTAACATGAGTTCTACCAAATCAACACCGTAGCATAACTCTGTTATTCCATGCTCGACTTGAAGTCGAGTATTCATTTCAAGAAAGAAGAACGCGCCAGTCTCGTCGTCGACAAGATACTCGATCGTTCCAGCTGATCCATACTTGATAGACTCTGCAAGACGAACAGCAGCGTCGCCCAAGCTTTCTCGAAGCCCGGGGTTTCTTGTAACAAATGGGCTTGGACACTCTTCGATTATTTTCTGGTGTCTTCGTTGTATAGAGCACTCACGTTCGCCGATAGCGATGGCTTTGCCGTCTCCATTTCCAAATACCTGGACTTCGATATGATGGCTAGATGGATAGTATCGTTCAATGAACAATCCGGCATTCTTGAACAAGGCCTCTCCTCTAGACCTGACGGTAGCGAACGACTCGCGTACTTCATCTTCGGAGCTGCATGTCAGTAGACCCATGCCACCGCCGCCGGCGGTAGCTTTGAGCATAACCTGGAGTGAAACATTTTAGCTTTTCTATGGAAACAGGTTAGCTGATAGCATACCGGAAACCCTAGATCTTTAGCCACCTTCACAGCATCCTCCTCGCTCGTGACCAGTCCAGTTGATCCAGGTACGATAGGCACCCCAGCCTTTGTGGCGAGGTCTCGTGCCGTATGCTTCAGCCCAAATGCTTCGATACATTCTGGCGATGGCCCAGCAAAGACCATACCGGCCTTGGCAATGGCTCTTGCGAAATCCGCATTCTCTGACAGAAAACCATATCCTGGAATAATAGCGTCCACATGGTTTCGTTTCGCTAATTTAATTATTTGATCTCTAGGTTATAGTCAGACTATGGCCTTTCAGAGAAGAATGGGAGAGACCAACCCATCGATGTATGCTTTTGAAGGCGGTCCATCGAGCAGGAAGGCCTCATCCGCTAGTTGAACGTGAGCAGAAGCAGCATCTGGCTCGGTATAGAGAGCAATTGTTCGCAAATTTAGTTTTCTATTCAAGTTAGTCGGTTAGGTTTCAAACCCGGGCTACAGGCATGGTCTAGATATTCGTACTTTGCTGTCTTTAAAATCCGGACAGCTATTTCGCCACGGTTTGCGACCAGCAATGTCTTAAGTGATTCCATCGTAAGTCAAGATGCGTTGATGGGAATGCTACGAGTCTCACCGTCTGGGTGGCATGGGGTGCTTAATAAACTGAGTGGACAAATTGCCAAACTCCTTCACCCTTCGAGCTGGAGAGTCCTCGGCGCTATAGACCAATGGCAAGGGTGCCATGGCTTCAGATACGAATCATGGCTCCTTGATAAACTCGAAGGCTGTCTCAAATTTGGGGTTTGGCGTAGATCGATGACAATAAGGTTGGAGAAATTGGAGGCGTGTGGAGTCAATGCAGCGATAAGAGTGGGACACACCCCTCTTTTGTGTAGCTAGGGTAGGAAGCTGATATCATAAGAAGTTCTCGCTCGCCATCTATTATCTCTTCGTTTTCACCTAATACTTTTTCGTGGTTGTTGTATTCTCAGACGGGTCTGAAAGTCGGCTGTATAATAGCGCATGCATCATGGCTCCAATACAACAGAAAGCACTGATCAACTGTGACATGGGCGAAGCCGTATGTCGTTTGCCCCTCCCCCTAGCTTTGTATTGTTGGTGTACTGAGTAGTTAATATGGCCTGTAGTACGGCAATTGGGCTTGCGGTCCTGATCTCGAACTCCTCCCCATGATTGATATCGCAAATGTCGCCTGCGGCTTCCACGGTGGCGACCCTCTTATCATGATGGAGACTGTTAGGAACTGTAAAGCCCATAACGTTCGGATCGGCGCACATCCCGGGTTGCCGGACCTCCAAGGGTTCGGACGACGGGAGATGAAGCTATCACCCGAGGAACTTACAGCTATGACCATTTATCAAGTGGGGGCACTCCAAGGTTTCTTGGACCGGGAGGGAGTTCCCCTCAGCCACGTAAAACCCCACGGGGTGCTATACGGGATGATGTGCCGAGACTATGAGGTGGCTAAGGCGGTCATGCTTGGGATTCCTAAGGGTGTTCCTGTTTTCGGGCTTGCTGGGACCAATATGGAGAAGGCTGCCAATGATCTTGGGATAGAATTCTGGGCCGAACTATACGGTGACGTCAAATATGACTCGAGAGGATTGCTCGTCATTGACCGGAAGAAGAAACCATGGGACCTCGGCGATGTGGAGCGACATGTCAGGCAACAGGTTGAGGAGCAGTCGGTGACCGCGGTCGATGGGACTGTTGTACAACTGCCGTTGAAAAATTATCCTTTATCCATCTGTTGCCATTCCGATTCACCTGGTTGCGTGGACATCATTCAAGTAACAAGGAAAGTGGCGGATGAATTCAACCAGAAACATGGCAAGTGAACGTGGCGGGTGTGTGTATATATATCTCCCCCCGTTCAGAGATTGGTACGAGAAATAACACAAAAGCTGCTGTCAAATCGAATGTATAATCTCTAGTCCACTGAGGGGGTAGTGAATTCGAGTCGAGATTCTTGAACCTTAGTAAAAACGGAGTAAAAGAAGTTGGATTGAATGACGTTCTTACCTTGTTAAGCTGCTGAAAGTGAATACTCCTATACAGTACTGCTTGAGGTCAGTTGGATTATTAATAGAAAAAATGGGGAACCCTTCAACAACATCCGATGTGGTGTAATGGTTAACATCGCTGTCTCTCACACAGCAGCTCGGGGTTCGATTCCCCGCATCGGAATTACTTTTTGTTTTGCAGAGTTAGTATCTACTACTGATAGTGTCTTTATCGAACTTGTTGTGCGGGTTATTTGTTTCAGTCCAATCAATAGACCCTTGGCCCTTCCTTTCTTCGTCACAATCCCATCTCATATAGCAGAGCTTTGATCACCCCCTAATTTGTGGAACAGTAATGGGCCCGCCACATGTTGTACGTCTATATCTCATTGTGTTGGCAATCCCTGGCTATACTGGATAGACGTAGGTAGGTACTCGTCGCAGCCTCCAGTCCCATCCTTTCCATTGAGCAGTAGTTCACCTAGCAATCATGGTCAGTTGTCCCTAGTTAAGTGCAGCCCTCATGCAATGTCAGGTTAGCAATTAGACACATGCGCACAAAAAGTGTTTATAGCTGCACAAAGCCTTCCCCTGTAAGCACGAGCAATAAAGAGACTGGAATGTGTCGGAGATGTGTTTATGAGACTTATTCAGTATCCCTTTCAAGCAAGCCAGTTCGGCGACCCAAAGCCCGGACTGCAGGGGCAAACATCGGTGCAACCCGATGACATGGAGAAGAGTACAAAACGTATGCACTAGACATAATCTCTAGGTTCTAGACTGCACATGCCCTGCACGTATATATTCAAATGTAACATTGTCTCATTGTATGCAATTCTCACAGAGGCAGTATACCATCTCGAGGGCTCCAGCAGACTAATAGACATGCCGTGTTATACCACCAAACACAAGGCATAACTGCCTGACATCTAACCACAAAGCCTCGTGTATTAAACTTTTAAAAAGCTTTGGCACGTCAGCCAGATAGGGTCATGATATTAGCTCGTCAAAAGTGAATGCCCCCAGAGCATGGTTAGAATCGGAGAATTGCAGTTTTACGCTAACTAGGAGAAAGCCTGCTACCCGCAGCAGCAAATATCGGTGTGCTCCCTTTGTATAAAGATAGACCGAGATTGGATATGGGGTGATACGTTGCAGTGTTTGTAAGTGAACTAGTAGTAGCGGCCCCATTATGACCATCTGTGTTTAGTATGTTTAACGGGTGATGGCGTTTGCATTAGCGCAAGAGCTTATGAAACATGGAACAGTGGTGTAGACATCACATGGGCAAAAAGAATAAAAGTATGTGAGTTGCGATGACGCAAAATCCATAACGCTTGTTTTCATGCCAAGTTTCAGTTGTCTGATCAATGCTCATAGAAAGAAGATCAAATATTTAGATGTAGTTAGGGGGAGAGTTTCTCAAACTCCGGGCTCCGATATCGTCGGAGAAAACGGCCCGATGATTCATGATTACTATCTTCAGTTAGACCGGGCGTGGAAAAACACCCGCACAGACATGGTTCGCCGAAAGAGGCATGGCGTTGTCATTGGAAGGGCGTGCAGATGAGTCGTGACCCATTCTTTCTTTGATTATTCCTCGTTGTCAATCAGTCATTGGATAACCGAGACCACCAAGCCCATGGGTTATCGATAAAGGTGTTATCTCCATAACTTGATATGGGTTAGTCGGCAATGCCGATTGGGGCCGAATACGATCTTCACCCTCTGAAGGCGTGTCCCAAGACCAAGGACAGTTACTAGTAGAAGGATGTGGTCCAAACATCGAAGGTGCTAGCAGGGTTGGTTTCGGCATGCTTTTGATACCCCAGACGAAAAAAACCGTATCCTACTTCTCAGACCCCTCGTCCATCTTCCCCCCACTACCCATCTTCTCTCAGTATCACCTGTTATCTTTATTCTCCGGCGATTTGTTTCCCACTGAGACTGCATTGATTATTACCACTTCCCCTGACTGGTGTCATTGAAGCACCACAGCTTCGAGTTGACTCGTAACGGAGTTGAACCGGATCATCACGGCGATAATGGAGTTCTTTGATTTCGACGGGGCCTCGTATGGGTCCCAGTCCCAACTCCGTGACGATGATGTGGCTTCAGACAGCAGGGATTTCGATGAAAATGATGATGCCGTTGCCAATTACAAGTCGCTTCTACTGGATCAGCCATTGGAGTTCCCTAGCGAGTTGCCGGAGCAAGATGTTGAACCCGCCATCAAACAATCCCCGGGTCCGGCCATGGATAATGGTGTCTATCCCATGGGTCGTGCTAAAGAGCCCTGTGACTTTTGCAGGAACATGGGACTGGACTGTTTTGTTGCCAACAGGGGAGTCATGCAAAACAGTGGGTGTACCTGTTGCATCTCGCTCTACCGAGAGTGTAGTTTCACTCATGCCAAAGCACCTGGCAAATTTCTGGACACGTTACACCCGATCAATGAGAATACCTACATCCCAACCGGTGGCTTAACGGGGAAGAAAGCACTTAGATCGGCTTACGGTGCAACTTTTGTTGGCGATGTCGATGGTCGGGGGGGAAAAGGTAGTTCGCGACTTTCGCGCGAAGCAGTCCGCGTCCTCAAGACATGGTTATACGAGCATAGCGACCACCCGTATCCCAATGAGCAGGAGAAAGATGAATTGAAGCAGCGCACAGGGCTGAAGCGGACCCAGATTTGCAATTGGCTTGCCAATGCCAGACGGCGTGGTAAAGTTCGTCCCGCTCCACGCAGCAGCTCTCCGGTTCCCGGTGCTATGGATATCCCGAGGCAACAACAACTGGATTTAACTCTCATGACTCCCCTTGAGCGTTGGAAGCACTCCCCACCTGAAAACGAACCTGCTGCTACATCTGATATTCTTCGAGCCTTGGTGAACACTCCTTTAGATTCTGCTCGGCAGCGACCGTCTCAATCGAGTCACGTGCGCTCCCATTCTCGGAAGACTGGGTCAAGCAATGACTCAAGCCATGGCAACTCAAATATATTCCGTGCCCCTTCCATTAGTAGCTTGGAGACAAGTCGGTCAGCCACTCATTCATCTATATCTGACCTGTCATTCGCCTCCGCCTTCTCCCATAGATCCTCATTGGGGTCATTCGGTTCCATGGACCGAAAGGAACGTCGCCGCCGCCGTAAAGCCCCAGCACCTGCTAACACTTTCAATCAACAAAAGACTCGCAGCACTCGTATCTTCCAGTGTACCTTCTGTGCCGACTCCTTCCAGACCAAGTATGATTGGCAACGACATGAGAAATCGCTGCACTTAGCTTTGGAGAAGTGGACCTGCTCGCCTCAGGGAGGTATAGTCTTCATAGACGGCGCAAACCGCTGTGTATTCTGTATGACGGCCAATCCTGACAACGACCACCTTGAATCGCACAATTTTAGCACATGCCAAGAGAAATCCCCTTCCGAGCGAGCCTTCTACCGGAAGGACCATCTCAATCAACATCTGAGGTTGGTGCATGACGTGAAGTTTCACCCTTCAATGGATAAATGGCGAAGTAATACCTGCGAGATAAGATCGCGGTGCGGTTTCTGTGCAACTGTTCTCACAACGTGGAAAGACCGAGTTGACCACCTAGCTTCTCATTTCAAGAGTGGTTATGACATGACTCAATGGCAGGGTGATTGGGGTTTCGATCCCGATATCGAAAACCTGGTCGAAAACGCAATGCCCCCGTACCTCATTGGCCAGGAAAAGTTCACATTGGATCCTTACAAACCTTCGCGCGCCACAGGGCAGTCACCAAGCTTGACCGTGCCAGGAGACGCCAACTGCTATGAACGTCTCCAGCGTGAACTTATGGTTTTTATACATAACCGCATGGCTGCTGGTGTTACCCCAACGGATCAGATGCTGCAAGATGAAGCCCGGCGCATCATTTATGAAAATCCCGATCCTTGGAACCAGACCTGCGCAGATAATCCAGTCTGGCTTGGAGTTCTTAAACGTGTCGCCGGACTTGAAGACGTTCCGGGCTCAGAGGATGTTCAATTCGCTAACTTGGGAATGCAACCACCTTATGCTGCCCAAGGCGGTCTACGGCGCCCGCCAGTTGAGACCAACTCCGTAGCTCGGAGCATATTTCGTCGTCATCCTTTCAGCCAAAGTCACTCTAGCTCTGGCTTCCAGAGCCCCGCATTCCCAAGCACTGGTCGGTCCTCAGCGGCAGCCAGCGTACCGGGGAGCTCCACTGGTAGCTACGCTGGTAGCTTTGGAATGGCCCCTCCCGTGACACATTCTGGTCTGTCCACTGATTGGGGAAGTAGCCTCTCAGCCGGGGTCTCATCGTTTTCGACGCCTATGAGCGGCTCAGTGGACCCGTTCGTGCAAATGGGATTCGATCCTCAGTTCTTGCAGCAGTTGAATGACCGTTATGGGGAGTTGGATTTGGATGACCTACAAGGATTGGAATTAGGGGGAGACAGCCGGCACGAGGGTGAACTCCTACCTGGAAGAGACGAAAGTAAATTGGACACTTTGCCCGACTCTAACGTCGGGTCAGCACCCATTCCTATTCCCAGCCCAAAACAAACGGACATTTTGATGGCTGATGCTGTTCCTTACCAAGGGCCGCAATCACCTGGTAAGGGTGGTTTTTGAGAGAGTTGGGATAGGAGACAGGGTTGGAACTGTATACAGTGGGCCATGATTTCAGAGCTGTTTAAAAGTTTCGTGATGTGTTCTTTTCTTTCTCGGAGGACCTTTATTCTCCCTCAGGAACTCTCATGCAGAGCTTCTCAGCGATTCCCGACATGGCAGCGTGTTAGTTTATATAATGAAATTAATCCATGGCGATTTTGCCTTTCCGTCTAATTAATGATCGCGTCAAGGGCGCAAGTGTGTAAGCGCTAAGCCCGATGATTGGTTGCATGTGAGGGGTGATCATCAGCAGGGCGTACCCGTGAGCTTGGGAATGACACATAGATTACTAGAGAAATATTAGGTTAGTTTTGATAAGTCAAGTTATGTGATGAATGGTTTGTTGGCTGTCAAAGAACTGATCTGTACACAGTAGGTAGTAAGTACTGTTTGCTTTGCCTGTCGTCTAGGGTTTATGGATGTCAGTGACTTCTATCTTTAGTGTCTTATCGGAAAGACTTCAACTGTGGGTCAAAAGTCGTTGGATCGCCACTTTGACATGTGAAACTCGGAGGTTTTTCGCGCCTCAACGGTTTTTCCCTGCATGGATCGGATGTTTGAACAACTAGGCGTCATTTGAACCATAACTTCACTCTCATTATGGCTGGAAAGTACTCACAAGATCTCTCCACGACGGACTCATCTGAACTGTGATTCTCTGGCGATCATCAATCCCGATATTATGACACTGCTGCGTCAGTTCCAAGCTTCGTTTCTGTCACCCGAGACCCGACCTTAAATTGCCCCTCATCTGATGCCCTTCATTTATCACAAAGACCACCATGGAGAAAATAGAGACAATGGACGAACAGTCAACTCTGGGAGACACAATGATTCTCTCTCAAGGGCTTCCCGATTTTCTCCCAGCTGCGATCCGACGACACATTCCCCGTCTGTATCCCTCGCTTCATCGCGCGGCGCAGTCGGACTCAAATATAAACACAGCAAGAGCAGGCCACAAGCCCAAGGATCATAGCTTCTCTCCATCTTTATCGGAGCCGGAGTTGACATTGTACGGACAGAAATCCGGTTTGGCCTCCGGGGACCTGCAACGCCCTGCTACTGCGGGCAGTAGTAGTAACGGGCAGGACTCGTGTGGTTCTTCGGTTTCCGGGAAGTCATCGGAAACTAGTTATATCACAACTTTCGAAGAGAAAAAAGGTGTAGAGTCTATGGGGTTCGGAATGTCCAAGTATGAAGAGGAGTCTGGACTGCGCTGGAATCATGTCGTCCCAGGTATGCATCCATACCAACATACTGACATGTGCTGTAGATGTAGAAAAGTATAAGACCGCCTCTGACTCTTCTAATTTAGCGTTTCAATTCCTCCAACATGCAGGAGTAGAAGCCCAGCGACGCGATTGTGACAGCCACCTGATACGGTCATTGTACATGGATGCGCTATGCTATCTTCTTCAGGCCCTACCTACAGACTTGACTTATGAAGAAACTGCAAGAATCAGGAAAAGCCTCCCTGGCCCAATTTCCAACTCTCTCGCTGTACCTTCCACAGCTGGCTTCGTCAACCAACCTGTGCACACAAGACACCCGGCAGAGCGATCTTATCTCCACCGGCTGCTGGCCTCCAGTATTGTGCATTTCTTTCTTTTGCTTCAGTTCCTGATGCCGTACCTCAAGATTGTGCTGCACCGACTTTACCAATTTGAACGGTCCCATCGGGTTACCGAGCGTGTCGTGTCGGCGAGCCTGGATGCTGCCGATAGCTTGGGTAAAAGGAGCATGAGTTTGGGAACAACGGTCCTCAGTATCCATGATGGGAAGGTGGGTGTTGCAGTGTCAAGCCTGGCTGCATGGTGGGTTGAGGGTATTGCAGGTGGAATTTACGAGGGGATTGGCGAGGGCATGACTATCTTAGGGTTCATTCGGCCAAATCCCGGTGTGGTAGGAGGGACACAAATGCAACCCATGCCAAGTAATTAAGGTTGGCCCTAAATTGCTGTATAAGTTGTGTTGAGATGTTCAATAGAATGCGTATCCAAGGCTATCGGTGGGATAGAGGCCGGGATGCCATAAGGGCAGGTGCGTTTGCCTGATTGTTGCCTATTTGAATAGACTCCTTGCGTTAGAGTTAATAACCACAGTCCGTTTTTTTATTTGCCACGTCCTTTTCTTTATCTATAGAACAGTTCTACCTTTCAATAAGCGAGCGACAATTGATGTCGCGAGGAGAGGGGAGTTTCAAGCCCATTTCGACTAATTGACGGTGTCTTTGTGAATGCTGGACTATTTGACAAGCCACAACTCGTTCGGCACATTATCCCCCGTTCACTATGGTTAACGATAACGATGATGCTATTCAGCCTACAAAGGAGAGGTTTGATCGCGTGCTACGTGAAAGTTATGCATTATGGTCGAGTTATGTCGACCTCGAACGCCCTACTTCTCTCCCATTTGAATGCAATTGATCTCAAACGCATACTCGGCCAAACGCCATCATTCCTCGGACATGGGTTGATCCCCGAAACGAGCCAGCCCCGTTCAAGTGTACCGAGAGCTCAGGTACTCTTTACGTCAATGGTCATTCGACTTGGAAGACTTCCAATGGGGCTTGCCAGTTGGGGCCGAAAGAAATGCACCGCACGCTTTTGCTTGCGACTCAAAATGCGATGAATGTGGAGCTCTTGGACTCTGCCCCATTCGCAGAATGGCCTGGCGTTCAACGTCTTGAGGGGTACGACGAGGGCAACTACATCGCAGTATTATTTCTTGCTTGGGCTTATATACTGAGTGCTCGATGGTTTGAATTGTTGAGCAGATCTCTAGAGCACCGTTGTATGATTATCTTCAAGAAAGAGACTTCCCGATGTGAGCCCCCACTGTCACATACCACTGTTCAAGTAGACATTGGAGATGATGCTAGTGATGATGAAGTCCATTGGTGGAATGCAATCTTATCAGCATATGAAGGATGGGGTATAGCGACAGTCTATAATGGCAGGACGTATGTCTCGCCTTGGGCTGTGGCGATATCAGGCACCACAGTGTTAAGAACTAAACTGCCTCCAAACGTCGAAAGCCAACCGCCTTCGTCAGATAGGGCTCTGGGGTATTTAGCCCGTTTCTGCTGCTACAAACGTTTATATGGTCAATGCTCGGCGGCCTTGTCCGCAGCACTTTGCATCCCTTTTGTTTGGAGCAAGTCAATATCACTCCCTGTTCCGAAAATGAGTGCTACTTCGAAATACTCACTTTAGTTGCCATACTCTCCACCAATTCACATTAATGAGCACTACAACCTTATTCCTCGCTACATGGTGTTAAGCTGTGATGTGTGGGGCATCCGATCCCTGCTTCACGGCACATTCTTCAACTCAGACATCGAGTGTAACTTGGTGGCGGCCTGGATAAGTGCTGCATTCGCTGTTATAGATCCAGTGATATAGGAAGGAAACATAGTTAAGCTCCTCAAGATCCTTGCAAGACGCCTACCGAAGTTAGCGCCACTGTGGCTCGGAGCTATGCTTGTGGATAATGTTAAGGCTTTTAAGCCTATAAAAGCTGGATGTGTAGCTGTCGAGCTTCACGCAGCGGCATGGACAGGCATGATAGAGTCATTCATTACACTGAGCTCAGGGGTAAGTGATGGCAAAGTGATCAGACGCGAGGACGAATGTCGACTACTTCATATCATCGGCTGTGGTTCCTATGCTAGACTTCCTGTGTGGCCATGGAAGCCTTTCGGGGAAACTTTGCTTAATGATTCCGAGCTTGAGATCCAGAAACATGCCTAGTGTAATTGCCATTGTTTAGAGTACCGGGCATGGTACTGGGAACTCGCAGACGGAAAATATTTGGAAGCTCGTGGAGTTGACGCCCATCAGCCAGATGACAACGTTACGCAGATTGAATCGGTGATCAAGAGTACTTCGAGTCAGCGTTCTATTGATTGCTTGTCAGATGGCTTATCAGCAAATCCAACACGAGGAATATTTGGATGGTTAAGATCAACTGGTATCCAGCAAATGAAAGGCATGTATACAAGCATCCTTGGTTTGACGTTGGAGACTCTGATGAAGATGGAAGTTTGGACGATCGGGAGGATAGTAGTAAAGTCAATGAGGCAGACATACGTAAGGCAGTGGAGAACTGACTTGATAGGAACTCATGGTAATAATTCATCAAGGTAGAATTTCCAGAGAAGTCAATGGAGAAAGGACTTGAGAAATGGTATTGATAGTAGATGTTCGGAGATAGCGGACATAACTCTGTTTTGTAGGGTGTTGGGGGACTTGACCGCCCTGTTTAAATAGGAAGGCGGTTCAATGAAGTCAAACCTCAAAAATCTCCGACCGAGGAAAAGGGGTTCTTTTACTTGTATACTGTAATGCGATAAACACCACCAAAAAGGTTTCTCCAGACCTGTAAAGTATGTAGCATCATAAGTACATTGCAGGAAGGACAATATAATTTTTTTAAGTGAAAAATAATCGCTTTGTATGGTATGATAACTCGGAGACGCTGACTGTGCCAAAGATTCAGGATTCAATGGGCCATCCCGCGGAGTGTTCAAATAATTCTGCCAGAAAATAGAGAAGCCGTCGCGTGTTCCTGAGCGGTAACTTAGCAGCAGCATCACCGAGTCTCATCCAGCAATATGTCCACTTCCAGATTGCCTAATATCCCCGCTCTGCGTAAACACCAACTTCTCTTGGAATTGTAAGTCTTTTTAATCTTATCTGTACCGTTTCAAAATGAAGCCAAATTAACATATTTCAACTGTAGTGCGAGTTTAAACCATGCAGCCCCTCCAGGACTCTATGTGAGCCCTGCTCCGAATGATCCTACTCTCTGGACGGGTGTTCTATTTGTTCGTACTGGTACGATACTATCCCTTTGATTGGGATAAGCAAAACCACTTTGGTCCCTTCTAGAGCTAATCAATTTACTTTGGCGTTGTTCAGGCCCGTATGCTTCTGCTATCCTTCGTTTCCAGATCCGATTTCCGCCTTCATATCCCGATCTCCCACCTTTGGTGACCTTCTCCACCGATGTATTCCATCCGTTGATCGTTCCCCTTACCACATACACCTTCAGCACAAACGCTTCGAGTGAAGATCCCGTCAGTGCTTCGGACGAGGAGCGATTACCGCCCGGCGGATTTAGCTTACGACATGGATTTCCCCACTGGTTTGGCCGAGGTAAACGAAGTGTGATCAACTCAGCGGACTCTTCGAGAGCCGTGAGTATTAATGGCTTCAGTACCGGTGGTGATAGAGCTGGCAATGACTCGCCTCAGAGCCCAAACGACGCCTCTAGGCCTACATCTCCGTCGAAGAATCAAGCGGATAATGATCGAGAGGAGAGTGCTACCTCAATAACAGCAGAGAAACCCGTGGAGATAAGGGAGTCTGTCCCAGTTACTGCTCTATTGAATTATATTCGCTCTACATTCGATGACGAAACAGTGCTCGACTCGTTGCCGCTCGAAGCTGCTGGGAATCCAAGCGCTTGGCATGCGTGGAAGGCTCACAGAAAAGATAGCAGTAACTCGGCCTTCACAAGTAGCTCTAAAAAGGAAATCCCGCAGGCGCGGCTTCCTGGTGATTGGCACTGGGATGGGATTTGGGCCAAGCGTGTCCAAGATGAGGTCGAGGCGAGTCATTCGGAAGCAACATTGTTTGGCAATGCGACACGAAGTGGAACTGAGGATATGGTAAGAGTCTCCCATCAGTGTTCCATATTACCAGGCAGCTCATTGTGGCCATCGCTGACCGAAGCTTGCAGATTCGCTTCTCTCGATTAGACGACGCCACGTTAACATCAATCAAAGAGATGATAAACCCACAGGTGGAAGAAGCACGCCATTAGTTCAATCTCTGCGATTTATACCCAATTCATTATTCATGTATACAGGAAGAAATAATATCTGTACGAACTCTGACCCTCCTGTTTCCCCATCCCCGTTTAGCACTCCTTGGTACGCTCCTTCCCAAAAGGATGTTCTATGTATATCTACGATTTCCTGCAATCGGGTGGAAGGCTTCTCTTCATTCTATCCATTCGTACAGAAGACATCCTCATAACTCTTTGCATACCGAATACCCGCCGCATCCATCAGAGTAAATAGACATACAAGCATGGCTAAGAATTACGACACCTTCGTCGTCATCGGATTAGTTACTATTCCGATATTTCTTATCGGCATCATCTTCATAATGGCTCTGGCTCTTTCGGGGGCCTGCAGTGGTCGGCTTCACACTCACTATCTCTTTTGCATGAACCCCCAGGATAGGCATAAGGAGAGAGCCTCTGCTCGCGGCAGTTCTGACGTTCCCGATATTACAATTTCTCCACCGGCGCCCTATGCAAAACAGGAATCAGACCAGGAGAAGGAGATGGTTTAGAAGGACGGCTTTGGTTCCACATTTTTGGCGACGGAGGCAGCTCAAGAAAATCAAGACGAGCACTCCGAAAGGGTAATTGATATTGTCAGCCATTACGATGTACCTGAACCACGCCGTTATCCCTATCCGTGAAGCTCTTGCATACGATCCGTCGACTCGCACTCTGAACCGTTGATTAGATGAATACTCGACTGCTACCAAATGCCAACCGGTGGGTGTTGCAGACTGTTGTTGGAGGATTCATTGCTACTGGCCGAGTCAAGCTTAGCTGAGAGATGGTGGTTACTTCGTCAGTTGCAGGCTGGGTAAAATACCTATGCTTCATTCGTACCCTGATTCTATAATTAATGGTTTATAATCAAGGAAGAATTTTGTGATCCTTTAACTTTTGTTCACGAGGTGTGATATAGGCTTGAATAGCACTATATCTTTTCTTAGTCTTGCAATGGCAGAGATTCGCCATGCAATAAGTGATAGAACTGGAGCATCACGCTGACAAACGCGAAGATCATAATATAAACTGATTATCTTGATCACCATCCTAACGAGACATTATTCATTTACAAAATTTCTCAAGATAGGCGCTTCATCTTCAGACTGCTTCTTATTCCAGACTGGTTCCCCGTCGTCATCGAACTCAGCCCACTGGAAGAAACCACAGCTCTTTTTGCCAGGGGCAAAGCCTCCGTAACACATCCACATATACCTACCTCTAGTTTCCCGCTTGCGCTGAGCACAGCGCAGAATGGCATGCATACCACACCGACAACGAGGAGTGTTCCGTGGATGGAGGGAGTCGCGATACCAGCGATAAGTGACATTGATGCGGCGGTTTCCAGACAGAGGGTGTGGTGAAACCGTCTGGGCAGGTGCGATGGCATGTTTCCACTCTTCTTGCATTTCGGCATGCATAACCAGCAGAGAGTTATGGGGGAGATGAATGGAGATTTGACCTTGGGCATCAGCGCGGACGTCAGATACCACTCGTGACTGCTTCCGCTCAGGTTGTGGCGTAGGCGTGTCTTTCTCACTTTGAGAGGCCTCTTCGTCTTCATTGCTGGGTACGATCCGCCGGACGCGGAATTCTCGTTCCACGCCTAAGCTCAGGCTACCAATGATGGCTCGTGGGCCAAGGTAAGTCAGTTCATCCGAGTGGTACCCCAC
The DNA here is from genome assembly GCF_000184455.2 of Aspergillus oryzae RIB40. Taxonomy (NCBI): domain Eukaryota; kingdom Fungi; phylum Ascomycota; class Eurotiomycetes; order Eurotiales; family Aspergillaceae; genus Aspergillus; species Aspergillus oryzae. The sequence goes on along the minus strand of NC_036435.1, from coordinate 3,326,263 downwards.
GCTCTCAGCGGGGCCATCATAGCAATTAACGAATGCGGCATTTGGCATCCATTCTTTCGGAGACTGGTATCTGAGCTTTTCCCCGCCAGGGTAGAAGGTTTTGATCCGGTGACGTACTTCATCGTTCACAGTGTGCTGCACTTTGGCGGAAACAGCTCGCATATGCGGTGTGATCTGACGCACATTTGACCGATAGGTCCCGCCGTATGTGTATTCTGATGTGTGCTGACGGTACTCCTCCGGCGTAGAGACGTATACGCTAGATGAGTGAGGGCTTTCAACTGTTCGATCGAACAGCTGGAACTTATATCTAGAGAAATATTTAGACTCCTCCAGAAGTTCTAGGAGGAGTGCATTCGCCTGCTCCGCTGGAAGGAAATTGTGGATGATTGTACATGGCGTGTGGGCCGCGACATCCTTCGGGGAGTATAGATGTAGGGTTTTACCCTTCCTAGTCAGTGGTTTTCGTTTGATGAGTGACTCTTTCCCCTCGTCGGCGTGGAGGACAAGTGACGTTAAAGACGTCTGTACAGATGGTGTACCCGGTATCACCCGCTTCTTGGAGGGAGGGGCTTGTGTTGCGATCGTAGATGCGGCGGCTTCCACTGACCCGCTACATGAAACAAGGACATCTAGAAGCGTTTCCTGTGTAATCTCTGGAAAAAGTGACACGAGCAGTGCTAGCTTTACATCTGTTGAGTCCTCATCCGGGAGTGGCGATTCTGATGCCGCCCGCGGGACTGGTGAGCTAGGCCGTGGCCTCTTCCTGGTTATGAAACGGTCCATAGATAGGACTCACGACTCCAATCCGAAGCCATGAGGTAATATATGTTTATGGGTTTGTGATGAGGGCTCGGAATGAAAGACTCAAGTTAAGATACGATTGATATTTCCGGGGCCACGTGATTGCTTTGGAAGTGGCCAATCAGATACTACGAAGCATGCAATGTGGAAGTAAACCCCTAGTATATATATAAAGAACTGTGTACTTTACGTCCCTCTTGCCCATCCGATGCAGCTAAAATATGCTCGCCGGAATATCCTCACACAGGGTATCACAGAGTTATATACTAGAACCAAGCTCCCCGCATTCGGTGTCGACTGATTCGTTCATCGGCGTCAAATTATCCCCGAAATCCGTCTGACCACCTACTTTCTTATTTGATGATCATGGGATTCATGTAGAAGAAAACATTGTCTGTGCCCCAATGGGTGTCAGATGTGGTCGAACTTCAAGCCAATTCCTCATTTGTCATACCGAAAATTAACAATATATGCGAACCAAGCAACCTTGGTCTTGGTTAGGGTTATAGAGATACATTATCCAATTCAATAGCACCTTGAATATGAACCAAAAATCTCTCTGTAAGAATCTTAGCTCATGCTCCATTTATATCTCTGGATTGTGACGTTATTATTAGGGTAACAGTCAAAATGCTGTTCGCCGAACCGTTGTTCATTAGGATGCGGCATGCTCCAGGTTACATCAAGCTGCAGCATTACGAGGCAGTCTAGGTTATAATCTTGTTTGCTTGCTCATTAGCTACTTAACTAACTTTTGAACGGACTCCAAGACGATCTCCATTATCTGCACCGTTGCATATTAAACTCAGCTCTACCGACCCCAGAGGAATTCCAGCTGAGGTCTTGAATCTTCCCCCAAAACCGGGCTCTCCGACCACGATGCACATTCCTTGCCCCTTAAGTCCCACGAATTTCGAGGCTTTAACTGAAGAACTCGAATTTTCGAATGAGAATTGGAAGCAATGGTGTTACAAAACTGGCCCAATCCTACTGAAGCTTATGACATCGTCGGTTTATAGCATCGAGCGGCAACACCAGTACCTTGAGTTCTACGTCCGTGTCATCATCGCTTGCTTGGGGCCCTATCCACAAGTATTTCGAAGTTCTCTTACCCAGAGTGGACTTCCTGTGGAGTTCAGCGTCAACTACCAGCAGCATGGAAAGCAACCAACTGTTCGCATAGCTTTTGAGCCCCTCAGCGGAGCGCGAGGTACCGAGCCCGTTGCCTACGATCGAGATATAGCAAAGAAGTTTCTCTCTACCTTGTCAGAACTGGAACTCAAAGGATTCGATTCGCGATTGTGGGATACAGTCTCCCAGGACATACATCTTGATGCGACCGAAAAAGCCATACTGCAAGAGAACAATATCAATGACACATATTTGAGAACGCAAACACTATTCGGTATCGACTTTTGTCGGAGACAGCGCGATATCGGTAAAAGCCTATGTCTTTCCGGGGTTGAAATGCAAAATATCTGGGCAGTCTTCGCGGGAATTATTGGCCAACACGGTCAAAGACCTACAGAGACAAGTAGACTGCTCTGAGGTGTTTTCAATGGTGGACTGTTACTTGCAGGAGACTAACTCGTATAACCCGTACAATTTCTTCTCGTGGGACTGCATAGAGCCATCAAATTCTCGCCTCAAGCTCCTATATGTGCTCAGCTAGTATGACGCGGGCGAAACTTGAACATGCCTGGTCCCTTGGCTCTCGGCTGCAGGGCCCATATGTGGAAAAGGGCCTGCAGTATCTCTTGCAGCTCCATGACCATATTCAGATTTCGGATAGAGAGCTTCAGATCAAAGTGGAACATGATGATCGAAGTGATACCCCCAAGACAACCCCGTTGATGTGGAATTACGAGATGCGAAGCGAAGATCCATCGCCGTTGACCAAGATCTACTTGCATGTACATGGTGAGAATGATCTAAAAATTGCTACCGGGGTTGCACATTTCATGGAGGAAATTGGCATGGTTGACACAGGTAAAACCTATTTTGGACACTATTCAACTTACTTGTAAGTCATTTTTCATATAATTGAATGGACTCTTGGGGAATTGTGAAAATTCCCATTAGACTCATCTCTGAGCCCAAGTACTCAAAAAAGGAGAAAAACACGGAAGGATAGTGTGTGTTGAGATTTGAGGTAGTCTATTCAGTACATTTTCCTAATTATCTACATTGGAATCACAGGAGGTCTTCATGTAGAGCCAGTGTTTTAGGGCTAACCGGGACGTTCGGAAGAGATCCGCTTCGTCCCAGCGGAAGAGCTCCGTCTCCATTTTCATGACTGCGAAGGCTCGATCTTTTCTCTTTCAACCTCCCTCCGATCATTGGCTGCAGTACGTTGCACAATCACTCTTTATCATTGAAATTTCAGCATTTTATGCTGATTAAAGTACACTCACTATTTATATATTAATATTGTCGCTACTATGGATTCGCCAAGGAGAAATCGGAATCGCGCCGCATGCCGCCGCTGTCAACGACGGAAGATCCGCGTATGTTTCTGCTCTATAACTTGCGAGCTTCTGCAGCTGACGCTGGTTTATACAGTGCGATGGACAAAGTCCTCGCTGTGGGGCATGCCAGAAGGCCAGCACACCCTGTATCAATGATGGCAAGCAGCTTGTTCAGCGCTCGTTAGTGCATAGCCTGCCCCTAGATAATTAGAAATTCTGATCTTGGATAGGTATATCGCGAGCATGGAGAAACGAATACAATGGCTGGAAACACTAGTAAAAGAATGTTGTCCAAATGTTGACTTGGGCGACCAGCCCACAGACAACCTTGCCCAAGAGGAAGAGCCAGTCCTGATTGAGGAAACGTCTATCCTTAGTCCTCAGAGAGAGCTTGCCGCAAGCGAGGAACAAGGCTCGGGGCAAAGCAGACAGCAATACCAAAGTGGGCCACATCATCCATTACGCTCTATTTCTCGGATGGAATCTCGGCAAGCCCATGAGATAGGACTTGTCTCGCTCTCCCCCGGAGGCGAACCCCGCTATATTGGGCCTTCAAGCGGATATTTCTTTGCCAATCTCGTATTCTCTAGTGCTGGTCGGCATCAGAAGCGACGAAACGCTGCCAATGATTCTGCGGGCTCACTTTCAGGAGAGTCGACCACTCTCGCAGCAGAGATTCTTCATACGCCCGCTTCTTTGCCCCCGCGACGGGAAACTGCTGCCGAATTGTCAGCTAAGTACTTCGAAACCATCCACATCATTTATCCCTTTTTGCATCAGCCATCACATATGAGCTATATAGATCAAATGTACTCGTCGGAGGATGTCAGCCCAATAGTAGCCTTTCAGGTGTATATGGTCATGGCTATTGCTGCCACCGATCTTTCACGGAGATCCAAAGTTCGCCTGCCTGCTGAGGGCTATTATGCTACAGCAATGCAGCATTTTAGTAATATGTCTCCTGATGGAACCTTGGGTGGGTTGCAGTCATTGTTATTGCTCATGGTGTATGGATTCCACAACCCATCCTGTGGAATCAATATATGGAACCTCAACTACCAATGCCTAGCTTCTCTTATCGATTTAGGCCTACAGCGGGATATACGAAACACACCATCTCTGAAGATCTCCCTGTTGGAGCAGGAAATGAGAACCCGGGTTTTCTGGGTGGTGTATACGTTTGACCGAACGATAGGGACAATGATGGGGCGACCGGTGGGTATCCGGGACGAAGCGTGTGATCTGCGTGTGTGTATTTCGCGTATATTTAGATAATTTCTGGGTATGGAACTAACGGCTCTAGCTTCCTATGGACATCTCAGACCTTGAGCTGATGAGACCTGACGCCCAAGAAAGATCCCCTGAACAGTCACCTTCTCATATATCTTTTGGCATACACTTATTCAAAGCCGCCAGACTAAATTCCGAGATCAAGTATGTCATGCACAGTATATCTCGGGAGCCACCAGCCTACGCCTACCCACCCATTCGAGACATATTCATTTGGCAAAGGGAGATGTTGGAGCGTCTGCAGACCTGGAAGGCCGAGACACCACATACTGATAATATCAACAATATGAGCGCCAAGCTCTGCGAAATCAAATATCATGAGATGATGATACTGGTCTTGCGCCCCAGTCCAGCCATTCCAGATCCATCCGAAGATTCTTCCATCTTATGTTTCAGACACGCGATGGAGCTGTTGGAAAGCTTCAGAGAGCTGTATAAGCATGACTCCCTGCAGTATAGCCGGCTGGTTGTCCATTCTATTCTTCTGGGCACACTTGTGGTGCTTCACAGCATTTGGAAGTTTCCTGATATCTCGACAAACTTACAAATAGATGAGCTGTCCAAAAATATAACTACTGCTCTCAATATTCTGAGCAGTATCGGCGAATATTGGCTTGAAGCCCAGAGGGCTAGGGACTGCATCGATGATATCTCAGGTGTGACTATGAGGCGACTCTTGAAAACTCGAGCTTCAGGGGAGTCAACGGCTACCCCACGGCTTCGTTCAAGAATACGGACTACGAATAATATCAAACAAAGCCCTAATCTCTCTTCCCAGTTGCCTTTGGGACAAAACGCAACAAACCAGCAACAGGAGCTTATAGACTTGGATACAAATCCTGCCGGCTTTGGTGATTTCAACACAGGGTTTCCGGACGCTACACTTGAACAATCGGACTCACTACAACTGTTTGGGGACTCTGCATTTGAGGAGACGTTTGGATTGACGGGTGTGCCGGATTTTGATGGTCTCATGTGGGAGCTTTTCAATCTTTCGTGAATCGCTCAAGATCTGATGCGTGTATATATCGGTACGCATACTTAGAAACATCTTCTTTAGCCTCTCTCTGTGAGCTAGCCGAAGACATATTAGGCGCCCTTCTCGGTTCGAGGATTACTTCCATTGCATTCGAAGGCTTCCCAAAGACATCCTTCGGTGTGGTGCTTATAGAACTATGCCACAAAGCACATCAGACATCTTGAACATGAATACTACTAAAACTTTCGACAAACTCCATCTTCTTAGGGCAACTATATACGGGAAGCTGCCAACTTGCGAACTCTAGCTCTATATCGGTGAAACTGAAACAGTCATAGCTAAGCAGCCACTCAATCTGAAAAGCATCATTCAACAGCATCTGCTCCTGCAGTGCATGCAGTACCTTATACCCCACAGCCACACCTGATGCCGGGTCTTGCCCTGCAAATCTCACCTTTTTATCTCCATGACTCTTTGTCTTTTGCAAAATGAGGTCTATGTGCGGCATTACATGGCTCCAGGAACCCCCATTTAATGTCTCCTCCTGGCACCAGACGATATCCTCTGCGTTGGGGTAAGCATCGAGGTTCTGTCGTACCTCTTCCCAAGGGAAGGGATGGAGTTCCTCGACTCTTGTTATGGCTGTATCCTTCAGGTCATGAGTTTCGCGGTGCTTGAAAAGGGCAGCATAGACCTGCCCTGAGCAGAAAATGACACGTTTCATATCCTGAGGGTCATTTATAGTTTTGCCGTGCTCAGTTTCAGACAGAAGAGGTTAAAAGTAAGGCGGTTCAGTGAAGTCTCGAATATCAGAGCGAGCAAGGGGATGGCGGAGCAGATATTTGGAGAAGAGGATAATAAGCGCTAAGTTGATGATTCAATCAGTGCTCTGCCATACGACACTATGGTCAAGGAAGAGGAAGACATACGCTTTCTAAACTCGCGATGGACTTGCCGGCGCAGGACATGGAAGTAATTGGCCGGGCTGGTCATGCATACCACTTGGATATTACAATCCTGATACTGCCGCTTCAGCTGCTCAGGGGAGGGGAATGACCTTGAGTCTTCATTGCCTAATTGCAGGAACCGCTCCAATCGAGCTGATGTATGCTCTGGGCCCTGGCCGTCGTATCCGTGTGGTAAGGAAAGGACCACACCTGACCTTTGGAGCCATTTCTCTTCAGATGATGCAATATAATTGTCGATAATGCACTGAGCATTGTTGGCAAAGTCTCCAAACTGTGCTTCCCATATCACTAGTGCATTTGGGTCAGCTAACGAATAGCCGTACTCGAAGCCCATTGCGGTATTCTCCGTCAGCGACGAATTGGTAATGCTGAAGAGGCCTTGCCCTTCACCGAGGGTGCTTAGTGGGGTGTAGGTTTTGTTGGACTGTTGATCGTGGAGGACTGAATGTCGCTGAGAGAAGGTACCTCGTTCTACATCCTGTCCAGAGACACGGACAGTCGTGCCCTCCCGCAATAGTGTTGCTGAAGGCGAGAGCCTCAGCTGTTGCCCAGTCAATATTTTTTCCAGAGTCGACAGTCTGTTTGCGACGAGCGAGGATACGCTCTAGATTCTTGTGTGGTACGAAACCTTCGGGGACTGCACTTCCCAGTTTCTGGGATACCGTCTCCACAGCCTGATGGTCAATGGCTGTCAACTTTTGTGGCAGTGTCTCTCTTTCTAACTCCATGGGTGATCTCACACTTTTCCAAGAGTCGATTAGCCACTCGCGCACATCAGGCGTGTGATCGTCACTCTTTCCCAGACACTGCATAAGCTTGTCCCAAGCATCATTCTTCATAGCCTCCACCTGCTCCCGTGTTATGATGCCTTGCTCAATCAGCCCTGTCTCGTACCGGCCTAGGATATGGGCCTTATTGGCAATCCGCTCGTACATAGTAGGCTGAGTGAAAGAAGCCTGGTCCACCTCATTGTGTCCGTTGCGCCGATAGCAAATAATATCGACCACACAATCTTTCTTGAATCGTGTGCGGAAATCAGCTGCAAGAATCGCCGCCGAGCAAACCGCTTCGACATCGTCTCCATTGACGTGGTATACTGGTGCATCCAGCATCTTAGCCACATATCCGTCGTGAAGCCGACCTGGTTGTTTACAATCACGCGCAGGGTGCCGCCAGTAGTATACCCGGGTAAACCAGACAGCCCCAAAGTCTCGTATATAGTGCCCTGAGCGGCAAAGGACGCATCCGTATGCACATTCAGCATCATTGTGGACTCCCGTTCATCTGCAAGACGATCCTGGATCCCGCGCGTCTTACCCATAGCGACCGGGTTCACCGAATCCAAATGCGATGGCTGAGGCAACACATTCATATACACTTTCTTACCGGAAGGTGTCACACGCTCACCACTACCACCGTAATGATATTTGATATCTCCGGGAATACCCCAAGAGGAGGTTCCCTTGGGATCGAAATCACGGAACATGGACGCCCCATCCTTCCCGACAATGTTGTACAGCATATTCATGCGGCCACGATGCGCAACTCCCATTTCAATCTTATCAACCCCATGTTCAGCCGACCTATCAATCGCAGTCTCCAGCGCAGGAATATAGCTCTCAACACCATCCAACCCGAACCGTTTCTCATTCGGGAACTTAGTCGCAACGAACTTCTCCCAACTAGTAGCGCGGACAAGACCATGCAACATACGTCGCTTCTCCTCGTCAGTGAACCGATGGCGCTGCGCCCCCTCAATCCGAGCCCGGATCCAGTCCACCTGCTCCTGATTCGAGATATGCATGTATTCGATCCCCATCGTGCTGCAATAGGTCTTCTCACAGGCAGCGATAACCTCCCACAGGGGTTTGGGCTTCTCGGACGTGAAATCCTGCACAGAGCCTGTCCCAACGGTGAGCACGAGATCAAGATCTTGCTCACTGAGCCCATAATGACTCAATTGCAGTTCTTTCCGACAAATCTTTCCCTCGTTCGCCATTCCCAGCGGATCAGTAGATGCGTGCTCGTGTCCCCATCTCTGATACGCCTGGATCAGCTGAATTACCTTCAATTGTTTGACAGTAGAGCTATCCTCTCGCGAACTAGGTGCGATTGATGTCCTCGTCGATGCCGTCACTAGCCCTGGAGGCGACATAAATGCCTGGTCCATGGGTATATGGCCATTCTCGACGTTGTGGAAATACGCCTGCCATGAAAGATGCACAGAAGATGGGTCATTCTTCCACGATGAATACATCATGTCGATATAGGTTGCTGCACTTCCTTGTAGGAAGTCATCATTGTGAACCTGGAGAGGGAGAGTTAACCTTTTCTGTCAAAATCTCCATGTCGAATGAAACGTACTATTTCTTCCTTGGTGGCCCTGTGGAGTGGCCAGAACGGCATATCGTCGTTGTGGATGCGAGAGAAGACAACGCTGTGTGCGATATATAGAGCTGACTCTGCTCTGACGAGTGAGGTACCGTGCCCGCGATATCAACATTGTGGTTGTACTTCTTGCTTATATGTTCTTCATGGAGTTGAGAGGGCGGAGATTAGGGTCCGGCTTAGGGATTGTATGTATGATGGGCGTGGGTGTATGTACCAGGGGGTCGGAGATTACGGCTCTCTATAAATGATCTAGAGGCCGGATATCTCTGCCCCCACACTTCGGTAGATAGGATGCTTACATGTATTTCATGCGTCGTGGAATGAGTGCGAATCGGTGTAATGACATCTTGCCGGGAAGCATTTCTGTGGCCTGAGGAATTATCGGACTTTCATCGTATCCTGGTCTTGGGGAAAGAGATTCTCCTCTATCCTCTGCAGGTTTCGTTTTAATTGTTTTACTTTATACTGGTTTCTTGTTTCTTTGCTAGGGACTTTCAGAAACATGACCGAGTTCTTGGTATTGTACATATAAATACTTCCTCACGGCGAGATTATTGACCAACATTGATGATCTCTAAAGATGAGTAAACTTACATACTATATAGTTCACGCGATAAGCATACTGGCTGGGTCCTCAAGATACTTCTTTACCAGTGTCAAGAACGTAACTGCTTCACGGCCGTCGACTAGCCGATGATCGTAGGTCAATGCAGTATACATCATCTGGTGGAGTCAGAATAATCCACAAACGTAATAGAACAGAGGGCAAGGGCTTACTGGACGAATCTCGACCTGTCCATCGATAGCTACCGGTCTCTGTTGAATTCCGTAAATCCCAAGCACGGCCGTCTGCGGGATATTGATAATGGGAGTGCCAAACAACGAACCCCAGATTCCGCTATTACTGATCGTAAAGGACCCACCGACCAGGTCATCCATAGTCAACTTGCCATCGCGAGCCTAATAAGTGGTAGACGTCAGAAAATAGATTCTGGTTGTAGAGCTCTGCTAGTAGCAACTCTGATCGATTCACCTTCTTCCCCAGCTCGGCGATACCCTGCTCGATTTCCACGATGCCCTGTCTTTCCATATTACGCAGCACTGGTGTCACCAAGCCTTTGGGAGTCGCGACGGCAACGCTAAGGTCGATATAGTCATGGAAGACAATCGTATCATCATTCTCAATGGACGCATTGATAGCCGGAATCTCCCGAAGAGCCAGCGCGGAGGCCCGCGCCACCGGGCCCATGAAGCCTAGCTTGACGCCGTGTTTCTGAAGCACGTCATCCTTGTTTTGAGAGCGTAACGCCATAATCTTGCTCATGTCCGCTTCGTTGAACGTCGTCAAGAATGCGGCTGTGTTCTGCGATTCTTTTAGACGCTCTGCCGTGCGCAGACGCATACGAGACATTTTGACCTAGTGTTTTGATAGTCAGCTGCCTGGTGGGTGCATAGAACGAATGAGTGATCTAACCTTCGTCTCTGATCGACTCCCTTGAAAGGCTGATACCGGACCTTGGCTGTTTGGTACGGGCTGTGGAGTAGTCTTTGGGGTAGGAGTAGGAGTTGTTCCTTTTTTTGGCTCTTGGGAGGGTGTTATTTCCCTAGTAGGTATTTGTTGCTTCTGAGTGGCTTCCTGAGGAGTTTTAGAAGTTTGTTCGGCTTGCGGTGGTAGTGGTGACTGTGAAGTTGTATCGCGCTCTTCGAGGCTAATCTCAATAACAGCTTGTCCCACTGTAACGGTGTCGCCCTCGTTGACAATTAACTTTGTGATCATTCCACTCTGTGGTGCATTTACGGCGACATCTATCTTGTCCGTTTCGATAGAGGCGACCTCTTCATCTTGTTCAACGTAGTCGCCGACCTGTCTGTTGAAGGTCGACAGGACGCCCTCGGAGATGGATTCGGCCATGGATGGGACGCAAATGATCTTGGTTTCGGCCGCATGGAGGGCAGATGCGCTGAATTGGCGTAGCTGCAATGATTGCCAGTTCTTTTTCTGAGTGAACACAATTGGCCTAACCGTTGATGGGAGCCTGCACCTGCTAGGTAATATGCTGGACGCGTGTTGAGCTGATGTGGTTCGAAGGGCGCGAGGGTAGCAGCCCCGGAGATAATGCATTGAACGCCTTGACATGGTTGATATGGAGTATCTTAGAGACCAAAGGGTAGGCGATACAATCGCAGATAAAAAAAAATACAAGATAAACCGAGAGAATCGGCTTAACCCCCGGACTCCGGTTCTTTGCGTCGGCAAAGCAGCGTTTCACCGATATCTCGGAAATTCGGTATCACTTGGAAATACACACACACTATTTATTAACAGGAGCATCATCCCAAGTCGTTTTTGAGCGTGACAAATTTTCCCATCATTTTCTTTCGTTTAGGCAGCCGCATATTTTATGTGAAATGAGAGTAACATTGTATCAGGGCTTAATAGTCACAAGTCTCGATCAAAGGACGGCATGCAATAAATTTCAGCTATTGATAGCCTGAATGATCATGGTTAATTATGTTTTGGAGTTGTGTTTGGCTTAAGACCATACCATTTTATAGTGTGTGGTTCTTGGGGTAAGTTATAACTGGGGTATACGTCAATCCTGTACGATAATCTGAACTGTGAAGAGAAAGTCCGCTGCAGGCCAGTCATGAATGTTGGGGATGTTGTATTCGAGGGGATTGCAATATATATAGCTTGGTAATGCAAGTATGTTGTTGTTGAGGGGAGGATGTATGTAGTAGTTATTGTGGAAAGTGGATATACAACATGACGTTGACGCTAATCACGGGGACTCCACCAATCACGGTAAATGGACCTCGGCTCAATGAAGTGAGAATCTCCCCGCAACAAAGTCATTTGATTTCGGTCACCATTCTTTGCGATATGATCTTTCACCACAGTTGCTAATCTACGCCCACCACTTTCTCCTTGTCCAGATATTTACCTCCTTGTGACTTTAACAGCGCGGTTTCGCCCCGGATCATACCCCAGAACCATGCTGCATTTTCGCACCGAGGGCTATAACGGCTGTGCGGTTAAGTACTCCCCGTTCTTCGATAACCGACTGGCCGTCGCTGGGTCGGCCAACTTTGGACTCGTAGGAAATGGACGGATGTACATTTTGGAGCTGACTCCAAACGGAATTGTACCCGTGAAATGGTACAGGCCTTCCATTGAACATGATCCAGTCAATTCATTCTAACTAGACGATGCCAGGTTTACCACCCAAGACTCACTCTACGATCTTGCATGGTCCGAGATCCATGAAAATCAAGTTCTTACAGCCTCCGGGGATGGTAGCATTAAGCTATTTGATTGCAACCTGAACGACTTCCCCGTCCAGAATTGGAAGGAACACAACCGCGAAGTCTTCAGTGTGCACTGGAATCTTGTCGCGAAAGACCGTTTCTGCTCCAGCAGCTGGGACGGTACTGTGCGCGTCTGGACTCCCGATCGACCACATTCACTCGTCACTCTTCCTACACACAGCTGCACATACTCCGCATCTTTCTCGCCACATTCACCCGACATCCTTTCCTGTGTTACCTCCGACTCTTACGTCCGTCTGTTCGACCTTCGCACCCCGGCATCCGCCTCCAACCACCTCACTCTCCAGATTCCGATCCATGCAGCCCCGGTATCTCCGATTCCTGGTAAACCGGGCGTTCCACCGGCCGCCTGTCCTCCTTCCGAAGCTCTGACACATGACTGGAATAAATATCGACCGTCTATCCTGGCCACCGCGGGCGTGGATCGGACGATCCGCACCTTTGATATCCGTGCCCCGCAGCAGGGCCCACAAACCGTGATGGTTGGGCATGACTACGCCATCCGCAAGATCTCCTGGTCGCCACACTTGTCCAATGTTCTCCTTAGTGGAAGCTACGACATGACATGTCGTGCATGGAACGACCAATCTCCCCCAGGAGTTGTTGGGGATGTCGACTCGATGCGAGCGGGTCCTAGTCCAACGATGGGAGTGGAGATGGGCCGAATGTCGCGTCATACAGAGTTCGTGACTGGAGTCGATTGGTGTATGTTCGGAAGTGAGGGTTGGTGTGCCAGTGTGGGATGGGACGAAAGTCTGTATGTGTGGGATGTTCGGGCAGTCATGGGATAGACTCCCCTCTGATTTTGGATGACCCGCCTTGGTTTATTTCTTCCTTCTGTATTGGATATTAGATTGCATGATACCATTTCCTGACAGCGATTGATTGGCCTGTCGGATATTGAACACTTTATGACTACGATTCTGGTTACTAAGGGCTGTTGTCACTTGGGGTATAGAATATGCTTTTTGTTTATTTTTAATCGTTAAACAATCTATAATATCCGACATCAATCATCACCATAAGTATATGAATCACCTTCCACGGTAAAACAGTGGAGACATGGCATTCTCCCACCTATGTCCACCGTCGTGGACTCACCGTGAAACCAAAAAGCCAAATCCGGGTATATCAAGACCACAGGACCCATCTCAAGTGCCCTGTGCGAAGAAGAGCGCCCAGGTAAGCACCTTCTCCTTTGAAGGAACATGCCAGAACCCAATTGAAAGCAAGTAGGAAAAGAAAGCGGCCTTATTTCGTCAATCTGGCCTCCGTCTTCTTCCTCTCCGCGTCGCGAACAGCGGCGATCTCATCCTTCGATGCATCGAACGAGACATGAGCCTGGTTGAAAGGATTCTCCTCGCTCTTGTCGAATTCCTTCTTGATGAGCTCTATACGCTGCTGTCTCCGCAAACCAGGGTTCTCCTGCTCCACCTCGGGCATTCGGCGCGCCTCATACGCCGCATAAGCAGCCTTGAATCGTCTCTCCGGATGGCGATCGATCTTCGACGACTCCTTGCCTGTCAACGACAGGGCGTCTAGCGCGTTATCGATACCGGAGGCGTTGAGAGCAGCTCCTTTACGAGACGCAGGCTGATCGTCGAGCTGGGAGAGATCCAATCCACGGGACTTCTTGACCGGTTGGTTCGATTTGCCCTTAGGCTTAGAGGGTTGGGAGGCTTCTTCGGCGGCGAGTAGAGCATCGCGCTCGGCTTTCTTGCGGGCTGCGTCTGCTTTCTTGGCTTCCTCTGCTTCTCTGGATTTAGGAATTCGATTAGCATACTAGTTGCACGAACAGATAAATCGTACCCCACATTGGATATCCTCCCCCTCCTTCCTCCATAACTAAAAGACAGACAAAAGGTCGACACTCACTTCTTAGCATTACCCTTAGCACCCTTCGCCCACTGCTTATCCTCCTCAGCTGCACGCTTCTGATCCTCAACGGCCTTCTTAGCTGCAGCCGCTTCCGCTTTCTATTTTAAATCCACACTCATCAGCAATACAATCCATATTATCTTGGTGGTCGCGTGCCATAATAACCATGTGGCGGGGGCGGGGCAAAGGCAAAAGCTCAGATTTATCAGATCCGAATACATTATCAGATCGGATAGCAAGGGGGACTTTCACGTACGCGGGCGTTTCCGGCTGCCTTCTTGGAGTTCTCGCCGCCCTTCTTGGGACCCATTTTGAGATGTCTTCTCTTCCGGTTTCCTTTTATTGGGGGGGTTTGTTGAGTGAGGTATGAAGAAGTGTTTGGTTGGGTTTCTTGGAGGGGTGTGTCGGAGCTAAGACCGATTTGGAATGGGTGGAGACTGACTAAAACATTTCACTTATGTAAACTTTATGCATGTTCACATGATTGACATTGCCCTGGTCTTTTTGTTGCTGTATAGATTTGTGAACTTATCTTGTTTGGACATCATATGTGATTTCGGTTATTACTTTCCTTTTTTTTCTTTTTTTCCTTTTGTATTCTGATTACTTGAGGATACGCTGAAGCATAAAAAATGCTATGATCTGTATCGTCACTGCCCGGACCTGACAGGGCTGGTATTATAACAGGACGGATCAACTGTGATGATCCGTAGGTAGAAGTCGATTTCGACCAGGAAGGGACTGTCTAGGGCCCAGAGCGGCCCTCAGATCTCACCGTTCTTCCGCCTAGATCGTTTGTGATTGTAAGCCACGTCTCACATCAACATGACTTCACACCAACTGAACCAATAAGAAGCGGAGTATGACCTGAGCTTGCAAAGCATCGCGAAATTCCACTTTCCATTAGAGGCCAATAGAGAGGGGTCCCATAAGACTCATCCCATAAAGAAGGACGCGTTGTTTAGATAGTGACGTCTTTCAAATGGGATGCCTGGGGATAAGACATGGTTGGCCTCAGGCGAAGGCGGATGTAGCTGGCTTTACTTTATGCAGTCAGTGCTTGCTACCTCGATTATTCTCTTGCACCATGGATCAGACTTTTCCATTGTCTGACTATTGCATACATAGAACTATTGTACAATCCTTACTCATTCCGTATAAGTACATCAATATATCTACATAAAACATCACTCATTTAGTGACTCACAGCTGGCAGCTCATACTCTTCCGGCACATGAGGCCAAGAATCCACGCCGTCCATGATGGCCAAGGCCATCCCGCCACTCAAATGTGGTTGAATATGGCAATGCAGCAGAAAAGGGCCCGGATTGGCCACATGGTATCGTATTGCAAGCCACGACGGGCCTGCGTCGGCAGGTGGACTGAAGAACGTATCTCTCATCTGTGGGTTGCGGAGATTAAAGCTTTCAGGGATGTCTTTCACAGCTTCAGCAACTGAGTGGTAACGGAAAGCGCCGGATCCTGATCCAATCACAAAGTACTTATTCGAATGCTTGTGGATTGGATGAGGAGGCTGGCCTCCAGTCGTCACATTGACGATAAGATCCACCCAAGTGTTGTTCAATGTGGTGATGGTATACTTTGTGGAGATGGAGCTGCGGTTAAAAAGTAAAGGGATCGCCTCCTCATTTGATTGTGGGTAACTATGATTGCCCAATGTCCAACTGTACGAGTTCCCGATATGATCGACATTTAAAATGTATGTCCGGTCCACGTGTAAAGAAGGCACTTCTACCGGGAAGGGGACGACCCTCGTCTCATCCAAGAAGACCGTGTTTTCGGTGGCGTTGGTGCCAACTTCAGTAATCCATGGCTGAGATAGCCTATTCCGGTTGTGAGTAGAAGCTCTATATCTCATGATGCCTGTGCCGTTTATGATCTGATTTGCTCCGGTGTTGGCAGCGCGGACCATATATTCACCGGCAGGTTGGTCTAATTTAACCAAAACGGAATATCTGCTCCCAATAGGAATAGTAATCGCGTCGACACGGATAGGCTCGATATAACGCCCATCGACCGCATAGACATACAAAGGGTGTTGGTCAATAGAGAATGCTAGCTCTAGACTGCCAGCTATATTTATTAAATCCCAACTTCTGTATTGCGAAGCTGATTCTACCTCGAATACCTCAGCCGGGCCTTGGCTGGGTGTACACCCACGAAGGAAACCATTCGGTGTTAGGTTGGCCTTCCGGGGGTCACTGGGAGGCAAGCAACTGGGATAGGTCAGTATATACTTGAATGTTTGATGAGGAGAATGAAAGCAGATCGATGACGTGACTTACCCCATATCAGTAAGCGTCTTATTCCCCAGCGCCCTCCTCTGGGCAGGCGTGGTAAGTGCGTTGATGCGGTCTTGAGGCAGACAGAGTACAGACCCTTTACCATTAATCAGAACTGCGTTGGCACAAAAGTTCTCAACCCCAGAGGCTACTTGAGCCTGCCAAATTTCTTCAGATGTTAAATGACGCCAGTCGGAAAGAATGATAGGCTTAGTCTCCAATTCCGCCTCGCCCATGGCTTGTAGCTCTTTTGCGTCATCGGCGATCAAATGGAAAGGCTTTTCCACTGATTCATCTGGTTGAATGTAGATGGCACCATACAGTCCATCCTCGATTTGGCTTCTAGTGTGGGCATGATATATGTAAGTTCCATAATGCGTTGCTGTCCATGTATAGAAGAATTGATCGCCGGGAGCTATCGGTTTTTGTGACAGTCCTGGTACACCATCGGACCACGGTGTATCTCGTTGCTCAATACCTGATCACAGAAGTTAACCAGAGATTTTCAGCGGATAAAGAGAACATTACCGTGGAAATGAACGGTCGCCTCGAACGGCATTGAGTTGTTAACCAGAAACTCAACTGTGTCACCCTGTTTCAATCGTAGAGTCGGACTGGGAAATTGTCCATTGCTGAGAATCGTCTTTCGCGTGGCCCCGGCCACTTCATGATTTTCCCATGTTAGGTTGAGTTCGAATTGAACGACCTTGCAGGATACCCATTGAACGAGGCACAAAAGATATAGTAGGCCCAGCCAGCTATGATAAAGAGTCATGGCGCAACCGTACTACTACTGCCAGGGCAGCACAAGTATAACAAAAAAGAAATAGGTACAAAGAATAGTCCACTATATAGAAGGATTGTAGAGCCCACAAGTGGCCTCTAGAGCATTGTTTTTCTCTTCTGTTCTCCATCGTTCCGCTTGGGACAACGCCTTCTTAAATGCATACAATATCTGCGGGCTGAATCCAGTTGAGGCCCCAATGTTGAAAGGAGCAAAGGTCAACTAAGAGCCGTGGCAACGGGGACTAAAAATGCAAGGGATAGTTGATGATAATAAGGGTAAGATCATGTCAATCGGTGAGCTTGAAAAAGGACTGACACCCTTGAGTATAGAGCTTATAGAAGGGGAGTCATATGCATCCAAAAGTTTTACGTGGTAATTATCAACGTTGACCGTACCTGGAATCATCCTGCCAATATATGTTTGCTCCGATTAGCAAAGCAAATAAGAAAGATGCAGAGCATTCCATGCGCCTAGCCGCAGGGTAGCAGTGCAGTTACATGGAGAGACAAAGATAGACAAAAATATAACTGACGATATCTAGATGTTGAAGCGGTCAAGGGACCAAGGTGAGCTGTCTCAAATCGGCTTCAGTATTGAAAGGCAATTGCAAACAATGGAAGTTTGCGTTGGGAAAAATGTCCGCAGAAGAATTGGCAGGCGGATGCAAAGTACTCGACAGTTTGGGTAAATTTGGGTTGATCTATCTAATAGTCATCAATCTTGGGAAACTCCGATCACAAGAAGGATTGGTTATGTAGTCGATAAGTAATTGAGTAAAATACTTCTGAAACTGGAAAAACAGTGGTCATAAATTCAATAGATCGTAGGACACCTTGCAGGCGTTTAATTGACTCCACAGAAATCCGAATAGAGAAACACCAAGAAAAGGAAGACCAAAACAAACGATGGAAAAAGCAAAAAATAATAATAAATAAATAAATAGAATGAGATAAAAGACAGATATACAATCAAAATCAAACACCATTCCATGCTATTAATAGTAAAATGTTATATCTTGCGCTGAAATATGGTCATTTCAATGGGCCAAAAACGACAATAGAATAAGAAGCAGAACGCAAGAGATTTCAATCAATCAAATCATATCGGTCGTCAGTCAGGAATTGGAAACGTGAAAATCATATCACCAAAATAGCCGAAGATACTTCACCACCGTTCTTGAGGGCTTCGCCCACAGGTTGCGCTGTTTCGGTCAATTCAGTATGATCTGTGTGTGCCTCAGATAAAGCTGGGTGAACGGCTGGGGCTGGGTTCAACGGCCACGCCGAGGAGGAACTCTTTTCAGCAACACCTCGGGAGGCTACAGTTGTGGTTCCTTCGAAGTGGGCCTCGGCCTCAGACGATGGTTTTTCTGGCTTGGCAAGACCCACCTCGGAAGCGTCACCGTATTGGAGGGTGGTACTGTCAGAACTCATTGGTTGACTAGGAGGAGTTGTGGGTAGATGTTGGTGCGCAGCTGAAACAGCTGCAGCTCGTACTTCCGAAGTCGTCACGTCCTTGTTCATGCTCCATGTAGGATTCTCCCAGATCGCCGATGAATGTTGTAGAGGAGATATAGTCGACCGGGAAACCATCTCCAGCATGTCCGGAGGAAACGGCTGCACATGCGCTGGAGTCGCTGTGGGTCTGGTGTTGAGGGCAAAGAAAACCACCAGGACAGTGAGAAGCGCAATTGCAACGTTGCGGCGATCACTGGCTAACACCCGAATGTAGTTCACTAAAAGGGTCTGAAGTTCGATCTCTGCTGCTGGGCTTCGAGGGTAGGATGGCCTACCAGATTGTCGATGATGCTCTTGAGGCGCAGTCTTTTCTGGAGCCGGTGACAATCTGGATCTCTCAACTCTTCTAGCGGTGAGAAGCTTGGGCCTGTCAACTTCAAGAAGAGAAGCCTGTGAGTGGGCTGGATCAGTGTGGACTTTTGTGAACTTGTCATTGACAAGCTCCTTTAATTGTGGGGCCTGAAGTCGGTTACTGGGACGAGACAGTTCGCCCTCGAGCAACCTCTTTTCTAACTCTCTTCTCACTTCGGATGGAAGCCAGAGACCGACTTCCACATCTACTTTTTCCATTTCCCTCCAAGCTGCAGCCCATGCTCCAGCTCTCATCAGTCCGTTGGCCGCGAAAACCCTGATTTCCCACTTTCGGCCTGTCTCACTGTGTCGGACCACGCGCCCTCCACAATCTAGACACTGCTCACCTTGTTCATCATCTGTTGCACTCTCCTCCGCCATGGACTGGCTATCCCTGTCTGTATCGGCCTCTTCATGGCCCAAAAAGTGCCCATGGTCAAACCTTGGGCGCTGCAACTCCAAGCTTTCCAACAACCGCTCTTCAAGGAGATCGTACATATCCTCAGGATGTGAAATGAGCACACCCCGTTCCCGTAGCACCACAGACCCAATCTTTTCCTCCAGTAATTTCCACCGCTTCCAATACTCCGACGGCAATACTTCCCTCAGGATCTTTTGGTCCGGATAGTCCACTAGTCCCGGGATGGGGAGCGATGGTGGAAGTAAGTTACAATGTAGTAGTACGAGAGGGTAATCCTTTTTTGATTTTTGCTTGGCCACGAGTCCGGTTGGCGAGTAGTAAGGAGATCGCTTCAGCTGTGATGAGCCATCCGACATGCGATGCCCTCCCCTGCGTTTTGGTGGTGTCAAGTACTCGCCATCACCCTCGTCCTCAGTGTGCATTTGCAGCGCTCTGACCGAACTAGACTTTCGGAATGCACTGTGGTGCTTCCGAACAGTGGGTGTCAATCTCAGCTGTTCTTCCATTTCCCCATGTTCGTTCTCGTTATGATCGCCCCACGAAGGCGAAAGCATATCTTGCTGCGATCTACGCACGACGGCTGACTTGACCCTACTGATGGGATTGGTAAGTACCGAAGCTGGAATGGAGGAAATCGAGGAACGGCTCGATGCTCTCGAGTTCACATCCCGTAGCTCTTCATAATCTAGATCTCCGCCGAGAAAGTCGCTGGAAGATCGTTCCGTTGACGATGCCGAGGAATTGTACCCGCAGTCCTGAGCTAGTACATGCGTATCTCCATGTGTGGAGCTGGTCTCAGTGTGGTCCGAATTTCGGTGAAAAAGATGGGCTGCCTCTACCGTCGATGGCTGTTCATGGGTAGGAACATACAAACAGAGGTCTGATTCCTCCCGTGGGGAGGCCGTGGATCCAGTTAATCGAGATTTATACTCGGGCTCCTCCATTGATTTTCGGCTTTCGAAGGAAAAGGAAAAGGGAAGTATAGAAATGGAGCCCAGGAATGTTTCTTTTCTTGATCCAAGAATGCGGTTGACAACAAACGGCTCCACAGGAATGTAGAGCAGTGGATCTCTCTGATCGTAGTGTGATCTTAAGTTGCAGATTACAAGATACCTGAAAACAACTTGTGCACTAGTATCCACCGATATAAGATGATGAAGATTATGATATGTATGGTATGTGGGAAAAAGAATGGATCTCTGGGATGATCATGAATACTCAATGACGATGGTCATGCTTCCCATCTGTTGATGTTGGGGTTCACCGCCTTTGTCGTGCAGGGCAACCGTCCACTCAATTTGAGCATAATCGGTTTTATCTTCACCTAGCCCAAAGTCTCGAAGATACACTGCAATTTGTCATTAAATCCTCGCAGTTAATTTTAAGGTAACAGTATAGCGATGGTATATGTATAACACTATGACACATGGCCTCTGCTTCTTCCCCATCTAAGAGATGCACGGAAAATGTTTGAACACGACAAAAGTGAGCATACACGTATAGGATACGTAAGATAACCGTGCTGGCTTCCCTCACAGCCAAACACTTGCTGTATGCAATATTGATACGGCGGGAGAACGAAATGGACAAAACAATTAGAAAAGCCTGCGCTCGCTCTAAATTTATATAACAAGTCATATCCAAAAACCCTGGACGCCTGGAACCTCTTTCCAATCATGATAGAGCACAAAGAATCGCTAGACATGACACGTAGACACTGTGGTAAAAGTATTAAAAGGACAACGGGTTTTTTCAATGCGGCGGCCGTGGAGCACCGTCATCAGGATTCATCAGAGACGGGTAGTTCGGATGGTCCCCGAAGTAGTTGAGGACATCTTGTGGGAGGTACTCTAGCCAAGGGAGTATTTCCCCACTAAAGGTGAATGGAAATTGGTCTTGTTGTTGAAGGGAAGCCATATCAATATCTTGGCTTTCAATGAGTATATCGTTGACGTGGCCCACGCTAGGGTGCATTTGTGAGGGTCTGGAATTCATAGCGCTACCCGTTGGCTGGTCATTTCCAGTAGAGGCGGTGTTGTAGTTATAGGCGGAGGTCGGTGCATCAATGCGGGAAGAAGTAGCGGTCAGGTTCTGATTGAAGGCGGGGTGAGAATGCGGGGGTCGGGAGGCAGACGTCGAGAAAGATGTGTTCAGGCCCAGCAAAAGGCTGGCGTCCGATGTGGAAACGCGGCCAGAGGGGGCAAGGGGGGAATATTTTCCGGGGCCAGGTGTAATCGGCGAGCTTGGCGCAGCAGTCGTGGTCCTTGAAGGCTCGAGCGCTTGAGTATAAGAGCTCGAGCTAGGACCAGTACTAGTTTGCATCGGTAGACTTGGGTAGCTATGGCTATACTGAGACGAATAAGCCGGCTTATTGGGAACGGAATCCGTTTGCGCAGCAGGCATTTGATATAGTACGCTCAGATTTGGCTGCGAAGAGTTGGTTGCTCCAGTAAGAGCCCATCCAATGGCTAAAAAAAATTTAGGTCAGTCAAAACACTGTCGACGCCCAGGTAGTAAGAATCAAGATTCTGAACTGCCTACCTTGGCTAGGATCAATCCGTGGTGACCGTACTTCCAAAGCTACGGCCGACTCGTTGGAGCTACCAGCAGCACCCAGTGGCGCACTTGACTGACGCCAACCAGGTGTGGCAAATGGCTGAACCGATGGAATCTCAGCTGTACCTTCCATCTCCTCCTCGGTATATAATAGAGGATCCACAATTCCCTTGGCCTTTTGGTCGAGAACAGTGAGTATATACTTGGTTCCCTCCCAGTAAGTCTCTAGCGCCTTCAAGGCTTTGTAGCATCGCTGGTAATTCTCCTTCGCAGCAGAGGATAGTAGGATATGTTTAGCAGTCGGCTTCCGTTCTGCTCCATCTGACGGGTGGTCTAAATTGGGCATAATAAAGCCACTGTTTTGGTTTGTCAACAAAGGCTGGCATGGTGGAGAGCCTGGGGCTGACGACGGCGAGGAGTAATAAGCACTCTCCATCAGAAACGCGCACGCGGCGATGTACATCGGCTGACTAGTGAATGGATTGCCGATGAAGCTCTTACCATCAACAAGTTCAGAAAAGGAAAGTATATCTGCAATAGTTTTGGCCGAAGACATCGATAACTCCCTGCTGTTCGGATAAAGATGTTGTATAGAACCTCCAAACGAGTTCAGTAACGTCGGTTGATGGAGGAGGACTATTAAAGTGTGGAACCAAAAATGGAGAAGGATAAAATTCGTTCCTTCCTTTGCCTTTACGTACGCTTGAAAGTTGGCTGCGTTAAAATGAAGCCTAGGCGACAAACGCTGGTATATGCCTGTAAGATCACTTTCCATCCCAGCTAATCTCTTAAGGGTGTCCGTGGTGACATGTTTCACACCCTGGATTCCATTAATGAGATCCGTGACCCTGCCATACAGATGTATTATGCGTATGAGTGGCGGGAACGGCGCTGGCCAGCCGTTAGGCAACAAGGACTCCGATTGCAGTGGGAAACACAATTCTATGTCCTCGTCACGTAAAGTCACCGGTCGTCCTGTCCCGGATGAAATGACTCGATCGAGAAAAAAAATGCTCCAGAAGGTGTCAACCCTTTCCCGCTCCCAGGCACGTTGGTTTTCGCTATCCTGTCCATCCTTCATTAAAACTTGAGCGTTTTGGGGATCGTCATACTGTTCTTCTCTCAGCTTCCCCGCCTGCCCCGTTACAACTGCATTCGGAGTCACGCCACTCTGGCCGTAGTTATATTTTAAACCTTGCAGTTTCTGCATCCCAAGGTCCTGAGCCATGCGAATGGATATACCTAGATACATCCACAGGCCACTGTCGTGGTTTGAGCCAAATTCTTCGTACGCTAGCAACAAACATGCCTGGACAACAGATAATGTGGGACAGGATAAAGCATCGACGAGAGCTCCCATTGCTCTATGCGCGAATGGCTGGCCGCGGTCTGACTTTCTCACATCCAGCTTTGGTTCTGAGCCATCTATGGGCGGAGCTTGAGGAGGACTCAGCAAAGGATGAGGAGAAAACCGCGCAGATAAGGTACAAACAGCATCCACGAGCATAGTGTCAACCTTCTTGTCCTTCAGGTCACGGAGGAACCTTTCACGTTGAAGGAAAGGAAAATTGCATCCCAAGTGCACGAAGAAAAGATCACAGAGGTGTGTCACCAGATTGCTGACTGGTAAGGAATCATCTCGGTCGTAAAAAGGGATAGTATTGGCATCACGGTTGTCACGGCTATCAGCGAGATGGTTTAGACGGCCAACACCAAGGTCCGTGAACCTTGGGCTTCGCAGAGGAGACAATGATTCTATGCAGTTAAAGAAATCAATCAATATACGTTGGAATAGGAATAAGATCAGAAGGCATTAAGAAATGAATTAAAAAAATATAACCCAACGGGTCAAATAACCGGTCGATAAAGTGCTACTGACCTGATGATAGCGACGCATTACTCTTGCGCGAGCCCCTGACCTGGACAACCTGGATGGAAGTCAGCATATATGCATTTATGTAGCTAACTTGTAAGAGTACTCGAACCATTTGCTTAAAACCAGGGACAATAGCTGTTGGTCCGAAATATCTGAAATAGGGAACATGCGTACGAGCGGAAGAGCTCAAAGATGTACGGCCTATTGAAGAAGGTTACAGTGAGTACACAAAGCCACCCTGGAGGTTTATGCGCAACATACTACTCTCTGGACTTTCCCCTACAGTTTGTTGCTCAGAATCCTTCGTCATTTTGGAAGACGTTTCCCTCACCAGAGAAGCATCTTTAAGCTCCGACGACTTCGATGCCCCGGACGACTTATCTGGACGATCATCACTGTGTGGTATTGCAGCTCGCGAGGGAGAATCTGGGGAACGACTCTCGACCTTCACTGCTGTATTGGAGTTATCACTTGGTCCCAGTGAAGGAGGAATAGTAGGGGTGCGTGATGCGACATCGGATTGCGATCGAGTATGAGCAGTAGGTTCGCTGTATCCTAAGCATATGTGGTTATAGTCGGAGCATGTTTTGCACACTGGACAAAGACATCATTAGCATAGTGGAAGGCGTGTCCTAGTGGTCTTATCTGCCCACCTGGTTGTTCACCTGAACATCGTATCTTGCGCTTGCGACACGTCCGACATCTGTTTGAGGAAAGCTTGAGTCAGCATCGCAGGGAGGCAACAATGAACAAAGATTCACAGGAGTGGGCTTACGCCGCGTTGACCCGACGTCGTTTAGTCTGGGGCTGTCCATCGGTTGAGACGAAGCGAATCTGTTTTGGAGGGGGAACATTATTGCCGCCGTTCTTCTGGGGAGAAGGGTGGCTCATTGCGAGCAAATGATCATCCGTGGTCACCACACATTGGGCACCTGCTTCTTCCTCGCTCTATAGCAATCGAACGTCACCGGTAACGGTGTCCGGGGGAGTCGCAAAAGAAGAAGACAATAGACGGGAAAAGCGGCGATACGGAATATCTTTCGGAAAAAGCACTAGGTAAAGAGAAAAATCCATGGACAATGGGTGAATCCCACGTTGTTACCGGGCAATAGTATGATCGCGGGCTGGCGTGGAAATAAAGTGGACGAGTGAGGGGAACGTGTGATTGTTATGTACGTATTAGTACTATTTTCTGTTTCGCTTTAGCGGTAACTGGTGATAGGGGCAACTGGATGGCGGCAGTTGGTTTGAACCAGCAATAAGTCGCAGTAGGAGGGAAGGACAAGTAGGTAGTATCCGTCCATGAGAGATCGCGAAGGGGACGACCAACTGACCACCCTGGGCTCACCAATGGTGAGATCTATTGTCCGAAAGAAGAAAAACCCCAGTTCTGTGACCGCCCAGACCAGACCGTTTCCTCTTACCTTTGGGCTTCTGGAATTCCAACCGCATGACCCCAGTATTCTTTACGGCGAAATTACCAGTATTACTTACACCTGTAGTGTCTGGCTCAACTGTACAAAGGAAGCTTAAAGAAAATTCTTACATCCACGCGACTATCGGCACTATTCCGGGCCCAAAGGATTGGACCCAGTGATTCCTCATGTGACGCGCCCCAGATGTACGGTCTACGACTACCTTACTCGTTGAGCTTTGGGGTCACGAATTATATCTTGCGACAATCTCAATCTTGCGCTATATCGCCAAAAAGCAATAAAGCTAGAAAAGAGAAGATAAGAAGGATCTAGAGAAGAACTCTATTACCTGGATAAACACCATTGTTATGGATCGGTTCCTGCAGGTGTTTTGCGTCAATTTAACCGCCTAAGTAGTTGGACGGACAATCACTTATAAAGCTGGAGTCTGGACTCTGGGGTCTCCATGCTCTTCCCGTCCGGAGTCCCCGAGGCAGTGGGTTGTTTGGGGAAATCCACTGCTTGATCTTGTCCACTCAATGTCGGCAAAGCAGACCCTCTTTTCAAGTTCTGTCCCCACGTATCGCAGTGTCAACCGACCTTCGGCATCAACTCCGATACCTCATTAACCGGAGTCCATCCAAGAAAACACCTCTTTAGCACATTAAACGCAGGATTCCTTGACTTGACTCTAAAGTTCAATATATTATGATTATTTATCAGAGTTCATGAGAGTCTTCCCTATTTTCATACTTTTTATCCAGTAGTGACATCTAACACCTACATGCTACATATAGGACGAACTCACAGATACCACTAAACTCAGAGACCTATGTCAAATTCGCACTTCTCAATTGTCGGTGTGCACTCCTGTCTAATATAGCTCGCAGTTCTTTCAATAATCGGGAACTCACCCTGTCGGAACAGTTCCGTCATGTTTAAAATTGTGGTCTAGGTATCTCGATCGCATCGGTGGTTCGCCCATACTGAATCCCCCCTAGCCGACTGATAGGCTTCAAGACCTTAAGGTCGATCACGCTTCGATCCTCATTTATAGCATCCTCTCTTGCCCAGAATCGGACACCCTCAATAATCGCCAATACTCCAGTCTTCTTTCCGGGCGTCGTTCTGCTCTCAAATTCCTTGGTTTCAACAAGTTTGCCTTCAATAGATAATATTGATTCCTGTACGCGGGCTGGCTGGACAACTGAGCTAGGTGCCTGGTGCAATCCGGATATTTCCCATTCGGAAACACCATACGGAGCGTTGACAGCGGTCGCATTAGCTGCCTCCACAAAATGTTCGGAGATGATGTTAATGACGCATTCTTCTGTCTCGGCGAGGTTTTTCAGCGTGTCTTTGGCCTTTTCAAGCGATCCAACAAACCCAACGACAAAAAGAGGAGGGTCATGATTAATGACCTGTGAATAACTGAAAGGCGCCAAGTTGGCAGACTTTCCATCCTTCGACTTGGTACTGATGAGCGCTATTGGCCTAGGAACCATCCCCGAGATTAAGATCTTATAGTTAGATGAAACCGGTCTTCCTTCCTCATGAGGGTCGATCTCGACATGGCTCTTCTTCAAACTCTCGCCGTCATCGTTCGCACCATCGCCCTGCTTCCAGTCTTCCTTAGGGGGCTTCGAGAAGATGACGTCTGCATCACGTCTAAAATCCGGCCGCGCAGCTTGGACTTTCTCGAAGTCGTCTTCCGTTTTGAAAAACGCTGAAGTCATGCTAAATGAACGATAGTAGCGAGGAATGTAGCTGTGCAGGCAATTTCCGCTTCCACTGTGTGTTCATCAGCGTTGCTGGTTGTGACATGTGTGTGACCTGGGCTCCGCCCAAGTCTCCGACAGCTCGTCGAATCGGAAGCACTTGTCTGCCAGCGAAGAAAACTTACAATTGCTTATAGGGCTGGCTGGTCGAAAAGCGCAAGATGCTTTTCACAACAGTGCGATGCATTGGGGGGGTTATTTGCGGTGGTGGATTGACCTGGATTAGCTGCTATCGCATCATTATCCGTCGAGCAGATTGCGGGTCTCCCACTCGACTGCTAATTCCACGGACCATAAAGTGCAATTTCCCAAACTCCACGCCCCAAGCAGTTGAGAGCTACTCAACGGAGTGCGTGGAAGGTAGACTTCACTACCGACTCTTCGGGCCGATATTAGCTTGAGTTTTGTCAGCATCCGAAAACAACCCCTCACTCAACTTGGGGTAGAAGATAGTCGATAGGCTGTAATTGACATTCATCTTTTGATAATCGAGGAGTCAATCATCTCAAAACACGTAGGAGATATGTGGACGCTGATATGTCATATATCATAATATAATAATTTGTATCCTTGTACCCTCGAGGGCGGAATTGAAGTGGCATTACACATTTCTCTGCACTTCTCCATATCGCCATCCGATCACTTTGAGGACGATGTAACGATGCAGGTTGTCACTTGTGCTTATCGAAGTGGAAAAGGTTGGAATTCTCTCGTGTTCAAACTTTCATTTGTCAGTCTCGGTGGTCTCCTCCAATTATTGATAAGCGAAACGGGATGGGATACCTATATCCAGTATAAATAAGGCGCTACTATCACTTGAAGAGCAGACATATTTCACGTAATTTATTAACTTTCCATCTCCTCTCATCCGAAACGGTGTTATTTGTTACAAACGCTCAAAGCCATCGTACGTTACATCTCCTGTGATTGCATATCCCAAATGGCCCAGCAAGACTTTGAAACCTTCAAGCTTGGGGATTGGGAGCTGCAGAGTGGAGAAAAGCTCATCAATGCATCTATTGCCTACAAGACATTTGGTGACCCGAAGTCGCCAGCTATCGTTTACCCCACATGGTTTTCCGGGTGTATGTATCCAACGTCAGAAAGTTTCGACAGCGATACTAACAGAGTATTTCCTACATTTAGCGATCTCGGATAACGTCTGGTTGATCGGAGAAGACAAAACACTCAACCCCAAGACGTACTTCATCGTCATACCGGCGCTCTTTGGGAATGGCCAGTCAACCTCGCCATCCAACTATTCCGCTTCCGATGTATTTCCGGCATGTTCGTTCTATGACAACGTGCGCGCCCAATACACACTGGTCACACAGCACCTAGGCATAACGCATCTGCACGCTGTAGTTGGGTGGTCCATGGGTGCGGCCCAAAGCTATCAGTGGGCGACGCAGTACCCAGACTTCATGGATTTGGTAGTGCCATTCTGCGGGTCAGCAAGGACCTCCTTGCATAACCAAGTGTTCTTGGAGGGGGTGAAAGGTGCGCTGTTAGCAGCAAAACACACGCCTTCTGCTGTCCTGAGAGATACTCGTTCCCCCGAGGCTGGACAGGAGTCAAGAATATGGAATAACAAGGAGAAGCAAATCGGGTTGAAAGCCTTGGGTAGGGTTTATGCTGGTTGGTAAGGACTGACAACAAGCGAGATCCAGCTGTACCATTTCTAATGTCTTCCTCTCTCTTTCATACAGGGGATTTAGCCAAGCTTTCTACAGAGAAAAGCTGTATGAGACTGCACTTGGCTACAAGAGCCTGGAGGACTTCATGCAAGGTTTCTGGGAGAAGTGGGCTCTCTCCAAAAGTAAGTCGATTCAAGCCCCTCTCTGTCTTCACTCTTCTAGTTAACGTTGCGGATCTAGACCCTGAAAATCTGTTGGCACATCTGCAAACATGGCAGCAAGGGGACGTGAGCAATCAAGAGCCATATAATGGCGACTTTGAGAAGGCCATGGCCTCAATCAAAGCGAAAACGTTGGTGTTACCGGGCAAAACCGACCTTTACTTCCCGTAAGTGTCACATCTCTTTCTAAGATCAATCCGACAGCTAATTGCCGTAGCCCGGAAGATTCTGAGTATGAAGTTGCATGCATGAAGCCGGGAATCGGTACCCTTCGGGTTTTCCCCTCTATTTGGGGTCGTAAGTGAAAACCTATCATACTGCAGAAGGGTTAGTGCTGACATGTTTACTTGTAGACTGGGCGGGGGGCCCTGGTGACAGCAAGGATGACGTTGAGTGGCTTGACAAGCAACTAGCCCAATTTTTTGGGGGGAGATTCGAGAGCGTCATTGCGATCCGTTAGGCTATGGGTTGCTCTGTTATATCAAAATTTTCCCTAAGACGTTGGGGAGATAACATGGATGTAGTCTGTAGAAACATTGGAGACTGGGGTATGATTCAATTGATTGGTGGACGAAGAAGTATGGGGTATGTAAGGTAGCACGTGATTGTAGAAAAGCGTCACTGCTGAGTCAGTTGACCAGGCGTGGCGCCGATAAACCTTCTTTTCTTCAACTCCGATCGCTGGCTTGATCAGCACTCTCATTCACTATTCGGCTTTCCCCCGTCGATTCACTCAGCCCGTTGTCTTCCCTTCCCTTCACTTTTCTTTTCTCGTCACATTCCTGTATCCCGTTTATTTGTCGCGTTTCCCTTTGTTTTTCCTAATTTCAAAAGACATACGTTCTTTCTTAACTTTCCTGTCTTTTATCTCTCCGCTTTCCAAGACTTAAGCACCGCATGATCCTGTACCTTTAACTAGACAGTCATTATGGCCACACCACCAGTTCGCCAATGGGGAGTTACTCCTCCGATCTCTACAGTCTTGCCGACCCCAGATGAGCTCGCTGCAAATGACGATCTGATCTCTGAATTGAAGTTGCAGAACAACTTCGAAAGCCCTGCAGAGACCGAACACAGGTAAGGCGATCGCGAGTCTTTCACGATGCTCGACATAAGCGCTCATTGTCTTGGTTTCACAGGAAGAATACCCTCCAGCTTATCCAACGTGTCACGGTAGAGTTCGTCAAAGTCGTCAGTCGAAAGAAGGGATTATCCCCTGCTGCAGTGGAGGCTGCAGGAGGAAAGATCTTCACTTATGGAAGTTATCGCTTGGGTGTTTACGGACCCGGTGAGTCGCCAGTAGTTCTTGATAGGTTTTCTGGTATCCGGAATACTGATTGCGCTTCGTGGCAGGGTCGGATATCGATACCTTGATTGTTGGTCCGAAGCATGTTGTCATCGATGATTTCTTTTCAGATTTCCCCCCTGTTCTTGAAAGAATGGCTCCACAAGGGGCTGTTGAGAAGATGACTCCTGTTCCAGATGCCTTCGTACCTATTATCAAACTTGAGTTCTCCGGTATTAGTATCGACTTGATTTATGCCCGCCTGATCGTCCCTTCAGTTCCACTCAACCTTGATTTAAAAAACAATGACTACCTCAGAGGCTTGGATGAAAAAGAGGTCCGATCACTCAATGGTACTCGTGTAACTGACGAGATTCTGGAGCTTGTACCTCAACAGAAGACTTTCCGTCTGGCTTTACGGGCCATCAAACTCTGGGCGCAACGTAAGAAACATCTTTCTTGATTCTTAAAAAGCTTGCCAGCTGACCGTTCCACCCTATGCATAGGCAGAGCCATTTACTCTAATATAGTGGGCTTCCCCGGTGGTGTTGCTTGGGCTATGTTGGTAGCTAGAGTGTGTCAGCTATACCCCCAGGCGACCGGGTCGGTGATTGTGGGCAAATTTTTCCGTATAATGAACAAATGGGCTTGGCCTCAACCCGTGTTGTTGAAGCCAATCGAGGATGGCCCTCTCCAGATGAAAGTCTGGAATCCGAAGGTGGGTGCCGCAACTGGTCGCTTGACGGTTCTGGATAGTCGTTGACCTGGTTGTAGATTTATCATGGTGACCGCTTTCACCTGATGCCGATAATTACCCCCGCGTACCCTTCAATGTGCGCTACGCACAACGTCTCCATGTCAACCAAGACTGTTATCCTTCGCGAATTGCAACGAGGCGGCGATATCGTAGACAAGATCTTCCTGAAGCAAAACACTTGGAATGACCTCTTCGCGAGGCATTCATTCTTCACGCGCGACTATAAATATTATCTCAGTATAACCGCGTCGAGCAGAACCAAAGAAGCAGAAGCGGTCTGGTCTGGACTTGTTGAATCAAAGATTAGACATTTGGTCGGAGCTCTGGACAGGAAGTCAACCATCGCAGTGGCTCACCCCTTCCCCAAAGGTTTCGAAAGGGTTCATATCGTCAGCAGCGAAGAGGAGGCCGAAGCTGTGAAGAATGGCTCTACAAAGTATCAAGATAAGGGACAAAAAACAGAGACCACCGATGAGATAAACGACGCTGCTCATCAGGCCGCGGCTAACAGCCAGATCGAAAAACGAGATGTCGCAGAAACCGTGGAGAATAAGGTCAATGGCGAGAGCCGGACCATCTACACCACAACATACTATATCGGACTGGAGCTGAAGCCATTGGAGCCAGGTACGTTGGCCGATAACCCTGTCTGATCCCACTGACTTGAGAAGGTCAATCTCGGTCGTTGGATATTTCAACCGACGCCCAGATATTCAAGTCGACTTGTACCTCTTGGCCTGGTTATCAACCTGGTATCAATGACCTGACCATCATCCATGTGCGGAAGTAAGTGTTTCACCTGGATTCCAAGGTTCGTAC
Organism: Aspergillus oryzae RIB40; assembly: GCF_000184455.2. Taxonomy (NCBI): domain Eukaryota; kingdom Fungi; phylum Ascomycota; class Eurotiomycetes; order Eurotiales; family Aspergillaceae; genus Aspergillus; species Aspergillus oryzae. Next base: position 3,294,432 of record NC_036435.1, on the reverse strand, counting down.
TTTGACACTCGGATCAGCTTCGACCTTCCCGAAGATGTCTTTCAACCAGGAGAAACGCGTCCCCAGCGACCCAAGAAGAAGATTATCAAGAAATCCGGAGCGGGCGGTCAGAAACGAGGCATCGAATCATTGGACGTAAGTGCATACAAGAAAATTCGAATGGACTATGGACGGCAAGCTACTTCTACGGAATTCGACCCCCCGCGCTTGGCGATGCTCAAGAGTTCTAGCATCTGAACATGACTGATATCAACCGTTGATTTTTCTTTATAGGATCCATCGCTTCCGGTTGCGAAACGTCAGATTCCGTCCAACGGAGTGCCCAATACAGCAACACCTGCGTGAGTGCCTATCAACTGTAACTAGGCCCAAAACCACGATGGGGCAGGTCCCCGATCTGTTCGTGAGTGAGATGCCCGACATCAACAGTCACCGTTGCAGCCATTTGAAGAACCGCATCCGGATCGGATGATATGTAGTAAATGGGTGGACATCTCCTAGTATAACCCCAGTTGAAATCCACTAAAAAAGAACACCCACAGTTGATCTAGTGATTTGTCCTCCGAGACGCACTGTTGCAACTGATCTCAGGAGTTTCAAGGTTGGTTTCTTTTCTCTTTCTACTACCATTTTTTCCTTCTTGACCACACAGACATTATTTCTGTGTTATCTTGCCCACCGAGCGACTACCTCATTGCATGCATTCGTGACAGAGGAGGCGGTTGATCGTACTTGCATTACGCGGTTGGGCTCACAAATCCCCCCAAATTTCTATTTCCTGTTACTGCACATCGCACGGAGGTTGTAGGTCTACATTGCGGGTGGTTTGAGACTGTACATATCACCTTGCTGTTCAGTTAGGCCTGGTGTAAGTGTTAGCTAGGTTTAGTTGAAATAAAGAATGTCTTTTCGTGGCCTACGGGCCGCCAGTCACAACTAGTGTTCTCCAAAATGCCATGTACTTGTAAGTAGTTAGTCAATTCACGTTGGTTCCTAGTCCATTCGGTCCGTTACAGGCAAGGCATTGTACAAAATTCAATCACTTCATCTACTTACGTCCAACATGTATATATATAACACATAACAATCCGCAATCAGCTCCAGGCTTCCACCAAGTCACACAACGTCGACTCACCACCAACATTCCCAGGGAAAACCACAAAAGGAACACCTCGATGTCTCGAAGTGGACTCATCGCATCGCCACAAAGGCACCCCAGGCGCCGCCTGCCCAACAATCAAAGCCCGTTTCATATTCAAGCCTTTAGTCGCAGCATCAGAGGACGTAATCCCACCCTAAAACCATCAGTATCTGACCACACAAACTTCCAACTCCCAGAACATATCAGAGAGAAGAAAAACAACTAACCTTGGCAATAATATACCTCGGACGAACCTGAATCTGCCTCAACACACTGACCAAGGCACTCGCAACATTCGTCCCAATAGCTAGCGACGATAGCTCATTATCTCCCGTGATCAACTTGCGACTCGTCATGACCAAGGTATCCTGGCCAGATTGGAGATGGGACTCGGCCTCCTGGACTGTCCGCTGAATTGCGCCCGCAGCGCTTTCCGGCGATGCGATCAGTTCTTCGACGTCCATTTCGAGGATGGCGAGTTGCCCTGTTTGTCCGCGTTTGGAGGTGAGTACGTTCAGCTGGGCTGTTGTCTTGGGCACGTAGGATCCGGCGATGATTAGCCCGCCTGTTTCTCTGGGGATGGGGAGTTGGAGTTCGCTTGCTGTTATGGGAGATTTGGAGCGGATTCCGAGGCGGGTGGATACGAAGGCTGCGCCGGTGCGGTAGAGGAAGTGTTTCCCTTTTGCTTCGGCTGTTGCGGGTTAGTTTTCTGGTAGATAACGAGAAATAGGTCGCCGGGGGGAGGGCTTGGTCTACATACCTAATAACAAACCGGCAACGAAGACATGCATATCGGACTCCGCCGCGGCATTGACGATAATAACACCGCCCCGGGGGATATCCATCAGCTTCTCGTAGACTGCTTCAGGACCCCCTACTCGAATCTCGTGTATCGAGATCGAGTGCAGCTGTTCCGGCTGAAACCTCCCGGCCGCTTTCTCAACGACATAGTCCCTGAGGTTCGAACTCTTATATCCAAAGGTGGCATCCTTCGCGAACTGCGTCGTCCCCGCCGGGACCAGGTTCTCCCCCTCAGCCACATAATGCACGTCGTCGACGGTGAAGCGTCCACCCTGGAAGAAGAAAGGAGCTAGCACCAACCCGTCCGCGTCCCCAAACACGGACTGCGCAACGTCCGTTTCGAGCGGGAAGTGGCCCCGCAATGTACTGTCGCCGCGCAGGACGATGTCCACTGTCTCTCCTGCGGATTTGGCGACTTGCGCGACGTTCTCGCAGATCTCGCGGATCAGTTTCTCTGCTTCGAGGGGTGGGAGCGCGCGCGAGTTGGTCAGGATGAAGAATCCTGGGGAGTCTTGTTTGAACTCTTCGGTTAGGGTTTCGATGTCCCATACGGTGAGCACGGAGATGTCATGGCATGTTTGTGTTCCGGTGGGGTCATCGTCGAGTACGACTAGACGGTTGAGGGTTGAGGAGGCCAGGTGTTGGGAGATCTGGTCTTGCGTGTCTGCAGGATATGCGGGGGGCAATTGAGCTAGTGTGCTTTCGCGTGGTAGAATAGGATAATCTTGTGGGATTGACATGATGGCTCGTTTTCCGGTGGAATTTAAGGAATATTAATTGATTTAATTCAAAGAATGGTGGTTGTTATGGTTTTGAAGGGGAGAAGCTCTCTATTTCAACCCCACAGACTAGGAAGCAAATGCGGGGGAGAGGATCGGAGACTAGTCCGATCTATAGCCAAAACTGAACTTCGGGCTTTCTCTAGAGTATAAGAAAAAATCTAGCAGCTTGTTATCCACAGCACGATCACTCATTGAAAGATCCAATCAGTCTAACAGAATAATGCAATCAGGGGAAAATAAGAACAAGGAATATAGGGCTCTCAAAAACACCGCAAGCGCCGTGACATGTGCAGAGAAGATGCAAAATGGTCATGACTATGACAATGATGCAGATGCAGTTGATCCAAACGAGAATAGGAAAAAAAAAAGAAAAAGAAAAGAAAAGAATGATCGTATAGATCCCAACCAGTCATTACGCATGTCCTTCCTTCCCTTTTATTGTGAATAGCAGAAACCGTTCCCTTACACTCCTCAAGTCTCATCGCACGCAATGCTCAAGAGATCTCATCATAAAAATAAGTAGAAACGAAAGGCAACCCACCCATCCATCCGAACCGGTCATTAAGGAAGCCCCAACAAAAGAGATTCGAGATAGTATTAGTGAAGGCAAGCAGAATGGGACAGTCCCATATTTCCTGTCATAAGCGACGATTTAGCCGACAACACTGCGGAAACTCAAGGCTTCAAGGAAGGCTCCGAGGTCTTCCTTCTGCACTTCGACCACGCAGTGATCAAAGCTGTTAATACGAACGCGAGTGTTGGTTTCTTGGACAACTTCTTGGAAAGCAATTCCAAAACGGTTCCGCAGAAGATGTTTATCGGCGCGTGTATCGTCTTCGTCTTCCGACTCGGACTCCGATTCAGAGGATGATTCTTCCTCTTCGCTTTCTTCGAAGTCTTCTTCACCGTCCGCTTCCCGTTGAGCTCGCTCTGACGCACGCTTCGCTCGCCGCTCTTCCTTTTCCTTTCGTTTCGTCTCTTTGGCTTCTTTCTTTTTCCGACGTTCTTCTCGCTGTTTATTCAAAGCGGCGAAGTCAACCACACCACCTCCCCCACCAGTACCGACAACTACATAAAGGTCTCGATCTTCATCCAGTCCGGCCAGTACCAAAGGGGTTCCTGTTGCACGCTTGCGCCCAATCTTAACTGAATCGCCTCGCTCCCGCTCCTGTACCCGAATTGCCTCGGCAATCCACAAGGCCAACTTAGTCAACGCCCCTGGGTTAGTGAACAACTTGACATCCGGTCCATCTTTGACAACAGCGATGCGAAACGCACGCAAGTGTCGAATCTGATGCTTTGCAAGTAAAGAAGTTCCGGTGCGTAAAATCGAGCGGTGGAGGTGTTGAGCAAGGGGGAGTGCCTCTAGGAGAAGCGTGGGTGACTCGGAGGTTAGAGATAGGGCGTCATATGCACACCAGAATCGGGGCACAATACTGGCTAGATCCGACTCGGTAGAGTCGGCGCCATTCAATCCGGGCGCACTCCTTGGTCGCGACAGGTGTTTTGTGTCCCAAGACCCCAGTGCCTCCTCTGGCCCGACCTCGAGCATGGCGCCAATGATAATACCCACGTCGGTAGCAGATAAACAAGCCTTCCAGCCCCAGCAGCGCACGAAACCCCATCCCTCACGAGAGGCAGCATGTCCAGATGCCTCCGCGGGTACCAAACCATCCAGGCCGTACATTGGTGCATACTTAAGGAGGCGTTGACGTAGTACTCGTTTTAATTCCATGTCCATATGGGTGTAACTCTGGTGAGACTGGCTCAAGCTGATGCCCATCTTAGCTAGGAGTTTGTTAAGTCGTTTCCTACCATTCTCGGTCCACACATGTAATCGTGATGCTAAGTAGGGGCTGTGGAGCATGCTATCATATAGCGACCAGTGTCGTATAAGAATGAATCTAGGTTCAGGCGATAGACGAATGGATTTATCTGTAGGCGACTTTGCCGTGGTTGGGATAACACCGTTGATCTCTCCTCTTATATCTCGATCACGTTCGTAAGGGTCCGGCGGATTCAGTCGATGGACCTCGTCTCGTAAAATCTGTCGTATACGCTCACCCCGTTCTCCACCCCAGCCAGCTGACCCTCCAGATTCCGACGAGTTGGAGATACCGACCCCAGACATTGTACGGCCGCTAAGCTCTAAACTAGATGCACCGACAATGGCAAGCCAGAGTAGGTCGTTGTCTTCGCGACCAAGCTCCGATGCCAAAGAGTACACAAGAGACGATATAGGTTCTGAGTATGAGGTGCCGGAGGAATAGTAATTCTGCAGCACACTCTCGTGTTTTCGTTTTAGTCGCAGGAGGCGCCGTTTCAACGAGCGCGCGGATGGCTGTTTAGGTTGTGCAAGCGACGGCGATTCTAATACTGGTGTGACAGCGCGTGACGAATGGAAGGGATCATGCGCTCTGGGCCGTTGGCGAGTTGGGGAAGAAGCAAGCGAGGACCCCTACAAGCTACATTAGTACCACAATTTAAGGACTGCCCACCCCACGTAGAACATACCGAATTGCTTCTCCTCCGTTGACGAGGCGGCCCGTCCTCCTCGTCAGATTCATCCTCATCGTCCGTCCGCGACCATGACTTGCGTTTTCTAGAATCCGAACTAGACGGTTGGTCTACTTCCCCTTCACTGCCCGAATCATCACCGAGATCCTCCTCGTCCTCTTCATCTACCTCCGGCATCTCTACCAATGCGCAATATGCTTCTCGCTCCTTGGTCATGTCCTCCTCGATATCCCCATCGTCGTAGACCACGATACCCCCACTACTTGATTTGTATGACGGTGTGATACATCCCTTGTTCACACCTCGCGTTTTCCGTCGCGCATTGGCATCAATCTCGCCTAGCGCTTGTTCTGGCATGGGCTCGCCACCAAAGACGTTGGCTAAATTCCACGGTCGTCTCGCATCAAACACCCAGACCTCAACCCCGCCCATATCCTCCACATCATCCTCGGGGTTACTGAGACAAAGTATCTCGCTCAGGTCCACCAGGCCGCCCACGCCTAGACATATTACCACGCCGCCACTACCACCATTAGTAGTCTGCATGGGCTTAACGAGGTCCTCCCCCGCACGAGACAGGTCGCCATATCCCGCAACTGGTTGGATCTTGTGGGGTATATAGTCGCGTTTTAGCAGAGCAGTGAGAATTCGACAAGCACAGAGCGCATCGGGCTCCAGAGCCACAAGAATTAACACAGGCGGAGACAGCGGATGGTGTGATCGGAGGAGTTGTAGGTAAAGGTGCGATATAAGCTGGCGAGGTAGATACATGGCAGCCGGGGGAGTCGACGAACGATACGTGAACGAAGGAGCCAACAGATACTGAAGTTAGGCCTCCAAGAGGCCCTGCTCTAAGCTGAGAAACAATCAAACCACGGACTGTTCACACAAACAAAGTCAATGGTGTTTTGGTTGGCTCCATTCCCAGGTGTTGGCGAGTCTCTTTGGGTAACAAAAGCAATTCGTCGCGAATGTCCAGACGCGTCGGGGACGTGCCACACGTGCGGAGATTGCCGCCAAGCCCGCTTTTTAGTTCAATAAATTAAATTTCCTGGCATAAAACATCATTCATGACCCGCATAACTTACTAGTCAGAGAATAAGCAAGGGAAAGATAATAGTAAATAATATAACGATAGTTAACAAGTAGGTCAAACATTTTCACAGATCCTAGTCGACAGATCCTAGTCGGATTTGTCGTAAACAGTCCTCTCAGTATCACACTAGAATCTTAAAAGAAGAATTAATGCACAAGGACATTCTCTGCTTCTTTGTTTTCTTGAGATACATAGATCTGAGGTAGATGAATTGTACTCTTAATTAGATTCAAGGATGAAGAGCGTCTGAAATGCCGTCAATGCCAGAGATCTAGCTGAAGTCTGTCCATTATGTGCGAAAAAGGCATCTATTAAGAGAGAGAAGAAAAGAAAAATAACAATCCAACAACGCCTATCAATACTCCTGAAACTAGGTATCAAATAATGCAAGATCACAGGTTGTAGTCACACTGTACGCTGGTAGTATAGGAAAGCACAACTGAATGCCATGGATGAGCAGAAGAATAAGACTATAGAGACACGAAATATATAGTTGGGTCGAGATTCAGACCACGATCAAACTGAGGACCTGCCTAAGATCGATCCAGTCAGCCAGACAGCAGCGCAGATCCCCAAAACAGAAGCTCCGACTAGTCGCTTTTCCCAAGGAGCTTCTTGGGACATTTTGGCAGGCTCAAAATTCTTCCTCGCCGAGTGAGGTGATAAAGAAACTTGCAATCCGGAGTTGTCATTACCTGCGCGAAGCGACGAGTCGTTTTGACTGACCAAGTATTCTCGATCGCGTGCACGCCATTTCTCAACCAGTCGCGCAATCTCAATAAGGTCTTCCTTTAGAGATCCCGGGTCAGTCGCGGTGGTATTCTCAACCTCAATGTTCTGGACATTTCCGAAAAAGTCCACCACCGTCCGTAGGCGGCCCTCCTGCTCGGCACCAGGGAACAGATCCCATCGCACACCGGGTTGTGAGTGGATCTTGGTTTCGTCGTACGAATCGAACAAGTCGCCCAGTGTCAGTTTAGAGTTCGCACTTGTTACCTGAGTTTCAAGGAACTCGAGCACATAGTACGTCCAGCGGTCAATCACTGCAACTCCGACATCGTTGTCGGCATGATGAGAGTATGATGACTGATCAAGCTCGCTGGACCCGGTGGCAATGATATTGGGCGAATAGAAATGCGTATACATCGTATTGGCCTGACAGGTATCGATCATGAACAGTAGCTCGTGATAACGCTTCTTCTCCCACATCTGACCGAAGGCATCCGCCAAGTCCCAGGCTCCAATCTCCTCGGAGTCCTGAAACTTGAGAAACTGGTCTCCTCCATGTCCGGTCATATACACAAGTACATTACTTCCAGCGTCAGAGCCAAGGCGTTTGCTCCGTGGCACATCTTCGTCTAGCCGATCGGTCAAGAGACGGATGAAATTCTCCACGGTTACCTCGTAGCCCCGGTAATCCACCTCAATATTGTCTCCGTAAAGGTCGACTGCGCGATCCGCATTGCTGTACACTGTTCCAGGGAACACATTGCGAGGGTTGCAGGCCATATCGTCGGGGAGCATCAGGATAATCTGCGAATCGGGGATTCCGAGGCGCTTGACGGTACGGTACAGCGAGAGGACATTTGCGAGGTGGCGGTAATTAAACCAAAAGCGCGAGGTCGAAACTAGAACGGCCCAATTTGACGTATGCTCAGATGAAGCCAAAGACGCAAAGAGAGTGAGGAGGAAGGGAAGGGCTCTAAGGAGCCCAAAGTATGGAGACATAGTGAGCGCTCGAACGTCAAATCATAATAGAACTAGAGAGAGGTTGCGTGAGGAACGACAGACAAGGGCGACAACAGTAGTGCAATAAAGGAGTGGGCACAACTAGGTAGGTGGATACATATGAAGAAGTAATGTAGTAAGTAGTATGCTTATCAATTCATGTGGAAAAGGACAGCCAGAAAGAGGGCCACATCGGGAAGATCACTCAGGCATCAATCGAAACTCAAAAGTTAACGCCTGAGGCACCTAATATCACAAACGGAAAGATTCGCAGCCTGAGGCAACAAAAGGATAGACAAAAGCGGAGTTCCTACTAATCACATTGACGTCTTTGGCGGTACTGGAGTGAAGTAATAGTAGAAGTAGTACAAGCTGAGGTCACGGTACTTTGTAGGGATAGCTTCAGTAAGTTGATCGGAGAGTGTGACAGGAAAGTGGTCTTTTTAAATAAGAACGGGATAATCATCCGCTTTGGCTCCTGGTCTATATTAACAGAGAGGTCGAGACTATTTCCATCTTTTCGGCTATTGCTACTGACAGATCGCAGAAGCATGCTGGGGATCATCCTTTTTTCTCTATTCATCAGTTATACTGCCTACCTAGGTCTCTGTTTCCTTCGACACTGGAGTCTTGCGCGGAAGATCGGATTGCCATACGTCTCATTTCCTATCTCGTCGCATAATATATTGTTCTTATCTCTTTTCGAGACTCGGTTCGTTCCATATGTGATCAACACGTGGCTCTCACCCAAGTTGGCCGATTTTATCTATGGTAGCGCCTTCAAAACGCGCTGGGCAGCAAGAGACCGTCTCCACAGGAGGTATGGGGGAGTTTATATGCTTATTACCCCATCCGTATCAACTTGCATGGTGTGCGACGCCTCAGTAGCCTCTCAGATCTGCATGTCTCGTCATGGTTTCCCAAAGCCCATCAAACAATATGGTAAATCATGTTGACGTGACTCGCATATTACCGCAAGACTAATGGATAGCCACACTACAGGGGCTCTGGAGATGTATGGTCCCAACATTGTCACAGTAAGGTGTCCGAACGGTTTTCTGCATTGATATCGAGTGTTCAGAGTCTCAGCTAATGTATCACAGTCTGAAGGCTCTCAATGGGCACATCTGCGTCGACATACAGCGACACCGTTCAATGAGAGAAATAGCGCCTTGGTTTGGGAGGAAACAATTCGCCAGACCAAAGAAATGGTGCAATATTGGGAGGACGAGTACTCTCGAAGCTCTTCAGCGTCCGAATTTATTCTGACAGACACTAGAGAGGATATCTTAAAATTCACTCTCAATATTATCTGCAGTGTTGGATACGGAGTGAAGCTTCCGTTCAGACCCGGCCTTGAAAATTCGACTGAAAGTGCTGAAGGCTTGTTCAAAGATGCCATAACACCTTTACCAGGCTACCACTTCACATTCCGCTCTGCGATGGAGTACTTGAATAAGCATATCACCTCGATGTTCATAGCTAATGGCCTCCTTCCCAAAGGTATCCCACGGTCCGTACTGCCATTTTTCAAGAAAGACTTTGATGCGTTCGACGATATAGGCAGGTATCTGCGGGCTTTAGTATCGACGGCTGAAACAAAAGAAACCCTATCTCAGAATTTAATTGATGGCTTAGTCAGATCTAAACAGAAGATAGATAAAGACCAAGGACTTGACCCTGAGCTTACGGAGGATGAAATACTTGGGAATCTGTTCGTATTCACAATCGCAGGGCATGAAACCACTGCTGTTTCTCTTCGGTTTGCTCTTGTGCTCCTTGCTCTCAATCAAGATGCACAAGAGTATCTGTACGAGGGAATTCGAGAAGCAACATATGACGAGCCTCGTAACCCTGTCGAGTGGGATTATAGACGGGTTTACCCAAAGCTCGTTAGCCCCTTGTGCGTAATGGTATGTGGCATAACCCGCCTTTGTGATTGTCGTTGTTCCGAGATTGATCACAAAGTCCATTAGCTTGAGACACTTCGGATGTATCCTCCAGTGTCAGGCATTCCCCGGTGGACGGGAGACTCCGCAGTCAATATCACGTACCATAACCAGCCTTACCTTCTTCCGCCGCATGTTTACGTCAATGTCAATGCCAGTGGGCTTCATTATTCCGAAGAGTACTGGGGCCCAGATGCAGCTGTGTTCGATCCCAAGAGATGGGACAAACGAACACGAGAAGCTTCCTCGCGAAGAATAAGGAAGGTGGTCTGTCCGGACCAGGGTTGGAATACGACACAATCCATAAGCCAGTACGAGGCTCATATATCCCTTTCAGCGACGGCTTCCGATCGTGTATAGGCAAGAAATTTGCTCAAGTTGAGTTTGTAGTTGCCATGGCCATCATCTTTCGTGAGTATCGCGTTATGTTGGCGAAATCCAATGAGCGTGAGACCGAGGACGATCTGCGTCGGAGGGCGGAGAAAGCTTTAGGGGAAAGTACTGCGTTTATCACGCTGTCGATGCGTGATGAAGTACCGCTGTTGTTCCAGAAACGGTGCGTTAGCAAGGCTTGATGGTCATGTAGCTTAGTCGCAGTTAATATGGACAGAGAACGTGCCATAATTGCTTTAGGTGTCACATTTGGGTCATCCCATACTGTCAATCGCAGCCCTTCTTTCTTTCCCTCTTCGGCGTTTTCCACCTTCTTTCGATATGAGATTCCGTTGGTGTCTCTGATGGAAACATTGTGCAACGATATTGCAGCAGACTTAAGCCTCTATACTTGTTCACACAACACCTCATTATGATAGCCACCAGTAAACAATCATTATGATTAAATGAAAGCGACGTAACCGCAAAGTTCTGTATATAACTGGGAGAAAGAATCGGGTTGCTGCACATAGCAAAACGCATGAGAGGCTTGTGGATGGATCGCAAGCAAGGGCGCTAACAGCAGGATAGGGCAATGCTATGGTTTTCTTGGCCCAACCCATGCTCTAGGTACAGTCCCACGGTTTGTAGTGGGGAGGAAGGTGGATTGTGATAAGTTCAACCCAATGCCGTGAGTGGTGGTGTTTAACGAAAGTCGCCAAGCATCTCCCGCAGCCCTAAATCAGGGGGTTGACGAGGCGCAGCAAGGCATCATCGGCTTGATTGCTTCAAATTACCAAATATTGGATAGATACCATTTCTAACAGTGGTGCAGCATTAGATAGGAACGAACCATAGTTCGGAAGATCACCGATGCCACCTGTCGAACAGAAACCCCTTCACTGATCCTGGCCATCGCGGTCAGACGAGCCAAACTCTTCGGCCTTGTTACCCATGCAACGGCTATAGCACCTTTTCTTATAGACCCTATTAGAAATAGAGCCGATGTTGTCCGTGATCCGTAGATTAGGAGCATAGAAGAGTGTACCGAATTTTCTTTTAGGGCATGTATGCCTGCACAGGTGACAGGACTGTAGCTGTCTCATGGTCATTCCATCATAGAGAGCTTCAGCGGTGTGGACGATTACATTCTGTTTACTTGCCCTCAGCAAGTTGTCGCCCTTGGAGCAACCTCCGCTCTTCAAATGAATATATGCACAGCAGTAGCAAACCGGCCTGGTGGAGGTTGGCCAACGATCTCTGGAGATCCATCATTCTTCTCCGACTGCTACACCAGCCATTGCAGCGTGCTTTCGTAAATAGACTTATTTCTCTTCCAAATGGCCCACAATCCTTAGTTTCAATATATTATACTGGATATAAGTGACATCTGTGGCACTTGAGTAAACCTGACCCTGAACTTTACACAAAATAGACGTTACACTTCCAACCGTTCAAGGACAGGGTCCTAAGCAGCTAGAAAGTTAGCTAGTTTGGTAGAGCATGCGCCTATTATAGTACAGTATTCAGTAGACTGGCATCTCAATCCGCCAAGCACTTGGGTTGTAGTAGCCTCCTTTGTGTAGCGATTAGCGTAGGTCGTGGAGGGGATTGAGTCGGTCCATCAGAATTTTCACTCTTAGTATTGCCCTCTCGTTTTGATAATCCTATAGACTATAGTGTCGTCGTCACGCCATCCATTCAGAAGATCAGTAAAATATTAAAGTGCGGGAAATACATTCCCTCAGGCGACACGCTCTGTGTCCCGGAACAAAGGATAGAGCAAGTCAACTATGGATAGCGACGCCTATCACGTACTGTTTGAGGAAACTGACCTGGCATAGCCCCGCCAGAGGTCTGAGTTTAGTCAATACAGGGAGGTGGAGACGTTTTTGTTGTGTATCTTGAAACAATCTAACATGAACGGGCAAATATCCAAGCCAACACCTGCAGCGGATCCAAGTGGGCCAGTCCCTTCAGCCATCTTGCACCTGGCCCACGATAGGAGTAAATTGAGTATATCAAAAGACGATACTTAATCTTTTTGTTGTAGACATGGGGGAAGATTCAAGAGGTAAGGTCAAAAGAAGATTGTCTTTACCATGGAATCACTGGGGTGGCTTCTACGCAGGGCTTGGAGTTCCTTCATTACCCTCTTGAATTTTGTGTGGCTGCACCCTTTCCTTTCGTTCTTTACTACCTCTCTATTCTTTCTTTTAATATCTCTTACACATTCGTTTGTTGAATTCTCTGACAACCTTAAAACCCATTCACTTTCTCTAGACAATTTTTCTCCTGCCTATGTTACAGCACTCAATGAGTCTATCAATCTTGGTCAACCGATCCAATTCGATGCCGCAGACAACAAGACCTCTCCTGCCTCTATCCCACGAATCATCCACAGAACGTACAAGACGGAAGATATACCTTCGCATTGGAAAGGGACCTACGAGTCATGCCGCGTGTTGAATCCCACTTACGAGCAATACTTCTGGACTGACGAGTCTTCTCGTCAGTTCATCGAAACCCATTTTGACTGGTTCCTTCCTACCTACGATGCCTATCCATACAACATTCAACGAGCGGATGCTATCCGTTATTTCCTCCTGTGGCATTATGGGGGGGTGTATATCGACATGGATATAGCTTGTCGCCGACCGTTGGACCCGCTGCTGGATTTCTCTGCCTGGATGCCCAAGACCCAACCATACGGTGTCAGCAATGACCTGATGGCGAGTACCCCAGGACATCCATTCATCACCAAACTTGCCCTGAGTCTGCATGATCATGACGGCTTCTACCTCTCCAAGTATATCACCGTGTTTTTCACAACGGGTCCGATGTATCTCAGCAGTATTTTGACGGAGTGGTTTCGAAAAGTGCAAGATGGCCCGGGTGAGGAAATTACCATGCCACATGGTGTTGCTATTCTGCCTTCCATGATGTACGACACCACTGCGTACTCATTCTTTGGACATGCCCCGGGATCCACCTGGCATGGAAACGATGTAGCGGCAGTCAGCTACGTTTACAAACACTGGCGTGAATTTTGTCTCGGGGCAGTTGCACTCGGCCTATTGGTGTTGACGATCTATATGTTACGAGTCAAAAGAAGACGGTCAAAGTATACATTGATATTAGATAGGCAAGATGAGGAAGCAGGCCTTGCGTAATGATTCGTTCGTTCTCTCTTTCTTCTGTCTTCCTCACTTTGCTTCATCCTATACTACATTAGCTCTATACCCTCTTTTACCGCGCACAAGGCAGCGCGAAGCTTTGATTCCCTTGAATCTATATGTTTAAAATTAGATATACCTAGCGCTCTGCAATAAATTAACTGCTTACACAATGGAGTACTTTCTTTGAAGAAACAGAGATACCCCCTTACAGTAACAAGAATATAGGGGGAGTGGGATTAATGCCTTAGTACAGCGTGTATCAGCAACATCCCCAGACAATCCAAGCCATTACAAGCTTCTATGTGGTGGCTTAGTAAAACTTCCATATGCCCCGTAAAAACTGATGAAACTCTTCCGCTTAGTAATTTTTCAACATTCGACGTAGAGCTGCCAATGGGAGCAAATCCTATCAGAAACAGAGACCCTAAAGCCTTATTGATCGGGACCCTTGTGGGGTTGTTGCGATTGTCGAACCCTAGAACCGTTGGGGCTCTCCCCTGTAGGTTGACCGAAGCATCCACTTCAGCGAGGCAGTGCCGCAGTGCGGAGGGAGTAAAACATGCTGCGCCTCTCGGTCTTGGCCACAAACATCGGCTTTTCAGGGGATGAAACATGGTCAAATCAATGCGAACTGCGTTTGGAAGGTGTTCAAACTTCAAACGAGATTCCTACAGAGTATACTCCATAATACTGATCTTCGGATCTCAAACTTTATATTGGCATTTATACTCCTGGAAGGGGAAACAGTATGATGTTTCAAGTGGGGTATATGTTGATTAAGCTATATCTCAACGTTTCTAGTAGGTTATACTGTATCTTTAGATGTATTCCGTAGGACCTAGCCAAGAGTTCAACAGTTTGAATCATATAGTGCTCATTTAGGTACCGAATACCAGCTGACCTACATTTTGCTTAGGACATGCTGGTTTTCTCACTCATCAGAAGGTATAGAACATGAACATTAGGAGTGGGTCAGTCAATCGATTACGATGTACTAAAACCCCATATGCTTCTTCTTGAATCGTACTACAGTGATGTACATAGTATCTGATCCAGGAGAAGTCGAATGATTGTTCTGACATGCCACCAGCAGAGCAGAGAGGAAGTGACCCAATTAGGCAAGGCGTACGAAGCGCGGGAAAGATGGAAGGACTCGGATGCGGTAAAGCTAACCAGAAGAAGAATCGATATTCCTGCCAAGCTTTCAAAAAGGGCCCCACCGATTCTGCCTTGACTCTCAAGAGTTCCGCGATCGCAGGGCTGCCTTGACCGTCCCTAATCGTTAATGTCGGAGGTTGTTCGCTCTTACTCTGTCCACGCCTCATGTATCGCTGCGTCTCCACTTGCTCATTCCAGATGTAACTCCAGACTGCCTTGTCCCTGTCTAGGATGCATGTTTCACCTCTTCCGGGCTCCATGCAGTTCAGGAGTCCACCTACTGTACTCTCTTGCCTCAAAGGGTATATTCTAGTAGTGGAGCTATGTACTATAGGTTCTTCTGTGGCATGGAACATGTGACCTTACAACTATTTTACTGCATGATCGCAAATTATACACGGTTTGCCTGTAGATCTCTTACAACAACATGGCGGAGGACCATGATACTTGTACATAATACGTGTAGGTATAGCCACTGTTCCCATCACGGCGCCTTCAAGAGTTCTTGTATGTTATATCTATAACTAATATCTTTTCCAAACAAGGTAATCGCTATATAAGACCCCACACTCTCTATAGCAGGGTATTTTTTGTGCTTGGGTTGTACATTAGCGGCTTGCACGTAATTCTCAAGCCTATGCATAGATCTACTATCTCGTCATCACACAGGACCAATCACTTACTCTAACCAATTACATACATGGCGATCGAAATCCTGGCGGCTCGTTCCTGCTTCATAGCAAACCCCATTAACACACCATTACAACTTGTACCCTATCAAGGGTAATATCCTGCTCAATGCAACAGTTATCCACCGGTACCCCCTCTATTATACATGAAGACCCACGCCATCATCTACCAATTGCAAGTCCCCTGATTTCACTGATCAGTTTCCCGGCGGTGTGACCGGAGAAGGGGATATGGTGGACATTTTCGGAAGGGCTGTGGTTTGATCCACACAATCAGTTCGATGGGGCACCTTGCCCGGAGGCACTCCGGTTTTCTCCCATACCGATGTTGGCCGTATTCACAATTATGGATCATGTAGACGATACCACAGTCATGCCCCAAGAACCGCAAACACACCCTTATTCTGATGCCGAGAGCTTCTTAGGGCACGCCCTACATACTTTGATACTTCTCCCATGCTGTGTCGTAGATGTAGTCTGCAGCGGTTCTCCTTTCCCTCATTCCACTTACAAATATTGCACTACTATTATTTTCAAGATGCATATGCCGCTAAGTAGGGTATATTGAGTAGGCACGCTGCGGGGCGAAGAAGACGCGGTATGAGCCCGCTTCTGTTAGCGCCTTTCCTCCATCTACTCGAAGATAGGCAGTCATTTTCCCCTCCAATAGAGGCCTGCCATCTGGCAAACATAATGGAGAACATATGTAGCCCTGAATTTAGCTTCCCATGGACACCCTTGGCGATACATGAAAGAGTTTGTTGACGTGAGCGCAGCAGAAATTTCTGGCTTGCCATGAATGTGGTAGATGGCTTATTGATCTCAGAGATTCTTTGTTCCGTGCCCTTTAGAATGAGATCTCTGCCATTAGCCGCGTGAAAACATTTTTCTGTCTTCTTTACATCGTCCACATATCTCCTTCCGACTCTCTTGAAGACCCAGTTTCATGCTTATGGATACCTACGGTTCCTCGAACGCCCTTTTGTGCCTTGACGGGTTACCTTTCACAACCTGTAATGCATTTGACCATTGCTTTCATCTTCGCAATAGTGGTTTGGCTTTGAGGGGATATCAGAGTACTCTGAATACGGAAACGATGCCAAACCAGGTTTGACTGAAAGACAACTTCAACACCACATAAAATCTCCATAAGGGTGCATCTAATTCTATACAGTGTATACTAACTAGAATTGTTCAGAGCTGCGTGACCTACCTCACCCCTTCACGCAGCCATCGGGACAGTATTCCTACCACCACCCTCCTTCTCCCATCCGCTCCCTGCTACGCAAGCCTATCACCCGCCTTCGGCACCAACGCACAGAGAAACTTACCCCCTAACAGCGCTATGCTCCACCCCCAACTACTATGCAACTTATCCAAGGAAACAAGTCAAGCCTTACAAAGTTCGTTGTCACCACAAATACCCTGGAGTCCACTAGATTACCCAGGAGGCTCGGTACCACGCATATACTTGGGGATATTCTCAATGAGCAGATTGTTCAATACCGCGTCAGTTGATCCCACGCCGCAGGCAGCTAATACGAACTGGAAGGCTATACGACATCAATCTCTGAGCTTGGTATGTTATACTTATGTTGTCTAAGTTTCATACATGTAGAATGGTGGCATAGCAATCGGCAAATCCTCAATCGAGCTTACTGTGCCGAAGGCGATGATGGGGATCTGAACTGATATCCCGGTACCGGATAATATCTCAGAACAACCCAATCGACCAGGTCTCAACCATCACAGTAAGATGTAGATGGCTTACGTTATCTAATTACAGTATTGTAAGTGGATATCGCTAGCTCTAGATCGGCTTGTGTGAGCTCAGCACTACACGACTCTAAACTGATAGATCGAAATAAAAGAGCCAACAGGTTAAGGGTAAGATTTATGGTGGATTAAGGTAACTAGAGTAGATTGAGTGTAGTCGATGTGGTCGATGTACTTGAGATACCCGAATAGACCGGGCTGATTTAGAGCATCCTACTTTGAAAGGAAAGCTATAATATAAACAGATCGATAGAATCATAAGTCAGATAAGTATTTTAAAAACTTTCCACTGCACTATAAGCAAAACAACTGGGATATACAGATAATAATTATGCATTACTTATGCTATATATATAGTAGAAAGCCCAGGAAACCAGGCGAGAATTAGACAGAAACTCAGAGTAGTTATCTACAGGCACACCGTGATAATATATTTATATTTATATATTGTCCTAGAAGTCTCTCATTGAGACCTTTCTTACACGTCCGTACTACATCACCCCCATAAGAAGGATACTATATACCCAGCGGCGTGTCATACCATAGTAGCCTCTCAGCTTTTAGTTCCTCCTCATAATTACCCTCTCCGAATGCATCACGAATGATGTCTTGAATTTCCGGGAATCGTTCTGCACCATACATAAGCTTAGTAAACTCCCAGTACTCGGGATAAAAGCCGGCACATTCCCAGTCCACAATTCCAGACAGGCGTCCGCGATCAATAAGAATATTGCTCGGGTGCAGGTCCGCATGAGTGAACACAGAGCGGTACGGATGGGCGTGGACGGCCGCAATCTTATCCTTTGTCTCCTTACTCACGTAGCTATGAACAAGGAAGGCATTGAAGTCAGAATCCAATGGAACGGACCGCATGTGCCGGAGGGAAACCGATGATCGTTCAGCGGGCCACCATGACTGTTGCCGAAGCAGTACGAGGTCTGGTTCGGAATGCACCGCAGCTGCAACAAGAAACTCTTCAAGTCTTTCGACAGCTGCTCGCGCTCCGAGTATGAGAGTCGGTGAAAGACCGCTTCTAGTGGCTGTCCGGGCATAGCTGTCATGATGAAGACGGGGTGCGTCCCCTGGTAATCATCCACCCAGAGCGGTGCTGGAATCGAAGTGTACTGTTCTACTAATTGTAGTGTCTCAGCTTCGTTTCGAGGAGAGCGGTTGCATTCTTTGGCATACAGTCCGAACGGCAGCCGGTACACGAGGCCAGTGAAAGATCGTGGGTAGCAATGGCTGCCTAGTTTCAGGAGGACGCGGTAGCACTGGACACGTATAAACCTAGGCACGAGATGCCAGAGAGAGCGTAATGTTTTCTGTGTCGCTACATTCAATTGGACTATCAAAAGTGGCTAAGTCAGCCGTAGAGTACTATATGCAGGGGATCAGTGAACCATACATAACGGGGGCGACGGCCAACCCTCAGCGATTCGTTCTTCAACATGGAATAGATGTAAGGAGGCTGCAATGCGGTAATGCGTTCGGACTAAGAATGGGTTTGGAAGAGGTAGATTGGCGTCTTGGGTTTCCATGATGAACATCTGCATTATCCGGTCCCATGGGCTGCCATCACTGAGGAAAAGCCAGCCCCAAATCGTTTATCTGATTGATTTAGAAGACAAGTGTTTTTGAAGGGCACTAAAGAAGATATTACATACGGCGAGCAGCAGAGCATTCAATAGATCGGGAGCTTACTCCGTCGTGGATACACAATCCTAGAGTACTTGCCATGAGGATGCGTTCGTAGGATGATGCTCCTCCCTACAGCTGATCTCATACGATGAAGCATACCGCCTTCTGATTTGACATTACGATAAGATAGGAGTGCACATCATTACTGATACACTACCCGAACATCCATGAAAAGAGAATAAAGTATTACAGCGTACCCATAGCATGATCGGTCTGTACCGGTTTGTTGTGGATATCGTCCAACTGCAATCACAGAAATAAATCGCGAAGGGAAATCTATTGCAAACAGATATTTTTAACGCAAATCTAGTAGCATATAGTACACCAAACTAGTCATGTGGTAATAGTCTATTTGCCGATCTCAACACCACCGGTGGCACCCAAGAGACGCTTGATGTCACCGTAGATGGCGAACTGACCAGCAGTCAGGGTACCAACCATGAAGAGACGGGCACCAATACCGGCGTAGGAGCCACGGAGACCAAGCTCCTTACCGATCTTGATGAGACGAGAGACGGTACCCTCACCAGGCTCACCGGGGGTCTTGTTGATCTTGCTCAGCATGGTATCGGCGGGCTGGGAGACGAGAGCGGCAGCGAAACCAGCAATGAGACCAGAGCCAAGGTTGATAGTAGTCTTAGCACCATCGGAGAGGGTCTCCTTGTCGAAACCGCGGTAAATAGCCTCAGAGACCTTCTCGAAAACGACGAACTTGGCCATGGTGTAGGGAACCCTAGAATTTCAATTAGACTTGCTTCCCCAAGCTCCGAAATACACGTGCAAACTTACTGCTTGAAAAGAATGGGACCGAATCCAGAGTAGAAAGCGCCGACACCCTCGTTCTTGAGGATCTTACCAAAACCGCTCAGGAGACCGGTAGCGAAAGTGGGCTGGGAGACGAGACGGATACGGGTAGCTTCAAGAGGGCAGAGGGCGATATCGGCGAAGAACTCGGCAGTGGCGGAAGAGGCAAGGTAGACAGCGGTGCGGTTGTTGGAGGCAGTCTCGTAACCGAGCTGGTTAATCCACTGCTGCTTGAAGAACTCATAACCACCGAACTTGAAAGCACCCTGGAGGAAGTAACCGGCGGCGGTAGGGCCGAAACCAGTCAGGAGAGCGCCAGCACCCTCGTTGGCAATAACCTGACGGAAACCACCGACCAGACCACGGTTGTAGGTGACGGGGTCAAGCTGGATTCTTGTCTTGACGCTACGAAGCAAGAAGGGAACGTCAGTACGGACACTTCAAGCCGGAATGCCGGAACAAGGCGCATTCAATGCCAATAGGGCGACCGAATTGGACTTACACATCGACAGGAGTAAGAGCTCCGTGGGTGACGGAGCAGCAGACAGCACCAGCGAAGGCGAATCTGGAGTAGAGAGCAAGGCCGCTGAGCTGCTGAGGAGCAGCGGGGGCGGGAGATTCAGCTTTAGCGGACATTATATTATATGAAGAGTCGTACTCTGCTCTAAACACAAAAAGAAAAAGGGAAGAGAGGAGTGGGGAGATGGGAGGGAAATGTCAAGCAATTGAAGCTCAGCAGGGATTGAGATGGAAAGAAATTGAATCCGGGAGGAGAGGATTTGAAAGGGATGGCGTCGGCACTAGTCGCAACCCGAAAACTTTTCGCGGCCAATGCGGGTGAGGGTCGGCAGCACGATTATGACTTGCCACCGTTAAATCCGATCGCCCGGTCAACAACAGAGAGATATCATATCTTCTTGTAACCACTATCTATTGAATTGCCTATGGCTATACATATAGTTTCTCTGACTATCAGTCTCCTTCGTTCCATTTCTCCATTTTTGCTCGTAGTCAATGGAAGGGATAAATAAAACAAGAAAAAAGCTACGTGTCCAATGATGTCCATCCGGATCTGATACTGGCAATTGGAAGCCTCAGGCACACATCACCGCCCGATGAACATGAACATGAACCCCTATGCCAAGAGAAATACCAAAACATTTCCATGACCTGTGAGTCAGTGGTCGCAGGGCAAAGAATGAACTGAGTTCCAGTGTCCTATCAGGTCGATGATTGTGACATCTTTTTATCAGGCTTTACTCAATACTTTACTTAATTCTCTTGGCCTTTCAACTGTTCCCGGTTTGATATGTCATTCCCTCGGATCCCCACCCGTGGCATCCCTTATTGATACCTGAGGCAGCCCCCGGATGATTGTACGATCTTTAATTGGTGCAATATCTCCTGGGTTCCTCTCACAACTTGAACTTCCACCTAAAATTAGCCTGGAAAAGAAAACAAAGAATCTCACAACTATGGTCGAGTTTTTAAATTCGTTCATTGTTGAGGGAACTGAAAAATTTTACTGCCGGCACCGTGGTGAACAAGTCTATTATAAACAGTTCTAGTAATACATGGCGGTCAAGAAGGCATAAGCTCAATCACCACCTAATATCCAACTTGAATCGAAGGTGTCGGTTTGCTTGCTCTGATTTGTATCCACTAAACTCCTGACAGCACTTCTATCATGCCTTCCAAGGTCACACAGTATCTGACCGGTGTTCCACACACCGACTGCTTGGGTACCGAAGCAGTTGATACGTCTATTGAAGTAGAACGGCGCATGATGACGCATCCGTCCTATATTTGGCTATACCTGTCAGAAAATCAGCTTTTTCTTGTTGGGTATTTTCATCAGTTTCACTTCGTAGCCTCTCATAGCGGCTTTCTTTCTATTCAAGCCATCAATGTTACCCATTCCATCCTGGTGTGACCCCAAAGCAAGGGAGGAAAGAAGGAAATGGAAGAGGATTGAAAGTCAGTTCTCTTACTTCTCTATTCACAAGCGGTCGGTCTGTGGATACTAAATACGTGGTTAAAATAGAAGAGGCACAGCATCTTACTAAACTCCCATCATGGGATACCCCTGACAATTCGCTCATGCTACAAGGTTTTGAATGGCATGTTCCAGATGATCAAGGGCATTGGAAACGTCTTCAACGCTCACTAGTGAGTCTAAAATCGATTGGTGTCGACAGTATTTGGATTCCACCGGGATGTAAAGCAATGAACCCTTCCGGTAATGGCTATGACATCTATGATCTATACGACCTAGGAGAATTCGACCAGAAGGGATCACGATCTACAAAATGGGGCAGCAAGACAGAACTCCAATCACTAGCTTGCTCTGCGCGGAATCTCGGGATTGGCATTTGCTGGGATGCAGTTCTTAACCACAAAGCTGGTGCGGATTATACAGAACGGTTTTCGGCTGTAAAAGTGGACCCAAAAGGTATGATCTCTAGCCCTAGAGAAACCATATCAGTTAGTTAACTAATACCTCGGTTGGGACAAAAGACCGCAGTGTTGAAATCTTCGCTGCAAGGGAGATTGAAGGCTGGGTTGGATTCAGTTTCCCGGGCCGTGGCGGCATATATAGTTCTATGAAATATAGCTGGCATCATTTCAGCGGCGTTGACTGGGATGAAGCTCGGAAGAAAAATGCGATATACAGAGTTGCTAGCAAACGATGGTCTGATGATGTGGCCCACGAGAAGGGAAACTATGACTATCTTATGTTCGCCGACCTAGATTATTCCAACCTAGAAGTTCAGAAGGACGTTCTCCGATGGGGAGAATGGATAGGAAGCCAATTACCTCTCTGGGGTATGAGGTTAGATGCAAGCAAACACTACTCGGCTGATTTCCAGAAGAAATTTGTCAATCACGTTCGAGCAACTGTCGGGCCGCAGATTTTCTTCGTTGCAGAGTATTGGAGCGGCGATGTCAGGGTTCTTATGCATTACCTACAGAAGATGGATTACCAGCTGTCTCTGTTCGATGCACCCTTAGTCGGGCGCTTCTCGAGGATCTCGCGCACGGGAGAAGATCTTCGCGAGATCTTCGATGATACGCTGGTAGGGAACAAGCCTGCACACGCAATTGTAAGGCCCCTCCGATCTTCTCCTTCGTTGGTACTATGCTTACCGTGTGAGAGACTCTAGTTATGAATCATGACACGGTAAGAGAGAGTGTGTGTTTGTGATCGTGGACCAGCATCCATGGGCGTGCTAATATATTATCGTATAGCAACCAGGACAGTCCCTAGAGGTAGGACACAGGACCCTTTTTGATCTTGGAAACAACTAATAAGCTACTCAGGCTCCAATTGCATCATTCTTCAAGCCACTCGCCTATGCATTAATTCTACTCCGAGACAAGGGGCAGCCGTGTATATTTTATGGAGACCTTTACGGTATCAGACGCGGCGTCAAAAATCCCATGACTCCATCCTGTGGCGGAAAGCTTCCAGTTCTTGCACGGGCTCGTAAGCTTTATGCTTACGGCGAACAATGCGACTATTTTGATCAAGCCAATTGCATCGGTGTGCACCCAAGCAGTATTCATGGTGCTGGCTCATGACCGCCTAACAAAGAGTAGGATTCGTCCGTTATGGCAACTTGCATCACCCGTCCGGTCTAGCATGCATCATGAGCAACGGGGGTGCGTCTCAGAAACGTATGTACGTCGGACGGAGCCATGCCAAGGAGCGATGGACAGACATTTTGGGGTGGCATCCAAAGACAGTTATCATCGATAAGAAAGGTTATGGGATATTTCCTGTTTCTGCAATGCAGGTTAGTGTCTGGGTGAACTCGGCCGCAGAAGCGAGAGAAAGTCTTCAAGAGCCTTTGTAAGCATCATTTCATCCATCCCTTCATATGGTCCTCAATATAAGGCTTCGTGGAGCTAATCTATCGATAGCGAGGAGAAGATTTACGAGAATTGACCGGTCTGTCTGTGTCATATAGATATCTGACAAGGCGCATTCAAATGACCTTTTTTGTTTTTTTTTCTTTTTTCTTTTGGCGGGTTTGCCATGCCTTCCACTCAATAGCCTGAGTTGGGGTCAATCAAACTATTATATGCTAAGGCATTTTGAACACCCACCTAGTGGTTGAAACGGGCACTTTGAGTCTTTGTCAACCATGGTTACTTTGTCAGCTTCTAACATTAAAAAGAACGAGAAAAAAAATGATCGCTAGCTCCTTCGAGATATAACAGGGCCTTTCACCTGTCTCCGCACATTGCGTCAAGGGTTATAGTCGACTACTATGAGCATTGTTATGCTTTGCTGATATCGAGACATGCTACTGTGTACAAATCATTCTCCTTGTTTTATACCCTTAGCTGAACGCAAAATAGTGGATAATAGATTCAGTTTTACGCGTACAGCTTACGATTCCATACAACATCGCCGTGTCGATCCCGTGCCCAAAACAAGATTGCTTGTTGTTTCAAATTCAGAGAGAACATTATGGCAGGTTTTACAAGCGAAACATATCAACAGTACCTTGTTATTTAGCTTCTTCTTCTTCTTTTGTACCATCCTTCCAAACCTTGCATCCATACATTGTACGGTACATCCCCTGCAGCCACCTGTAGCGGTTTCTTCCTAGATTGACTGTTTGGTGTCCGTTTACATCGGTAGATTTAAAGAGGTTGGCTATGATAAGTTTCCTAGTATCTATTAGGTAGATATGCTCTACTATTTGAGTTAGGAGTTATCAGTGTTATCTCTTAGTTATTCGGGAATGCTTGTCGTGACGCGGCTCCGTCCACCCGGCTGTCTCCAAAGAAGCTGTTATTCGTGCACAAGAAAACTTCAACTGGAATGATCAAGTGTCGGATCATACATGACATAGGTCTCGAAGATAAAGGGCCAAACATTTTCAGTTCTGTATGGGAGCTCTCCCGAAGGGCAGGTTCGCTGTTCTTTCTCTTCGGCGTTCTGTCCGTGGTGGATCTGCTATCAATGCAAGGGACTTGCGTTGCGGAGTTTAACGGTAGGGGCCTCCACGCAATGAACCATCTATCTTGTTCCTAAACATTCTCAAGCTAGGCGGAATCTATATGGCTTGAGCCATCATGTGAAGCAACGTATTCAGATAACACTTCAATTTAATCGAGGGTATCACCACAACTTAGATTGTCTGTTGGTCTATGGGTGTAGACAAGCTTTTCCGAGTTAAGCTTGAGTTCAATAGAGAGCCTTGCTAATGAAGATCCGTGCTTGCCATGATGAACCTGAACTCTAACCACCTGGCTAGGCTTAGGGGTGAATCATATGGAATACGCTGATCTAACTCCTAGCTCTAAGAGAAACAAAAAGGACTGAATCATGCCTTGCTTCAGATGTTATGGCACCTCTGGTCCAGTCACTGCTCAACGGTTGATCCGAGAATGACGGAGCGCTCTTTTTTGGTGGGTGGATCAACGTGTTTCCACAAACCCACATACTCATCGAGCAGATCATGATCCACTTCGCCTCTTTGTACTAATACAGGGCATCACAGGGGAAATTCGGAATACTTGAGACTGTCATAGATGACGACTATTGTCTATTATTCATGGGCTCCTTGGGGACCAAAGGCTACGGCGGCCGTTTATTAAATCCGAGTTCCCAAAGCTCCCTGGTGTCATTATGCGGTGTAAGAACTACAGGTTAGTTGACGGTCAAACTATAAACATGCCTAACACTTCACTGCCAGTGGAATCATGTCATATAAGAGAGATAATAAAAGGTTTGTTTCTGAACGTTCATCCAGATACTACACTTGAGCTAACATGCTTATTAGAGGAAGCGATCACCTCACCAGAAAAATCACATGGCTTGCCTAGTAACGATCAGGGCAATGACTGCCGTTCATCTGAGAGTCATTCAGGCACATTTTCTCCCTGGAGTTGCTGTCATATGGGATCAAAAACCGTGGTGGCTTTTCAGCCACACGATCCAGATCACCCTAACAATTGGTCAAAGGTATAGTGGAACTTCCCAGAATCAAGAAGTTCCTACAACGCATTATCTCCATACTAAATGGGCTAGTTTTGGAAAATATTCGTGCTTGTTACTGGTGCCAATGAGGTCATGAATAGCACTGTCGGGTCCTCAGTCACAGGCGGAGCTACAAAAGCAATCGCCCAAGAATTTAACGTGACAAATCAGCAGATCCTTGTCCTACCGATTTCGATGTTCCTCGTTGGCTATATCCTGGGGCCTCTGTTATGGGGCCCGTTATCGGAGGCTCAGGGACGAAGGTATCCTTTATTGGTAGCTTTTGTGTTATATACCGTCTTCATGATGGCATCTGCCTTAGCAAAGTCGTATCTATCTTTGCTTATCTTCAGGTTGCTCGATGGAATGGCTGCTTCTGCGCCTATCGCTATCGTTGGCGGCATCTATGCCGATATAGAGGCAGATCCTACGGCTCGTGGTCGACTCATGGCGTATTACATGACGGTAAACACCCCATCATCAGTAGTCTTGTTGGTTGTATTTGTTGGGGTATTAACCCGCTTTCATAGGCTACAACTATAGGGCCCGTCCTTGGGCCTCTCGCGTCAGGTTTCCTCGTGAGTTATGGCTGGAGATCATGTTTTTGGTTTGGTCTCGCGTATGCAGGCATTAGTCTACCTATGGCTCTCCTGATGCCTGAAACATACGCGCCTATAATCCTTCAACGGAGAGCTAAGAGGCTACGGAAAGAGACGGGCAATTCAAATATAATATCGCCGTTGGAGCTCGGTAGCCGAGATTTTAAACGAACACTGGCTATCAGTTTGGCACGGCCATTACGAATGTTGTTCTATGAGCCTATCACATCTTGTTCCTGCTTATACCTCGCTCTTACCTACGCAATATTCTATCTCTACTTTCAGGCCTATCCATTGGTTTTCCAGGGTTAGTGATACTTCCACCTTTTTCCCGCCCTGCCCTATAGCGATTCTTTCGAAACAAATCCTCCCAATTACATAGAAGGCCGCATGTCAAACCTAACGAATGCAGGTATCTACGGAATGGGCCCAGCTAAATCTGGACTTTGCTTCCTTCCAAGTAAGTCCCATGAAGCCCGAGATCTCGAGGACAGGACTGATTCCCAGTGCAGTCGGCGTCGGCGCTGTAGTTGGTTGCGTGATATTTATGTGGTACGACCGGTTTTTATCCCGAGCAAAAGCGCGGAATGCAAAATGGGCATATATTGAAGAATACCGTCGTCTTCCCCTTGCTTGTCTCGGGGGGCCACTATACGTTGTAGCGATCTTCTTCATGGGTTGGACAGCTTTTCCCAGCGTCCACTGGTCGATTCCCGCATTGTCGGGGATTCCGTTCGGGGCGGGATACTTGTTGAATTTCATGGCCATGGCGAATTACATGGCGGACGCCTACGAGACGTACTCTGCTAGCGCTATGTCCGCATCTGCCTGTACACGGAGTATTTTGGGGGCTATGTTGCCGTTAGCGACCAAGCCAATGTTCGATCGCCTTGGGATAAATTGGGCATACACTCTTGTGGGATTTTTGAGCCTTGGGGTCACAGTAATTCCGTTTGTCTTCATTCGTTACGGAGTTCGTATCCGAGAGAGCAGCAAGTTCTGTCAAGAGCTCAAACGGCTAAAGGAGGCCAATACGCAGGGACCACAACCAGATCGAGGCGTGGGAAGG